>NC_044330.1:37359384-38056884 GCF_007399415.2 Gopherus evgoodei | reverse complement strand
GGTGATTTCAAAGTGTCCCTGAGCAGTTTGCAAACACAGATGTTTTGTTGCTCCCCAGCCCTTCTTCTATAAACACCTGTTCTATTAGTAATGCATTGTTAAGATAAGAGACAGGGCGCTTTTCTCTGCTCATGATGTACTGTGCAGAGGTGAGGAGCTGTCTTTTTAAATCTATTTGCTGCTCTTCTTGTTACTGTGCTTCTCTGTTGCTAAGGCAGGTTACTATGGCAAAGGCCCACCAAGTAAGTGAGGATTACATAGAGTAAATGTTTAAAACAGATGAACTTGATATATCAGCAGCTGGCTTCTTGATGGAATCAGATGGGAGGAAAGAAAGGTTACACCCTTAGAAAACACTGCAGAGAGTGATGTTTTGTCTGCAAAGGCAATTCTTATGTTGATAACTTTTTAATATCTATAATTTCTGGTCATATGTGACAGTGAAATAAAATATTAAGTGATAGTGTAACCTCATCAAAAGTGTCATCTTGCAAGGGACTGAATGACTCTTAAGCATCCTTCACTGCCGTTGACCTCAGTGACCAGTGAAGGGGCTAAACAAATTCACTTCTCTTCATGGTCTCTTCTATTCAGCTTCTTAAACTGCGCTCTCCACTGGAGTATCTGAGCACCTTCTCATAGTGCATTAAACAACGTGACTATGTTATCACATGTTGTTTGTCCTCTCATTCTTTCCTCAGGGTCAGAAGCGTGTGCATTTGGAATGTCTTGTTTTGGCTGGACTAGGAACTGTTCTTTTGGGTTGGTTGGGGAGAAGTGTTATTTTTGTTTATTTAAATGTATTTACATTACAGAAGGCAAGGTCAGAGAAACGCACCTTGCCCTTGGAACAGAAAGTGGTTTGGTTTGTGATGGCCCTCGGTTTCTGAGGGAGTTTATGCCATGATCTTGAACTGTGCCTGAGAAAGTTGTGTCTCCTGCACAGATGAGATTTATCCTTATTGTAGACAGAGAGGAGTAAAGTTATCAACCATGGTCTTTGCCCTGAAGCTTTAGGCAATCTTTTAGATATGCTGGGCCTAGGCCATGGAGAGCCTTGAAGACAAAGACCAAGACTTGATTTGAAATTCTATGGGAAGCCATTATAGAGAACAGGTTTGATGATCTCTTGGTATTCTGTGTTGCTGAGATGTGCTGCTGAGTTCTGTACTAGCTGAAGTTTCCACAGCACTGAAGGTTTTGTGCCCAAGTACACCACATTTCTGTAGTCCAGCTGAGAAGTGACAAAATCATGAGACCAGGTCATCATTTGCCCAGATGGGAGGGAGTCTCCTAGCCAACCAGAGATGATAGAAAGCCTGGATGCTGCTATGGGAAAGCTTGGCATCAGCAAAGAATCCAGGAGTATTCCTAAACTACTGACAAAATTGACCAATTGTACCTTCTACCAAAGAAGACTGCAAACTCTTCAACATTATTTCCTCTGCCCATCAGTACCACCTCTGTCTTGCTAGCTTCTTGTCAGCTTCAGCCAGGTGTTCTTCATACATGCACTGATCTCATCCAAGTTCTGGGCCACCTTGGTACACTAGTGTGGCTATATGTGGTGTGGCTATATGTGGTACCTTGGTACACTAGTGGGGCTATATGTGGTGAAGAATAAGTAGAGCTGTGTGTCATCTGCTTATCACTCACATTTGAGTCCATGTTATCTGACCCATTCACCTAGTGGTTGCAAGTAGATGTTGAAAAAAACTGGAGAGGGAATTGATCCTTCTGGAACCCCACCAGTGGTCGAGCAATGTAAGTGCAGTTTCTCATCACAAATCATTTTAGCACATTATCGTACACCTCTTCCACCTCTCTCAAGCAAGACAGAAGTATCTTATGGTCAACAGTGCTGAATGCCACAAGGGGGTCCCAAATGGATGTCTGTCATCTATCCATTGACAGGAGATCATCCATGAGTGCCACTGGCCTGGCCTGACTCCAGGTTGTGCCAGGTTAGCTTCCATTAAATGAACTAATGATTGGCCTTTGGCTAGCTTCTCTGTGAGCTTGCCCAGGAGTGGGATATTTGACACTGTGTAGTAGTTGGCTAGAACAGATGTATCCAGTGTGGGTTTCTTCAGTGTTGGTTGAACTGTTGTCTTTTGAAGACAGAAGGGAAGATTCTTTTTGTGAATGATGTTAGCTATTTCAGACAGGAATGGATCATGTTGTTCATGACTCTTTCAAAAGCCAACTAGGTCATGGGTTGGTAAGTTTTGGGTTGAGACTTCAGTCTTCATCTTGTAGGTGTGAAATCAGCTGGAAATTACAACAAAAATATTATTTTAAGCCCTTCTGGCTAAAGGTTGTTTTGCCAAGTGGCTGCCGAGACGGGGTGCCATCTGGTTTGCCGCTTGCATTCTTCAATGTGACTTTGGGTTAGTTAACCTAGTTGAGGACTCCTGTTATGTGACTATGGTTGACTGACCTAGTTGGCTGGACCACCCTCCGCTTTCATTATTTGGGTGATGGCCATAAAAGAGCCCATGGTGAAGGAAGAGGTCTTTTTTGCTTTCATGTGTATACACCTAAAAGAACTCTGCAGGTACATCATATGGCAATCATGCCACAGGTAAATTATTACCATAACCTTTTCTGCAGCTCCCCCAGCATCAATTCCCCAATACCTCATAACCATTTTTGAGCTGTACCACAGTAGCATTGTCAAGGCTTTTTCCCCCACTTTGAACTTTAGGGTTCAAGAAGGGGACCTGCATGAACACTTTTAAGCTTAATTACTAGCTTAAATTTGGTATGCTGCCACCAGCTAGAAGTCTGTTTCTGGTACACTTCTGTTCCCCCAAAACCTTCCCTGGGGAACCCAAGACCCAAACACCTTGGGTCTTAAAACAAGGAGACTTTAACCATCCCCCTCCTTTTCCCCCCACCAATCCCTGGTGAGTTTAGACTCAATTCCTTGGATTCTAAAACAAGGAAAAATCAATCGAGTTCTTTAATTAAAAGCTTTCTTTTTAAGAAAGAAAAGGTAAAAATTATCTCTGTAAAATCAGGATGGAAAATGCTTTACAGGGTACTCAGATTCACCCAGACTAGAGGGACTCCCCCTACCTCTAGCCTGAGATTCAAAGTTACAGCAAACAGAGGTAAAAATCCTTCCAGCAAAAAGACACATTTACCAGTTGAGAAAACAAACATAAGATTAATCCACCTTGCCTGCTGTTACTTACCATTTGGAAACATGAAAGACTGATTCAGAAAGATTGGAGAACCTGGAATGATGTCCCGTTCCTCTCAGTCCCGAGAGTGAACAACGAACCAAACAAAAAGCACAAACAAAGACTTCCCTCCACCAAGATTTGAAATTATCTTGTCCCCCTATTGGTACTCTGGTCAGGTGTCAGCCAGGTTCACTGAGCTTCTTAACCCTTTACAGGTAAAAGAGACATTAACCCTTAACCATCTGTTTATGACAAGCATGAATACAGATAAGGTGAAGATGTATAAGACAACCATGACATCACTCATATGAATCACAGTGAATGTGCTATTTTTACTTTTTCTTTTTTTTTTTAATTTGCAGTAGCACCTATTAGGTGCTCTCCAAATACTTCAGAAGGACAGTCCCTGCTCTGAGGAGCTAATAATTGAAGGACAAAAAAAAAAAAACAGATTAGGGAAGGGAAATGTAAATTGCCTAGTGTTATACAAGTTAACTTGAGTCACTGTAAGCAGCACCAGAGAAGAGTGTCTTTAAGAAAAACTCAAATATGATATTGCAGGGTCCCTGCTGATGAGCTCGAGGAGATCATACCACGCATGGAGGACTGAAAGGAGGAAAGCAGAAGGTGGTGGTGTGAGAATTTTCCAGACAGACTGATGAGGTTGGGAGTGTTGGAGAAGTGGGGGTGCTGGTTTATAAGATTTCTGCTTTCAGAAGAAGAATGCTGAAGTCTGATGTTCCTAATAGGATCCAACAACTTGAATTACGCTGTCTAAGTAATGTTCATTGCTTTATCAGACATTTTATTAGACTGTTTGTAAATTGTACAAATTTAGGCTCATCTATAAAAAATAGCAATGACACTATTGCTATTTTTTTATAGATGAGCATAAATTTTGTACCCTGAATAGACTTAGCTCCTGGACTCTTCTCTCATCCCTAGAACTGGGCTTCCCAGATTAGGATCCAACGTTCCACTGTGATGGCCTGTAAACTTACTCTTTTGTATACCATCAATGTTGCTGTTAATTTAATACTGCCCCTCCCCCCAGCCATTTTGCATGTAGTAAGACTTGTGTTGCCACCATTCTTTCAAGAAACAGCTTAAGCATCTGTATGCAGGAGAGGGGTTCCTGGCTGTGGATCATAGACAGAGATGGGTACCTCCTTCCAGCCCAGACTCAGGTGCCTCTGTGAGAAGGGAAGGGCTTAGGAAACACCTCTTTCATCAATACCTGTTATTGGCTAACTTAGGCAGCTGCCTGCCTAGTGTAACAGCTTTTGTGGATTCTATTCTCAGGTGCTTAACACTCCCCATGCATTGAATAGGGAGCCTACACGCTTAACTCAGGGCTTGAGTGGCTCAACACCTAAAAATTAGGCATTGCAACATCTCAGTGCCTTGGTCAGTTTTGAAAATAAGAGTTGCAATGCCTAGGAGCCTAAAGCTGCACCGTACAATACTTACATACTTTGGGGGTCAGTCTATCTACCAACCTGACAGACTGTGGTTTTTTCATAGCCCAAGTGAAAGTAACTTACAGGACTTACTGGTACTGCAGAAGTCCTCAGGGGGGCATGGCCTCATCCGGAAGAGATGTGGCCTCAACCAGAAGGGGCAGTGCCTCTCAATATTTAAAGGCCCTGGGGCACCAGCTGTGGCTGAGAGCCCCAGGGCCTTTAAATCAACGAGGGGCTCCCAGCTGCAGAGGTGGCTGGGAGCCCCCCGGGGCTCAGGGGCAAATTAAAGGGCCTAGGGCTCCGGCCACTGTGGGGAGCCCTGAGCCCTTTAAATCCCAGCCCCAGCCTCTCCACCAGAGCCGCGGCTGGGATTCAAAGGGCTCTGGGCTGCCGGCAGTGGTGGGGAGCTCTGAGCCCTTTAAATCCCCACCACGGAAGCCGGTGCAGTCCGGCACGGCACACTGGCTCTTGCTGGTACGCTGGATCGGACTGGATCAGCTTACTTTCACCTCTGTTCATAGCTATTCTTTGTAGTGGCCTAAGAACCCAGAAGGGACTGATTTAGTGTCCTAACTGAAAACATCAAGTCAATCCATCTAAGTGATGCCGAACGATTGGAAGGAAGGGAATTTCTGACACAGAGTATCATTTTTTAAAGGTATAATAAACTACTACAAGTTAGAGCCTAATCCTGCAAGCTGTTCCTTGGTGGTAGACCCTGCAACTAGGAGCTGTATTTGACTGGTTATTTCAATGCCTTTTTTTTTAGAAGCTTATTATATTTATATTGTATTATAATTGTCTTACAGGCATTATTCATAATATGAAGATATTAAAGAAAGTTGGCAGAGTTGTGATGAAATATCTGCAGAGATTTATTTTCCTATTAGATAATATTCCAAAAGTGGCATAAATCTCCTTCTTCGGTTAAACAAGAACTCTAAATGTCACCATTGTTTACATTAACAGAGTTCACATAATAACAATGATCTGTGTTCGTACTGTGCAGAAGACTTAACAAACAGCCTGTAGATTTATCCTTTGCTGAAAACCAACTCATTATCTCTAGCAGTAAATTCCTTTCATAAATAATCTTGTGTGCTCTGGCTGCAAATAATGTTGGGTACAGTCTAATGAAATATGCTGGCTAAATATGATTCTAAGTGGTCTTATTTGCTTTTGCTCACAAACCCTCCTCCAAACCCATCAATGGCTACCTTCTTTCATTGTCTAGGAAGTCTAAGAAATTTGTATCTGTATCTTTTTGTCTGTGGACTGCACTGTAAATTCATAGATTCCAAGGCCACAAGGGACCAATGTGGTCATCTTGCCTGACCTTCTGTATAATACAAGCCATAGAACATCCCCAAAATTATTCCTAGAGCAGATCTCTTAGAAAAATATTCAGACTCCACCATGACCCTTAGTAAATTGCCCCAATGGTTAATTACTGTCACTATTACAAATGTATGCCTTATCTGAAGTCTGAATTTATCTAGCTTCAACTTCCAGCTACTGGATCATGTTATATCTTTCTCTTCTAGACTGATGAGCACATTATTAAATATTTGTTCCCCACGTAGTTACTTATAGACTGTAATTGTCACCCCTTAAACATTTCTTTGTTAAGCTAAGTAGATTGAACTCTTTGAGTCCGTGACTAAAGCATGTTTTCTAATCCTGTCATTCTTGTGGCTCTTCTGTAAACCCCCTTGTAGCGAAGTGACAACTCACTGATGCGGCACCTCTTCCTGGTTGTCTTGGGAATTAGCTCAATCCCAGGGTATGGAGTGCCCTCTGCAGGCTGGTGTCTCACCTGCCGCTGGCCCGCTGGTCCCTCCTGGACCCTGGTGCCCTTTTCCTCAGTGTTCTGCCCCAGCAATACCCCCACACTCTGGGTCTTCGCTCACAGGGGAACCCCCAACCCTCTAAACCCACCTTGCCTCAGTGGCTACTGCCAATCATCTAGCCCCTGCTCACCGAGGTAGACTGCAAAGGCCACTCATCATTGGCAAGGGAGCCAGACCAGCTGCCTCTACTTCTGCCTCTGCCTAAGCCCGGGCTGCATTTCAGCAACCCCAGTACCAAGGGGTAAAGTGAGCAGGTACGGGCCGGTACTCCGTACCAGTAAGAACCCGCACCAGTCTATACTCAGTCCACATTAAAGCACTGCTGTGGTAATGCTTTCATGTCCCTGCCCCTTTTGCCTCCCCTGTCAGTGGCCCTGCTGGTAGGGTCCGTACTGGCAGTGCCACCAATGGGGGGTAGGGGGGCAAAGGGAGCAGTTGCCCTGGGGCTGACGATTTAAAAGGGCCCAGGGCTCAGGACATTGCTGCCACTAGTGCAGCAGCGGCATCTGGAGCCCTGGGCTCTTTAAATCAACACAAGAGCCCCGAGCAGTGTGAGCCAGGCAACTGGAAGAGCTGGTTGGGGGATGCTGACCTGCAGCCCTGCCCCTTCCACCCAAGGCCCCACTCCCAGATCATACCGGTAAGTGTCCTAACTTACTTTCACCCCTGCCTGTACCAGCTTTGGCCTTTAGCAAGGCTGCAGCCTGGGGGTTGACCAGGCTGGAGCTCCTCAGCCCTGCTCTACTCCCAGTACCTTAAGCTCCCAGGCAGCCAGGGCCTTCCTTCTCCAGAGCAAGAGAGAGACTCTTCCAGCACCTGGCCTCCAGCCTTCTTATAAGGGCCAGCTGGGCCTGATTGAGCTTGCCACAGCTGTGGCTGCCTCCCCTCTCAGCCTAGCTTGGCTGCTTTTAACTCTTTTTTCCAGCCACAGCCCTCCCCAGGGCTGTTTTAACCCCTTCAGGGCTGGAGCGGGGTGACCACCCCGCTACACTGTTCCAATATAGCAACATCCTTCTTGAATTTTGGGCACTAGACCTGGACCCAGTATGCCCTCAGCAATTGCACAAGTGATCTCTTTTCCTACCCTAGATTCCCCTTTTTATGCATCCCAGGATTGCATTAGCTCTTTTCGCCACAGCATCACACTGGGAGCTAGTGTTCGGCTGAATATCCATCATGACCACCAAATCTTTTTCATAGTCATTGCTTCCCAAGATAGAGTCCCCCCTTATGTAAGCATGGTCTGCATTCAATGTAAACATTTACATTTAGTCATATTAAAATTTACATATTTACATTTAGTCATATTAAAATGCATATTGTTTGCACCCCATAGGCCAAGCAATCCAGATTGCTCTTTTTCAGTGATATTTTCTCTTCATTATTTATCACTCCCTCATTTTTGTGACATCCACAAACTTTATCAGTGATGATTTTATGTTTTCTTCCTAATCACTGATAAAAATGGTAAATAGCATAAGGCCAAGAACCAATTCCTGTGAGATCCCACTGGAAATAATGCCCTCAATGACAATTCCCTGTTTATAACTACGTTTTGAGACCTATCAGTGAGCCAATGTTTAATCTGTTTAATTTGTGCCATGTTAATCTTATGTCATTCTAGTTTTTTTAATCAAAATGGAGAGATGTGTCAATGTAGTATTCATGTGCAGCCAGCTATAGAAGAGACAGACACATTTTGTACTCTCCTAGGGGACCTTACTTGTGTTCTCTCTTCTTAAATCCAGTTTTGTGCAATGGTTAAATAGCAATAAGCGACATGTGAAATAGAATATGAGAATTGTCACGCTAGCTTGGAATGACTAACATACTGTCATAAATTAGAATCTATCCATGAAGATTTTGTGAATGGAAAGGAGGACTTAAATTTGCATTGAATGTCATTCACAATAAATAATTCAAGCAGCTCAAATATTAACCCACATCAAAATAATATCATGAGGCTTAATTAATGAGCCAAATTCCGCTTGTCTTATTCAGATGAATCAAATTTAGCCAAAAGCATGTGCTTTGAGTGGAAATTATTATTTAGAATCCATGTTCTAAATACCTCTGTGAAATAAAAATACAGGGGAAAAGCATAAGAGTACTGTGCATAGCATCATGAACTAAAGGGCTCCACTGTGTTATGATTGTTTTTCCAATGACACTAGCCAATATTATGAATTTCCTTCTTGAAATATATCCCTAAACCTTCATTCAGGACACATTTACAAAGCTGCATGTGAAGCTATGGAAATCCTGAGTTGTAAATGCTTAGCACTTCTCCACACTTTTGCCTTCATTTAGCCATATAGATCAACAAGAGTAATGAATCTAAACTCATGAGAAACCAGAAAAAAATACTTCTGATTGTACTGTAACAGAAACCTATAGGAAGCAATGATATGTCTGTTCTAATCACCAGTAATTTGTTATATGGTGTAGCAATTATAAAGGAATTTCCATACTAATACCAGTCCTTTGCTGTTTCATTTTTATATGTATCCTTGTGTGACAGTATAGTAGTATAAGGAGTACAAAAATGTATAATTCACATCTAACATTCTGATCTACTTTTAATTAATCGGATCTACAGAATTTAATTTCCCCTCATGTAATCTACATTAGACAGGCAGATAGCTCTGTAGAAAGAGATCACCAAGGCAGAAAAATCCCTTTCAGCATCAGGACTGAGACACACACACACACACACATCAGACAGAAAAAGCAAAGCAGATGAATGCTGATAGTGAAATTGGAAATTGAATGACAGTTTACAGCACCATTTCCCCTGAGTTCTCTCAGTAATTTTCTTGTGAATGACTAATGAAGCAGCAGCAGCTGTTGCTGCCGCTGCCAACAGGAACTGATATCCTATCAGGACTGGTGAGTCACCAACCTGACTCTTTGTATTTATTTGAAAATGTCAAAAGAAATGAAAGAGGCATCATTACATTTCTGGGATGCTAACTACACACCAGTGACTTAGAATCTCATCATATTTTTACCCCTTTTTGGAATGAATACAGAATACTGCTTTTAAATAACCTGCCTTTGGACAGCTAATTATATCTGCCCCTCAGTCGTTTCAGTGCATCATGTGAATTTAACAGTCTGAATTATAATCCTAAACTCTCATTCTGCGGCTATAAGCATCCAGTTACCACTAGGTGTGATTTTTTTCCCCAAAATATTCAACACTAATAATAATCAAATTTTTACTCATCCTGTATATTAATAGACAGTCAATGTCTCAATTAACCCACAAATGTGCTTTTCAAGGGCTGCAATTAAAAAAAAACACACACCAGCACCTCTGTTTGGTTTTATATGCTCCATATAGGCTCTGCCTTTTGTGCATTCCAGGATAATCTTATGAGTTGCTTGGATAATGCTAAGTGCTGTGGACAGCCAGCAAGTTCCTTGTGTTTCCAAGCAGAGAACAAAAGCATGATATAAAACCCTGAAGAAACAGGTAAGGAAGTATCCTCAAATGCACTGCGCAGCATGCGTAAATTCATTGCTGCTTTTAGACTATGTTGCTGCAGCCCTGAGTCTTGCTTGACTGGTTCACAGTATTTGTGCCACTTGCACCTTTTTCAAGAAGATGTGCCGGAGGTGAGCTGGTCAGGTTTCTGCTGCTCCCTTCCCTGGAGGTGTAAAAGAGGAAACTGCTCTAGCTTATGACTGGGAATCCACAGAACCTTGCCGGGTGAATTTGCCTAGGGAAGTAATAAATAAGTGCATGTCCCAGACCCCTAACCATGCCCTTCTCCAGCAAATGCTGCACACTTTTGGGGCTGCACTGGCTGGAATTGGATAAATCAGTGCTTGTAGGTTATTTGTACAGGTACAACCTTATTGTGCATGGACTTGCTGCTGCTGGATATCCATAGCCCTGAATTTCTCTGACAGAAGCCAGCATATCAGAGTGTTGAATCTGGCCCCAGGTCTCCAGCCCTAGCCAGAGAGAATGGGAGTATGTTGGCCGAGCTAGTGCTGGCCCTTCCAGTACGTGGAATGCAGAAGAATCCAGTATCTAGCTCAGGGGCAGGCAAACTTTTTGGCCTGAAGGCCACATCAGGTTTCTGAAATTGTATGGAGGGCCAGTTAGGGGAGGCTGTGTCCTCCATTCAACCCCCCTATTCCATGCCCTCTGACCACCCTGACCCCTATCCACAATCCCAACCCCTGACCACCACCACCTCAAACTTCCCTACCCCCTTACCACGCTGCCTGGAGCACCAGTGGCTGGCGGCGCTATATTTGCGCCACCCAGAGAAACAGGATAGGAGGCTGCACCGTCCAGCGGGAGCCAGCCACGCCACTGCGCAGCACAGAGCACCGGGTCAGGTCCGGCTCTGCAGCTGCGCTGCTCCAGGAGCTTGCAGCCCCGTCACCCAGAGCATTGCACCAGCAGCGCAGTGAGCTGAGGCTGAGGGGGAGGCACCAGGGGCAAGCCTTCCGGGCTAGGAGTTCAGGGGCCGGGCAGGAGAGTCCTGCGGGCCGGATGTGGCCTGTGGGCCATAGTTTACACAACTCTGATTTAGCTCCTCAGGCAGAGACGTGACAAATGGAAGAATTAACAACTGGCCCACCACCATAAAATTTACTCTGTGTGTGTGTGAGGAAAATCCAGCTCGTTCTGCAATGCTCATTCCAAACCAGGTGCACAAATGAGTGACCTGGGAACTTTGTGATGGGGAAATATACACTCCCTCTCCCTGTGGTGTTCTCTGCACAAACCACTAGTCCCAGCCTTGGGCCTTCACATCACAGCCTCAGACCTGGGGCTGGTAGAAAGGAGATACCTTTCTCGCTAACTCCTTTCTTCCTGCCAAAGAATGGCCACTTAGCCAGGTAATAGACAATTTGATTTTGTTGACACCCACCTGGCTGAGGCACCAGTTTACCTTTTGTCTCCAAGGAATTGGTTTGTGCCTGCTTTTCTAAACTTGGAGCATGTCTTAGTAAAGTCATACAGTAGAATCTTATAACTTTACATTCAATATTGCCACACATTTTACCAGGCCAATAATGTTCAGTGGATTATGTCATTCCCCTCTGGTGTTATCTGGACCGGTGATCTGCTAGGTCACTCCAATCCTTGACTCTGGGAGCGGGCCTTACCCGGCTCTGCTGTGAGAACCCCCATTCCTGGGCTGTTCACTCACAGCCTCTGGCATGTAAGCTGCCCCCAGCTACTTGAAACCAAATGACACTAGCCAATATCTCCAGTCCCAGAGAAAACCCTAGAAACCTCAGTCTTGCAGTGTCCAGTTATGCCTGCTGGACACTGCAAGTTTATGAGTTCATCAGTTTAACAAAGAAATTGATATGTACCAGGCTTG
This sequence comes from Gopherus evgoodei, assembly GCF_007399415.2. Classification (NCBI taxonomy): domain Eukaryota; kingdom Metazoa; phylum Chordata; order Testudines; family Testudinidae; genus Gopherus; species Gopherus evgoodei. The sequence goes on along the minus strand of NC_044330.1, from coordinate 38,045,026 downwards.
TTATCCCAAGGAGAGGCTCTGACATGCTTCAGACCAAATGCACTGCTTCAGGTAGTATAAACAAATAGATTTATTAACTATAAATACAGATTTTAAGTGATTATAAGTCAAAACATAACAAGTCAGATTTGGTCAAATGAAATAAAAGCAAAATGCATTCTAACACTTTCAATGTCCTTACAAACTTAGATGCTTCTCACCACAGGCTGGCTAGTTTGCTCTTCAGCCAGACGCTTCCCTTTGATCAGCGCTTCAGTAGCTTGGTGTGGTGTCTGTAGATGTAGGTGGAAGAGTGGGGAAGAGCATGGCAAAGGTCTCTCCCTTTTATCATGTCCTTTCTTCCCTCTTGGCTTTGCCCCCACCCCCTTTCAGAGTCAAGTGAGCATTACCTCATCACAGTTCCAAAGAAGGAAGGGGGGCAAACAGATCCTTCGAGAGACTAACAGATCCTTTTGTTGCTGCCTAGGCCAAGATCTTGTTCCTGTGGGGCTGGGTTTGTCCCATACTTTCCCTGCTGAGGTGTGAACTGCCTCTCTGCTCTAGGAGAGTTTTTGCCAGAGCTTATTTTAAGCCATGAGGATACATTTTCAACCTCATAACTATATATGTGAAATTATAACCTATAACATTACTATTACATTACTGTAACAACCATGCTCAGTGCATGATGAGCCATTTGAAGACACTTGACATGACAAACTTTGCATTGGATACCACACAGTCATTTTACAAAGATGAACATGGGGGGGTAGGGTGTTCCCCCAAGGTACAGAGCATCGCAACCTCATGACACATACTTTGTACAAAATTTATCATAGTCTTGTAAAAAATGTGAACATACGGGTACAGACTGTCAGCGAGACCAACCAAGGTAACTATAGCAAGAAGAGAGTGGCAGTAAGGACAGTCTTAGTAGTGTGTCAGAGAAATGTGGACAGAAAGGTTGTAGCAGTAACATGGGGTTTCAGGTGTACACAAAAGGGTCTTGAGGGAGGAGAATGTATGGTGGAGAAGCAGGGAAGGCTTGTGGTAAAGGAAGCGAAGTTTGTCAACAGGTGGCACATGAGGGGAAAAATTCTTAAGGTACACATGCATTTAGCAAGCCTGTCATCAGTTTCACTAGCTGACCAACGGCTCCTTCTGGGAACTATTAGTATTGTATCAGAGGGGTAGCCGTGTTAGTCTGGATCTGTAAAAGCAACAAAGAGTCCTGTGGCACCTTATAGACTAACAGACGTTTTGGAGCATGAGCTTTCGTGGGTAAATACCCACTTCGTCAGATGCATGTAGTGGAAATTTCCAGGGGCAGGTATATATATGCAGGCAAGCTAGAGATAATGAGGTAGTTCAATCAGGGAGGATGAGGCCCCGTTCTAGCAGTTGAGGTGTGAAAACCAAGGGAGGAGAAACTGGTTTTGTAATTGGCAAGCCATTCACAGTCTTTGTTTAATCCTGAGCTGATGGTGTCAAATTTGCAGATGAACTGAAGCTCAGCAGTTTCTCTTTGAAGTCTGGTCCTGAAGTTTTTTTGCTGCAGGATGGCCACCTTAAGGTCTGCTATAGTGTGGCCAGGGAGGTTGAAGTGTTCTCCTACAGGTTTTTGTATATTGCCATTCCTAATATCTGATTTGGTCCGTTTATCCTTTTCCATAGCGACTGTCCAGTTTGGCCGATGTACATAGCAGAGGGGCATTGCTGGCATATGATGGCATATATTACATTGGTGGACGTGCAGGTGAATGAACCGGTGATGGTGTGGCTGATCTGGTTAGGTCCTGTGATGGTGTCGCTGGTGTAGATATGTGGGCAGAGTTGGCATCGAGGTTTGTTGCATGGATTGGTTCCTGAGCTAGAGTTCCTATGGTGCGGTGTGCAGTTACTGGTGAGAATATGTTTCAGGTTGGCAGGTTGCCTGTGGGCAAGGACTGGCCTGCCACCCAAGGCCTGTGAAAGTGTGGGATCATTGTCCAGGATGGGCTGTAGGTCCCTGATGATGCGTTGGAGGGGTTTTAGCTGGGGACTGTATGTGATGGCCAGTGGAGTCCTGTTGATTTCTTTCTTGGCTTTGTCTTGCAGTAGGAGGCTTCTGGGTACACGGCTGGCTCTGTTGATCTGTTTCCTTATTTCCTCATGCGGCTATTGTAGTTTTGAGAATGCTTGGTGGAGATTTTGTAGGTGTTGGTCTCTGTCTGAGGGGTTAGAGCAGATGCGGTTGTACCTCAGTGCGTGGCTGTAGACAATGGATCGTGTGATGTGCCCGGGATGGAAGCTGGAGGCATGAAGGTAGGCATAGCAGTCGGTAGGTTTTCGGTATAGGGTGGTGGTAATGTGACCATCACTTATTTGCACCGTGGTGTCTAGGAAGTGGACCTCCCGTGTAGATTGGTCCAGGCTGACGTTGATGGTGGGGTGGAAGCTGCTGAAATCGTGGTGGAATTTTTCCAGAGACTCCTTCCCATGGGTCCAGGTGATGAAGATGTCATCAATGTAGTGTAGGTAGAGAAGGGACGTGAGTGGACGAGAGCTAAGGAAGCGTTGTTCCAAGTCGCCCATAAAAATATTGGCATACTGTGGAGCCATGTGGACAGGGCCGGTGCAAGGAAGTTTCGCGCCCTAGGCGAAATGTCCACCTTGCACCCCCCACCCAGCTAACCTTGCCTCCCCACGGCAGCTAACTCAGCCCCCCACCTGGGGTGCCCCCCCACCACAGCAGCTACCCCCCCCACCACGACAGCTAACCCCTCTCCACCCAGTCCCCCCATGGCAACTAACCCTGCCCTAGGAGACTCCCCCTGTCACCCCACGGCAGCCAACCCCACCTGGGGAGACTCTCCCCCATCCCCACAGCAGCTAATCCTACCCGGGGAGACTCTCCTCCATCCCCCCGTGGCAGCTAACCCTGCCTGGGGAGACCTCCCCCGCCCCACCACGAAAGCTAACCCTGCCTGGGTTTTCCCCCATCCAGCTCACCTCGGCTCCGCCTCATCCACTGAGCACGCTGGCGCCCCTCTAATTCTCCTCCTCGCCCAGGCGTGCAGCACTGATTGGAGGACACTTAGAGCTGGGCTGTGTGCTCAGCGGAGGAGGCAGCGTGGAGGTGAGATGGGGCGGGAAGCTGTTCCCCTGTGCGTCCCCCCTGCCGTTACTGCGGGCGGCCCTTCCTGCGCACCCCCCTACCCAGTTCACCTCCACTCCACCTGCTTGCCTGAGGGGACTTTTAGGTTCCCCCAATCACTAGGCGCCCTAGGCGGCCGCCTAGTTTGCCTAAATGGTTGCACCGGCCCTGCATGCGGGTGCCCATAGCTGTGCCACTGATCTGGAGATATATATTGTCATCAGATTTGAAATAGTTGTGTGTGAGGATAAAGGCACAGAGCTCAGCAGCCAGTTGTGCTGTAGCATCATCAGGGATACCGTTCCTGACAGCTTGTATTCCATCTGTGTGTGGGATGTTCGTGTAGAGAGCCTCTACTTCCATGGTGGCTAGGATGGTGTTTTCTGGAAGGTCACCAATGCATTGTAGTTTCCTCAGGAAATCAGTGGTGTCACGGAGATAGCTGGGAGTGCTGGTGGCATAGGGTCTGAGTAGAGAGTCCACATATCCAGACAGTCCTTCAGTGAGAGTGCCAATGCCTGAGATGATGGGGCTTCCAGGATTTCCGGGTTTGTGGATCTTGGGTAGTAGATAGAATAACCCTGGTTGGGGCTCTAAGGGTATGTTGATTTATTCCAGTGTTAGTGTAGGGACTGTCCTGAGTAGATGTTGCAGTTTTTTAGTGTATTCCTCAGTGGGATCTGAGGGAAGTGGCCTGTAGAATTTGATGTTGGAGAGTTGTCTGGCAGCCTCCTTTTGGTAGTCAGACCTGTTCATGACGACAACAGCACCTCCTTTATCAGCCTCTTTGATGATAATGTCAGGGTGGTTTCTGAGGCTGTGGATGGCATTGCGTTCTGCACGACTTAGGTTATGAAGCAAGCGATGTTGTTTTTCCACAATTTCTGCCTGTGCACGTCAGCGGAAGCATTCAATGTAGAGGTCCAGACTGTTATTTTGACCCTCAGGAGGAGTCCATGTGGAGTTCTTCTTCTTGTGCTGTTGGTGGGAGGGTACCTGTGTATCAGTCCGCTGTTCAGTGTTGTCCTGAAAGTATTCTTTGAGTCGGAGACGGCAGAAGTAGGCTTCCAGATCGCTGCAGAACTGTATCATGTTGGTGGGGGTGGCAGGGTAGAAAGAGAGTCCCCGAGATGGGACAGACTTTTCTTCTGGGCTGAGTGTGTAGTTGGATAGATTGACAATATTGCTGGGTGGGTTGGGGGTACCACAATTGTGGCCCCATGAGGTAGGTAGGAGTTTAGACAGCTTACAGTCCTTTTTCCTTTGTAGAGAGGTGAAGTGATTAATGTAGAACTCCTGTCTTATTTTAGTGAAGTTCGTTTGTATGGAAGTTTGGTTATTAATTAGAGTCTCCAGGTTGGAGAGCTCTTTTTTGATGTTTTCCTGTTTGCTGTATAGGATGCTGATCAGGTGGTTCCTCAGTTTCTTTGATAGAGTATGGCATAATCTCTCACTGTGGTCTGTGTGGTATGTAGATAGCAGTGGATTTTTTACCTTTAGTCCATTTGGTATGATGTCCATCCATTTGCATTTGGAAAGGAAGATGATAACTGTCTGTATTTGTGCAAATTTCTTCATGAGGTTGATGGATTTCCACTAAATTCTAGTCGCTACGGAAAAGGATAAATGGACACAAATCAGATATTAGGAATGGCAATATATAAAAACCTGTAGGAGAACACTTCAACCTCCCTGGCCACACTATAGCAGACCTTAAGGTGGCCATCCTGCAGCAAGAAAATTTCAGGACCAGACTTCAAAGAGAAACTGCTGAGCTTCAGTTCATCTGCAAATTTGACACCATCAGCTCAGGATTAAACAAAGACTGTGAATGGCTTGCCAATTACAAAACCAGTTTCTCCTCCCTTGGTTTTCACACCTCAACTGCTAGAACGGGGCCTCATCCTCCCTGATTGAACTACCTCATTATCTCTAGTTTGCCTGCATATATATACCTGCCCCTGGAAATTTCCACTACATGCATCTGACGAAGTGGGTATTCACCCACGAAAGCTCATGCTCCAAAACGTCTGTTAGTCTATAAGGTGCCACAGGTCCATTAGTATTGTAAAAACTATGACAATACTTCTTCTTTCAGCTCAGAGGAGATATTGCAAAGACTCTCAAGTAAAAGGGGAAAAAAATACTCCCTCAAAAATCCTGACAGTATCTCTTTAAAGAGAACTAAATAATCAGGTGTCATGCCTTCCCACCCTGATGAACTATCTTAAGTCCATTATGTTCTTTCCTAAAGGAACAGAGTGACTGGAAATGAGTCCAAGGCCATTAGTCATTTTCTTGCACTTTATTAAGCAAAGTGTCCTAAAGTCACAGTTCCAAGAAGGCAACAGCTGTTCTGTACTTGTCAGAAATTCAGCTTCTGGTTCTGTGTTGATCAGGGCCATGTAAGTAACTGAATGGATAGATTTTAGGATTATAAAGCTGCTGTTTTTTCCCTGTTTGTTGTTTTCATCCATAATGCAAAGGTTTAAAGTTTTTAGCGGCAACTTACTGATAATTAAGAAATGTCAATACAAGGAATCAAATAAGAAATTAAAAATAATGATATGTTTGATATATGTTCAGTAACTGATCTTCCAGGAAAATAATAAAGGTGAATATGTACTGTACTTTCATCCCTACAGCCTACATTGGTACTTTAGGAGGACTGCAAGTTTTCAAGTGACTGGTAATGGGATGTGGAGTTTTTTCAACTCTAATTCAGATCCAATACACGTAGTCAGTGGACAAAAGCTCTTACCAACTGCTTTCTGTCCAGTGACTATGTCCAAAATGTTTTCTGTGGAGTTTCTCTTGGACATGTGGCCACATCATTACTGACGCCCATTGGCATCCTTTGCAATCTCAGTAGAGAGGTCAGTAGTCGAAGGACAACAGAGAATGGACCGTCTTTAGAAATCCCTTCAGAGTACAAGTAAGGCAAATCTTTTGGAATTCAGCTTACACTGTATCTCTTTGGTGGATAAACAGAGGCTTTGATCCATCAAAGCACATGCTTAACTTTAGAAACCTGATTAGTCTATTCACTTTTTAAAAGTTATTTGTTGGCTCAAGGCCTCAATTTCCAAGGTTATCAAACCAGTACAATGTGAAGGCAAGTCACTAAGACTGGAACATTTTTAGAAGTTACTTGCTCTTTCACTTCATGAAAATGTGGTCAAATTAAAGAAACTTCATGAAGAAGATTTGGTTACGCCACATTTGTACCTGACAGATGGTTTGCCATTTTCTCTATCACTTTTCAGAAGGTGGGGATGCTCGGCATTTCTGAAAATCAAGCCCCTTTCAGGCATCTCAAACAAGACATCCCGAAATGACTAGACACTTTTTAAAATGTAGGCCATATAGTCTCACTAGTTCCTTCTGTGGTCTTTTTTGTGTATTCTGCATCTGCTTTGGTTTGATTGCAACGACTTCAGTGCAGGGACTGTCCATCTTTTGTCTTCTGTAATTACAGGCAAGTTCCTGATGTTTAACAACAAACAAAAGTAATAAATAATAATAATATGTTTCTTCGGAGTATTGCAACAGCAAGTTAGACTCAAGAACATAAAATTCCTAATGGAAACAGCAATACGGTCCTATGATTAATTAATCTTATGAGTTGTTGCTAACGTACGTTTGAGAGAGCTAAAGCATTTTCAGCTCCATTGAAGAGCCTCTCTGTTACCAAAAGGAATTGTTTTCATTAAAGTGCTGTAGCTAATTGCCATCTCAACACTTTAATATCCATACTATCAATCACATTTTGTGCCAATACTATACTATGTGTGCCTGCTAATACCACTAACTGTTTTGTTGTCCTTTTAGTGATTTCTAAAATGGACTGGAAAACATACTGCAGTCAAGATGATGGCTCAGTAATTCACTCACTAAATTGAACTGCATTCTCCAGCTGAACTCTCAAGTCACCCTGCTATTCATCCAGCCATGTAAAATGGCAAGATATGTCAAATTACATTAAAGGGAATGATCTGGGTTAGTATGAGTTAACTATCACATATCTTAGAACACTGATTAGGGTATTTTAAAAATGGAACAGCATACATCAGATCATTGTACTTCTTGAATGCTGGAGACACTTGTCTTCCAACTTCTAGTCTTACTACACACCTCCTCCGTATGGTCATCTCACAATAACTGTGGACTCTCTGATGTGTTTTGTATGGAATCTTCCAATAATCCCTTTACCAAAAGGATTCCTGTAAGCCTGTTGCACGTGCTCTGAAGGTCATATAAATATCTCGGAAGAAGAAGGGTTACATCTCTGCTTCACTTGTACATAGGGATGGAGGGGGCAGAAGAAGTCTCTTCTTCACATGCAAGCAGACAGGCAGAATATGTCCATAGTGTACAACAGTGTGCTGGGATATACACCTGACTGATGTGCCTCAGCATGCCTGAGGGAATGTGGTCCACTGGAAAAGGGGTGTACTCAGCCTTTCTGAAAACTAGCCTGTAATCAGCAGCCAGGGCTAGTTGGTAGCAGTTGAGAGGAACAGTACAGGGAGCATCTCATTGCACTTCCACCAAGGGCAGGATTTAGCCCTGCCCTCAGATGGTAGCACACAAGTCATATGGACATCAATAGGAGATGCATGTGTGTATCCAGTAGAACTATTGTTCCCTAAATGTTTATAACCAATAAGTAACAAAACATTTGTGACTTGAAATTTTTGTTGGGGAAAGAAACTCTGTAAACTACAATAGATTCATGTTGTGTCTAATGGGAAGTATTTTAAAGCCATTTTTAAAAGTGGGAAGGTGATAATTAGTCATATGTTTCTCTCTCTTCTCCTTCAATTCACTCCTTCAGACCTACTTTTTTCATGGCACCTTTTCAGCAAAGATATTTCCACTCCTGCCCACATCTGCTCTATTGACCTAGTTTGATGACATGCGTTACACTAAACCACAGTCCCTGCCCAGAAGAGTTTGTAATCTGAGTTGCTAAAGTGCATTGTTAGTGAAATGCCACTCTTGCACTTATGTGCATCCATTGAAGCAACAAATGGGTATGTGAGAATAGAATTTGGCCCTATATAAATACTTAATAGTCAGAGAATGCTTTTCTTCAAAAAAATAAAATAAAAATCAGACACAGGGCCAGATTCACAGTAATTCAAGTCAGTAGAGCTGCAGCAATTTACACCAGCAAAGAATTTCATCTAATGGCTACAAACAAAATTCTATATAAAGAAAAAAAGAGAATAAAAGCAAAAGCTAATGTTTTCAGAGTTCCTTGGGATCTATCAGTGCTTAATAGCTTTGAAAGTCAAGCTATTTTAATATACGTATCTAAATATGGATTTAGGTGCCTAATTTTCAACACCCAAGTTTGAAAATTTTGACCGAAATACATAACACCTCAATAGTGCTAATAAAATGTTTTGGCCTTGTCCAGAACCTTTCATCAGAGACCCTGAGTGCTTTGCAAATGTTATTTAGTTAAGCCTTCCAAAATCCTTGTAATATACGTAAGATAGAGAAGCTGAGGCAAATAGCTTTTAGTGGCCTGCCCATGATAATATGATAAGTCAATGACAGAGAGAATAGAATGCACATCACCTGATTCCAAGTCCAGTGCTCTAAACACTAGAAAACACATTTCTCTGTCTCATCTAGCTATATGTTATCTACTCTACTTTTCCCTAACACCTGAAATTCTTGTTGCTAAGTGTAATAAAATAATTACAATTATAAAAGTAGATGATTGATATTGTTTGGAACAGTGTGTTTTATTTCCTCTGAACACCTATTAAGGATTATTAAAGAAACTAATTCTCCCTTCATTTGCTTTTAAAATGAAAAACAAACTTAAAATAAAATAGGAAACTGTAGGTCTGACTTTATATTCATAGTATATGCAGGAGAACAATCATAACTTGTTAGCCAAGTATGGAGTTAATAGACAAATTGTTCTTTCATTAAAAAGCATATGAAGGCTCATCCACTGAAGTATATAGCGCAATAGGTAAAATATGCAATTAAAATACATCTGTGTTCAGCTGACAGAGAAAGCAATTTCACCAAGAAAGACTATTTAAAATAATTTGCTACTGATAACTTGTGCTGTGGCTATTTAATTGACCAATGAGTGAAAGACATTGTACAACCAGAAATGTGTACTATAAAAGATGAACTACTAAATTATGTATGTATCATCTGGGAAAGAGAAGGAAGGAAGGAAGGAAGGGTGGGTGGGGGGGAGGAGCCAAGATTGTATTGAATGCTTGATTGCTTTTCAGACTCTTTCCATTAGGGATTCTGTCAATCAGCCTTGGAGAGACCATTCCTTCTGATGACATTAATGGACTTACTGAATAGTCCTTATCATGACTCTGAATACATTTCTGTATTCAAGCATAGCTCTGTGTTTTCAGGCTCAATCTTCCAATTTACTTGGAAAGAGGAAAGGGAATTGCTAGGTATGAATAGTTAACTTCCTAGCTTGGAGCCAAGAGCTGAGAAATGATGGTATAGGTATTTATGGGGAAAATTGGATTTATCAAAGGTGAAAAAATTAATAAACAATTCTTTGACTAGATTTTTTTCATTTTTCAAAAAGTTTTGAAACAATTTCTCCCAAAAATCCAAACTATTAAGTATTTTTGAAATATTTTCTTTTCAAAATTATTGTAAAATTGCACTACAACCCAACATATTTTGTTCTGCTTTTACTATATTTCAGCAAACATCAATATTTCAGATTGAAAATTTGTGCCACATTTCACCACTCCAGTTCTAGCTGAGGCTAAGGATGTTGGTCACTTCCTAGTTCAGTTATAATTTCTGCATTTATCATAAGCCAAATCAATCCAACAATTCTTCTCAACTCCATGCCTTACAATGTTCACAATTTTTATTGCTGTATCCATCATGATGACAATGTTGTCCGTTGGCTAGGCACAGAGGTAGAAACCTGGTAACCGAGGTTCTCTTCCTACATCCAACACTGCCTTGTGTAAGTATGGGCAGATCATTTAATATTTCTGTATCTTGGTTTGGCCATCTTGAAAGTGGGATAATAGCACATGCTATTATAAAGTGCTTTGTGATCTAGAAATGAAAAGTCCTATATTATATAAAAACTAATTAAAAAATATAGCAATCTATTTAACAAATACTGATTATCGTTATCATAGCTTTAGCATGCCTTTTGTGTAGGATGAAGTCCATTTTTCAACATAAAATATTTATTAAAAAAATGTAGCCCAGCTCTGCATGACAGTTACAGACCTTCAGAACAATGAAACTAGCAACCATACAGAGGGAGGTTCATGAGTGCAGAAAACAGAACTTTCACAGGATTTAAACCTGGCTATGGAATCCATCTCCACAGGACATTAGATTGACCATGGACCAGAACTAGGGTGACCAGATGTCCCAATTTTATAGGGAAAGTCCTGGTGTTTGGGGCTTTTTCTTATAGAGGAGTGTAATATACACCCCCAAACCCTCCCAGATTTTTCACCCTTACTGTCTGGTCACCCTGACCTGAACACTTTCAGAACTAAATGCAAAATTCATGGACTCATAGCTCTTCAATTTAGCAGAGAAGGGTATAACATGATCCAATCACTGAAAGTTGAAGCTAAGCAAATTCAGACTAAAAATAAGGCATACCTTTTTAATGGTGGGAGTAATTAACCATTGGACCAGCTTATCAAGGGTTGTGGTAGATTCTCCATCACTGACAGTTTTAAAATCAAGATTGGGTGTTTTTCTAAAAGATGTCCTCTAGGCATTATTTTGCGGAAGTTATACAGGAGGTCAGACTAGACAATCACAATGGTCCTTTCTGCTCTTGGAAACTATGAATTATGCACTTTTTCCTCTCTAATTTATAGAAATAGCTTCAACAGATCTGGACATTGGACAATGTTCAACCAGACCACCTTCTCTGGGAAAGCAAGTTAATGCCAAATATAGCACGATGGACTAATGTTCTTGAAGTCTGCACTTTTTGAGCATCTTTTTTATTGGGAGCTTGCTTAAATGGGGTCCCAAGTGCCTTCTGAATCATAATAAATCTAAACATTTTATTTTTGGACAGACACCAGGTAGATTGTGGGATGAACATCACTGAGTGGCATGTTTGGGTTTGCTGACAGCAAGCCTGATGTTGTCTAAATAGCCATAAAACTGTGGAGCTTTCATAGCTCATTGTCTCTGCTGGAAAAAAAGTACAGGCAATCTGTGAAGAATATGCAAAACCTCTGCGCACTGGATCTGTAGCCTCGAAATAACAAAACTGCTGACTGATGGTTTTAAACTAGGTATAATATAGTCATAGTATATATGTACAAATGAATTGGACTTTGGTTCCATTTCTTCCTCTACGTGTGTGTGTGTGTGTGTGTGTGTGTGTGTGTGTGTGTGTGTGTGTGTGTGTGTGTGTGTAACATTTATAAGTGAACCAGCAGTTCCAAGGTGTTTGCAGATACACAATGGTTTCCTTGTGTAACAAGATCTCTTATGGGAAACGTTAAACACATTTAATCAGTCACATTTACAGCTCTTGCAACATGAATTATTAAACATCTCTAATGTTCTAGAATCACCATCCAAAAGGCAGGAACAAAGTTGCTCTTCAGATAATCAACACTGATTCAGGGGTCATCCTTCCCATTCTATACACTGGGGGCTTGGCACTTGCTTGCAACTATTAATTTGATTGATTTGTGGTGCTGACTGAGTTAAATCTGACCTTACACATAGAAGAGGAGAGCACATTCAAAGACAGACTGACTTTAGATAGTATAATAAAACACATTTGAGGGGCTACCTGAGGCACAATTCCCATGTGCAATTCATTACCACAAATTAGTTATCTATATAAATTCCCCAGGTCATTGATAGGAAACTATAGACTTTCTCCTGAACTACTTACTCCAGCAAGATTCCTGCTGAAGTCTATAGAAGATTTGCCTGTGTAAGGACTGTAGAATGAGGGATTACAAGTTTATTTTCCTAAGGTAACGATATTCCCATAAAACACAACTGGCAGAGTGAAACCTATGGCTAGAGTACTGGACTGGGTCTCAGAAGACCTGGGTTCTCATCCTGGCTCTGTCACTGCCTGGTTAGGCAACTTACTTCTCAGCTCTGTGATACCGAACTCTTTTTGTGTACAGATAAAAAGTGCTATCTAAGAGCTGGCTACTTACATAAGAACAGCTGTACTGGGTCAGACCAAAGGTCCATCTAGCCCAGTATTCTGTCTACCGACAGTGGCTAATGGTGCCCCAGAGGGAGTGAACCTAACGGGTAATGATCAAGTGATCTCTCTCCTGCCATCCATCTCCACCCTCTGACAAACAGAGGCTAGGACACCATTCCTTACCCATCCTGGCTAACAGCCATTAAAGGACTTAACCTCCATGAATTTATCCAGTTCTCTTTTAAACACTGTTATAGTCCTAGCCTTCACAACCTCCTCAGGTAAGGAGTTTCACAAGTTGACTGTGCACTGTGTGAAGAAGAACTTCCTTTTATTTGTTTTAAACCTGCTGCTTATTAATTTCATTTGGTGACCCCTAGTTCTTGTATTATGGGAATAAGTAAATAACTTTTCCTTATTTACTTTCTTCACATCACTCATGATTTTATATACCTCTATCATATTCCCACTTAGTCTCCTCTTTTCCACGCTGAAAAGTCCTAGCCTCTTTAATCTTTCCTCATATGGGACCTGTTCCAAACTCCTAATCATTTTAGTTGCCCTTCTCTGAACCTTTTCTGAACTTTGTAGTTTTCTTTCCTCTCCCACAGTCTGTATGATACCAAAACAGACAGGATTATGTGGTAAATCAGCTTTTGCTATGGAAGAAACAAGAATTGACATGCTAACATTATTTACATAAATATCTCTTTATAGAAAACAGTTTTTTCACAGGTGGAATTCATTATGTAAACCAAGTTTCATCACATCTAGAAGATGCCAGACGTGCCTCCTCTTCGCTCTCCAGGAAGTGTAGAGTCTAATCAGCCCATCCATCCACGCATGTACTTTTATGACCCTTGTCTCAGAGAACCTCACAACCATTGATGGGTTTTATCCCCAGCAAGGGAGAAACAGTATCTCTTTTCTGAGTGTATGTCTACATTTGACCTGGAAGGACGTACTCATGCTATCTCTGCCTGAGCTGGTGCCTAAAAATAGGTGTATGCCACGTCAATATGGGTGGGAGCTTGGGCTAACCACCTGAGTATGTACACAGGAAGTCAGGCTTGATTGTACTTGGGTGGCTAGCTCTGTGGCCACCCTGCCACTGTAGGGTACACTGCTGATTTTCAGCACTAACTTGAACAGCTTATGCAAATACAGCTACACGAGCTAGGGACCACGCTTCCCATCTCAAATATAGACATACCCCTAGGCATCAGCACCCGGTCTCTTAATGTCCTTTCCTACAACTAGTGAGGGGGATTTCAGGAGCAGAACTCCCCCCACTCTTTCTGAACCTGCGGAGAGGACTTCAACCTTTCTTCCTCTGCAGCTGCAGGGGTAATTCCAACAGGGAGACTTTACTCTTGTCCTTGCATCCAGGAAAGTAGGACAGGTTTGGGGGAGGCTTCAGAAAAACTTCTTCATAACCAGAGAAAGACATTGCTTTAAAAAGAATGAAATCTAATGAAAGCCTGTAAGAAGGGTTGAGTGAGGTACAGCTCCAGGTACCTATGATAGTGGCCACAAGCCTGATGAGGTATTAATCACAGCTGAAGGGGCTAGAAGGAGCCAATCAGCAGCCCATTTCTTTCAAACCAGCTAATGAACAGGTGTAGAAGGCAGAAATATTGGTCCTGTTCCTTTCCCATTGCTCTCTGCCCTTCTCACAGGCACCATGTGTGCCCATGGGGCGGAAGGGTAGGGACCTGTATTCAGAGGCTTTCAGCCACCTCCCCTCACAGATGGACCACAGGGAGTGTGTTTCTGTATGCTTGATTTTTCTTCTGGGAAGGGAGCAAGGCATTATATTACAAATCCTGCTTCAATTAAGCTGCTTTTCCTGCAGTACCTAAAGCAGAACCAGTGCATTGTAATGGAGATTTCATTCTGCAATACCAGCAGCACAGCAACTTTTGCACAGTCTTAGTGGTAGTACTTTTGTTCCTGGGGACCTGTGGTGTCTAGCAAAAACTACCTACAACAACCCTTGACTCCTTTAAAAAAAGGACACGTCCAAGGTGAACAAAAGTCCCCAGTAATTATCCCCAACAACTAAAAAATAATTAAAGCCAACATGCAAAGTATATACACTAGTTGAAGCCACATATAAACAAATGCAAAAGCAAAAAAATTGTCTTGCCTTAAGGTTTGCTCTGATAATAACTGTGGTATGTGCAAGAGGAGAATATTTGACACTCATCAGCTCTTGCTAGAGAAGGCTCCATATACCATTCTCTCTAGATTATGCTGAAAGGCAATCAGTCACCAGTTTATTGGAAGTGGAATTTCTGCCTATTTTGGCTGAGACTGATAGTACTGAATTACAAATGAGAAAATTCAGGCCCTTCATAGCCTTCAGGATGAGAAGATCAGTGTGTAGCATATTCTTTTGCCTGCCTAGCCATTAAGTTATCTAGAATGTACAATCTAAAGAGCATTGCAGAGTCTTATATCCCAAGAGCAGTGTTTTAAACTCCATGCTTCTGGGAGGAAGGTCTGATTCTGCAAAGTTTACTCATTAAAGCCATGGGAGTTTTGCCTGAGTACAGATAGTAAGCATAGGCATCTTATTTCATATAAAATAATAAGTGTTGTATTCAGTATAAGGTATTATACATTCTAGTTGCATTATTAACAGCACGACTGTTTGCCCATAATATGCATAAGGAAGACATAAAATAGGTAAAATTAGAGCAGACACCATGTTCATAGAAAATTGGGGTTGGAAGGGACCTCAGAAGGTTATCTAATCCAACCCCCTGCTTGAAGCAGGACCAATCCCCAAACAGATTTTTACCCCAGTTCTCTAAATGGCCCCCTCAAGGATTGAACTCACAATCCTAGATTTAACAGGCTAATGCTCAAACCACTGAGCTATCCCCCTTGCATTAAAAACAGTGAGGCACTAAGTTATACGTTATGAGATCTGGTGAGTTATTTTGGAGTGACTTAACCAAGCAGATATAATGACCCACGTGACACTCTTTTGCATTTGGGTAACTATAGCCTGCGAACTCGGTTATAAACAACTGCTGCTTTACAAGAGCCTAGATTAAGTGCCATGGGATTACAGTTGCTTTACGAAGATGTTCTTAAGCACTGTTCTACTTGCAGTCTTGTTTTTATAATCATGCATATCATACCTGGGTTAGACTATTTTATTTAATACTTTCCTATTTTATTGCTTTTTAAAAAAAAATTAAAAGTGCAACTATTTTTTATGGATTTTTGATTTATTAGTGTAGAAAACTTTAGTGAATCTTTTAAATGTTAAATCTACTTAAAACCTTAAAGATGCTCAATTGTACCATGCAGACCTATTATGTCATTCTCAACATTTGTTTTATTTGCAAAGGTTAAAAACACAAACAAGAAAAGAATTCCTAAAGGGATTTGCTTAAATGTTGTAAATTAGAAGGTCTTCTATAAGGTAGCAATTAAAGTTTATACCTGAATTTTCCTAAGCTTGGTGTTCTAGCATAATCCTTAAACAGTGCTTGTCCTATTCTCTAAAACTCTGAGAGCCTAATTGTCATTGGACTTCATTGGATTTTTAAGGGGTTGAGGGAGAGTGGAAGGAGTTTTCTCACACAAGGTCCCCTATGCAGGGTCAATCCTAACTGCTGTTCCTCAGCTATCGTGAGTATAAGTTCAATGGGGCGAGGAGATGTGAAAAGGAAACAAGGCCATGACTGCATCTGGAAAATCTCTCCCTGGCTCCCTTTGTTGAGGACCTCCAGTGCACCATCTTCACAAACAATGGAGAAAGGCAGAAGAGGGGTGGCTAATCTCCCCCTTTGTTTCTGCTTCTGGATGTGTTTTCTTTGGTGGGAGCAGTGTCTACAAAGATGTGTCTGTATCTACATGGTTAAGAACTGAAACTCCTTTGTATCAGCTAGATTCAAGATCACTGTTCTTTTTTCTAGAAGATTAATTAAGATCCCTATGGCAGGGTGACAACTCACCAGTGCGACGCCTCCTGCTGGTCATCCTGGGAATTAGCTCTTCCAACCCAGAGTGCTCTCTGCAGGCCGGTGTCTCACCTGCCACTGCCCCCCCATGTCCCTCCCAGACCCTGGTGCCCCTCTACATCGGGGCTCTGCCCCCAGCAGCAACCCCCAATATGACTACCACCCAGGGGAACCTCCAACCCTCTATCCCCACCTTGCCTCAGTGGTTACTGCCAGTATCCATCTAGCCCCCACTCACTGGGGCAGACTGCAGTTTGTAAACCACTCATCATCGGCAAGGGAGTTGGACCAGCTGCCTATCTCTGGGCTGCCCCTCTGCAGCCCCAGTACCTTTTGTAAGCCTTAACAAGGTCTGCAGTCTGGGGTTTTACCAGGCTGGAGCTCGCCAGATCCCTCTGCCCTTCCCCAGCACTGCTCCACCTCAGGCACCCTTCTCATCTCCCAGGCAGCCCAGTCCTTCTCTCTCCAGCAAGAGAGAGACTCTCGTAGCTTCTGGCCCACAGCCCTCTTATAAGGGCCAGCTGGGCCCTGATTAAACTGGCCACAGCTGTGGCTGATTTCCCAATCAGCCTACCTTTTCCCAGCCTCAGCCCTCTCCAGGGCTGCTTTTAACCCCTCTTTACTGGAGTGGGGCAGCCACCCTACTACAATCCCCTTGTACAGAATCTTTTGGGGTCCTGTATATGATAAACACCATCAAAGAGCTTTCCTTTGACAGAGAACTTCACAAGCTTAGGGAGAACATAAATCCCACACACTTTTTTTTTTTTTAATTCTGTTGCTTTGGCTGTAGCACAAATCATTTGTCTTGACTTGTAAACAAAGGTATATTATCTTCTGGTAAAACAGTCCGAGGAGGAAACCTGTGAAGCTCAAATTCCCTGCAGGCAAAAACTTTCTCTCAAGAGAAATGTAATGCCTTAAAGACATAATAATAAACTGAGTTACACACCCTTATTATTTTTAAATAACTTTTGTGTTTCTATGTATTAAAAATCCTGTGGGTAAAAAATGCATTAGCAAGAGTTGGTCTCTGAAGAAGATACTGAGTATTTCTTATCACATGCTTGCTGAGTAACCTCTGCTCCAGTGGTTCTCAACATATTTACCAATGTGGGCCACATATGCAGCTCATTATGTGTTATGCGGGCTGCATCCACACAATATCTAAAATACCTGTATGTCCCTGAGGATGTCACATGGGCTGCAGCTGTATGCTCATTGGGCTACAAGTAGGCCACAGGTTGAGAACCACTGCTCTATTCCCGTCCGAAATCACTAGAATCTATCTGGTTTCAATGAAATTAGTAGAACAAACAGTGCTTAACAATGCTTGTACATACTGAGTCAATGAAAGAGAGAACTAAAAATAATTCATTGAACTCATTGCACAAATCCTAAATGCAAGGTTAAGGCTAAAAGGTCTAGGTGGGAGGCTATGCCTATGTAATTTTTAACACAAAGCGGAAACCAATGTTGAAACTTCAAGCAATTTTAATCTGCAAGTTCTTTAGCACCAGGATGCATTGTTCAATTACCACCTAACAGAGTGGCCAAGCAACGATCTCTTCACTGTGCTGATCTTGTCCCTGCTGCCATAGCAACCTGTTGGTTCAGAACTGAATGCTGGGATCATGGCTAGAAGGGAGGCTGCAGCTCTGAGGAGTTCTGTTCAGCAAACATCAACGGAGAGACAGAATAGACATTATTTTTATAAGCCACTTTGTGTCACCATTTAAAAAATGAATCAAAAATCAAACTTTAATTTCCAAGTGACAAGTAAAAAAGGTGATTAGTTTATTATTTTATCATCTCTTTTGGAGGCATGGAGAAAAATCCTTATATAGTACCTTTGAGGTACAAGAAGTGACACAAGATGTTAGCACTGAAGTGTGACCTTAATATTGATCCACAACCACTCTGTGTATAGATTTTAAAACCACAGGCACAATAATCTAATACAAGAAAGTGAGCCTAAATTCTCTCTGTGCGTATCTAATAATGTATGGGACAGCATCACACTTGAGAAATGTATTGTCCTGGAGCCTTATCCAAAGCCCATTGAAGTCAATAGAAAGACTCCCTTTGACTTCAATGGGTTTGCATCAGGTCACTAAACGATAAAGAATACTGTTATCATAGAATCATAGAACTGGAAGGGACCTCGAGAGGTCATCTAGTCCAGTCCCTTGCACTTAAGGTGGGACTAAGTATTATCTAGACCATCCCTGACAGGTCCAATCTGCTCTTAAAAATCCCCAATAATGGAGATTTAACAAGCTCCCTAGGCAATTTATTCCAGAGCTTAACCACCCTGACAGTTACGAAGCTTTTCCTAATGTTCAATCTAAACCGCCCTTGCTGCAATTTAAGCCCATTGCTTCTTGTCCTATCCTTAGAGGTTAAGAAGAACCATTTTTCTTTCTCCTCCTTTACTTTAAAACTGTTATGCCCCTCTCAGTCTTCTCTTCTCCACACTAAAGAAACACAGTTTTTTAAATCTTCCCTCATATGTCATGTTTTCTGGACCTTTAATCATTTTTGTTGGTCTTCTCTGGACTTTCTCCAATTTGTCCACATCTTTCCTGAAATGTGGCACCCAGAATGGGACACAATACTCCAGTTAAGGCCTGATCAGCACAGAGTAGAGCAGAAGAATTATTCTTGTGTCTTGCTTAAAATACTCCTGCTAAAACATCCCAGAATGATGTTTGTTTTTTTTGCAAGTGTTACACTGTTGACTCATATCTAGCTTGTGATCTACTATGACCCCCAGATTCCTTTCCGCAGCACTCCTTCCTAGGCAGTCATTTCCCATTTTGTATGTGTGCAACTGATTGTTCCTTCCTAAGTGGAGTACTTTGCATTTGTCCTCACTGAATTTCATCCTATTTACTTCAGACCATTTCTCCAGTTTGTCCAGATCATTCTGAATATTAATCCTATCCTCCAAAGCATGTGCAACCCTCTCCCCCTCACCCCCAGCTTGGTATCGTCTGCAAACTTTATAAGTGTACTCTCTATTCCATTATGTAAATCATTGATGAAGATATTGAACAGAACCAAACCCTGAACCGATCCCTGCAGGATCCCACTTGTTATGCTCTTCCAGCATGACTGTGAACCACTGGATAACTACTCTCTGGGAATGATTTTCCAAACAGTTATGCACCCACCTTATAGTAGCTCCACCTAGATTGTTGTATTTCTCTAGTTTGTTTATGAGACGGTCATGAAAGACAGTAGCAAAAGCCTTATTAAAGTCATCCACATCTACTGCTTCCCGCCATCCACAAGGCTTTTTACCCAGTCAAAGAAAGCTATCATGTGGGTTTGACATGATTTGTTCTTGACAAATCCATGCTGACTGTTATTTATCACCTTATTATCTTCTAGGTGTTTCCAAATTGATTGCTGAATTATTTGCTCCATTATCTTTCCTGGTATAGAAGTTAAGCTGACTGGTCTGTAATTCTCCGGGTAGTCCGTATTTCCCTTTTTATAGATGGGCACTATATTTGCTCTTTTCCAGTCTTCTGGACTGTCTTCTGTCTTCCATGAATTTCCAAGATAA
Source organism: Gopherus evgoodei (assembly GCF_007399415.2). NCBI lineage: Eukaryota > Metazoa > Chordata > Testudines > Testudinidae > Gopherus > Gopherus evgoodei. Next base: position 38,025,173 of record NC_044330.1, on the reverse strand, counting down.
TTGCTTATGGCTCAGATATCTCCTCAGTCAGCTCCTTAAGTATTCTAGGATGCATTTCATCAGGCCCTGGTGATTTGAAGACATCTAACTTGTCTTAGTAATTTTTGATTTGTTCTTTCCCTATTTTAATCTCTGATCCTACCTCATTTTCACTGTCATTCACTATGTTAGACGTCCAATCGCCAGCAGCCTTCTTGGTGAAAACCAAAACAAAGACGTCATTAAGTACCTCTGCCATTTCCACATTTTCTGTCATTGTCTTTCCCCCCTCATTGAGTAATGGGCTTACTCTGTTCTTGGTCTTCCTCTCACTTCTAATGTATTTGTAGAATATTTTCTTGTTATCCTTTATATCTGTAGCTAGTTTAATCTCGTTTTGTGCTTTGGCTTTTCTAATTTTGTCCCTACATACCTGTGTTATTTGTTTATATTCAACCTTTGTAATTTGACCGAGTTTCCACTTTTTATAGGACTGTCTTTTGAGTTTTAGATCATTGAAGATCTCCTGGTTAAGCCAGGGTGGTCCCTTGCCATACTTCTTATCTTTCCTATGCAGTGGGATTGTTTGTTCTTGTGCCCTTAATAATGTTTCTTTGAATAACTGCCAACTGTCTTCAATCGTTTTTCCCCTTACACTTTCTTCTTATGGGATTTTACCTACCAAATCCCCGAGTTTGCTAAAGTTTGCCTTCTTGAAAACCATTCTTTATTTTGCTGTTCTCTCTCCTACCATTTCTTAGAATCATGAACTCTACCATTTCATGATCACTTTCACCCAAGTTGCCTTCCACTTTCAAATTATCATCCAGTTCTTTCCTATTTGTCAAAATCAAATCTAGAACAGCCTTCCCCCAGTAGCTTTCTCCACCTTCTGAAATAAAAAATTGTCTCCAATATATTCCAAGAACGTGTTGGATAATATGTGCCCTGCTGCGTTATTTTCCCAACAGATGTCTGAGTAGCTGAAATCCCGCATCACCACCAAGCCCTGTGCTTTGAGTGATTTTGTTAGTTGTTCAAAAAAAAGCCTCATCCACCTCTTCTTCCTGGTTTGGTGGTCTGTAGTAGACCCCAAACGTGACATCAGCCTTGTTTTTTTCCCTTTTATCCTTACCCAGAGACTTTCAACAAGTCTGTCTCTTATTTCTATCGCAACCTCAGTGCAACTGTATACATTTTTAATATATAAGGCAACACCTCCTCCCTTTTTTTCCTGCCTGTCCTTTTTGAGCAAGTTGTATCCTTCTATACCAATATTCCAGTCATGTGTATTATTCCACCAAGTCTCCATGATGCCAGCTATGTCTTAATTATGTTTATTTACTAGCATTTTGAGTTCTTCCTGCTTATTCCCCATATTTCTCACCTTAGTATACAGACATCTAAGATACTGACTTGATTCTCCCACCCTTGTCTTTCCCTTATTTCTGCTGTAACAGCCCATGTTCCCCGCAGATTCTGACCCTTCTCCCAGATCTCCATGTTTTTTACTTACCTGTGGGCTTTGGTCACCTGCCCCTTTGAACCTAGTTTAGGTTAGCCAGTCTGTAGCCAAATACACCTCACTAGGTTAGCCACTCTATAGCCAAATACACTCTTCTCTTTCCTCTATAGATGGACCCCATCTCTGCTTAACAGTCCTTCTTTCTGGAAAGCATCCCGTGGTCAAGAAAGCCGAAGCTCTCCTGGCGACACCATCCTTGCAGCCAGGCATTCACCTCCAGGATGCATCTGTCTTTGCCGAGGCCACTACCTTTGACCGGATAGATTGAAGAGAACACCACCTGCACTCCCAAATCCCTCACCCTTACTCCCAGAGCCTTGTAGTCACTTCTGATCTGCAGAGGGTCAAACCTCGCAGTATCATTAGTGCTCACATGAATGAGTAGCATGAGGTAGTACTCAGAGGGCGGTTGATCCTTGACAATCCCTCTGTAACATCTCAGATATGGGCCCCTGGCAGGCATCATATCTCCCAGGGTGCCATTAGCTAAGTTGGTAATCTTTACTATTTTTATTGTGTCTAATATATACATGTCTCTCATGTTTTTGGGATCACCCTGCAAGGTGCACCAAGGCTGAGGGAGACCAGCTGTTGTGTTGTAAGCAAGCTGCTGGGGTCAGAGCGCTGAACCAGGCTGTACAGCACATGGATACTTGGGGAACTGGATGCTTGTCTGCTGGCTGTTGGGGTCTGGGCTATGAGCCACAGCAGCAGAACATTTAAGGCACCCAGCATTTAAGGCAGGTGGTGACACAACCCCTCACTGGTCTGAATTGCATTCCAGAATGTTACAGTGGTGTAAGCGAACAGGGTGTGCATACTGCTTGCTGTTTTAATGGAGGTTTATGCTGTAAGTACTGGTAAAATAGTTTTAAGTGAGCTCAAGGACAACATGTAAAGCCAGAATAGTTACAAGTGAATAAAAGTAAAATACACTTTCCAGTGGCTAAGACAACAAGCTACAGCCTTAGTTCAAGGTAGATTTCTTGCCAGTTTTCTTCTTTCCAGCCATGACTGACATTCTCTCAGTCAGAACCTTCCACAGAAGTATAAGGTGCTGGTTTTCCTTATCTAGCTGTATGAAAGAGTTTTGCCTAAGCAGTTTTCTCACCCATCTTCAGTTCTGAGGGACTTCAACTCCCTTGGCTGAAGGACCCATCTTTCTCAGCTTGCAAGAGCTCTGGCTCCTTGTGTCTGTCCCATGATTGATGCCAAGATGGCTTCTGCTCTCTCCTTACATCTTCCCAAACTCACTGTTCTGTCCCACACTCAAGATGACCTCATGCTGTTCATCCCTTCCTCTGCACTGCCCTTCCCCCCAGTGATTCGTACATCAATGAGGCTTCCACTGGTTTTGGTCACACTTTGTGTAATTTCTTTGGAGACAGGTAAGAAGCTGCCTTCCCTACTGACTGGGAAAAAACCTGGTTCACCCTTTGTTTGGTCACAAACTTTAAAGAATAAGAGCAGTGATTATTCATAATTCCTCATATAGTAATACATACATTTTAAAGTGATATTAATCACCAGTATGTCATCAGCTTTCACAGAAGACCTTACTTGATACACTTTTATAATACAGCAATATTGTATTCAATCAGTTGATTTAATTACTTATCATTTGAGGTTCAGACCCCCTTGTCTTTGTAGCCTAGTATACCATTGAAATGTATCCTCAGATAAAGTTCCTTCTCTCCGTCTGGGAAGAGAGAGACCCCATACAGTCTGGTAAAGACTTCCTTTCCTGTTGGTGATAGTTGTCATTACCTCTGTCCCATGCTAGCTTGATGACTTTGTTTGCCTTTTAGGTAAATGTACCTTCATTGTCTGTCCCTGATGACCAGACTCATCAGCCAAGCAAATAACCATTCCATGGCCTCTAGCAGACTGGGCTTATGCATTGCTTGCCAAACACATATTCAGAACATAATTCTAGCACATGTCCGTATCTCTTAGTACATACCCAGTACATACACCACACCAAAACATTTATGCTCATTGAGGTGTTAATTTTCCAATTATATTACGCCATTTAGATACAGATGATGAAAAAAGTGAGTTGGGGTAGTAAGTATGTCAGGCATGACAAGTGCGGCTGATACAAAGTAATGAACATAACTGGGCCTTTGTGGCCAGTCTTAAAACCAGGTCAATTGTCTTTATAAGAATTTATGGTGTAGGTTCTTGGAGACCTGAGATTAGAAAACAAAGGGTTTTTTAAATGAAATATCAGGAAGTCTAGCTATTGAACTTATGAAGACAGCCTGAATCTGTGACATGAATGTAACTGATGCAGTAATGTCTTCCTGAGTGTTCAGCCAGCCTGAAACAATGCCTCTGAGAGCTGTGAACTCCTCTGTTCCTCACTACACGACACTAACTCCAAGACCAGCTTCTCTGGGAAGCTCTCCATTACCATTGCCACAGTAGAGGACTCTGTGGGGCAAGACCAAGATGCATGAGCCCTGCCCAATCAAACAGCCATTCCCCCAGCAAGTCTTGGGTGGCGGGGGCTAGAGGGGCTCTGCTGCAATCCCTGCCACTCTCTGGCTGGGAGGGCACCCCTGCTGACAGCCCTGATGCTCCTGAGGGGAGAGTGTGCACCTGCTGCCACTTGTGGGAGGTGAAGGGGGCCCTGTGCTACTGCCCCTGCCTCCCTGGTATGGGAGAAAGGCCCCTCATCCATCCAAGTAGTGTGGGGCAGGGTCCTGACCTAGGCCTAGGGCTCTGATCACCTTAATCTGGGCCTTGAGGCTACAACCTGATGCTGAAAACTGCTGAGAGAATGGTGTAGAGACTGTATTCACTCTGCGCTAGCTGGGCCCCATTCAGGGGTGAGTCCCATGGAGCTAGTTAAACATCTTTGTTTGGGGGTAGGGGGCTAGTCCAAAATAGAGCACATTGTGGTCATTTAATCTACAGATCACATTTTTAAATGTGCCTAAGTGGTTGGGGAGGTCAAGATTAGTTTTCAAAAGAGATTTAGGGCCCAGTGCACAAAGGGCTGTAGATACCTAACTGCCACTTTAAGCACAGAAATCTAAAGTTTAGGCGTCTAGAACACTCTCAGCTGCTGCCTTACCCCGTAGGTGCCTAAATTCTTCCTGGAAGATGTGCATAAAGCTGCCTTAATCCTGACATCAGAGAAAGACTCTATACTCTCCAGGTTAGAGCACTCACCTAGCACAATCAGGTTCCAGTCCCTGCGCCAATGAATGTGTGATCAGTCTTTTATACAAAGTGAAACTGTTTCAACAGCAAGAGAAGCAGCCCCATCTGAGAATATCCCAGAGCCTGGTAGGCAGCGCACATGCCCGGGAAGTTGGAGATCTGGGTTTAAGACCATACTCCAAATAAGGCAGAGTAGGAATTTGAAGCCAGATCTTCCATATCTTGGGTAAGTCTCTAATCCTGGGTTCTAAGGTAAAGGAGGGGCTTAGACACCACCCCTCTCCTCACTCTTTCTGCTGGCTAGTTTAGGCAGGGCTGGCTTTTGTGAATCCCATTCGTAGGTGCACAATTCTCCCCATGTATTGTACAGGGAGCCTGGACACATAACTCAGGACTGTAGACTCCACTAGGGGGGCAGGGTGCCTAAATGTTAGCCATTGCAACACGGAGCTTAAGTCCCCTTTGTGGGCCCAGTCCTTACATCTCATTAAAACTCAGTGGGAATTGGACTCCTAAATCCTTTCTGAAAACTGGACTTCGGCGCTATTGACCATTTTACCCTTGAAGTCATAATTGCATGGATAACTGGTAGGCTCTAGTCAACAAAAATGCAGTCTCATTGGATTAGACATAAAGGGGGGGGAGGAAATAGCACTTTTGGCCATCAGGGCCAAATAAGCACTCCCCAATTGTGGTGAAGTGTGGGCACATAGTTTTAGTAATCCTAACAAACAATACTCACCATGCATTCAAGATGGTTTCCCCTACCTGCCCACCTAATCCCCATCTGTTTAATTTCAACTCAGTGCCTTTCATGGAGGTCCCAGGCTCAGCTAAAAAGGAAAAGCAGACAAACACACCAGGTGGGCTCGATGGCAGAGACATAGGGCTGGATCCTGATGGTAAATCCCAATTGGCTTGGTATGGTCACTTAGAGCAGTGCTGGGCAACCTGTGGCCCACACGCAGCCTGTCAGGGTAACCCACTGGTGGGCCCCCAGGCAGTTTGTTTACATTTGTACAGCCGCCCGCAGCTCCCATTGGCCAGGAATGGCGAACCGTGGCCATTGGGAGCTGTGGGTGGACATGCAAATATAAACCCACTGTCTGGCAGCCTTCCAGTGGATTACCCTGATGGGCTGCGGGTTGCCCACCACTGACTTAGAGGCACAAATGCAGTGAAAACAATGTTACTGCCAGAACAATGGGCCAAGCCTTAGAGAACCTTTGCTAGGAGTTGGTACACTATGCAGTAGAGTGCTAGGGCAGCACTGTACTTTAGGGTATAGAAGGGGAAAGTTAGTAAGTGTTGCCACTTTGGGTCCATGTGAGACATTGTTTGGAGGAAGTGGGGGTGGGGGCTGCTTCTGCTACTTCCATTATATCTTGTGTCTGGACTGGCCACATGCCTGGTATCCCAGCCTGGAGTGGAGAATTCCATCCCGGACCTATTTAATAATAGAGAACATATTCTTTTACTGTCACTTTACTTGGGCTGAGCACGGTTCTCTGGCTATAGCTTATTTCCTATAAATCTTTTCTGTTATGAGGAGAATAAGTTTTAGAGCACAGGCAAAATATGAAATTGCATAGTCTTGTCTAATGAGATCATGTCTTCTGGAAATTTTTTGGGTTGAACTTTAACATGAGAGTGGCAGGATTCATTCCAGTCATTCTGTGGTTTAGCATTTACATCATATTATACAAAACAGAGGATCAGTATTTGCTGAAGACAGCTATCTGTGGAATATATGTCCTTTGGAAGCAACCTGATGGTTATTACTCACTGAGAACTGCAAGCAGTAGGTTAATTCTTAACTTTTTTTAAAGACTTCTAATCATGTTATAGTTTCTTCCAGCTGAATCAATATCAGTATGGAATTAGTACATCAGATAATCAAAAACAAAAACAAAAAACTGTAACGTGAACTGTTTTAAACAAGTAAAGTCACCACAACTAACAGTAATTTTTTTAACAAAAAAATCTAGCCCAAAGCAAGGACTGTAGTTGGACCCTGATAAACTGCAGTTGAACAGGATGATGATGAGACTTAAAATAACCGTTTCTCTCTGCAGTATTTGTGTAGTATCTTTATTAGCTATTTTGTGACCCGCTCCTGCTAAAACCATACCCTTCCACACCCATTCACCATAAGTAGTGATCAGATGCTTGAGAATATGGGAGGAACGCTACTTTGGCCTCAGTCCTGGACATACTTTAACTATGCCCATGAATAGGTCCCCTGAAAACCAGTGGACATCTCATATGCATAAGTGTTTGAAGGAACCAAACCTTAAAATTTTCAGAGAGTCCTCTAAATGGTCTTAACAAGATCTAGAGAAAAAGTTTAAAGGGTCCAGGGCTATATATTGCTATTAAATTCTTCCTTGACTGATGCATAACCCAAGAAAGACATTTATGGCAGCCATTTGCCTTTACCAGAAACCTAATTAATGGAACAAACTTCCATGCAGAGGGGGGCCATAATAGCCAAAACTTTTTTAAATGGTAAGGGAAGCAGTAATCATTTTTATAAACACAAAAAGTATATAAGGAAGGAATCCTCATCCATTGTGCTACCATAATCTCAAAAATAAGTTGTTTTAGTTCATAGCTGTGGGTTAATGCCTCATTGCTACACAGCAACATATGGAAAATTTATGATATTTGGAAGAACCTACTTGCCGGAGCTTTCCCTTTCCTGCTTGGATGTAGAACTGTCATGAAAAGTTTGGGTTTCACTTGGTTTTATATATTTTATATGCTTCCAGTGCAGTGTGTCTTTCTGCTGAATAGATCAGCCTCCCCTAGATTCATAACCAATCATCTTATGTGGCCAGATTTTCAAAAGATTCCACACAGCCTCAGCTTCAAATGATACCAGGAGAACTGCAATTGCTCAGCACCTTCACCAATCGGGCCAGTACATGACTGTGTAGCACAAAAGGCCAGAAATATTTTCTGCTGAGTAATTTCAAAAAATCAGTTAAAGCTAGGAAGACTGGATATCGAAGAAAAAATGTTTTCTCCTAAAAATCACATTCTATCAACTGTCAGAAAGAAACACAGTCTATTGTCCAGAAATAATATTTATTCATCAACAATAAAACACAGAATAGAAAAAGCCTTATAAATAAAACTATATATATGCTGTATTTTTATTCAGTACTCCACAAAAAAACACTACAGACAGTAACAAAATAATTGAATTAATTTAAAAAACTTCAAATATGATAGCACTGTTAATTTATCATGTTTTATCAACAATGCAATGGTCATTAGTTTACATATTACGATTTTACTAAAATTCGTAACCCTGCTCCTTAAAACAATTGAACCAATTTGTTACTTGATCCAAGATTTATAACATATATGTATATCCATAAACAATAACAGCGCTGAGAAAGTTATGCAGACTGTTCAACGGTAACTGCAAGTTGTTTTGGGGGGGTGGAAATCACGAATGAACTGGGGTAAAAATCAAAACATTGCAGAAAAATGATATTTGGGTAACAATTACATATTTTCCATTGCCCTTTTAGTAATGTGATCTCTTCCTTTGTCTGATTGCTCCTGGTTTAGGTACTCTAGCACCTTCACTAGCATATCTTCATCCAGATACTGCCTGGTTTGTGTGTCATCATTCTCCCGGGCCATGGACAGCCTTTTGCTGAGTGAGACTAGTTTATCAGATTCTTGTGATCCCAGCTGATTTAGATGTTCTTTGATTGCTTGCTCAAGTTGGTCGTCTTCCTGTAGATCATTTTCAGATGAAACTGGGACTGGAACACGTTTCAGCTGATTTGTATTCATAACTTCAGGGTATTTTGCCAACATATTTGCCAAGTAATCTGCTAGTTCTTCATCTTTTTCATTTAGTTTTTCGTATTCTATTTGTCGTCTTTCCAAATCATTAATCCAAGGAGCTTTAGGAAGTTGATGTCCTTTAGGTCTTCTGGGAATGTAGGGAAGTCTTGGCAAATTGTTCTCTTCATTAAGCTGATTTACAAAGTAGGAGGTTTTCTGATTAGCTAAATTATCAGTCCCTAAAAGATTGACAATATCTTCAATATTGAGGTCTTCAACTAGATTATCTGGTATAGCATTAATTGGCTGCTTCATGTAACCATTTTTAGGGTTCATTTTATTTTTAAATCTATCTATGCTGTCTAGATTAGTTTCAGAGATGTCATCCTCAAGATCTTCTGGGAGCTCTGGTTCTTGCTCTGTCTCCACCCTTTCACTCTGCTGCTGCTTTTCTCCAATTTTCAACATGTCTAGTAAATCCTCTGGAGGGATTTGTAAATTCCTTGAGATTTCTATTAGTTGAGAGATAGACTGAGGATCAAGTTTTTCCAAAAATGTACCTGCCCTTTTTTCTTCATGTCCAGTCCTTAACCTGCCATTTCCAATATTGCTCATCAGCCTCTTCAGATAATAATTCATTAGCTTTGTAATGTCATCTGACATTTGATCTTTACTGTCTCTCCCCATTTCATTCTCCAGGAAACCTTGATTCCCTGATCTCTTCATTTCATCATCAATCACTTCATTTTTATCAATTTCCTCTTTATGATCTTTCATCTCTTCTTGCGTTTGGCTTTCCACTTTTTCCTCTATTGGATTCCAGTCTTCTCCTCCCACTACATCTTCATAAGCAATATTATTCACTTTATATACATCATCTTCATCTTCTGTGTACAATTTTTGATCCTCATCCAGCCTCTCTTTTTTGTGATTACTTGGTCCCGTCATCTTCCCCAGCTCCTGAAAGACAGACTCCAAAGTAGCAAGGCTTTGGGGTGTATATTGTTCTTCTACTATTTCATTGGTGCGCTTGAAAGGACTGTCTCTTGAACTTTCTTCATCATGTGCATGTGACATTTTGATATATTTGTGTCGTCTCTCAGGCCACTTATAAGCCTCATAATCATCACTCACACCAGCTGGAAGGTTATCTGAACTCATAGTATATGGTTTATTTTCTTTTGATCCAGCCTTTGACTCTTTTTCTGTTTGCCTCAAGGCTTCCAACATTGACCTAACCCACTGGGACTCATCTTCAGTCAAAGAATCTCTTATATTATCTGCTAGGTGGCTCTGATCTTTGCTTTCTTTCTGCTGCAGAAGAAATGGGGCACCTTGATAAAAATTGTAATCTGGGCCATTTTCAGCCTTGTTAGCTTGTTTGCGGAGATTTTCTATATATTCCAAGGCTTTGATCATATCTGGGCTTGGGAGCCTTTGTAAATTTTTCACTAAGTAGTCTGGGTTTTTCTGAAGCAGCTGATAAGGTTCGATTGAAGCTGCATCAACACAACAGATTAGGACAAAGAAAAGGGTGAGAGAGAAGGCTGCTCCAAGCCAGCAGGTTTTAGCATCTGCCATGTTAGAAATCTTTCCTTAAAATAAAGAAAAGGAACAGTTAACATACAGAAATAGTTAGTAAAGTGCAAAGCAACAACACATTTGAGATTGCTGCTTTGAACTGGAACTCATGGTATTTATGTTTTTATTAATTATGAAAAGCAAATAGAATTCCCATATGATCCCTTTATAGCAACCCTAGATTTATTGTGAGTTTATCTGGAAGTCTTTCAGGTCATTCCTTTGATAAGGATGCTGGAACCTATTGGTTTGAAATAATAAAACCATTGCATCTTCATACTATGGCAGGTAAAAAGCCCCTCATAAAATTAATTTATATATAAAGGAGCTTGATTTTCCAATCTAAACAGAAAACCTAAATCCTACATAGTTCATAAAACATCCATTTATGCATCTAGATACTGATTTGAGCATCAGCATTTGAAAATTTGACCTAAAATATTAATACAAGCTTAGTGATAAACTGTACATAGAATCCTGTTGCCCAGTTGTCCAGTCTGCTACACTGACTCCACTGAATAAGTTTTATTCTAGGCTAACACCAATGTGATAGAGTGGAGAATCTGGCCAATAAAATCATGAGGTGATTTTTGTGTTTACTTGTATGAATATTTTTAAAATATTGAAATATTCTCTTATGCTGCTTTTCAAAAATATTATTAATAAACAAATTTGTTCATTTTTCCATAGGCAATGAGGAAAGCTGAGACCCTTTGTGGGTTAATCTATTCTGTCCCTTAAGGGTATTATCTCTTGATGTCTTCCTAAACTGATGGTTTTAAATGGACTTGGTTAGGCTCAGACTGAGGCCACGTCCACACTACAGAGTAAAATCGAAGTTAATAAAATCGATTTTATAAAACAGATTTTATAAAATCGATTTTACGCGTCCACACTAGGGCACATTACTTTGGTGGTGTGCATCCATGGTCCCAGGCTACCATCGATTTCTGGAGCAGTGCACTCTGGGTAGCTCAGTAAAAGAATGGGACCAATAACTTCGATTTCCGTCCACACTAACCCTAAATCGATTTAGTAATATCGATTTTAGGGTTACTCCTTTCGTTTAGCTGGAGTACAGAAATCGATTTTAAGACCCCTTAAAATCGATTTTAAGTGCCTTGTAGTGTGGACGGGTACAGCGTTAAATCGATTTAATGCTGTTTAAATCGATTTAACGCTGTAGTGTGGACCTGGCCTGAGTGGCAATTTCTTCTGTGGTGGCTAAACAGTCTTTCACTTTTGCTTTGAAATGAAAATGGGTGTTTTGTCATTCACTTCAAGCAAGTAGGGTGGATACACACGTAGAATCTTGGCATTACAGGCCTAATTCTCTGGTGGGTGAAACTCCATCAGAGAATTTTGCTCTATAAAAAAACAGAAGTAAAATAAGTGAAAATATTATACCCATCATATATGAGTAACACAATCATGCCATTGCAACATATGAAAATATTTCTATAAAAGGCCCAATCCTTCAAGGTGCTGAGCATTCTCAGAACCAACTGAGTTTAAAGACTCCACTTCCAGGAGATGCTTAGCACCTCACAGGACTTGGCTATAACAAATACTAGCCTATTTTACCCAATTCAATTATATTATTCCATCTGTCATGAATAAAGTACAGTAAGTGAGAAAAATGGTAAGAATAGAAAAAAACCACTGAGCTTAATTGACTTATTTTGTTTCATTCACTTTTCCCATGAGCCTATGGAAAATATCCTGGTAAGATGTTAGTGATTCATACTAGCAGAAGGACCTAAATAGACTAGAATTTACCCATGGCTGTAATGGTGGAAATGTTCTCTTCAGTTCACACATAGGATTTCCATTCAGATGATTCTTTATTGTAGTTTAACAAGAAATAATTTGACAAAATAAAGTAGCCTCAGTTGCCCACAATTGCTTTTTTTTCCCTCCATGCCTGCAGCAAATAATCATTGTGAATATCAAATATTTTATCCAGTCAAGTATTAATAGTCCGGAATGGATTATTTCAGAGCAATCAATAACACCATCTCTTTTTATACTTAAACAAAAGCAAGAGAACCCTGAATCTTCTGTTATGGAAAAGGCTTTACCTTTGAAAGGGATAAAATCAGTCCAAAAAACCCACAAAACCCTGCACAGTTACAATTTTTATGTTGATTAGCACCTATAATTGCAATAGAATGAAGCTAATGTTTTTCAGTGGAGAAGTTGGTTACTGATTAATCTTTAGTTTATTAATAAATAAAATACTATGAATTTTCAGTTGCTGAAAAATTATTTCATAATAATAGATCTAGATCTTCCAGGTAAAACAGTCCACTAAAATCCTCCCTCTGATGAAGATGATTAATTCAGCCTCTGACAGTACATGCTATGTATATAGTATTATATTCTCTGTAAAATTTAGGAAAATCTAAGTAAAATCATGGAAGAGATAAACACAGGCAAAGTTTAGACTGGCATTCTGGTAGCATTTTATTTAAAAAATATTTCATTTTGAGAGATGATATCTTATGAATTCCTTTCTGAATATTTCATATGCACGTCTGTCTGGATCAGTTTCACTTCCGATTCATTGGTAGATGATATTTGAAATATTTGAAAAGAACAGTTGGATATAATTTGTTTTAAGACCTCTGAAACTAGATTACAAAAATCAGTTCATTAAATGTAATACCTTATTTAGGGAAAATAGGATCCTTCCCAATCCTAATTTATAAATATGAGAAAAATAGAGTACGTTTTTCATGACGTCAAATCTATAAAAAACATTCTCTTTTATTCTTTTTAAAGCACATTACGATAAAACAGCTGTTTTCCCAACAGCTGTAGAATTGTGGTGCTAATCTATATTGTGCAATCTGTCCTGTTAGCACCTAACAAAGAGAGAAGTCATCTCTTACCCAGACTCCTGTCCATCAAATTAAGTAGTCAGCATTTGTAAAATGAGGGGATTGAGTTTTCAGTGTAATGTGTACTATCAAAAGAAATGCAGACAGGGGGTCTTCTGTGAAGAGACAAACAACCAAAACCAAAATTCCCTTTCTGGGGTGTTTCCATGGCAGCATATTTCCCCTTGAGCCCTTTCCTATAGATTCACATGGTGCTCTGATGGGAATATAATATTTCCAGTTGAAATTTTGCATGAAAACTCATCAGCTTTCCTGTGGAACTCGCACAGAATTCATAATGCTCTGTAAACTACAGCAGGAATCCCTATGGGAGTTGTCCGTAAGGAAAATGTGAAAATTCAAAACACTCTCTTCATCATTTGTTTGCTTTTTGAACAATGAAAAATGGTTGCAGTCAATTAGCTTTCTTAAAAGTTTGTCTTATTGCTAATATACAAATTAGGGGTCATATTAAGATTAATTTTAGTATTTTGTAAATCAAGTGGTTTTTGAATTGCATACTTGATTGTTTAGATGAGTGGAAGATTAATTGAACTGTACATGTATCCAAGGCAACCTCTTATTTTATACAGTTATTTTAAACATCAGTGAACCATTGAGAGTAAATGAAATCACAAAGAGAAACATTAAATGATGTTTGATAGCTTCAGCGAACAAATGAAGCTGATGTCAAATTGTAATCACTAGCTGTAGAACCATTAACGTATCCCACTTATTCAGTATTTTAATTATGTCCTTTTAATTGTTTTTAAATCCATATCTAAATCATAGGTAAGATATAAAAAAGAGAAAGATTCATCCATCTGGAAAACCCTATTTCTATGCTAAACAAAGTGCATCAGGTCGGTCCCTAATTGTGCTGGCTTCCTAGTGTGGAGTGGAATGGGAAAAGCTCTGAACAAAGAACTTTATATTCAGTTTTTGAAACTACAAAGAAAAAAAGCTCCCTTACCTGTGTGACAGACAGCAGAGCGAACCCAAAGCATGATCGTCCTTGTCTTTTTGCTGCGAGTTTGTAGACTGTTTTCAGCACTGGGACAGCTCCCTCTGCTTATACTGTACATCACCTGACTCTGCACTGCCACATTGACGTCACCTCACCCAGTCACAAACCACAAGCACGGCGGAGCTGTTGAGAGAATGCTGGAGAAAAATAAGTTTGGGCTATTTTTGAGATAATTCTTCTGTACAATTATGCCCTCTGTCTGCTTCTAGAGAATACTACAGATTTCATAGGATCAAAAAGACTCAGGGCCAAGGACACCTTCTGAATACTAGAGACAAGAACACTGAGAAAAAACCCTCAACAAAAATTTTCAGAAACTACAATGAAGATTCTGTTATCTACATACAATTAATAGACTGCATCATGACTTTCAGTGCCCGGCACCCTCTTTGAGAATACCAGCCAAAATGATTAAGAAATTATTTTTCTAATCTAATACAATAATAAATGCTTTCAGTTTATAAAGTCAGCATACATCTACCCCAGCTTTTAAACTGCATACAGCCCCTACCATGTATGTGGAAAAAGCCCACCTTACTGTTTCCAGTTTGATTTCAATAGGCCCACTACTGGACTACACGTGGAAAGACTGGACAGCAAAGTAGGAATACGTGAGTTTTATAAATCATGTACACTGCTGGCCAAGGATTAGGACATGGTATGGAAGGGCTCACATGATACACAGGGTCAGACTATCTATTTCCCAGTTTTGCATATGCCTTTCCTGTGGGGCCACTTGGCCTCTCAGGAGCTGACCCTCCACCGTTTGAGTGGGATTTTCAGAAGTACTTCAACAGGCCATCATGGAACATTCATGAAACTCCCACTTAATCTTATAAGGGTCAATCTTGCCATTCCCATCTCCCTCTGAGCTGGCATAGAAGCCCTCACCCCCTCAAAAAAAAGCAGAGGTGAGGGGAAAAACACAGGCATGAAAGAATGTTTCTACACCGCCTGCATATCGTGTGCACTGTGGGGGAGCTGGTGTAGCCATTCCACAACACTAATTCACTGGCCAAAGCCTCTTCACAGAAGTGCAGAGTACAATGCAGTTTCTATTGCATACCATCATAACAGAATGGCTTTTGGCTTCAGGATGGAACAAAAGTGCAGGACTAGGTCTCCCACTCTGTCCTGCTTTTGTTTCCTTCTGGGCTCACACTTCTCCCGCCCAAGTATTAACATATTGACATGTAAACAATGATTTGTCATTTTAGTAAATGCTACACTCAGGTATCAACCTACCAAAGCTTGCACATATAGGCAATAGGACAAAACTTGGCTATAAATCCAGAAAGCACAAAATATAATGCATGGGTAAAAGCTATTCCTTGAACTGCTGTTCTGGATGTTAGTGAATTCCTTCTATTTCCTTTCTATTTCATAATGGTGAGTTTGCTTCAGCTACTCCCTTCCCCCTAAATAAATCTTTCTTGACAATTCTGACCTTTTACAGCACTAAATGAAAAACTAGGATGAATGCCCCTTCCAAACCAATAAATATTACTAAATTAAATTGTCATAAGAAAGAGAAAGGCAGAGAAAAACTCTACCCTGAAACCACCCACCCACCCACTACACTCATTGCATTTAGTGTACTTGACATGGACCTCTAAAAGGTGTAACAGTCCTCTCTTCCTTTTCACCTAACAAAATACTAGAGTAAAATACAGGGCCGTGCTGTGTCTGGTCCCTGTACGGATATACAAGGGAGAGCCTTTTTTCTCCATTGCGTTCTCTATTCTGCATCTGGTCAAAATCCAGCACTTTCTGTTAAGACCTCAGCCCAAATGGTGAGGAAGGGACAAGGAGCACTGTGGCCCTTTGCAGCTTCCCTGCAATGATTCCGTTGCAATGTATACAAAAGTGATTTTCGTCATTTGAGATGTTTGACGTGTGCTGTGTAGCTTGTTGGTTCTCTGCTTTACAGACTGCTGAGCATAGTGTTGTGAGGCCTATTTCCCTGACACAGTCCAGCTAAGTTGTGGCCTGGATTAAGCAACTGTGGAATGGATTGCCGAATACAATACGCTCTCTCTCACTCAGCATGCACTCTTCACTCTCAAGAGGGCACAGTTACAGGTACAACTCCTCCAACATCTTGAAGAATACTTTGAGGCCTTAGCCTTCTCTAAGACATATTTCCCACTGCAGCAAAGCCACTCTGTACTGCAATAATTCTACAGTGGCATTGAAGTCCTATGAGCCAAACATAATCTTTGTTCTTTTCAGTTACACAATTATATCCTTGTCCCCTGTGTTATCAGTAGCATTGGATAACCTTAACCTGCTCTCTTGAAACTCTAGTGATAGGACCAGCATCATTCACTGGTTTTGGAAATATATCAATTACTGTAGCTGTCATCCAGCCTTTTCCTTCCTCAAGATGTCAGTCATTCAGGGCCCCTAAATCATGTCTCTCCTTATACCACTTACTCTGAGTTGAAATCAGTGGACACTAGGCTAAGTGTCTAAGAACCTTTGTGAGTCTGGGCCTGTGGCCCCAGTGTTGTAGGATGCTGAGTGTCTGTAAAGTCTCCACTTCTATTGAAGTCAATGGCACTACATGCATGAGCAAGGGTTTCAGGACTACCATTCCATTCTATGGACATGGGTAGGATAAACACACATGTACCAGCCTGAAGTCCCTTACTAAGTAATCATGTCTTGACAGTGCTTTCCAAAAGCATTTTAGCCATATTATGCTCTCTACTACACTTGGGGAAAAACCACAATAGTCAAATCCAATGTTTTAAAAATGCTGTGTCTTTGTGGCGTGTTTTGTAGTGTAGAAAGAGTTTAAGTGAGAGCCCCAGATGTACATCCATTAATATAGTAAGTACAGTAACTTCTTACTTAAAGTCATCCCAGTTAATGTTGTTTCGTTGCTGATCAATCAGGGAACATGCTTGTTTAAAGTTGTGCAATGCTCCCTTCTAACGTCGTTTGGCAGCTGGCTGCTTTAGCCACTGCTTGCAGGTTGAACAGCCCGTTGCAGCTAGCTGGTGGGGGCTTGGAACCAGAGTGTACCGGCAGCTCCCCTATCAATCAGCTCCCCGCTCCTCTAAGTTCCCTGTGCAGCAGCTTCCCAGCAGGCTATCAATTGCCAACAGTTCAGCTGTCCCTCCCCCCGACTGCCCTCTGCCTTGGAGCTGCTCCCTGAGACTCCTGCTTGCTGTGCAGGGGGGAAGGGAAGAAGAGGGGTGCCGTCAGGGTGTCCCCCCCCACTCCTGCACCCCGCTTACCCCATCTTCCATAGAGCAGGGGGGACACAAGACAGGGCTCAGGACGGAGGGAGTTGGCCGGCAGCAGCTGTGGTCTCGGCAAGCTGATCTAATTAACAAGGCAGTGTACTTAAGAATAGGGTCAGCATACTTAAAGGGGAAATGCACATCTCTCTCTCACACATGAAGTGTGTGTCTCTGTCTCTGTCTGCGATGCCGTCTCCCCTCCCTCCATTCCTGCTGCTTTGTAGAGTGTAAGAGTTAATCTTGGAGGGCTTAGCCAATTGCTAGTTCATCATTTAGCAGTAAGGCATTCCCTAGGAAATATCCCACCCTCTGACTCCTCCACCTCAGTCAAGCTTCACAATCATCATCACTGTGTACCAATATTAAATTGTTTGTTTAAAACTCATACTGTGTGTGTGTATATATATAGTCTTTTGTCTGGCAAAAAAAATTTCCCTGGAACCTAACCCCCTCATTTACATTAATTCTTATGGGGAAATTGGATTTACTTAATATCATTTTGCTTAAGGTCGCATTTTTCAGGAACATAATTACAATGTTAAGTGAGGAGTTACTGTAAAGTCTCCACCCTACCTGGCTCTGCTTGAAGTAAAAGCTAAGATACTCAGAACCTTGTGTATGAATTTGAGAGTAAACTTTAAAAAGAGATTTTATGTCACATGTTAGGGGAAAAATCCCCTCTCTCTTTTTTTTTTAAACAAAACCAAAATGACTTCAGATTGTGAGTGTCCTGTATAGCACCATCAAGGTGGTAAGAATGGAGGGGGGAGGACTAAAATTTGGAAGCGCTGCTGCTGGAAAACAAGTGAGAGACAGCATGGTCTAGAGGATTGGGAGTCAGAATATCTGGATTCTATTATGTCAGCCCCTGACTTGCCGGTTGACCTTGGCCAAGGCTCTTCCCCTCTCTGTGCTCAGGTTACCTTTTGCACCTTTTCTCTATTTTGTCTATTCAGACTAAGCTCTTAGTGGCTGCATCCATCTCTCACAATGTGTATGCACAACCTGTAGCACAACGGAGCCCTGACCTGGGATGGTGTAAATAATAAACAACAACTGACAGTATGCTTATTTGCTGATGTAACTATATTTGCCAACACCAAAGTAATTTGTAGTTTGTGAAGAGTTAACCTCAGTCTATTTCCTAGTTCATATAATTGGTGTCAACAAAGGTCAGTGCTGCTTAAAAATAAAATGGGATTGTGTCAATACTGAAGTAAATTGGATTTTTTTGGTCATTCTCTCCCGCTGGCAACTAAAAATAATTTACTGTAATTGCATAGTTTATATGCAGTCACAACATTTTTAAATTGCTTTCTTATCTGACATCAATATCCATAACATCTTTTCTTCGGGGGATGGGGGAAATGGAGCTTTTCCTTAACTCAGAAAATGACTGTCATTGTAGAAAGAAGTTGGTCCGATAAAGGATATTACCTCACCCACCTCGTCTCTCCAATTGCAGCCATGGATATTTTACTAAATACATACATTTGACATCAAACTTTAGTACTCTATTGGACCACTTATTTCCTGCACAAGGTTGGTGCTCGAAAGATCAGACCTATTTGTATGCAAATCTCTCTGACCTCAATAAACTTCATTTAGAATAAAAGGCCCACATTTCATTGTCTGATTCAGACAGAAAAACAATAAAAGAACAAGTTAAGGAAAAAGTTAGTGCTTTGCTGGTTTCAGGTTGTAAGGACAATCCTGAAGGACCAAAGAGGCAGAGTAGGGCAAGAGTCTCTGGGGGTCCTAGATCAATGGGAGACATTTCTCACTGCAACAGGATTCAATAGGTTCAAAGCCAGCCTGATCACCATGCCTCACTGATCAGCTAGCACTCATTCCACGGGGACACTTCTAGAACACGGTCTCTGGGAATAGCAAAATCCATTTGCATCCAACATTTACATGTTAAGGATCTTATTCTGCTTGAATTTAAAAAAAGAAGCCTAACTCTGACTTCTGATACATGGGTGAACATCTACCGCAACTGCACTGACCTCCTAGTCCTTTCCTCTAGGATATTCTGCTGAGCACCTAATTCTGTTTTGTTTTTCTGGTGTAAATCACGAGTAACTCCCGTGGAATTACATCAATTAAACTGGGATAAGCAAGATCAGAAAATCAAGCCCTGTGTGAAGTGCAAGCTCTTGTGTCCCAAAGACAATGGGAAACATCTGTCCTCATATACACATAAGTAACTTCCACTACCAGCGGTGGGCTCTCCCCTTGTCTGGTTGTGACTGTTACAGGGCAAGTTGTCTAACCATTTTGTTTGGGATGGGTTGTTTTGTTTTGCTTTTAATCTTAAACTCAGGCAGCTGAGCATTCCTGAATTCATAGCTCCTCCATTATTCTCTTATTGCCCTTTGGTATTTTCCCTGGCGATATCTTATCTCTGTCACTGTTTCATTTCCTGCTCATTTCCTAGCATCCTTTGATTTAATTCTGTGTGATCAGACAGAATAATATCACGCAGAGAAACTGAGTACATATAATAGTCATACAAAACAATACAGCTCTCTCACTCATTCTCCACAATGGTTTAGTTCAGAGTTTTGCTCAAAGAGTTTAATTTCTTCAACGCTTCCTTGTCTATGTTGCTTAGGAACCAAGATCACTCCCACAACAGGAATCTACAAAACCGTAACAGAGTAGCCAAGATGGAGCATTTGCATTACAGAACAATAGTTTCATAGAACCTGCTTCTACTCCCACAACCCTGTCCTGCAGCACCAACATGCCCAGGGAACTGAACAGAAAATCAAACACCAGAGAATAAGATATTCAAACCCAAATAGAGATAGAATAAGATTATTAGAAAGAGAGGTCCGACACCATAACCAATGAGTGCCCATGATTATTTTGATTTTAAGCATTGGAGAGGATTCAGGCAAAGTAGAGTTCTAGGAGATGTGCTTCATATGCTAGGGACTGTCACAATGAAACCTCAGCACCTTCCCAATCCAGGTGGAGATTGGGATAAGACTATTATTATGTAGTTAGAGCACTATTACATTACTACCTAGGGACACAAATAGAGAGCAAGGCTCCATTGTGCTGGGCACAGTGACTTGCCCAAAGCCAGTAGCCAAAATTCCTGAGTTTTAGTCCAGTGCTTGATCCACTAGACAATACTGCCTCTTGGGGCCCAATTGGTTGTTGCCTTATGGCTCCTTTGTATCAGTTTGAACTCCAGAACCCGTGTGTTCAAACCCAATGTGTTTGAAAGGGCATCTGTTTTCAGAAGGCTCTGAATACATACTAACCTGAGTTATTGCAGTGCATACCAAGAGTAATCCCACTGAATTTGATGATGTTTTTCACTACCATAATGGATCAGGGTCTGGACCCCTTAGTTTTCCCCCTCCTATACCACTTCACCACACTCCTGCTTCTCTAGTATTCATAGTTGGGGAACACCCATCCTGGCGGTGGTGCCAAAGCATCTCAATTTGTCTAGCTATACAAACAGGGCTTTCTGTGATAACATAAGGTGCAATTGCTAAAAACAATGGGTGAGATCCTCAGCTGGTGTAAACTGCCCCGCTCCATGACGTCAAGTCAATATGTCAAGTTCATGATGGTGTAACTCCTTTGAAGGCAAGAAAATTAATACAGTTACACCATGAATTAATTTACCCAACCAAGCCAAATCCCCATCAGATTCAAATGTACCAAAAATTGAAGCATTTGTCAATCAAGGTAGCTTGCTATTGAGTGTGTGTGGGGAGCATCTTTCATGATTTTAGTGTTACTCCTTTCTCTGACTCCAGTACCAACCCTCTGCTGCATGATAGCCAACATCTGAAGCTATGCAAGTCAGCTTCCTTTATGCTGAATGTTCTTGCTTAATTTACATCCATACACCATTCCTGAAATGAGATGGTCAAATAGCATGCACAACAATCTCTTCTTCCAGTTTTGAGGGAGCAGATCTGGATCAGAAATTGACTTTAATCAGAGACCAGAGCTCAGAGCAAAGTTGCTTGTTGATCTCACTACTCCCTTGCCCCCAAAACTGCATCTACATAGAACCTGGTGTAACCCAAAAACTAAATAAACACACAGCACATATTCCCAAGAGTCAGTCCCTAATTTTACAGCAGTACATTCAACTCAAATCAGACCTAATAGTGAGGCAAATCAGACCTAATCAGACCTAACAGTGAGGCAGTTCTATCAGCTCTTGCAGGACTTTTAGCAAAAACCAGGTCAGCGCTGTCTTCCTGAGTCTGCAGACACCCAGAAACAATGAGCCCATTCCTTGGATCCAACTGAGCTGCCTCAGCCCCTGGCATAGGTTAGAGCTGATTTACACCAGGTAAAACTCCCAACCACCAGTGAATCACCACAGCATTGCAAATGGGCCACATCTGAGGCCAGGTTCTGAGAGATGTGAACTATCCCCTTCATCTTAGCAGGAGGTGAAATCTGATGGCAAAATTTTCAGTTCATGAGCCAACTATTGATTATTTCACTATTGTTCAATGTGGTTAAAGATTGCAGAATTTAGGGATCGATTAGAACTGTTTGGTCATCGATGTCTTGAGCCTGTGCTCATCTCAGTGAATGGCAAAGCTACTTTTGATTTAAATGATGCAAAAATTAGGCCCTTAATTTGCTCGCTGCCAGTGGAGGTTTGTCTCTTACATGATTCCCTCCAATGTTTTGTCCATTTTAATTATGGGGCTTCCACTAACTCTTTTGGGATACTTTTCCACACTGTGGAAGCAATTCAAGTTTTTATGCCTTCCCTCTTAGTTACATCCCTTGCCTTGAACAGAGAAGCCAAAATGAGGTCAGTAGCCACCACAGAAGGGAGAAGGGGACACAGTCCATCACAAGAAGGAGACTATAAAGGAGACAGCAAAACCAACAGGACTGGAGTTCCGCTTTTCTCTCCCAGTTCAGTCCCCAAGGTGGGTAATGTGTAAGGCAGAAAAACATTCTAACAAATTAAAATGTACCTTTTCTTTTAATTAGCAAAGTATTTTTATCCCCTTCCTGTTTCCTCCGCCCCTCCCCCACCCCCAGTAGTTTTCACAGGCATATGACATCGTCTTCCCAACATTTAGTGTAAAAATATCAATATCTGTTTTGCATAACTGCTATGAGCAAGTTACATTTACCAGTCGGCAAAGATCAAGAGTCTTCTGGAAGCTTGCTGGATCAAACTGTAATGATTTCAGCACTGCTTTGCGTCAGACAGCTGAATTTAAAGTCAAAACACACAGTTTCAGGGAATAAGACAATGAGCGATTCTGAGTCATATTCTACTGAGGGTGAAGAGAACAGATTAATAGACAGCAAACATGAATGAAAGTGAATGTCTCATTTCAGTCATGCTGCCACTTCTTAAACTCAAAATAGGATTTATTTTTAGTCATCCGGAATGAAGAGGATTTCTTAGCACCTTGCCAAAGAGAGTTTAGAAAAGATTGTAATTACTGCGGGCCAGACTCTGATTTAATTTGCACCAATCAGAATGTGGCTCTGCGTATTCCGGAAAGTTCTGCTGGTCGCTATTAACTCTTAATGATATTTCTTCATCCATCAACTTTAGCATAAATTGCACTTATTGGAGCTTTCAGTGTTGTTAAGATGCAACATGACATAGTCCTGTCCCATCAATTCAGCCAGATGGGAAAACAAGTTGCAGACATACCAAAAGTTCAGCCAAAATTGAAAAATAAAATAATTTCAAGCAAATAAGGCTGCGTACATCCTCACATGCTGGGTCACTGGAGAACCACCTAACGCAAGTGTTAACATGAACCAAACCTCGGACCTCTTCACTACAGTGGTGGTCACAAAGGGCAACATCAGATATTGAAGCCCCATTATTTCTGCTTTTCAGAATAAAGACAACAGAGCAGGTGGCCTGATTCTGCTCTCATGCCCACTGGTGTAATTCTATTGACTTCAGTAGTGTTATTTCCGATTTGGAATCCCTCCGAATGTAGGTGCTTAAGGTTAATTAGAAAAATGTGGTCTGCCATTTAAGACTTTAGCCCAAGGCCACTGACCAAGTCTATGTCAGAGCTTGAATTAATCTCAGTACATTAAACCTCTCTAGGGACCTCAGAACCCCACCCTATTTAGACAGTTGCAAAACTTTCTTAAAAGTTACCAGCTAAGCAGAGCTCCCAGCACAAGGTACTGAACTCCACTTCTCCCACAGCAGGAGGATGGGGTTGCGGAGGACAGAACCTCCATATGCTTTACATAAAACGAGTCCATGCGGGGACTATACCAAAGAATTAGCTTGCTAACCCACCCCGACTCCTCAGTGAGCATGTTGTATTTAAATCCTTTAGAGCAGAGGGGCAATTAAAAAAAACTGATTGGCAAGCCCACCCAAGAACACAAAGTTTGGCTCCTGGGTTGAGCTCCACAGAAATACTAATGGAGAAAGGAACCATTCTGTCTTCGATGAATTCCCCCAGACAAATGCACTACAAAATCTGGCTGGATTGATAAAGATGATGGTCTAGATCCTCATCTGGTGTAAAACAGTGCAGCACTATTAAAGGCAATGGACTTATGGTTTGGCTCTCCCTCCTCCAAAATCACTAGACAGGCTTTACTTCAGTATGAAGAATAGGCTGGAGTTACTAACACACTGGTTATATTGCACATTTTCTGTGCCCTGTATTGGGACTGCAGCAGAAGATAGCTTTAAAAAACAAACCCACACCGATCACTACCTACTTGGTGTTTTCAGTGCAAGACAGACAACGATCTCAGGATTTGCGATGAACTCACAGGGACATGAGCTGTCAAAAAGCCTCACGTAAGACACTGTAATAGAGGAATTCATATGCAAAAAATAAATCAGAAAGGGCAATATGCAACTGTGAGCTGCTCGAGTCTGTCTCAAAAATAGTTGCAGTAAAAGTTTGATACAAGGCACTCAGCTTTTCAAGGCACAAAACAAGATGTAGGGGAAAGGTGATTGGGATGGAATGCATAAACGAGGTTTTCCAAAGTTGTAGGGAAGGCAGGGGGGAGAGGAAGGGCAGAAAAAATACCCATTCTGCCCTCTAATATTTTATCTGTCCTATTCTGTCATGTACACTGTACACCTTTCTCCTTCCCTTTGCATCTCTCATTCCTCCCCACTTGTTATTGTCTCTCCTTAGCGCTCCCTCTGCCATGCTTATTCATTCTTGGTAATATTCCTTTCTGTTTCCCCCTTACTCTCTTTTGGTTTCCCCCTACCCTACCACAATTTGCTGTGCACTTGTGATGAGGGAGAGGGGAGCAGGAGCATGGATGCTTGACGTAGCCTCAGACTGTAGCCACCTGCAAATGATTGTGGAGCCAGCTGAGCTGCTTTCTGGCTCTCCACCGACAGCTGTCTTAACATGACTCAGACACGATGTGGGGGAAGGTTGGCTTGAGAGGGCTCTTCTCTGGG
Organism: Gopherus evgoodei; assembly: GCF_007399415.2. Taxonomy (NCBI): domain Eukaryota; kingdom Metazoa; phylum Chordata; order Testudines; family Testudinidae; genus Gopherus; species Gopherus evgoodei. Next base: position 38,000,518 of record NC_044330.1, on the reverse strand, counting down.
AACTTCCTGGAGAGTAAGGTGACGGCTGAGAGACAAACCTGGCAGTAGTCTCTGAAGTGCTCCCTTCCACCGCTCCCCAGTCAATTTCACCAGCTCAGCTGGCTGCTCTATGAGGTAGCTACTATGAATGGAGTTAACAAAAAACAGCAGCTCTGTTTGCTGAAAAAGGAATGGGCATTACTTGGGGACATATCTGGGTTCTAGAGACACGTGCTTAGCTTATATCTTTATAACCATGGAGATTGTCGTGTTCATTCGCATTCATGTAGAATGGGGTGTGATGATCATGGACACAGGCTAGTTTGGGCATGTGGGAAGCAGATCAGGCATCAGTAATTTTGAGGATGGTGATGGTTTGATGGAAAATAGCTGGCAAAATGCTCAGAATCCTGCAGGGCCGATGCACCCACTAGGTGAACTTGGTGGCCGCCTAGGGTGCCTACTGGTTGAGGGAGCATAAAAGCTCGCTCAGGCAAGGAGGTGGAGTGGTGATGAGGTGGGGCAGGGGGGGCGAGAAGACTGCCCACAGTAACGGGGTGGGGCGCACAGGGGAACAGCCCCCCGTGCCAGATCACCTCCACTCTGACTCCTCCGCTGAGCACACAGCCCCCACTCTAATTCTCCTCCAATCAGCACCGCAAGCCTGGGAGTGGAGGAGAATTAGAGCAGAGCCGTGTGCTCAGCAGAAGAGGCGGAGCGGAGGTGAGCTGGGGCAGAATCCCCGGGCGGTGTTAGCTGCTGCGGAGTGGGGGCTCTCCAGGCAGGGTGAGCTGAAGGGGGTGTTGCTGCTGTAGGGGGGGCTCCCTAGGCGGAGTGAGCTTCGGGGGGGTAGCTCCTGTGGGAGGGGGGTCCCCAGGTGGGGTGGTGTTGGGCTGGATTAGCTGCCATGGAGGGCGTTTAGCTGCCATGGGGGCGCTCGTCTGGTTGTAGGGGTGGGTGAGCATGGTTAGCTGCCATGGGGGGGGCCGTGGCAGGCAGGGTTAGATGGATTGGGGGGGTGGCGCAAGGTGGAAGTTTTGTCTAGGATGCAAAACTTCCTTGCGCCAGCCCTGGAGTCCTGGCAAAAGTATGTTAAGGCTGGCACTGGAGATGATAGATTGTCTCCCTAGGTTTCAAGAGGCACTGGCAAGGTCAAGGGGAACTAATGAACTTCTTTTACATACTATTGTGCATTTACAGTGTAAAACGTACACTTTCATAGTGTATGCCATCAACTATTTACCTTGAATGAGGGTTTCATGAATGAACAAATACACAGTGTGGGAGTGGGGACTCAAATTAGCTCAGCAAGGGTGTATACATTAGCCTCCTCCACTGTAATCACTGGTTTGAGCGTGCTACATTTTTACACAAGTGGATAAAATTGTTTGAATGCTTATGGACAAGGATTATTTACAAATTAATTCTTATTCTGATAAAGGACTTGCAGAAAATCTGTTCCACAAGAGATTTGGGGCTAAGCTATTTATATCCCTTAATTATACTAAAACCTCATGAAGTTTTACATTAATCATTCACAAACCTGAAAACATTCAGTGATTTTTTAATCTGTCTCTAGCATACAGAGCCTCACATTTTTATCAGCAGGTCTGTCTGGGGATATGGGGCAGCAATTTATAGCAGGACATTTGCCATTTTTAATACAACTTATTTGTCTGAGAAATTAAATGATTCACAAAGGGGAGCCCAGTGACCAGTGCAAAGTACATGCTCATTTACACAATAGAGGCCAAGTTTTCAAAACTGGCTTTGGCTGTCCCCAAGTGACTAAAATGATGTGTGCTTTAGCAATGCAGTTAGATGGAACTCAGCTTCTAAAGCAATATTACATGACCAAGTTTTTTTCCACCAAAAAATTCAGCGGGTGACTGATCTTTCATCCCTTGCTAGGGTTGCCAACCCTCTAATAGCGGAAAACTGACCACCCTTGCCCTGCCCCTGCCCCATTGCCCTGTCCCCACTTACTCCATCACTCACTCTTCCCTACCCTCACTCTCATTTTCACCAGGCTGGGGTAGGCAGTGGGGTATGAAAGGGGGGTGAGGGCTCAGGCTGGGGGTGTGGGCTCAGGAGTGGGGCCTGGGATGAAGGGTTTGGGGTGCAGGAGGAGGCTCTGGGATGGGGCCAAGGAGATTGGAGTGCAGAAGGGGACTCAGGGCTGGGGCAGGGGTGTGGGAGGAAGTGCGGGGTCCAGGAGGGAGTTTGGGTACAGGAGGGGGCTCAGGGCTGGGGCAAGGGGTTGGGATGTGGGAGGGGGTAAGGGGTGCAGCTCCAGGCAGTGCTTACCTCAGGCGGCTCCTGGGAAGCAGCCAGCATGTCTCTCCAGCTCCTAGGTGGAGATGTGGCCAGGAGGCTCCATGTCCTGCCTCCACCTGCAGGCGCTGCCCCCACAGCTCCCATTGGCCTGGTTCCCAGCCAATGGGAGCTGCAGAGCCAGCACTCAGGGCAGGGGCAGCATGCAGAGCTACCATGGCCACCCCTACACCTGGGAGTCAGAGGGACATGCCGACCACTTCCCAGGAGCCACACAGAGCTGGGTAGGGAGCCTGCCAGCCCCGCACCAACTGGACTTTTAATGGCCCGGTCAATGGTAGTGACTGGAGCTGCCAGGATTCCTTTTAGACTGGGTGTTCTGGTCAAAAACTGGACACCTGGCAATCCTATCCCTTGCTCAAGTTTGTTTTAGTTAATGCCACTAGCCCACTGTGACCCACAGACCCCTTCATGCAAATCATGCAGGGTACAGGGTGTGCATAGGCTTTAATATAGGCATAATTGTTCATTGAAGTGTGGCATAGAAGGTCTCTACCAGAAATCAGCAGCTCACTGATTGTCATAACCATTGTGAAATATCTGTATGGATAACATTTAAGAAGTCATGGCTCTACAATGAAAATTATGTTCTTAAGGTCTTGGAATTAAGGCAGGTCACCCAGAGGTGACATACATCAGACATGTTCCTTTCAAGCAGAAGATAGCAGACACTTATCTCCCAGGCTTGAGTACATATACAGTGCTGCAGTGGCATCTTCTGTCAGCGTAGGTACTCCATCTCCCTGAGAGGCGGTAGACATGTCAACTGGTGAAGCTCTCCTGGCAACAGCTCTGTCTACACTGGAGGTTAGGGCTGGATAACTACATCTCTCTGGGGTGTGGAAAATCATGCTAAAGGCAGGTGGTAGTGAGGTGCCTCAAAACCCTGGGTGCCCCTGGAAGGCATCACACACGCCAGTAGTGTTGGGATTGATGACATAAGCGTGGGCTTACACACGTCCACATGAGTTTGCCCCTTTAGAGATAGTTGGAAACCAGAATTTATATTCTACAGGCATTTCCAAAATTCAATTTAAAAATCATTCTAAGTCAGAACAAAAAACGTCAGAATTTCAAAGTTTTCTGCAGAACAGAAATTTCCCTTCCAGCCCTCCTCACCCCCCACCCAAAAATTGGTATCATCAAAAGATTTAATTGGGATAACCTCAATTCATTTAATTTAGACTTTCATGTTACATATTTAATATTATAGTATTGTAAAAATATAATTTTAAAGTAAGTTTAATATAAAAATCAAAACAATCAAAATGATAAAGTGGAAAAAAAAGACTTTTTCCCATTGAAAATTTCATCAAAATTGACATGATACAGCAAAATGGTTAGAGGAAGCCGTGTCTTTCCCTGAGAAATTGTTCCCCTGAAATTAATTTTTGACCGGTTTTTGTTGTTCTTTATATTACAGCAGAGAGTTTGTATTTTAACAGTTACATTTTTTTTTATTTAAACAGTACATGAGAGAACAGCAACATGAGGCTGCTGTAGACTCATGCCCCCCGATCTCTGGAGTGCAGGCCCTCACTCTCCTAAGTGGAGCGTGATCTTTGATCTCTGCAGCCACATCCCACATTCTTACACTTGGACAGCTGATCTGTGGGGTTGCAGGATCAGCTCTAGAACTGGCTGGAACATTTTTGTTGAAAGTTTTCAACTGGAAAATGCTTTTTCTGTAAAACTGATTTTTGTTGTTGTTGAAAAAAATCATATTGATTTCATCAATGTCTAGTGACAAAATCAAAATGTGTTGTTGTTGTTGGTATTATTCCCAGAGTTTTCATTTTGGAAAATTTTTTATTTTTATCATCACTGTCTTGTGGTAGCCTCGAATCATGTTTTCAGGGTCTTGAAAATAACTGTTCCTCTAATCAGCACACTGAGTGTTCATTCCTCTTTTCTTGTTGATTAAATCAAGTGTCAAATTATTTAAATACAACAAAAAACAGGAGACACTTTGAGCAAGAATTGATAAGAAGATGTTTTAAGCTTCACTAAATAGTTGCCCTTAATCATTTAAAAAATAAAATACAATGCTTTTACTATCATGGCATATTGTAATATGTTAGTAGCATATAATATGCCTTGCCATGTCATAATATATGTCATTATGAAGTTAACTACAATAATGTACAATAAAATATAAAGTTAAAAATTCATTTAAAAAAGTTTCATTTTTATATGAAATTATACAAACATTTCTAAATGGAAAATTTGGATTTTTTGTTTTATGGGAAGTTTCAAAAATATTATTTCATTATGAATCAGTAGGAAAACAAGTTTTTATATGTCAAAATTTCCCATGAAATAGGAAGTCTGTCTTTCAGCCAGCTGTAATCAAGACCTAGAGAGTTAATCATCTCATATCCCAAATGCGTACACAAAACCAAATTTCATGCCCAACATCTTGATTGTGGAAAACTGCATCACAGAGTGCTGAAAACTGGCCCCACTTTTTCTGTGCAGGACAAGTTCTAGGGTCCCATTATTAGAAGGAAGTGAGTATTTTGGAGTCCCTGGATATCACTATTTAAGAAAAGCAAACAATTTTCCAGGATTTCAGGACCTAGTTCAAATCCAAGATTTTCTCAGGTCTAAGAGTTTACAATTTTTGCTGTGCTTTTATAATTTATATAAAGGATGAAGACTCACCAACCTACTGCTGTTCCACTGCTTACCATTGTGTAACTTTGTACATATTTTGGCATTTCAGACAATAATTTGGAGCCCCTTGAAGATATTCTGGGAGGGGAAGCAAATGTCCCCTTTGCCTTCCTGCCCTCCCTCTAATAGCACCAGGCCTGTGTCTATGGGATCCCTGTGTCTATGGGATCCTATGGGATCACCCTGCCATTTTCATTAGTGCAATACATATCAAAGTATCTATGAATCTGGTAAAAAAAAATCCATTAAAAATATCAATCCGTACATATAAGTGACCAAGAAGGTCATCAGACTTCATTACTCAGGCAAAAATCCTACTGAAGGTAAAATCAGGACAACCGCAGCCACAACTCTCAAGCAACTATGCAAAGAGAATAGAAGAGATCTAGGTTAATACACTACCTCCAGCCAGGCAGGAACCTACTGGAACTTAAAATACTTGTTCACCAATATTGCAAGATGTTCTACATCAAACTTGATAGATAGTATGTGAGCATGTTCAGTACCTTTAATATTTCTGACAGAAATATGAAATCCATAAACGTAACATAGAATTGGGAATAGAAGGAAGAATTATTTGAGATCACAATGGAGCTGACAAAGGCTACATCTCTCTGCCATTTTATTATTGACATTTCTCCATACAGTTTTTGGCTGCAAATGATTTTGGGTGCCTTTGAAAATGATTGACTTGCTGCTTTTTTTTTAAATCGTTTAAAATCAGAGAAATACAAAAGTGTGACAGTTCTCAGAGGCTGTGAACAACCAGAAATTATTTCTGTGATGTTTTATTTTGAAAACTCACTTACTGATTAGACTGTGTTGTTTAATATCACTCAAATCTAGAAAAGCTCATGTTAGCTAGACGAAACAGACAGGTTGCTCTACACATTATCCATCAAAAGTCAAAATGCAATCAATCAATATTATTCCCCCAAACTAGCTGCAAGATCACTGAAAACTAATAATATATCTGCAGGTTGAAGAGAGAAATTGCTTTAGGCTTTCAAACTGTACTCCAGATAGTCCCTGATGGATGAGAAGCAGAGTGTTAATGATAGAAGACTTCTAGCTAAATCAGAGCAGTCTAAAATCCCTACTTTGCTTCTCTCTCTGGTGTAACAGTCTTGATTGGCAAGTATAGTACATATAATTAGGGGAAATTACTGTGATTTTCCATTACACTACAATAATACGTTGCTCAATAGCCTGCTCTCTCACATGCAGATCACACACAGTACCCATCAGTATTAGAGATCAGCATAGTGCCCACTGTAGTCACAAGAATTCTGTTTTGGAAAGCTCCAGCAGGAGTGATTTGGAATCCCCTCCTTAGACTACCAGTTAGTCTCTATGGGCATGTACTAGCAGTTGAGATAATGGTTGGAGAAATTGAATCCTACGAGTCTATACTGACTGACTGAACAACCTCCCATATGGTAAAGGCAACCAATGGGAGGAGAGAGCATGTGTGTTCTTTCACAGGCATGGCTGAGCTTTTCCCTGCCCTCCCTTTCTGAGGAAGTCGGAAGGATACATTTTGATTGCAGACACACAGTGGTGCAGATAGCAGGATGGATAGTTCTGCTCTTGACACAGTGATCACAAGGGGATTTGGCAAAAGCTTTCCTCTGAAACAACAGTCTCTCCCATACAAGGGGATGAAGCGGCAGACAGGGAAGGGATAAAGGAAGAAAAAAAGAGATTCCATCTTCCTTAGAATTTGGAAAGGATCAAAACTGTTTGTCTAATTATAGCATATAACTGAGGGATGGACTTCAGAGATTACAGGGGATGGATTCTTGACTGGCTAGTTGCTCACCACAGCAGTAGCAGCATGTTAGCCTCCCTCAGGATAAGCATAAAGCCAGAGGAAAGGGAAGAAGGGAACAATATATGGTTTTGCTCCCAAACAAGAGAATTTCATGAAACTTAGAAAGATTTTACAGAGATTATCATTTCTGCAGTAACACAGAAGAAATATACAACATGATTTAGAAAACGTTAGACATATGCTATTTTTCCAGTCTAATAAAATGTACTCAAACAAACTGTTTATGTCAAGGGATCCTCAGAGACAGCAGAAGGTTTGTCATAAAACTAGCTGCCAGAGTGTTGGTCTGATGATTCATTTCTTAAAGCAAACAGACACAGTTGAATCTCATTCTCCAAATTTGCAGCGTTCCTACTTCTGTGATTTCCCCCCATGACCTATTCAAAAATGAGCATCAGACTCAACAAGCATTAAACTTCACAGGCAACGGGTACCTAGATTCCAGGAGCCTGAATCCACCATGGGTTTTGGTGGAAGTAAACAAGCTTTCAATAGGATTCAGCTAGATTCTTTATTTAATTTAACTAGACTACCTCAAAGGGCCCTTACTCATGAGGAGCAGTATCTTAATTCACAAAAGATTCCACTGACTTCAATGAAGCCACCCGTGGTGTAAGTAATATTCAAAGTGAGTAAGGGTAGCAGAGGCTGACCAACGATGATACAGTGCTAGACCATCGTCTTCTCTTGGCTCCGCCCCTAAACTCCTTCAACTGTTCTCGAACAGATATTGCAATCACTCAGACCTGCTCCATTATTAATAATTAGATATATCTGCAATCAGATCTGCCTGCATGCACTCTGAAATGCATAGTTATGCTTGCATTTGTGAGGCTGGACCACCAAGTGGTATTGGTATGATGGTATTCTGCCATCCTCCAAATTGGGCAAGTCTCTGAGTCTTTATCTCCTGCACTTGTGCAATGAGGGATCCCATAGGAGGAACATTCTTCATCCCAAAATGTGTGTTTTTAAACCAAGACAAAAATAATTCATTAGCTACTGTCTAAAAATAGCTCAGGTGGCAAGTCACTGCCAGCCTTACCTGGAATAAGCTTTGCATATGTGCCTGCATAGATGAGTAGTCAATAGGGAGTTGTCTGTGGTTTTCTATTGCTATGTCTTACAGTTATATCAAAGAGCCAGATACTAAATCTATCACCCAAGATCTTGTTTGGAGGACTAAAGGGATTACTTATCCATGCATGGAGATTTTCTCCATCTGTTGCAGATGTCATATTGATGAGTTGCTTAATTTTATTTAACTGCTTCAGGATATTATGCGATAAACACCCCAACAGAGTGGAAATTGCTTATTTTTAATTAGGGTAAGCACAACTATAAATTGTGCAGGGGACTTTGTGGTGTGCTGTAAACAAACCTTGTTACTGCATTATAATTAGCCAAATTTTTCATTTTAAATTAAGGGCTATAGCAGCTACTCGTACTCACCCTCTCTGTGGAAAGGCTCGATTTGCTATCTTTTTCATGGGCAGACAAGATGTCCTTTCCCCTCTACCCTACGTCTGTTCTGCTGGCATGACTTATAGGCTGGCACAATATTGGCTGGATTCTGAGCAGAGGTGATTCTCTTTGCTAACAAAAACCATGCAACAATTTCCCTTCCGTTCTCTTTTTAACAATATTGTGAAGGCTGGCAATCCCTCTGTTTCCTTTTCTATACAAATTCATGCACTCTATGCAATTCATGTGCTCTAGTCATTGACTGTCAGAACTTTATTTAAGATGTTTGCAATTGTGTCATCTAGATGACAGCTTCCAAAGGGATTTTAAATACTTAACCTTCACTCCCAATTTTTGGAGACTTGGAAGCAGGGCTTGGAATTAGCTGGTTCAATGAAATAAAAGGGAGAAGATCTTGCCTTGTACATTAAACATGTATACAAGTGCACTGAAGTTGATATAGAAGCGGAGGGCACACCTGTTGAAAGTCCTTGGGCAAAGATAGAAGGGGTTAAAGAGAAGGGTGAAGTCATGGTAAGTGACTACTGTAGAACATGTAATCAGGAAGAAGAGGTGAATGAAGTTTATTTTTTAAACAACTAACAAGATCATTCAAAAAAACTAACGAGACATCTGATGGGGAAATAATCCATCTGAGAACAGACTATCCAACAAATTCTTGGACCTGGTCTACACTAGGGGGCGGGGTCGATGTAAGATACGCAACTTCAGCTACGGGAATAGAGTAGCTGAAGTCAACGTATCTTATTTCGACTTACCTCCCGTCCTCACAGAGCAGGATCAACGGCCACGGCTCCCCCTGTCAATTCCGCTACCGCCACTCACCCTGGTGGAGTTCCGGAGTCAACGGGAGTGCATTTGGGGACCGATATATTGCATCTAGATGAGAGGCGATATATCGATCCCTGATAAATTGATCGCTACCTGCTGATCCGGTGGGTAGTGTACACATACCCTTGGAATGCATTGGACACAGCTTTTTATTACAGAAGGTGGAAAAAGTGACTAGGGCAAAGGCTATTCTGGATTTGATTCTGACAAATAGGATGGAACTAGCTGAGAATCTGAAGGCAGAGTGGATGATATGAAATGATAGGAGGAATAAACAGCAGAATAAAGACAATGCACTTCAAGACCTTTAGCAAACTCAGTGAACTGGTAGGTAAGATTCCATGGGAAGCCAGTCTAAGAGAAGAGTTCAGAACAGCTGGAAATTTTTTAAAGAAACATTATTAAAGATACAAGAGCAAACTATCCCCGTGCATAGGAAAGATATGAAATACGGTAAGAAGCCACCCTGGCTTAACCAGGAAATCTTCAATTACCTGAAACTAAAAGAGAGTCATGCAAAAAGTAGAAACTAGATCAAATTACAAAGGATGAATATTTAAAAAAAACATAACACAAGCCTGTAGGGACAAAATTAGAAAGGCCAAGGCACAAAATGAGATTAAATTAACTAGGGCTATAAAGGGTAAAAAGAAAGCATTTCACAAATATATGAGAAGCAAGAGGAAGACTATGGACAAGGTAGGCCCATTATTCAATAAGGAAGGAAAGATAATAACAGCAAATGCAGCAATGGCTTAGACAAGCTAAATGTCTTCACATTGGCAGAGCCTGATGAATTTCATCATAGGTTACTTAAGGAACTGGCTGAAGAGTTTGTAGTACTATAAAAAGAGAATAAGGACAATGCAGGGAATTACAGACCAGTCAGCTTAACTTTGGTACGCAGAAAGATAATGGAGCAAATAATCAATTTGTAAGCACCTAGAAGATAAAGTAATAAGTAACAATCAACATGACCAAAAACAAAGTAATATCCTTCTTTGACAGGATAACAAGCCATTGTGGATATGTGGAAAGCAATCTAAGTGATATCTCTCAGGGCTTGGCTACACTCAAAACTCCAAAGCGCTGCCATCGTGTGGTCGATGCGCCAGTGCTGGGAGAGACCTCCCCGTAGGGATTAGCTTGCAGTGCTGGGAGCTGTGCTTCCAGTGCTGGGCAGTGTTTACACTGGAGCTTTGCAGCACTGTAACTTGCTGCTTTCAGGGGTGTGTTTTTTTCACACCCCTGAGCGAGAAAGTTGCAGCTCTGTAAAGGGTCAGTGTAGCCAAGGCCCCAGTTTTAGTACAGCTTTTAGTACTGTCTCACATGACTGTCTCAGACAAATTGGAGAAATACAGCCCAGATGAATCTACTATAGGATGTATGCACAACTGCCTGGAAAACCATGCTCAGAGAGTAGTAATCAAAGGTTCACAATAGAGATAGAAGTGGGTTCGTACAGGAAGAATGGGTCAGTAAGCCTTCAAAAAGGCCAATGCTATAGGTATGAGAGGATTATTTCAAGTTAGCAAGTAGGAGACCAGCTATAGAACTCACCTCAGGTTTTATATGACACAGCTTCCTATTTTTATTGGTTTCTATGTCCAACAGGATGTGACTTTTCAGGAGTGTGCTTCTGTGATTTACTCCTGACCCTTCTCCATGTAAAAGATTTGTCCTATTCCATATCATCAGATACAGTTATCCTCCTATTTAAGTTTTAAATTGATTTGTTAGTTTCCTGAATCTTTGCAATACCCCTTTAACATGTTCTTTTAACTATTACAATTAGTTTAGAAATTTAGAATCAAGTCATCCAACTCCATTCTAGCTGATTCTTATTAACTTCTTGGTGCCAGATTTTGTAGCTCTTGCCTAAGTTGAACTGATTTCAAATGGAACTATTCACATGAGTAATTACTGCTCAGTCTGAATAAAGATTGCAGAATTTGGACTTGAGTAATTCTATTGGAATTATTTATTAATTATTATTATTATAAAACTGTCTACCATTGACCTTTGTGTGGTGAATATTATACAAGGCTGGGAGACAATGACTTTGTGAAGTGCTTTTAGAAGAGTGGAATAGTTACTTAAAAGTTTGAGATAAAAGAACATAAAACACAGACTTCATCATCACTTCCTCCTCCTTCCTCCCACCCTATATTCCCTGGCTGCTTGACCTTGACTGAGACAACATACTGGTGACATTTCTTTCAAAAAACTAAGCAGCAACTTTCAGTTTTCAAGCCTGTGCATAGTGCTTAGTAGCCAGAGATGGAATAGCTTACGGCATGCAGAGATTACAATATTCTTCAGCAACTTTCCGCACCTCAACGCAAACAACTTTTTGCAAAGAGACAGTTCCATCTGCTTGGTTCCTTCTAATGCTTGGCAGCTCACACAGTATCAAGTCACAGCAGGTTCGCTGTTATAACAGAAAACCGAGCCATCAATTCTCTCGAGTCATTTGAAATAAACAAACACTGAGGCTTTCCAGACACAGCAAACATATTTACTGTTTCTGAAATGAGATTTTGGGTCCATTATGCAGAATCGAGGAGAGATAAAACCAGCACATCATGTGACCCCCACCTGCCAACCCCTAGTCTAGCACAATCAGTGGGGATTCAGTAGCTGTTCTGACACCAAGCAGCAGGTGGGTCGCCAGGTCTTATTTACAATGAAAAGGCACATGGACCAAAACATTGGGTTTGTTTTCCTCCAATTTCACCCCAAAGTTTGTCATGTTTCAAGAGTGCATTTGTTTGGGCACCGATCCCTTTTTTCATTAAAAAATAATCAATTTCTCAACAGTCAACAGCTTGAGAATTCAAGTCAGAACAAATCAGTCAGAATTTTTGAGAAGGAGAATGGTCTAGTGGAACCTAGGCTTTGGGTGTTGTGAGGGTGGATACATTAAAGATTGTGAGGTGTTCAGACATTATGGTAAGGTACATGTATGACACTCATTACCTAAGAGTATCATCATCATCATCACCACCACCACCATAAAAAAATCCTCACACACACACACACACCCTCCACCTGCGCACACACTTTGCAGGAAAGTAAAGTTTGTGGGGCACAAGATTGCCCAAAAACTAAACAGCAAATGTTTAAGAGAAACTTTGTGGTGGAATGTTCATTGTGCTTCAGAATTATCTGCAGTTGCATGATTCTCTGACAACATTCCTATGCTTTATAAGGTTATTGCCTTCAGATCATTCTAGTTCTGAGGTATAATGAATTTGAATGTGGCAGATTTTACCCTTCTAATTAAAAATGATGATAACTTCACAGTATAGGTTTCACATTTTCAAAAGCATCTCCCTAAACAAAACATGAGATGAAAGAGTCCAGGTTTGTCTATTCAGAGCACTTTCCACTGATGTGCTATACAGTTAAAGGCATTAAGGGTGTAACATAAATACTGAGAAATCTGTCACTAGCTGTCATCTGTATTGAAAGGACAGGATCCCCAGGGCTCACTGTTGACAGCATTGAAAGAAATAACTTCACCTGGAATCACATTTTAATTCATCTTGGTGAACAATTTGGACTGGAAACTCTCTGCTTCAGATTTGGATGACATGCCACTTATTAAACAAAACAGAAATGAAATCAGCCATTCATTATTGCCAGTTTCACATTCAAGGCCCCAGTTGTGATTTTGAGAAACAGCAGTGCTGATAGCTAAACACCAAGGATCAACAATTTTTAAATGTGGTTATTATTAATTTCCTCAGGCAATCTTACATCACTTCCACTATCAACTCTTTGGTGTGTTCCTATTTTATGCATAGTTTCAGCTGACTAACACATGGCTAGTTCAAATGACTAGTTGCATTGTCATAAACAGATAGCTAAGGGTTAATGTCTCTTTCACCTGAAACACCTGACCAGAGAACCAATCAGGAAACCGGATTTTTTCAACTTTGGGTGGAGGGAATTGTGTGTCTGAGTCTTTTGTCTGCCGGCCTGCTTCCTCTGAGCTTTGGAGAAGTAGTTCTATTTTCTAATCTTCTGTTTCTAAGTGTAAGGACAAAGAGATCAGATAGTAAGTTCTATGGTTTCTTTTCTTTGGTATTTGCATGAATATAAGTGCTGGAGTGCTTTGATTTGTATTCTTTTTGAATAAGGCTGTTTATTCAATATTCTTTTAAGAAATTAGCCCTGTATTGTATCATCTTAATACAGAGAGACCATTTGTATTTTTTCTTTCTATTTTATATAAAGCTTTCTTTTAAGACCTGTTGGAGTTTTTCTTTACTTCAGGGAAATTAAGTCTGTACTCACCAGGGAATTGGTGGGAGGAAGAAATCAAGGGGAGAGCTGTGTGGTGGATTGCTAGCCTGATTTTGCATTTCCTCTGGGTGAAGAGGAAAGGGCTTTTGTTCCAGGATTGGGAACGGAGAGGGGGAATCACTCTGCGTAGTTTCACAGAGCTTGTGTCTGTGTATCTCTCCAGGAGCACCTGGAGGGGGGAAGGGAATCAGGATTATTTCCCTTTGTTGTGAGACTCAAGGGATTTGGGTCTTGGGGTCCCCAGGGAAGGTTTTTCAGGGGGACCAGAGTGCCCCAAAACACTCTAATTTTTTGGGTGGTGGCAGCAGGTACCAGGTCCAAGCTGGTAACTAAGCTTGGAGGTTTTCATGCTAACCCCCATATTTTGGACGCTAAGGTCCAGATCTGGGAATAAGGTTATAACATGAGTGGCAGCGGCGGGATATAGACGGAATCCAGAAGCCAGTAGGAATATTATATTTTTCTTTTCTCTGCTAAGGGCTTTTTAGCAGAGAGAAACAGTTTGGTTTTAAAAGGGAACCAGAGAGAATTTTTTTTTTCTGCTCTCTCTAGCAGTTTGTGGTTTGCATGTTAAGCAAGAAGCCATTACCAAACTGTTAAGGGTCTTTTGTCATGCAATAGCCCTCCCATTAGGAGGCAAGTACCAGCACTTATATACATGCAAATAAAGTGGTTTTTCTGGTTTCCCTTCATTGAACATTAGCTAGAGAGAGAAAGGGGAAAAAAGCACTGTTGCTAGGCAGACTCCAGGAGGGAACAGAGCCTGCAGTGCAGAAGATAAACACCGGAGGGCACCCCAACACAAGAAAACAGGAATCATGACTTCTAAGGCAAAAATGGAGGCCGAAGACCAAATCAAAGAAGCTGAACACAGGCGACAACTAGAAATAAAACAAAAAGAGATGGAGCTGAAAGAAAAGGAAGAAAGCATCAAACAGGCAGCCCAAGAGGCAGCACACAAAAGAAAACTAGAAGAAGAAGAGGTAGCCTACCGAAGGAAACAAGCAGAAGATGAGTTGGCCCACAGAAGGAAGCAAGAAGAAGAAGAGACGGTCCACCGCCGAGAAATGGAAAAACAACAAAGAGACATGGAAAAACAACAAAAACAAATGGAAAAAGAAAATGAAGAGAAGGAAAAACAGAGAAAACATGAACTGGAGTTGGCAAAAGCTGGGCTGCATGTGCCAGCCAACCCTAACAACCCGGCGCCAATTATTGCTCCACAGCACAGGAAATTTCCCACCTACAAGGCAGGTGATGACACCGAGGCCTTCTTGGAAAATTTTGAAAGAGCCTGTCTTGGGTACAGCATCCCCGAAGACCAGTACATGGTAGAATTAAGGCCACACCTCAGTGGACCTTTAGCCGAGGTGGCAGCTGAAATGCCTAAGCGGCAAATGAATGACTATAAACTTTTTCAAACCAAGGCCAGATACAGGATGGGGATAACCCCAGATCATGCCCGTCGGCGTTTCAGAACCCAAAAGTGGAAACCAGAGGTGTCATTTCCCAAACACGCCTACTACATTGCAAAAAACTATGAGGCCTGGCTAACAGGAAACAACATTCAAACCTTGGAAGAACTGAACCTCCTCATACAAATGGAGCAGTTCTTGGATGGTGTTCCTGAAGACATCACACGGTACATACAAGATAGAAATCCCAAAGATATCGCTGAGGCGGGGGAGATTGGAGCCAAATGGATGGAACTTGCAGAAAGCAAGAAAGCTACTGTCAAGGGGAACGATTACCACAGGGGGCACACAGATCATAAACCCTACAACCGAGGACAGCCAAAGACCCCACATACCACCCAAGTAAAGCCACACATACCCTACCCTTCAACCTCACCAGTCTCCAGTAACTCACCTCGGCCCAGTGACCCATCAGATGGAAGATGCTTTAAGTGTAATGAACTGGGACATATCAAGGCCAACTGTCCAAAGAACACCATGCGAGTGCAATTCATTACACCACCATCACACCAAAGATCCCCAGGCCCGGATGCCTCTCAAATACCCGTGGAGCGAAGGGAAAATTTGAGAGTGGGTGGAAAGAAGGTTACTGCGTGGAGAGACACGGGGGCACAAGTGTCAGCTATCCACCAATCCTTCGTTGACCCCAAATTCATCAACCCAAAGGCCAAAGTTACAATTTACCCCTTCATGTCACAAGCTGTAGACTTGCCTACAGCTCAACTGCCTGTCCAGTACAAAGGCTGGTCAGGAATGTGGACTTTTGCCGTCTATGACAATTATCCTATCCCCATGCTACTGGGGGAAGACTTGGCCAACCAGGTGAGGCGGGCCAAGAGAGTGGGAATGGTTACCCGTAGCCAAACCAGGCAAGCTTCCAGACCCATTCCTGTTCCTGAGCCGTCCACAGAGGCCCCGTCTGTGTTACCAGAGACCCAGACAGAGGCAGTGGACCCGGATTCCATGCCTACCACTGAAACAGCCACAGCATCTCCAGTCCCAGGCCCGGAACTGGAACAGCAACCAGCACCAGCAAGTGCAACCACATCTTCAAACTCAATGCCAGAGGGCGCCAGCGAGCCAGAACTGGCAGAAGCAAAAGACAGCCATACCCAAAAGGCTCAGCCAGAGCCTGAAATACCCTCAGGTGCACCAGCGGAGAGCGGTTCACCAGCAACGGAAACAACCCCATCACCTACATCGCTTCCAGAGGGACCAACCCCAAGTCCACAGTCTGAGGAAGAACTGGTGACCCCAGCCTCAAAGGAACAGTTCCAGGCTGAGCAGGAAGCAGATGACAGCCTTCAGAAAGCGTGGGCGGCGGCACGGAGCACCCCATTGCCTCTCAGCTCTTCTAATCGATCCCGGTTTGTTATAGACCAAGGACTTTTATACAAGGAAATTCTTTCTGGTGGACACCGGGAAGAATGGCAGCCGCAAAAACAGTTGGTGGTTCCAACTAAGTACCGGGAGAAGCTCTTAAGCTTAGCCCATGATCATCCCAGTGGCCATGCTGGGGTGAACAGAACCAAGGACCGGTTGGGGAAGTCCTTCCACTGGGAGGGGATGGGCAAGGACGTTGCCAAGTATGTCCGGTCTTGTGAGGTATGCCAAAGAGTGGGAAAGCCTCAAGACCAGGTCAAGGCCCCTCTCCAGCCACTCCCCATAATTGAGGTCCCATTTCAGCGAGTAGCTGTGGATATTCTGGGCCCTTTTCCAAAAAAGACGCCCAGAGGAAAGCAGTACGTACTGACTTTAGTGGACTTTGCTACCCGATGGCCAGAAGCAGTAGCTCTAGGCAACACCAGGGCTAACACTGTGTGCCTGGCCCTAACAGACATCTTTGCCAGGGTAGGTTGGCCCTCCGACATCCTTACAGATTCAGGGTCTAATTTCCTGGCAGGGACCATGGAAAAACTGTGGGAAACTCATGGGGTGAATCACTTGGTTGCCACCCCGTACCACCATCAAACCAATGGCCTGGTGGAAAGGTTCAATGGAACTTTGGGGGCCATGATACGAAAATTCATCAACGAATTCTCCAATAATTGGGACCTAGTGTTGCAGCAGTTGCTGTTTGCCTACAGGGCTGTACCACATCCCAGTTTAGGGTTTTCACCATTTGAACTTGTGTATGGTCACGAGGTTAAGGGGCCATTACAGTTGGTGAAGCAGCAATGGGAGGGGTTTACGCCTTCTCCAGGAACTAACATTCTGGACTTTGTAAGCAACCTACAAAGCACCCTCCGACACTCTTTAGCCCTTGCTAGAGAGAACCTAAAGGATGCTCAAGAAGAGCAAAAGGCCTGGTATGACAGACATGCCAGAGAACGTTCCTTCAAGGTAGGAGACCAGGTTATGGTCTTGAAGGCACAACAGGCCCATAAGATGGAAGCATCATGGGAAGGGCCATTCACGGTCCAAGAGCGCCTGGGAGCTGTAAACTACCTCATAGCATTTCCCAATTCCTCACTAAAGCCTAAAGTGTACCATGTTAATTCTCTCAAGCCTTTCTATTCCAGAGACTTACAGGTTTGTCAGTTTATAGTCCAGGGAGATGATGCTGAGTGGCCTGACGGTGTCTACTACGACGGGAAAAAAGACGGTGGCGTGGAAGAGGTGAACCTCTCAACCACCCTGGAACGTCTGCAGCGGCAACAAATCAAGGAGCTGTGCACTAGCTTCGCCGCATTGTTCTCAGCCACCCCAGGACGGACTGAACGGGCATACCACTCCATTGATACAGGTAATGCTCACCCAATCAGAACCCCACCCTACCGGGTGTCTCCTCATGCCCAAGCTGCTATAGAACGGGAGATCCAGAACATGCTACAGATGGGTATAATCCGCCCATCTACCAGTGCATGGGCATCTCCAGTGGTTCTGGTACCCAAACCAGATGGGGAAATACGCTTTTGCGTGGACTACCGTAAGCTAAATGCGGTAACTCGTCCGGACAACTATCCAATGCCACGCACTGATGAGCTATTGGAGAAATTGGGACGTGCCCAGTTCATCTCTACAATAGACTTAACCAAGGGGTACTGGCAAGTACCGCTAGATGAACCTGCCAAGGAGAGGTCAGCATTCGTCACCCATGCGGGGGTGTATGAATTCAATGTCCTTCCTTTCGGCCTTCGAAATGCACCCGCCACCTTCCAGAGGCTGGTAGACGGTCTACTAGCTGGACTGGGAGAATTTGCAGTTGCCTACCTCGATGATGTGGCCATTTTTTCAGACTCCTGGCCCGAACACCTACTACACCTGGAAAAGGTCTTTGAGCGCATCAGGCAGGCAGGACTAACTGTTAAGGCCAAAAAGTGTCAAATAGGCCAAAACAGAGTGACTTACCTGGGGCACCAGGTGGGTCGAGGAACCATAAACCCCCTACAGGCCAAGGTGGATGCTATCCAAAAGTGGCCTGTCCCAAGGTCAAAGAAACAGGTCCAATCCTTCTTAGGCTTGGCCGGATACTACAGGCGATTTGTACCACACTACAGCCAAATCGCTGCCCCATTGACCGACCTAACCAAAAAGACCCAGCCAAATGCCGTTAAGTGGACTAATGAGTGTCAAATGCATATGGTCTATTTTCCTAATTTTTCCAGCACCTTTTTTCTTATGATACTTATCTGACTCCCCATCACCACAGTATCTGAGAGCCTCACAATCTAATGTATTTATCCTCATAACACCTGCGAAGTAAAGCAGTGCTATTGTGCCCATTTTACAGATAGGAGCCCTGAACACAAAGAGGCTAAGTGACTTGGCCAGAGTCACACATGGATGTTTGTGGCAGAGCAGAAATTTTACTCTCAGCTCTCACAGCCCAGGCTAGTGCTCTAACCGCTGGATGGTACTTCCTCTCCAATCCAGAGATCTAGATTCCTCACAAAGTATAAACACATACAAATTAGAATGGTAAATTTAATGCAAAACTTTGACTCATTTTTTCAAGTTACAGATTTTCCAGTTTTTAGACTTTCCCGCAGGAATCAGAGAGCTACTCTACTCTCCAAAATCATAAGGCCCTTCGCTACTTAAATGCACTTGAGGGAAGAAAGGCAGTGAAAAGGTAGCTGCCCATTCTCCAGTGGCTGCCAGATTGATTCAGGCCTTCTGCGGCCCCACAAAATGCTAACGGAGACCAATTTAAAGAGGGGGGAATTTCAAAAACATTCAGCACTGACCTAATTTTACACCTGTTGAATAAAGACTTTACCTGTAATTTCAACAGCAGCAGAGTTATGCTACCTAGAACTCTCTTAAAAACTCCACCCTAAAAACTGATGTTAATAAAGATAGAAAGTGAGATGTCAGATCATTAATGTGAGGAAATTAGAGTCTAAATGTTACTGCCTCCTTTGTGGGGCATATAAATATTGAGAACAGCTGGTGATTTGTCTTACACAGGCAACACTGTGTGGGCAGAACTGGATAAAATGAGGCTTGAGAGGCAGGCTATTTTTCTTTTCATTGCATTTGTAGGTTTAGTTGAGATTCTTGATATTGTTATTTCAATGCTTCTCTTCCTTCACACCCTCCCCGCCAATTTAATCATAAAGGTCACATTTTTTAGCTCTGACTTCCAGTTTTGCACATGCTTTTTTGATACACAGTCACCCATAAACTGGAAAGTTTCACGTACAGCTACCAATTTGCATGCACAAACGTGGGTACATTTGTCAAATAAATACTCATAACCATATAGTCATTTTACCTGTGCAATCACAGGCACAGAAAAGCCACCAGAAGGCTAGTTGTACAATTGTCCCTTAATATATGTTCTGTTAGATTTAACTAATAGTGTGCAAATATAAAGCTAGGTAGATGTGCAGTTCTTCATAATTTGTTTTTATTGGAGTTATATTTGAAACCCAGCTGGATGTATCTTTTCATTTTAGCTAAATACCAACACATTTTGATTTGCAAAATTATATTCACAATAGCTGTTGCAAGAAGCTAGTCAAACAGTGATGGGTGGCAGTTTTAGACCCCTCTCCTTTATTCCCCTTTAAAAGAAGTGTGTCTAGAACAGCAGTGAATACAATGCATCACATTTTAGAGAGCTGATCCTATTAGTTTGTGGCTGTGTTGCAGTTGCGGTCTCTCTTGAGATCTGCCAGGGGAGCCGAGATTTATCAGGAAAGCAATCGTGCAGAACATCAAGCAGCTTGCAGTCAACTTGTTTACCATATTAGCTGCTCTCCAGTACTTCTCCTGGATTAGGAGACCTTGAATGCTGCCACTGTTCATCACATATGAGAAGACATGTGAAACAAGATGCTTCTGTGATTTTGCATTTGTCTGCAGGGAATATATGTTTCTATTAAAAACATTGAAGGACAGATTTTTAAAAAAAGATTGTGCCCACAGCAATTTTATACTAGATTGATTCTAAAGAGCTACTGGTGTTTAATTATTAAGGACTTGAGGGTGACTCATGCAAGCAAAGAATTCTCCTAAATAACACTTCCAAACAAGACTAGTGCAGGGCAAGAGGCTATTGTCTATTCTCTGATGCCTTTGACAATCAAACATGCAAACAGAGGAGCTGTTCACATTCATATCTATGCAGCAATGCTCCCCTGCTTGTGAGCAACTCAACATCCCCAAGATATTGAAGTGGAAAGAAGTTTGTGCATTTCATTCTTCATCTTGCAGTTTGCTGCACTCACCTGGAGTGACAGTCAGGTTCTATGAGGTCACACTGCTGTGCTTGTGCAGTTAGTTATAGCACTGAGGCAGATATCTGGAGGAATTAATTGCTGCCGAGATGCCTAGGAGAGCTGTAACATGCAGAAGCTCTCTCACACATTAAAGGAACACTATCAATTTGAAATCTAGTCAGTTTCTAAAAGCTAGTTAATGGTAGAATCTGTTGCTTTAGCTGCCCCTGAATTCCCCTATTAGTTTTTGAGGTTTTACCACCTGTTTAGAATACATTTTTTCCTTTCACCATTACCATGCAACAGAATCACACAAAGGAACCTGACTAGAATGAAACAAATGTTACATCTTGGTGAATTCACAGAGTAACCTAACTTGAAAGATAAAGAATTGTTTTCCTGTAATAGCTTTAAATTTGAGCAATACTAAGCAGCAAAATGTCAGACAGAAGAAGGGCAGTATCAATATTTAAGCACATACTCACCTCTCTCTCCTTCCCTCCCTCCCCCCACAGGAGTCACTGAGCATCTGGCAACTTGAAACAACACCAACTGGAATTCTATAGCCCAGCAACTCTCATGATTAGTCCCACGTTTAAGAGGATAGTTTCCTTTTTCTGCAGGCTGGAGTAGTCTTTGGAATGTCCATATCCCACCTGTGAGAATATTGTGCTTAGGTGCTATTATTATTGTTATTTGAGAAAGTGGTATTTTAAGTGTCTCTTTCCACCTCATACTTGACAAGCGGGAAGACAGTCATCCACTATGTCAGGAACTTGCCATATTCAGCTTTGGGCCTGAGTGACTTTAGTTGGCCCAATGTTTAATGAAAGTTAGCATTGCTAAGGAAGTTTGAAGCAGTTTTTAGGCATGTAGGCAAAAGATGATTAGAACAGTCACTCACTTGCCCTTGACTCTGCCCCCCAATTCTTAGACTACTTTCCCAATGTCATATGTAAGTCATTGCCATGAGAATGTGTAAAAATGAATGAGTGTTGATGCTGATTGGGCAATTATATTTAAACAATGAAGACATATGTCTGGGATCTAAGCATAAGTTTTCCTATCAGGTCCTTACATTACCTTTTGGCATCTGTTTTTTGAGACATATCTGTTTTAATAGCAAGGAATCAGTTTATGTCACGTATGTACCAAACTGGAATCTTCAATGTGACTCTCAGACCAACGTGTGAGGTCATTAATCCACAATGAGCTATTGCCAACATGCTGGCAGTGGCACCTTTAACTGGGGCTCAGTAGACGAGCCCCTGATTCCTACAAAAGATGCCAACTCTCATGCAGAGTAGGGGAAGGGATCTTTCTCTCACATCAAATATCTGAAATTGTAACCTGCTTCCCTCTTCCTTGGACTAGCCACCCACAGGAAGAGAGTTGAAGGACTCTGACCCTCAGCTGAGACAAGCCTGAAGTGCAACTAAGAGAGAGGACAGATCAAGCCCACTGCATGCAAAAGCACAAGTTACATCTTATACTCAGTGAAGATACTAGTAAACATTTATTTGTTCCAAGAGCCAAGACCAACCACGTGAGCTACAGATTTTTAGATGGTGTGAATATCCTGTAGGACAACTTGAGGATGCTTGAATCATGCCAATGCCCACAAGTGTAAGAGTGTGTGCGAGAGATTCTCTCTCTCTCTGTTACTTACTATTCCACAACACAGACACTAACCCCTAAATCTGTTGTTAAAACAGTAAAAGATCTCTGGACCAGGGTTGTTCTAGAGCTGCTAAGTCTGGGATTTTAGAAATCATTCTGTCTGTGCCAATCTGCCAGAAAGATACAGGCATTGTGTTAAAGTGGGGAGGGAAATATATAAAACAAATCAAGCTTAATGTAATCTTTGTGAACAGTGAAGCTTAGCAGGGGGAAAACAGCCAAAGAGGAAGATACCAAGAACTTATTTTGAGTGATGTACTGCCTTAAAACTAAAGCAAGTAACAGCCTCTGCTGCTAACAGACACTGAGCTAAAAAACGTACATGAAAGGAAACAGATTCTCCCCTTCCTCTTATTGTAAGTTGTTCAAATAATTGTTTTGTTTTATTTACTCATCGTTTGATTCAGTTATTAAGTAAAGTAATTGGTGAACCCGATAAATCAAATCTTTGAACTACTGACTTTCTCAATGTAACCTAAATTTGACCACGGTATTGTACCTTTGTAATTTAAGTTAGGAAAACTAGACTTTAACTTTCCTAGTGACAGTTTATTTAAAACTTTTTATATAACTCCTTGCTTAAATATTTTAATAGAGATGTAAGAGTTACTATGAACTGGTTTATTTCTCTAAATTTTAACTCAGACAAAGTAAGCTATGGAGGAGAAAAAGCAAAAATAGTTAAAAATTATTCCTGAGTCCATCCTCTATTTTAATTACTTACAATAGCACCCTACAGTTGAGCATGCATAAAAATCAGATCTTTACCATCTTTAGTATGCTAATAGTAGCTCCTTCATTTTTAATTGTTACTTATATGCATAAAGGTGTCGAGATGTGTTCTATACAATTAGTGTGTGACATCTGGGAAAGAGTTAATCAGCTCTTGGTGGTTGCTAGGCAATAGAGGACTGCTCCTGTGGTATATTCTTCCAATGAGAGACTGTTTTGGTGATGTAATGTTTCTATAGTTCTCAGGGACTGTTTTATGAAAAAATTCATTCTGCAATGGAATTAGATTTCCAGCCTGCTCCTGTAGTTAAGTTTAGCTACTAAAAGCTGTTATTTTTAAATTGCCTTCGGACCGTTGAACAGTCTATTAAAAAATGATCAAAATCTATTTAAGTCGTATTATCATGTTAAAAAAAAAACAGAAAGAGAGCACCACCCAATAACCTTTTTTGGACAACTTAAAGGATTTCAGCGATGTCTAGAATTACATTATTAATGCACCTTGAGTTATGCCTCTCAAAATAGTAACAGTAGAGATGGACCAAAGCAAATCCCCAGATATGAACCTCTCAGAACTTTGGAAATGTTCTAATCTGGATTCAAACTTAATAGCTGCCCTCTCCTCCCCAGGAATAGGGCATATAGTTGCTTATTTTATAGATGCCTGAGTAAGGGTGGTAGCATCAGGTCAATAATGTGCAGAACCAAAAACCTGGATTTAGACACCCAGGAACTTTGGGGGGGTCTGCACATCACAAAAGAGAAGGAAGTGCTTAGGGTTTTCCCAGCTAGAAGGCACCCCTCTCCTCAGAATCCACTATGTCTTGTTTATCCGCCCAGGAACCAAATGGTTCCTTTGTGAGAGAGCAGCCTTACTATTAGCTCTTGATTCATCAATACCCAACGTTTCTTGCCAAATTCTTATTTCCTCATCTTATTCAGAGAAATATTCATATTCATTTGGACTGTGTTCTTTGCTTAATGTGAGAACAGATGCTGGAACTAGGGGTACTGGGCTTGAGGTGGTTTCCATCATATACAGGGTTTACAGTTTGGTTCAATGGTTCTCAGCATGCATCCCTGAATGTGAGTGTCTTCAAATGACAGCTGAAGAATTCCACAATAACTAGTCTGGCAAATGCTGGCCAGATCTAGAAAGATGCAGAGCACTGACAAAACCCTTGACTCAGTATCTCTCATAATTAGGCCTGTTATTTGCCAGCTATGATGGCATCTACTTGAGGAAGATCATTTTGGCTATCAAGAGCTCTTTCTCCAGCAAAGAATCCTAAAGCAGACTAGGAGCACTGCCTTGAACTTACTGGGACTAAGTACAAGCTTGAGTGAAGGGATGTGATTGCTCTGAGACAAGTCTTTTCATTTGTTTCTTGTGATTCATCAGAACTTCTAGGAGTTCACACCCCTGCTTTTCATTAAGGAGTAGATAATGCATTTGGCTTTCTTTCAGTCCATTAATGCTTACCCTTTACTGGACTGGTCTTTTCTCCCTGGAGCTTATGATAAGACAAATGAGCGAGCCATTTTGGCACCAGTGCTGGGATTTACAGTTCTCACAAATTAGTTGCTCTCAAAAGAGAAAATTAAAATCTTTTAGGAGAAGATGGCTGTACTGATAAAAGGTCAAGAGAACAGCAACAATAAAGGAGAGATTGTGTTATATTAAAATAAATGTACAAAATAATTTTCTAACTGGCCTTTTCTTGATTTTCAGAATAAACCTGGTTTGGTTTAAAACAGCTGGATCTCTGGCTATTGGTGGGGTACCTTATCCAGCGTGCCGTGAAGGAAATAGGATCCTTTGGCCTTTGAAAAGAGGCAGAAGAAGCTTTCAGTCTACAGTCAGTTCAATTTCTTGGGCTACAAAATGGATCAGGGAGGCCCTGGAAGGGTCATGAAACACACCAGAGATGAGACACAAGCTGTGAGGAGATGGCAGCATCTGTGGTACAAGGCGTAGTGAGCCCCAACATTCAGATCATCCAGAAGAGATGCCGCTCTTAACTAGGGGATCTCACACTTCCCAGCTTCTGCAGGCTGAGTTAATTGCACGCACTGGGGCCCTCTTGCATTCCAACATTCCCTCCCACAAGCTTCCCATGTGCCCCCCCTCCCATCCCTCTCTAGTTCAGGGACTCCCTGTAACTTCAGCATTGCCCTCCCTTGTGTCTGGAGTTGTGCATCCTCCCTTCCCCCTCCACTACTTGCCACGGTCCCCCATTCCAATAGCTCTGCATATATCCTAATTCCTAGCCCCCCCCCCCCCCCCGCATGTTCTCCATTCCCTTACCCCTCCCATGCTGGAGCTTTGTATAGCCCTACCCCCATACTAGGTTCCCCCATCAAGGGTTCTGTGCCCCCTCCCTCTCTCTACCCATTCCAGGGTTCTGCATTCCCCCCACCACCCATGGCAGACATTCTATGAACCCAGTTATTTACCTCCTCCCATCCTAGGGGCTCTGTCAGCCCCTCCTCTTCCCTCCCCAATACCAGGATCCCCCATTTACCCCACTCCATGCCAGGAGCTTTGTGCATGTCCCATCCTCCTCATTCTTCTTCTTTTCATCTGGGAGACGTGTTATTCAGGGTGTCACACTTTCAGCTCTGCTGGGATACTAGATAGGGGTGTTATGTTGGAAGGCTTAATGGGCATCTTAAGTTTTGGCTCCACTAAAGAGCTGATGAGGATTTGCGGGCACGCACGCACACACGCGCACACACCATTCTTTCCCCCCAAGACAATAGGGTTTTGATCATTATGCCTAGAACATTCCCTGAAATATTGGAATGGAATGGCTCTGACATTCAAATCCAATGCATTACATACAGAGAAACATCTCTAGTTGAATGTAAGGCCTTCACAAGCTCAGATAATTAGCTGCTTTCACTTGAAGCTCATACACCATAACAAGGTGAGAAAGAAACTGATAAAGTGCTAAGTGTCAGCATCCACAGAAGAAAGGAAGGCCAGGGGAAGAGGAACAATGAAACTTTAGAACTGGGTGGGGAGGATTCTAAAGGGCTATTATCTTCCTTCAGTGATTGGCTTTTGTAGTCTAAGTACATTTTGCTGAGAACTAATGCTAACAGGAGATAGGTTCCAGCCTTGAAATTTGCCTGACTTTCCTCACATGCTGCTGGAGTTGGCAATCAAGATTTTAGGTCAAGTCTGCTGCAGATAAAGGCCCAATCTGAGAAATGTAGATTTAGGGCTTGGCTACACTTGCGAGTTAGTGTGCAATAAAGGAGCCCTGTGCGCACTAGCTCACTCCCCAGCCACACTGGCAACACACTTAGAGCACTCTGACTCCAAGGCTAGAGCACTCCTGGTACTCCACCTCGGCGAGTGGAATAACGTTTGCTGCTCCCCCACTGGAGTGCTGCGGTGCCAGTATGGATGCCCTGGTCTGTTAATACACTCTGAGTGGCCCCTAGAAGTGTCCCACAATGCCTGTTCTAGCCACGTTGGTCATCACTTTGAATTCTACTGCCCTGCCCTCAGGTGACCAAATGTCATACCCTCCCTTTAAATTCTCTGGGAATTTTGAAAATCCCCATCCTGTTGGCTCAGCCAGAAGTGGGGTGCTCTCAGCACATCTTTCCAGATGACTATGACTCCACATGCCAGGCGATCCCCAGTATGGAGCAATGGCGAGGTGCTGAACCTCAGTGTTTGGAGGGAGGAAGCTGTCCAGTCCCAGCTGCGCTCCAGCCGTAAGAATTATGATACCTAGGGGCAGATATCAAAGGACATAATGGAAAGTGGCCATGACCGGGACACATTGCAGTGCAGGGTTAAAGTGAAGGAGCTGCAAAATGCCTACCGCAAAGCCTGCAAGACAAACCACCATTCCGGTGCTGCCCCTGTGACCTGCCATTTCTATAAAGAGCTAGACACGAAACTTGGGGGCGACCCCACCTCCACTCCAGGGAACACTATGGACACTTCAGAGCCCAGTTCAACAAGGCAGGAGGAGGAAGAGGAGGAAAGCAGGAGCGAGGGTGCAGAGGCAGAGGAAGACACCCTGGCATCCCTAGATGCATGCAGCCAGGAGCTGTTCTCAAGCCAGGAGGAAGGTAACCAGTCACGGTAGCCGGGGCTTGGGGAAGGACAAACACCAGTTTGCAGTGGTTCCTGATAAGTGGCTTTTATTTTGGGAAGGAAGTTATACAGTGCAGGCTCTTGGGGCGAGGAGGATTAGGGCTGCATGCATGCCTAGATAGGGCGTTGATGTGCTCTCTCACATTGCGGTAATTGGCCTCAGTGATCTCTTCAAAGGTCTCATCCAGAACTTAGGTAATGTGCTTGTGCAGGTTTCTCGGAAGAGCCACTGTGGTCCTTGTCCCAGCCAGGCTAACTTGTCCGCACCACTGTGCAGTGAGGGTGGGGGAACCATTGCTGCACACAGGCAAGCTGCATATGAGCTAGGGCGGAAGCTGCATTGCAGTAGAAGACCCTCCCTTGCTTCCCAGGTCACCCTCAGCAGCAAGATATCTTCCAGGACGAACTCCAGTGGAAAATGTGGGGACAGTGTTCAATATAGGGGCCCTCTGCCACTGTTGGCTCTCCCCAAGGCACAGAAACCCAGAGGACAGTACAGCCGTGAAACAATCAGTCATGCTTGAACCTGTGCTTACTCACCATTTTGAGGCTCCCATGGGTTATGTCCGCTCGCTTTGGGACAGGCAAATTATGCTGTTGTGTAGACTGTACTTGACCTTAAGTATGGGCAAATCCTTGCTCTGTTTGGTGTAAACAATGCTGTCTTTGTTAAGTGTTGCATTTTGCCTTTACAGATGCAACCTTGACATCTCAGCCGTCTGTGTTATCACTGGTCAAAAGACTACAAAGAATCAGAAAGAGGCCATGTAGAAGCAAGGAAGAAATGCTGCATGAAGTAATGTAGCATTCAAATAATGAAAATCAAAAAGTGCAGGAGTGGAGGGAGAGTAAAAGGAGGGTCCACCAGTAGAACGGTGAGCACCGGCACAAAAGCGAGGTGCTCCGGCAGCAAAGCATGATTGGCTGATAAGCATAATAGAGCTCCAAGCAGACTCTATTCAGGTGCTCGTACCCATGCAGGTGGAGCACTACCGCGGCTGCATGGCCTGCCCCTGCCCCCTGCAGCCCTTGTCCCAAAACTCTCTCTCTTCTGCCTCCATTTCACCTCCAACCCAGTTTCCCCAACATCCAGGTTCTTATCACCACCAGCTGCCTCCAACACCTGCCTCACCACCCAGCCCTGAAAACTACAACCCTTACCCACTGTACTCAACCCCCATCACCATGCAGTATAGCCAGCCTGAAGTGCAGTACTCATTGCACAGCACTCCAGACAGGACTTACACAAATCTGTGATTGTACCATTCCCCACCCACCCCCTTACCCTTTCTGCTTCCCAAGCAGTTGTGTTTCTTTTCAATACATGAATTTTCTTTTCAATAAATGGATTTTTTGGCTTTGAAAATATTTTTTATTATTGCATAAACTAAAAGATACCTTAGTCCAGCAAAGCAACAGGCACTGCAAGTCAGCGTAGCAAACGGATTTCTACTAACATTGGAACCACTGCACTTCACTCCCGTGCAGGGCACCAAACATTACTGGTGGCTTTCAGCCTCAAATTTCTCCCTCAAGGCATCCCTAATCCTTGCAGCCCCGTACTGGGCCCCTCTAATAGCCCTGCTCTCTGGCTGTTCAAATTCAGCCTCCAGGTGTTGAAACTGTGAGTTCCATACCTGAGTGAATCTTTTACCCTTCCCTTCACAAATGTTATGGAAGGTAAGCACGCAGGTATAACCACTGGGATGTTGTCATTGGCCAGGTCCAGCTTCCCATACAGAGAGTGCCAGCTGCCCTTTAAACAGCCAAAAAGCACACTCCACAGTTATTCTGCACCAGCTCAGCATGTCGTTGAACCGCTCCTTGCTGCTGTCAAGGCTCCCTGTGTAGAGTTTCA
The DNA here is from genome assembly GCF_007399415.2 of Gopherus evgoodei. Taxonomy (NCBI): domain Eukaryota; kingdom Metazoa; phylum Chordata; order Testudines; family Testudinidae; genus Gopherus; species Gopherus evgoodei. The sequence continues at coordinate 37,971,534 of NC_044330.1, read as the reverse complement.
TGAGCCATGGCATTAAAGGGTAAGTGGGATCTCCAAGGATTACAATGGGCATTTCGACTTCCCCTACGGTGATCTTCTGGTCTGGGGAAAAAAGTCCCGGCTTGCAGGTTCCTGAACAGTCCAGTGTTCCGAAAGATGCATGCATCATGCACCTTTCCGGGTCAGCCTGTGTTAATGTCAATGAAATGTCCACGGTGATCCACAAGTGCTTGGAGAACCATAGAGAAATACCCCTTCCAATTAATGTACTCAGAGGTTAGTGAGCTGGTGCCAGAATAGGAATATGCGTGCCATCTGTCACCCCTCCACAGTTAGGGAAACCCATTTATGCAAAGCCAGCCACAATGTCATGCACATTACCCAGAGTCACAGTTCTTCTGAGCAAGATTCAATTAATGGCCCTGCAAACTTGCATCAACATGATTCCAACGGTCGACTTTCCCACTCCAAACTGGTTAGCAACTCATCAGTAGCTGTCTGGAGTTGCCAGCTTTCCGATTGCAATAGCCACCCGCTTCTCCACAGGCAGGCAGCTCTCAATCTCATGTCCTTGCACTGCAGGTTGGGGGCAAGCTCCTCACCCAGTCCCGTGAAAGTGGCTTTTCTCATCTGAAAGTTCTTCAGCCACTGCTTGTCATCCCAGACCTGCATGATGATATGATCCCACCACTCAGTGCTTGTTTCCCAAGCCCAAAAGTGGCATTCCATGGTGGTGAGCATGTCCGTAAATGCCACAAGCAAACTTGTGTCATATGTGTTACTCGAGTCAATATCATCTCATTGGAGCTCTCACTGTCACTTTGGATCATAAGGAATAACTCAACTGCCAAACATGACGTGCTGGCGAGATGCATCAGCATACTCATCAGCAGTTCGGGCTCCATTCCCGCAGACCAAAAGGGAAGACAGAGCGCACAGTACAAAAACCATTGAAAGATGGCGCCAAATGTGGATGGAAGCACAGGTAATGCTGGGATGCGAACCAATGCATCATAGGGCATTGGGACAGGACACAGAATGCCCTGCACCTCCTACCCCCTTCCCACAAGCTACAGCGCCAGATTGGGAAGAGGTGCTCCGTGGGATAGGTGCCCATAATACATTGCTCCCAATGCTGCTGCAAGTGCCGCAAATGTGGCCACGCCAGTGCACAAGCAGCTATCAGTGTGGACAGACTGCAGCACTTTCCCTGCTGCGCTCTCTGAAGGTGGGTTTAACTCACAGAGCTCTACATCTACAAGTGTAGCCATTCCCAAAGATCTAGTCCAAAGTCTGTGGGATGTTTGGATGCAGGGTCTGAGTTTGGTCTCATCTCTACTTGTAAATCACAGGTGAAAGGCAAGTGAGTAATCCCTTTAAAGGAATGGCCAAATATAACACCTCTGATTTATCTCTTTCAGTGCAGCTGAAAGAAAGAAAGGAAGAAAAGCATATTTAAAATGCCTCCTCCCAAAAAAAGAACATGAGGTATCCAGCATGAGGTATCCAGAGGTTTAAGCATAAACATGAGCTCTGACTCAGTGACTGACTAAAGGAAATGAGTCATGAAAAAAGTGTGCTTAGTAAAAAAATCTGAGTGTCCGACTCTTTTAGCCAGTTTGTGTGAAAGCCTAGGCAATTGGATGGTATTTATATTGTATTTGCTGAAGAGAGCTAACGAAACAAGCTTGAAACCTGATAACCATACTTTTCATCTCTAAAAAGCCACGTCTCATTATACAGTACTGTGGCGCACTGATTTTTATCCTTTATTCCACAGGGGGAATAGTCTTCATATAGACTAAAAATATTAAAGACTGACAGTCCTCTGTATAAGGCACATCTGTTTTTTGTCTCTAAGCCCATAGATATTCAAAATTCCAGCAAAGGAAGATCAGGAACAGCTCCAATCATATTGCATCTCAGTCCATTAAAATCATCATAGATTGATCATCAATAGTGTAAAAGTGACAGCAATGTATAGTTATTCAAGGCTACAGGAACCGGGCTAGTCATGTGCTCAATTTATTCATTTATGCTCACTCTAGCCTACAGTTGGATACCCATGATCACCGATCTGTGATTTCAATAACCAATCTAGGTTTCTATGAACTCACAATAGCATATCCCTGGAATCCCAACAGCATGAATAACAATCTCCTTTCAACATAAGGTGATCCAGCACACTCCATTTCAAAATCCTCTCAGATGATGCCCTTCTAATCTTCTGTATACTGGTCCCAGCAGGCACTTCAATGGAGCAGAATCTCCCTCCACTCCTTATTTTAAAGGGAAACATTAACATGCAAAGTCTAAAAGCTAAAACATTTCAGGAGTGTTTTATGACACATCCTTACCATTTTTGCACCAGCTGTACATTCTGAACATATTTATTCCCATATATCCCAGCATGCTTTTCAAGTGTGGCCAGCACTGGGTGTGTATTCATCAATACTACAATTTCAAATGACCAGTAAGTGATTACTACCTAGAATTAAACCATTTCTGCTAAAAAGGAGTCACGTTCAGATGGTTTTCACGTGGACTTGAACCTAGAAGACAGGCATCTAGTGGTAGTAAGAAGAGAGGCACTCTATTCATTTGTAAATTCAGAATTAACTGTTGTGAAAGAAACTAACTCATGCATGTAATGCCTTCAGACTATGGCTTCATGTTTTTCTCACTAGAATTCTAACTACAGCCATGAACAGGTCATTCATCTACAGCACAAACAGATAGTGAAATGAATGTAACACTGAACATGCTATGCTGTGTGGGAAACACCCCTTAGGTGCTGATCATGCCTGACTATTTCCTAGCCTCAGCTCACATTCTGCTACAAAACATTTGCACCCATACATATGGAATTATCGTTTGAGTTGTCACAGCCCCGGAGGGTACCTCTGGACTACAATCATACTGAAAGCATTGGGATTACAATAACTGCCATTCCACAAGAGACCACTAGTCTGTTGGGTCGGGGATCCTGCCTCTAGCAGTAGCCTATAGAGGAAGTATCAGAATAGGGAAAGAAACCAACATACTTCTTGTCACACTGTGTGATGTTACGCCATATGTGGAGGCAAGGAGAGAAATTGCTTACTTACCCTATGAGGAGAACACACATTCCCAAGAGCATGAGAATAAGTGCGATTTGTAACTAAAACTTAGCTAGTTTAACTGTAGGTGCTATTCATAGTCACATAAAAAGTACAAGCAATAAAAACTGTATGATCTAGCCTTTCAGTATTCTGTAAATAATTAATAATGACATATTAAACCTAACATCTGTGGCATTAGAAGAAATCCCCAGCGTCTTGCTATGCGGGTAGATATCAACTGCTGTATAAAAGAGGCAATGTAGGCAATAAATCCAGGCAGCGTCTCCTAGATGAGCAGGACCAGATTTAAAATGAAGGGCCAAAGGTGTGCAAAGAATTTAGAATATTTGACTGAATCAGGGCTTGTACTTTGATTATCCCTTAAGAATGATAAAATTCACAGATATAGTGCAGTATGGGATACAGGGAAAAACAGATTTGGCAGTGCTCATGACTTTCTTTCTTACAGATATAGCCTTCCTCAACTTCAAAACAGGGCTACGGCCACTGTGTCACTGCCCTGTGTCCTCCTCGCCCCATGCTACATACAACCACAGCTCAGACTGAGTGAAGAAGCAAGGCCATTTTCTATAGACTACTAGTCCTATAGCTGATCTTCCATGTCCACTTAACTTTTGCTTCATCAGCTGATACAAACAATAAGGTTACCAATTAATACCAAAGTTAGGCATTAATTCTTAACTTTTCCTTGGGAACTAGATTGAGATTTACTCTCTTTTCACATATAAACCATTAAACAACCATCAGAGGATTAACAACTTTTGGCTACTACTGACGTAGGCTGGATCTGTAAACAAAGAGATGAAAGTTTGTGTGTCTCTTTACTAATGCCCAGATTGTTCCAATTCCTCAAGATAATTTTTTTTTAACGTTTTTCCAGAAAATAGTCTAGAGAATTGCTGGAACAGCAGTTAAAGTAAAACTAAGCTATGACTACACCTCATTTAGAAAAAAAAATAGATGTGATTGGGAAAACCAGACAATTTTCTTATAATTTTCCATTTAGTTTTTTTTTTTTTCCTGACCAGCCCTAGCAAATGCAAGTCAGTGCAAATACGATCACAAAGGCTCATGGTTTTTGAACACTTGGGCTTGGCAATACAGATGTCATTAATAATAAAAGGTTCAGTATGTCAACGTCAGGCCTTTGGTGACATGACACCTGTGAAACCCCACTGTCTCCAGATTATGCCCCAAGTAGGTTTGCACAGATGTCACTAACGGCACAATCTGAAGGGAGACACTGGAGTAGCACTGGTATCTTGGAGTCTGTCTACACTGCAAAAGTGACCCTTGGCAGTGAGTCTCAGAGCTCAGGTCAACTGACAGACATGCAGGGTTAATGCTACACAGCTAAAAATAGTCAGTTGACTGGGGTCTGACACGCGCTGCTGCAGGTTTTTTTTTGCATTGGAGATATACCTCTAGAGGGTTATATTCAGCCTGCAGGCTCCTTACTGCTATGTGTGATTGGCAGGGGGTGCAGTGGAAGAAACAGTTTTAAACTGTATCAGAGCCCAGGGTGAGCTTGCAGGCCTGGGAGTTAGAAAAAAGTAACTATCTTTATACTTGCAAATTGAGGAAAATCTGCAATGAAAATCAGCAAATCATGAATATGGAATACCACAGGGCCATTCTCACGTGTTTTTCAGGTAGAATGACATTTTAAAGATGGTTTTTAGGGCTGGGAATAGGTCTTTCTGTTCCACTTCAGTTCCAAAGAATGTCACACATTTCAGTTCTATCACTTAAAATGCTAGGCACTTACAGAATACATTTTAATGTGATAAAAAGCTTTTAGAGTCAGGGCAGAAGAGTTTTGATATTCAGAAGATTATATGGCCAATTAAACTGATGTACTAGGCAATTAGAAGTGGTAAATCTACAGTAATTGGCCCACCATGCTGAAGGAAGTAAATTCTATCTCTTTCTTTCATAAAGCCTCATTAGTTTATTCTTTCTGTGGCTGTAGCCTAACAGCCTCTGTCTTATTTTCTGTAGTTGGAAACTGTTGTATTTTAGCAGTGAAATCCAACTACAGAAGGAAAATGATATCCTTTGACTCTATCAGATAAAAATGGATGGTTTAATATTTTTATGTAATGTATATGATTTAATAGAGCATAGTAAGTTTAGGCCTTAACATAAGTTTCCATAACTTCAACAACTAAAAGTAGATTTTGTTACAAAATTCTTAAATTAAAAGTCATTTCAATTAATCAGTACATGCTTGCTGCCAAAGTTTTAAAGGAAGTCAAACTACTGAATTGGTGGAAGTCACTAGCTAACCACCTGGAACCAACTTTTGACAGCAGTAGTCTCTTTTGCAAATGCAGAGAATAAACTGAAATGAAGAAAATATTTACTTGTTCAGTTCAATTACTAATTCATTTAAAGTTAGCAAACTGATTAGAAGTTGAAGAGGCAGGAAAACTTGTTTTCCCTCTGCCAACTTGAGAAAACAAAATGAAGTGTGAGAGGATGAGATCTACAAGTTCTAAAATCTTGAAAGATATGGGGCCCAAAGACAGTTCAATTCACTAAATACAGATACTGCCTCCTTTAATAAAATCAGTTAGTTTTTAGTGCTAAAAATGTTTTGATACAGAAGTTTATCCAGTACATTTAAAGGTAATTTTTAAAGTGTGTATTTTTAATGCATTCCAATTTTAATGCAAATAGAGCTTGACCCAAATCACAAGTAAAATGTTAATTTAGTAAGAAATGCATCACTCATGATTTTCTAACATAAACATGTATAAATAAAAATGCAAATAAGTATTTTAAGCCACATAATTGCTTAAATAAGTATATAAATACAGTGTAGCCTCCTTGTGAGCAAAAAAAGTAATAATAAATAGCGTAAATGTTATATTTAGTTGCAATTAAACATTTTGTAATAGTTACCAACCAATGAGAATCAACCTCTCCTTAGTAAAAATCAAAACAGCAAAAAAAAGTTTAAAAACCAATTACTTAAATCAAGGTTTTTTATTTAAAATATTAAGAAGTTATTTGAATTTTTTTTTATTTAAATTAATCCAGCCTGTTGTTCAGCTTCAGTGACCTTTGCTCTCTCTTCAGAATAAAGTGAGTTTTGACAGGTTTCAATTTCAATACAACTCCCACCATCCCCAAGAAGTCAATAAGGTCAGTATATAGGAATCACTTTACTTACCATTGTAATGCACCAGCTCTTGTTGAATACCCAGAGACAAGACAGAAGGAGATGGATAATGCTATATATGGTTGGACCACCGGTGGAATTTAGGATGTTCTTACCAGGTTGGAATAAAAGTTCTACTCATTCTTCCAAGAAGCCCCATATGATGGGCTCTAATGATCGCAAGTAGTCAACACCTCCTCTTTCTCCGTCATCCAGCAGAAAGCAGTACAATGCCCCCTAAAACCATATTGGGGCATTGGTTCAGTGTTAACTCAGAGAGCAACATCCTTTCTTGGAGCACTTGTGGGTGTTTTTGTATGACAGCCCTCCAACAAACAAATCTGGCCAACCTTGCTTAGTTTGAGAACTCAAGGTTATATGGCTGCAGGCTATAAATACCAGTCAATGTGTGTTTACATTAGAAACACTACAGAGGCAGCACTGAAGCTGTGTCACTGTCACATAGACATTTACTACAGCGAGGGAAGGGGTTCTTCTGTCGCTGTAGTATGTCCACCTCCCCAAGAAGCAGCAGCTAGGTTAATAGAAGAATTATTCCACTGACATAGCCCTGTCTATTTTGAGGCTTAGGTCAGCTTCACTATGTTTCTCATGGGAGTGAGTTTGTCCACACCCCAAGCAACATAACTAGGCCAACCTAACTTTCTAGACTAGACCAGCCTAATTCGTCAGCTAAAAGAAACTCTCTGATCTCTTTTCCTACAGAGTACAATTACTAGCTTCCCCCAACATCTTCATCCTGTGGCTCTTTCTTAGCAAGTATGTGTATGGATAAAGCACTCACTACAAGAGAGACAACTGTGCTGATAAAAGCGAAGTTACATAACCTGTTTTGTATTAATCTGGTAACTCACGTGAACACTTGATCAGCATGGATGACAACCCAGAAGTTATTTATAAAAGCATCAACAGAGAGCTATCTGAAAATTCTCTTTGTCAATGCCTGGCTTCACACAGATCCTTCCCATAAATCAACCACGTCCTCATAATGAAAATAGAAATTTAATTATTCACAGGCATGTCCCTTGAGCTTTCTCTGATCTTTTTGTGAATGACTAAGAGCAGCTGGTGCAGACAGAGCACACCATCTCTGCTGGCTGCTCTGTTAAAGGCAGTGACTCATCAACACATGACGTCAAACTCTCTACTCTTCTGAAATGGCAAAAGTTTAATTCAGAAAGGGGAAAAGGCACCTGAACAAAACAGCTGGAACTTCCTCCCAAACAATCACTGCTTTGGTCACATATCTGAGTGGCCATGAAAAAAAAATCCAGCAAAAGAAGAGTTAATCTAAACACCTCTAATTTGGTCTTTTGAGTGGGAGACTGCTTTTCTATTAAAAAGTGTCAGTTGATAAAACATCTTTCCTCACAAAAACTGGCTAATTACATAGTAGCTGTTACACAATAGCATTATTCCCCTTGGGAAAACCCCCATACACATTTTGCATGTGTACACTTCATCTCTCAGTAGTGTTCAGTATCTTCCAAAGGAGAATAACTCAAACAGAAGAAACTGATATAAGGAAGACTGAATACAGTGACCACTTTGTGTTTATAAAGAGTTTTCATAAGATGTTTGCATGATACCACGTATCACAAATTTCAAATAAGTAGTTCTTAAAACTGCCAAAATAGTATTTTACAGGATTACAATACACACAGATGAGCGAGCCCCAACAAGAATATTATGAAAGATCAACAAACGCTTCATAATAAATGCAAAACATCCACCCTGCACTAGTGCAATATTAACTCAAAAAATGTGAGTTACAGTTGAATGCACAACCATTACTTCATCCTCTAGTGCAAACATTAGGTTTTGATCCTGCTTCCATCGAGTCAGTGGCAAAACTGGTAGGCTGCAAAAAACAGCATATGTAAAATGCAGATTCTTATACCAGAAAGACTTGTTTCAGAAAGCAGTGGAAAGAGAAACACATGCAGTAAACTGAGATTCGGCCTTTATGTGGGTTTCTGTGTTGTCTGACTTCACGTTATCTGAAAACAGAGGGAGTGTATCCACCACATTTGAGCCTCAGTCTTGCTAAGATAATTTGAGCACGAGCTCCCTTAGACAGTGCTTCACAACTAGAACGCTTTCTCCTTGTCTTCCGACACGTAACTGTAATGCAGGGTGGGAGGCGAGAAGAGAGAGCTTCCATTTCAAAAATGAATGTAGATGTATTTCAGGGTTGGCTTGAAGGTAGTATTGCTTATAAACAGCAATTCACCGGTTCCTCAGAACAGTTATTCTAGAAGGACGCATACTGGAATTACTGGTTCAGTCTCTTCAGAGCGAGTCAAATGGGTTTTGAAAGATCAGAGGAGGTCTGAAAAGTCAGCATGGCCCTGAGACATTAAGCAGTACATCAACGATCACATTCTGTAACACAGCTGAGATGAGAACCCATGTACCCTGATAAACATACATTTGCTTCTTCCTGCATTAGTCCATCTCCAGTGTTTCTTGCTCAAGTTAACTGCATTAGTATTTAAATGCAAAAACCAAGGATAATTGACCAACCACATGGCAGTATTAGGATGTGTTTAATAGTGCAGAAAACATGGCATCAGAACCAAGAGTTGTTGCTTAACAAAACTGATGCACCTCTCCCCCAATCTTCTTGTCACTTAGCAGAGATGCTTTTACAATCTGACCTTTTAAGCACTAACTTCATTCTTAGTGCCATCCTCTGACAGATTTTCTACAGTGCTATTTTCCTAGCAGCATTTGCATCTCTAGAGGTAGACGTGCTGTTTTCTCACTCCAAAAGGATATGAGGCTTTTCCCTTGAGGTTTCTGTCATAATCATGGACTCTAGAGTCTCCACTAGGGCTTTAGCACTGGAAATTCCCGAAGGAAAATAAAAACCAATTAGGTCTCTCACTCAGTTTCAGATCAGCATGTGCTTAATTTTAACCACATACTTGGTACTTAGAACATGTAGAGTCAAATCATAAAACCATCGACCTGCTCACCTGTCTAACATGCAGTGCAAATCTGGTAACGAAAGGGTTAATCATATCATCATATGCCCGTAGACTGGATTCCATGATTACCCATAATACAGTATCAGAAATTGGGAACCATACTAGGAAGCATGAAACTCAGATGGGCAAATTCTTCCCAAAAGAATTTACAGGCTAAAGAGACAAAATGTTAATCTCTAGGAAGGCTAAGGAAAGGGGTAAGTATACAAACAGAGCAATCAGAGGGAGGAGGAGCACATGCATACGTGGTTCCAGTTCTTTATTTTTTTCTGGTGGGGGAGCAGGCAGAGGAGGAAATGACAAAGGGAGGGAGTAAGTAGGACTGAGGTGGGGAAATGACTGAAGGGGAAGAGGCAGGATGAAAAGGAACATGGAGGGCAGAGAGGGAGACCTGCCAAGGAATGATTTAGGAGGATAGGGAGAAGCAGGAGGAGACTGGAGAAAACAATCTGCTAACAAATAAAAGTCATCCTTAGTTCATGTTGTGAATAAGCCTGTTGAGCTCACTCACCTCCAAGGGCTGTGAAGGTTGGTCTCCCTGGATGGAACCTCTTCCTTCCTGCCCCCCACTGCTGTTCCTCCTCTGTTTCCCCCATCCCAGGTGGTGGGGAAACTTGTTACCTCCAGAGGTCTGTTGCTAAGGAAGAACTTGCTGCTTTTGAGAATTAGAACCAGCCCCAGGAGATCAGGCTTTGCTTTCTCCATGTCATGTGACCAGGGAAGAGGGGGGTGCTGGTGCACCGAATTATCTCCAACATTTCCCCTAAACAGAAGTGTTATTGTTTTTCCTCTTTGGTGATATCAAAGCTTTGCTTGTCGTGTGGCTGATTGGACATCACTTTGCAAAGCGAAGGGAGCAGGAGTTAAATTTCTACACATGAACCACCCCTCCAGAGCTGCACCACAAGGCCAGGGTCTCTCTTCAGTCAAATACCTCCTTCTAATGAGTCTACTTCTTCTGTAGTGCTGACAAGACACTTAATTATTAAATCAAGAACAGCTTTCACTCCTTCATTCTGTGGCCTACTCTTCACTGAGCAGTCACACAATCTGGGCCCTGTCTCTCCTCCCTTGACACATCACAGCTTTTGTTGCTGTTCACACACACACTTTGTTGGGGGCATGGCTGAAGTTGGCAAGCTATTGGTGGCAAGGATGTCTTCTTCCTTGAACTGAGATATCTAGTATAGTAAAATGAAGTGGGCCACACTCCTTGGGAGCTGTCCTGGTGCTGAACTCCACTTCTCCACTAGGACTGTGATTCGGCGACAACGTTGCTCCTGCTTTGACTTCAGTGTGCAATCTCCATGCTCCATTCCATACAGCAGAAGGGAACAAAGATCTGCTGCAGGGAGCAGCGGTACAGAAAGAAGGTTACATCTCTCCCTGATCTTCAAGCACAGAAATTGCCACTGCTGCCTGCCTCAGTGCAGGGATTACCAGGGTCCCAATGCAAAGGAAAATGTGACTGAGCTCAGCTGGAGAACATTACTGAATCCCCAGAAGGACTGTACTCTAGAGAATCTTTTAACTTAACCTCTCCAGTCACAGGAGCCAGGCCATCCCTGTGCAGAAGGGGAAAGTTCAGCAGAAAATACCATAGATTTCTTCTTGTTTTCTAAAGAGAGGTCATCAGAAATGGATGAGATGTTTTAAACTTTGGCTGCACAAAGCCTTAATTTCATTTAAAACACCTGGCTATGGAAAAAGCTTCAGCATTGCCATACTGTGTCCTAACTTTAGGAAGCCTCTGCCTTTATTTGACTAGCTATGGGTTGTTTATTCTTGCCTTGACCATGTCTCACTTTACCTACTGTATCACTCAAAAATACAGCCACTTTTAAAGCTTTCTTCCCTTCCTCCCCACAGTCAACTCCCCTTTCTATTGCTGCTGCAAACAGTTCTCCTGACTTATGTTCAGGGAAAAAATGACTATGGAGCTGTCTAAACAAATCTCTGTCCTGCATTCACTATTTTACCTGCTTAATTTTAAGTAAACTTTTACTCTTATCACTCTAAAATCAACACTTATGGGAGAGTGAATTGAATTCTGCTGCCTCACACATCAAATGATGGACCTAAATTCCAAAGCCCCAGTTCAACCAAGCACATAATCACATTTAACTTCAAGACTGCATCTAGCCCCATCAAAGTTAGATGGGCTACTCATATGTTTAAAGGTAAAGGAATACTGAAGAGATTGGCTGAATCAGGGCCTTACTGCCAGATTATTAGCAGTTAGATATAGCTAAAAAAATAGAGGGGGTAGGGATAAGAATTTTTCTAGAATTGCATTTCTGGTTTTCCAACAACTTATTCTTCATCTCCCTTGTCTAACTAGTGCTATTAGTTAGCCAACAGCGAACATGGCTTGAATATCAGCTCCTAGGGTAAGCCTGCAAGGGGGGGGCTTTTGTGGGGGGCACGGAAATCTCTTTATACTTCAACACTGTGCATATTACATGGAACTCAGACATTAAGCACAGAATACCACGATGCTATCTTTAGAATGCGGTTTCAGAGTATAACCATATTAGGTTTGCTTTGATTATTTTTCTGCCTCATTGGGACAGTACTGTTACCCTAAACTTTGTCATATTTGCCCCAGAGTAACCTTGTTAGAAAGCCATTAAAATTACTTGCTCTTTTGTTACCTTTTTAAACTGCTTTCTCATGTTTCATTCAGTCCTCTTCACACACATACCTTCCTGACAACAGTAGATTTACAAGGCATTCTTTACCTCTCGTTTTGGATAAGGCCAAAATATCAGTTCCACAAGTTTAAAAGTTTTTCCCATCAATTGTAAGAGACATGATGGGAGGGAACGGCATCTGCTAAAGCCAGCAGGAAATGGATTGTGAGAGTCCTACTCCAAAGAAGAGAATCCCTGTTATCCTTTAGTCAGGACAATATTTTCTGGAAATATTCCATCTTGATTCCATAATCAGCAATCATTTTACAGCCTCATCTGGCACTCTCGTTTTAGCTCTTCTCATAGAAAGTTCCTTAACTGAGATGATCTTTTGGTTATTTCTTTCAGTTCTACTCCCCAGCACACTTTTCTCCCAGGACCCTTTTCCAATCTCTTCAAAGTGATCAGTGTGACTGTGGCAGACCAGCTGCCAGCTCATGCCAAAGCCAATTCACTTGTGTATAGTATTGATCAAAGTAATTGTTACATACATAAGAGTATATTTGGTGTTTAAACTTCATGAAAACTAGTGGGATGTTATTCGCATTGTTTTCACTTACCTGTATCCTGTTATAATGTAGTATAGTAGTAAAAATTTACATTGTGTTTACTCCTGTAATTAAAGAACCCATCAAAGAAGAAAGAAGTCTTGTGGAATACAAATGAAGAACTTTAAGAGAAAAGTGCTAATTTCAAAATATTTGATCATTGTGTACGATGACTGGAAGTCAAAGATTCAAAAAGCATTCCTCCTCACCCTGTCATCAAAGGAAAAGCCCACCCAGCTAGTGACACTATCAGCTTGTTTTCTGTGAGAAGCTGTAAGAATAGATTCAAAGGGCCTTCATCTCTGGACTGATTGGCCTCTTACAAGGAAGTGTACGAGATGCAAAGGGGAGATCCCCCGAGACAATCTGGGAACCCTGAAAAGACTTTTGGGAAACTGGCTGTTTATTACATCACTGCCACCATTTGGGATTATAAAATGAGACTCACCTGTTAATATATTTCACCTGCTTTAGCCTCTCAATAACTCTCATTTATCCAGCATTAGAGGAAAGCAACTTTTGCGGGATTGATTGAGGTGTAACTGGGCACTCAGTATGAGCTTATGTATGTTGAAATGTTCAGGGTCAAGTAGCAGAGATGGAGCTTGTTACCGGAAAGATATCAGCTGTACTTAAAGTAGCCACTTATGCTGTTAGCTCTACTAAGGGGCAGATCTCTAGCTGGTGTAAATTGTCATTGCTCTGTTAATTTCAATGGAACAATTTATACCAGCTGAGGATCTGTCCTATGTGTCTGAGCATATGTCTTTTATAAACATCAAATACAGAAATGATTTGGGTGGAAATTCTTGTTTTCTAACTTTTTCTTTAATTTTTTATACATTAAAACATCCTGTTATGAGGGCTGTTATCCTTCTTTCTTTTAATAGATAAGCCAGTGGAATTTAGAATAAATAGAACTTCATTGTATTATCATATACCTTGGTCTTTTTTAGGATTTGCTGAATAGCTACATCATTTCTTTTAGCCTGGATCCCATTAGTCATAGTCTGAGTCAACAGGTTTCCATGACAGCAAATTTCTGTGCAATGCGGCAATTCATTCTTTATTTCTGCTCTAAACTTCCATTGATATATTTCAACCTCGACCTTATAAAAATTTCCTTTATTAAAAGTCATTTTATACAATAACTGGATTTTATTTATACCATGATCTTGTCAAAGAATACACATACTACTGAATTTAGTAAAGGTGGCCAAATTCTCCAGATTTTTTTTTCCAGAAGAATACTTTTTATCCGGTTCTACCTCCCAGAATTCTGACAGCAGTTCCTATTAGCTGCATAGCAGAGAACCAACCCTGTCACCACTGGTAGGTGACAAGGTCACAGAAAGAATCCCACAGGCAGAGAATGCTAATAAGAAAATGGAAAAGCTTCTAGTCAACACAGCCGGCAAGAGCAAAGAAAGAAATCTAGGCCAAAACACGCCCATGTTGAATGGTTATTTTGAGAAAATGAGGCTGTGTGCACTCTAAACTCTTCAGCAAGGAGAGTTCAGATAAAATCCAAGATAAAATGCAGTTATCTTGGCATTTAGGCTGCTTATTACAACCAATATTAGTATTACTTATTTCCTGCTTTATTGATAACTGTTTGATAATTAGACAGTAATGACACCAAACAGTCTCTCTCATAGACTTAGTAAAGTTTAAATCGAACATTTTCTATTGGATGGAATGTACAGAGAGATTGAAATTTAGTAGGGTAACTACCCATACTGTCAAATTGGGCAACACTAAGTTGTAAGTTTGTATGTTGGCTATTTTAAGAATAACCAAGATCAAATGTAATATGAGATATTAAGGCTCTGACCCTGCAATAGACTGAGTGTAGCCCAGTCCCTGCATCTGTAGAGGGTCCCTTTGAAGTGGGGGTCTCTGTAGCAGGAGGGACATCCCTACCCACAAAGCATTGCAGGATAAGGCCTAAAAGTGATTCTACAATGTAGTGGGAGTTTTTTTGCTATTATGTAACAACATGAATTAAGTTATGAGTTACTGACACTGTACAGAAAGTGAAATGAATCTAACGTTTCATAATCCTGAACAATAACTTGTTCCCACTCCATCCAGTTGTAACCCTCCTGCACCATTCTAAATAAGGTCTCTTCCTCTTCACTGTATAAAACCTTCATATGCTGATAGTTGTAGACTTGTGCCTCCCATTAACCATTACTTAGCCACACCATGTGGACAAAGCTCAGCTCCTAGCACGAGTGGAAAGTCGCTAGTTTTCATCTGCTGATGAGTTCACAGCAGGCCAGAGAGTTAGGCATTGCCAGCCTCTATTGTTCCCGCTCTGTAGCCCTCGTGTAGAGGGCATTATTGGTGGCAAGGGACTGAGGCTGGAGCACACTGCACTTCAGCAACCTTCAGCTGGCCCGCTGGGGAGCTGCAGCCAGCTAGCATAAACCACAGCACCTCATGAAGTGCTAATCTATGTAGTGTCTATAGCATGTCTAGGGTAGATGCAACCTGACAGAAAGGGAGCCACAAGCAGCCTCCTTGCAGTCCCCCAAACTGGGCATGGCAGAGAATATGGGCCACATTATTTAACTCATATATGATGCTGATGTGGGCTATACAAGCACTTATCTCTCTACTCGTGAAATTAATACTTCTTCATAAGCATCCCTCCAGGTCTCTTATGTATTATTGCTACGTGGAATAAAGTGAGGCAGTAGGTGAAGCCTTATGTTCCTTGTTAGAACGACCACAAAGGGCCAGATTTTGACACTCTTACATGCACTGAGTAATATCTTAGCCCTTTAGCTGCTCCATTTGATCTCACTGAGACTGCTTGAGGAATAAAGTTCTAATCAATGTGAGTAAGAGTATCAGAAATTGGCATAAAGTAAGTGAGAAGAAAGTAAACTAATAATGATTTCAATGTTAAAGTCACTTAATCTGAATAGCCAGTATTTTTAAAGATCCAGTGTATACGGTATGAACTGATTTTAAAATACTGAATTTATTATTAAATTACTGCAGTTCAAACCACAATGAAATAATATGCAATTACCCAGTTTCACGTAATTGAATGTTCAAACCAATGTTCTGAAGCTATTTAAAGCCTTCAGTGTTTTCACTTTTTCCATGGTATTGGAAGTATCACTTTGACATCAATATGGAGAAAACAGATGGCTAGAGTAATGAACAAGTGAGCAATATGATACCACCAACTGACAACTCACAAGTTTGACTAACAAATTAGATAACACAGACAGAAAAGAAGTGGGCTGGTAATTAACAAAGTTGGTGCTGTATGTCAAAGTATTGAGAAAACCAGTAAGATACAAATAGGCTCTTAAGGGAGTAGCAGTGAAATATTTAGAATAATAATTCAAGCAGTTTAATGATGAAAAAGGAACAGAAATATGGCTTTTACCATAGTGCCAAAAAGATTGGAAGTGAAGGAGAAAAAAACTCCATACATTATTGGGGAAATCACACCTGTACTTTTGTGACAAATACACAGAGATTAAAGAATTCCATAACTTATATAGAAGATAATTTCATGATTTGATAAGGATCTAGAGAAGAATCATGTGATGAAATAGAGAAAAGAAAACTTAGTAACTAGGATAAGGTCTTTTAACTTAGAAGCCTATTAGAATGAAATAATCACTCAAGTGATGCGAGTCCAGTTAAACTACAGACAGGTCAAAGCACTCAAGGTCAACCCAAAGAGAAAAAATACATCATTGGAAGGAAACTAAACAAGGTAACATACTATTTTTTCCACTCTTCTGAAACACTTTATCAAAACATTATTATAAAATTAGTCCAAATATTTGATTCTTCTCATATCTATCATTCTTGGTCTCTTCCATCTTTGTGTAATCTGCAAAATTACAATGGGGTTTATTATAGTGTCCATTCTTATTAACATTAGGACACTTGCAACTTTTAAGAAACAGACTAATCTCTAGGTGTATGCCAACTTTGGATTGGCTAGTTTTCAGGGGACTGTGCTGGAGAGAAGTAGCCATTTCTGGACACTAAAAGATATAGTGAAGTTGGGACTCAAGGGAGGAGTAAATTACACCAGACACCAACAGTCCTTCTTGCCAGGAATAATCTCTCCCTCTCAATACCTGCCCTCCCAGTGGGGTCTATCAGTCAGTCTCTTTCTTCTTTGGTCCCAGATCTAACAAGAGGGAAGATTACACTGGAAGATCAAGCTGGAGTGGGGAAAAAACATGGAAATAAGCTATCAGAACATAGCAGCAGAATGGTCTCTAACAGCCATGTAGAACCATGAAGGGTATAGAAGATCACAGAATCTGACAGACTAGGAACGTGGTCTTCTAGTACTAAGTGGAGGTGGTGTGCTTAGGGGATGGAAGAGCTCCCATTGTATTGGATAGAAGAGCCAGAGGTAGAAGGAAGATAGTACTCCTATTAGGAAGTGGCAGGAGAGGGTGAGCTGAAGAGATGCATATGCATTTTAAGTGTTAACACATCTTCAAAGCAGACTCCAGGAAAAAAAAGAAAAAAACCTCAGCTTTTAAGAAAAAAATTATTATTATTATTAGACCAGAATAATTATTACATTCAAAAAATATACTATTACAAAAGTATACTGATGCAATCAATGATGGACCAAAACTAGTATAAATATCTTTTGCAAATATTTTCTTAGACTGAAAAAGTTCATAGCTAAAAGCCATTGTATAAAAACTAGTTTTTAGTGTAGGAGGAGGATAGTGGCTAGATTAAGTGTAATAACAGTTTTAAGAAACTCCTATATAGAACAATACACATTATTGGAGCTGACCTTCATTTTGACTACTATACAAATCCCTTTAGTTATTGGTTTTTGGTATTTCTCAGAGGCTCTGGCACATAGAAAAGCAATTTCAACAAGTGAATTTTACAGATAGTAAGCAGCATCTCTGTCCCTCCAGGAGGTTTTAAAGTTAAAATGCAGGTTTGTTCATATATTCCTCCATCGTCTGAAAAAAAAAATAGCAAGTGAGGTGTTACAGATTGTAAAATATTATGAAATAGAGTAAGGACCTGAGTTGTTCCCACTGAATAGGGTTGGAATTTTTGATTGATTTCCATCAGATCCAGACCCTATGAACAAACACTAATCAATGAAATATCTACAGTAATAATTACTTTAAAACCCTGTTAGACTGAACATCTAACTTGCACGTGCAGTTGCTATATCTAGCTGGTCTTTTGCACGGCCACTACTGCAAGCTGGTGGGCTCTCTCAACAGCCCAGGAAAGAACCTGTGCCTTGCCCATGCCTCCCTCAGTCCCGAGCTCCAGGGCAGAGAGTATTATTCAAACACAAAACAAAGCTTTTCCTTGATCAAAGCAGACAGCAGAGGCCTTTCCCCTTGCCTCTCTCCCCACCCCTTTTAAACCCATTCTGAGCTATGCATAAGCTGCTCTTAACCCTCCCTGGCTGTTTCACCCTATCTGTTACCCGATCAGCATGTGCAAATACCAGCTTGTACTGAAGAAACTGGCTGGAAAAAAGACTGCAAAGGGCCTATTCACATAGTGTTTTCCTAACTAGTTCTACCAGCCTCTCATTTTCTTCCATGCTAATGATCATCCTGAAAATTTAATCATCCATAGCGTTTGCCAGTTCTTCCCATTCTCGGCTCACTAAGGTAATTTACAATGTAGAAAAATGAAGCTCATTCCTGCAGGTTTTTGAATAAAAGTCTCACTCCTATTCCTCATAGGAACCATTACATGGTCTAGTTATGGACAAACTGGAGGTTACCAGCACATACTTGTGCTGATTTTGATATTACCATGTAGGTCATTTGTCAATTTATTAGTGAAACAACAAAAACAAAACAAAACAAAAAACACTCGAACATTCAGGCCCTCTACCATGACTTGTTTAAAAATTATATAAAACAAATTCTTAATGCAGTGTTTAATATCTAGCAACTGACGTGACTAATTAACAACCATTCTACTTGCAAAGTAGCCAGCAATAGCATATGAATAACTTAATACCATATCACAGGATGCCAGAGGATTGAACTAAGGGTATAAGATATTGCCACCTTTTGTAATTATATGGTTGTACCTCGTAGTACTAAACTTCAGACAGGTTGGGATATCAAACACTACTCCTGTCAGACAAAAAAAACACAACTGTGGTCAGGTGTGTGCCTCTGTCTTACCTCTTGTAACATATCAGAATCTTCTATGGCTTTCACTGCTGATTTCTTTGATGTTTCTTGTATTTCTCCACCCATTATAAACTCATCAAGAATAAAATAAGCCTTTTCAAAATTAAAGATAATATCCAGCTCACACACCTGATGAAGCAAAATACACATTTAGGCACAATATTATAGCATTATATGTATTAGCATTCCTAGAGCTTATTGACTGCCAAACCTATTCACCGTATGCACTCTTGTGGCAGACAGTAAAGTACAAAATAGAAATACTGAATATTAATTGATAACACAACTTTGGCATTAGTGAAATCATATTCTTCTCTGCATGAACAAAGACTCATAGACTCATAGACTCTAGGACTGGAAGGGACCTCGAGAGGTCATCGAGTCCAGTCCCCTGCCCTCATGGCAGGACCAAATACTGTCTAGACCATCCCTGATAGACATTTATCTAACCTACTCTTAAATATCTCCAGCGATGGAGATTCCACAACTTCCCTAGGCAATCTATTCCAGTGTTTAACTACCCTGACAGTTAGGAACTTTTTCCTAATGTCCAACCTAAATCTGCCTTGCTGCAGTTTAAGCTCATTGCTTCTTGTTCTGTCATTGGAGGCTAAGGTGAACAAGTTTTCTCCCTCCTCCTGATGACACCCTTTTAGATACCTGAAAACTGCTATCATGTCCCCTCTCAGTCTTCTCTTTTCCAAACTAAACAAACCCAATTCCTTCAGCCTTCCTTCATAGGTCATGTTCTCAAGACCTTTAATCATTCTTGTTGCTCTTCTCTGGACCCTCTCCAATTTCTCCACATCTTTCTTGAAATGCAGTGCCCAGAACTGGACACAATACTCCAGTTGAGGCCTAACCAGCGCAGAGTAAAGTGGAAGAATGACTTCTCGTGTCTTGTTTACAACACACCTGTTAATGCATCCCAGAATCATGTTTGCTTTTTTTGCAACAGTATCACACTGTTGACTCCTATTAAGCTTGTGGTCCACTATGACCCCTAAATCTCTTTCTGCCATACTCCTTCCTAGACAGTCTCTTCCCATTCTGTATGTGTGAAACTGATTGTTCCTTCCTAAGTGGAGCACTTTGCATTTATCTTTATTGAACTTCATCCTGTTTACCTCAGACCATTTCTCCAATTTTTCCAGATCATTTTGAATTTTGACCTTGTCCTCCAGAGCAGTTGCAATCCCTCCCAGTTTGGTATCGTCCGCAAACTTAATAAGCGTACTTTCTATGCCAACATCTAAATCGTTGATGAAGATATTGAACAGAACCGGTCCCAAAACAGACCCCTGCGGAACCCCACTTGTTATACCTTTCCAGCAGGATTGGGAGCCATTAACAACTACTCTCTGAGTACGGTTATCCAGCCAGTTATGCACCCACCTTATAGTAGCCCCATCTAAATTGTACTTTCCTAGCTTATCTATAAGAATATCATGTGAAACTGTATCAAATGCCTTACTAAAGTCTAGGTATATCACATCCATCGCTTCTCCCTTATCCACAAGGCTCGTTATCCTATCAAAGAACGTTATCAGATTAGTTTGACACGATTTGTTCTTTACAAATCCATGCTGGCTATTTCCTATCACCTTACCACCTTCCAAGTGTTTGCAGACTAAGCAAGTATAAATAGATTTGTTTAAACACTTTTTGTTATAGCATACTTACTTCATGAAACAACTTTTAATAAGTATCAGAATGGTAGCCCTGTTAGTCTGGATCCGTAAAAGCAGCAAAGAATCCTATGGTACCTTATAGATTAACAGTCTATAAGGTGCCACAGGATTCTTTGCAACTTTTTATATATATATATATATAATATAACAACATTCTCTGCCCCAAAAACGTCTTACAGTATCTGACAGACCAAAAACAAAGACACAGCACAATGATTTATGTTAAAGGGGAGTCGGATAAAATCAACTGCTCAAGAGAACATGGTAGAAAATATTCAGAAAAATGGATCTCCTGCAGCGCCCAATGCCTCCCATGGACCATCTCCATGTCCCCTGGCCCATATCACCCTCATTATGCCCTCACACCCTGCTGATCTCTTGCCCTCATGCGGTGTTTCCTGTTGCTTGATATGAGCTAAAGAGAGAGTCAGGTCATCTTTGAAAATTTAAAACACCCCCTCCCCCCATTTTAAAATTCTTTTTCTAATTTTTCCCCAAAACTTTCTAGATATCTCCCTTGGGAAGAGGTGTGGCATGTGAAATGTCAGGATTGGCTTCTCTTTGAGGTTGGGCATATTATGGGACGTTAACTCCCTATAATAGCCTGGGCACTATTTTACTGTCATATCCACCTCATGCTGGATGTGTGGACATGGTACAACCAAGACAGAGGGAAAGGTTGAGTAAGAGCAGCTACAGGGATTTTCACACCTGACTCTGAGACAAACAGCTAAAGGGCAAAAATTATCACAACTTACGGAAGAAAAGGAAACTTACATTTCCAAAATACCTGTCCAATAGTTCTACATAACGATGAACAACCTCTAGTGTCAGCAGCTCATTATCCTGGTCTTCTATTGCACAGCAAAAATATAAACTAGCATACCTACAAAAATAAAAATGGGTGAATGCTTGGTAAAACCTGAAGTAATAACTCAGTCACAGAGATAATTTGGTTCATACTCCTGCCTATGCAAGTCTGTTCTCTACAGTAAGGCTACGTCTACACTGGCACTTACTGTGGTATAATTTACGTTGCTCAGGGGTGTGAAAAAGCCATCCCCCCATAGCATCATAAAGTACAGTGATTAAACACCAGTGTAAACAGCATGAGGTCAGCGTGAGAGCTTCTCTTGCCGATATAGCTACCGCTGCTCGTGGGGTAAGCTGACGGGAGAGTTCTCTCCCACTGGCTTAGAGCAGTTACCACAGAGAGCTTATAGCGGCGCAGCTGCACCACCGCAACTCCACTGCTGTGAACTCTCTAGTGTAGCTATAGCTTAACAGTTGAATTGATTTTCCTCTCTCAGCACCTTTATTTTAAAAAGATTATATTAACAACAGAAAATTATTCTTTTTGTAAAAAAGCTGAGAAGATTTGTTGAATACCTCCTCAGTGTTTAAGCTTCAGGACTACATTTAAAAACAATGACTGGTAAGGGACAAAAATTTCCCCAAATGCTGCAGTTGCCCCTACTGTAGGTGTATTGGTTTAGATTGTAGAATAATTTGGTGCTTTAAAAAAAAAATATGCATAGAAAGAACGAACATTTGGGCCACTATTCAGGCTATCAAACGATTAATAAAATAATCTGTGCATATTTCAAGAAACAGATTACATGTAACTACTCATGCTGATCAATTCTTTCTACTGATTGGTAGCAGAGTTTTATATTTAGTTAATCTAGTTTCATGAGTGGGAAGGAGGAATATCCACTTGAGCATTCTTCTCAAGATAGTGGCTGGAGCACCATTTCAGCAAAGCATCTAAACTTGTGTCAGTCTATCCCTTTTCAACAAAGCGCTTAAGAACATGCTTTATTTTAGCGTTTTGCTGAATAAGGTTGGACTTCTGTTTTAAGGCCTTCATTTCTCTCCTGGAACTATGAAGGCAGGGATAGCCTGTTATCACTTAGGCTCATATACCTGGGGAAGATACAAGTTCCAGAATGGTAAATATTTCAAAGATACGATTTGGCAGAAGGCTCCTCAATACAGTGTGTGTAACCTTGCAATACACTGACAAAGCACAACATGCTTTTCAGCACGATACCTTTAAATTAGCAAGATTAGCTAGGCGTAGCATCTTCTATAGTTTAAACTGTCAATCAATTCTTACTCCCATTTTTATTCAGTGGTAAGCAATACCAGTATTTTTCTAATGGCAATTCACTGTGTCAATGTATGGAATGGGAAAAGGCAAGCTGATTTTGTTTAGAATCAACCTGCATTGTTCCTTGTTTCAGGCTCTTACATATAGCATTTTCAAATCCTCATGACACCCATTGTTCCTCATGTGCTTCATCCTAGTAGCATATACAAGATTAAGGTCTCTCTCTCTCTCTCTCTCTCTCTCTATATATATATCTTTATTCTTATAAAAACTACTCATACCTTTTGTAAACTAGCTTTAGGTCTTTCCAGTCAACAAAACTGCTCATCTTTTGACTGCGAGCCAGAATAATCTGAACAATTTCCCGTGTGATCTTTTTCCTCTCTTTGTCAGGTAACGTTATGTACCACTTCTGAAGTCTTAATTTCCCTTGTCGGCTGAACAGCAGTATAAAGCGTATCTAGAGTAAACAAAGCAACATGATAATATTAGGTCACATGCAATTGTTTTTCCAGGAAGCAGCCATTCAACTGCCATTCTTTACTTTATTAGAAAGGAACATGGCAACTCGCAAAGAATAATTCACCCATGTGCAGAGGGCCAACATAATGCCTATAGCACCTAAGCTCTCAAGAATTTTATTACCACCATACACATCTAACCTCAGCCCTAGTAAAACACATTCCTCACCTAAGCATATGAAAGAAATGAAGATGCAAGCAAATGCATTATTTTTATTTTATTCAGAGATTTTAAGGGCTAATCTAAATATCTCTGAGAGTTTTGTGAATTATATAATGAAAGATACCTGGATATATATTAGAATATTTCAGACGTGCCAAGGCACTAATACAGTCCCACCCCTCTCCTAATTAGAGGGAAGGAGTGTTCTGATAATCGAGCCTACAAATTTACCCTAATTCTGAGCTTAACTGTAAAAAGTATGTAAAAATTCATAAGATTTCACAATAACCTTTAATAACAATGGGAAAAGATATGAAAGGGTGACAGACTAAAATTAATCTAAACAAAAAGGCTCACCGATATAACTTAAGGACTGTGTTCCGATCATGCTTGGCAGACAAGAAAATGTGGGTCTAGAAATTAATGAACCAAAATTGGGGTGTCAGATATTAGGCCTAATTGGTGGACAAAATAATGAGGGACTGTGCTATTCCAACCATTCTTCTCTGTTTGGTTGCTTAAAGAAAGAGACTTCAGAGACAGGAGAAAGATAGAAGAACAGATGGAGGCTATTGGTGTGAGCTTCACCATCATGGCTGCCACCCCCAGCATTTCCTGAAACCCCAGGCCTGTGTCATCCCAGGACACATTCCTCAATCTAAGGTCATCCCCAGCCATATTTCAATTCCCTGCCCCAAAGCATGCCGATGGCAGTGTTGCTCAAAGAAAAGGTTGCCAGATTTATTTTATTTTTAACCTAGGCAAAACAACCTATTTTCCCCTAACCTTATTCTCAGAAGCAGCTGAATTGGTTTTGGCTAAAATTTACCAAAAATTTACCCAGAGCCTGAGGCAGGCATACTACATAGATAATTTCAGCCCAAATGGTTTAAGTTTGACAAAGTTATAAACAACTGAAAATAGGGTCTCCTAATGGGAAGTCTTGGGCAACCTTAACAACAGGTGGCACTACCAGCTTCACCCATAATGCGCGCGCACACACACACACACACAATTCTGCCACCCTTACTCATGTTATGTAGTACCTTACTGTGTAAACAGTCTCACTGATTTCAATGGGATTACTTATGAGTTTTACTCATTGTAAAGGAGGGCAGCAGAGTCAGATCCAAACAGTATTCTTGCCAGCAAGTTAAAGAAGTATGGGCTGGATGAATGGACTATAAGGTGAATGGAAGGCTGGCTAGATCACCGGGCTCAGTGGGTATTGATCAATGGCTTCATGTCTAATTGGCAGCTGGAATCAAGCAGAGTACCCCAAGGGTCTGGGGCTGCTTTTGTTCAAAATCTTCATTAATGATCTGGAGGATGGCATGGATTGCACCAGCAGCGAGTTTGCAGATAACATTAAACTGGGAGGAGTGGTAAATATGCTGGAAGGTAGGGATAGGATACAGAGGGACCTAGACAAATTAGAGGATTGAGCCAAAAGAAATCTGATGAGGTTAAACATGGACAAGTGCAGAGTCCTGCACTTAGGACGGAAGAATCCCACACACTGCTACAGACTAGGGACCGAGCAGCTCGGCAGCAGTTCTGCAGAAAAGGACCTAGAGGTTACAGTGGACGAGAAGCTGGATATGAGTCAACAGTGTGCCCCTGTTGCACGGAAGGCTAACTGCATTTTAGGCTGTATAAGTAGGAGAATTGCCAGCAGATTGAGGGTCGTGATCATTCTCCTCTATTTGGCATTGGTGAGGCCTCATCTGGAGTACTGTGTCCAGTTTTGGGCCCCATACTACAAGAAGGATGTGGAAAAATTAGAAAGAGTCCAGTGAAGGGCAACAAAAATGATTAAGAGCACATGACTTATGAGGAGAGGATGAGTGAACTGAAATTATTTAGTCAGCAGAAGAGAAGAATGGGGAGGAGGGGGGATTTGATAGCTGCTTTCAACTACCTGAAAGGGAGTCCCAAAGAGAATGGATCTAGACTGTTCTCAGTGGTACCAGATGACAGAATGAGGAGTAATGGCCTCAAGTTGAAGTGGGGGAGGTTTAGGTTGGATATTAGGAAAAAAATTTTCACTAGGAGGGAGGTGAAGTGCTGGAATGGGTTACCTAGGGAGGTGGCACAATCTCCTTCCATAAGAGGTTTTTAAGGTCAGGCTTGACAAAGCCCTGGCGGGGATGATTTAGTTGGAGATTGGTCCTACTTCGAGCAGGGAGTTGGACTAGATGACCTCCTGAGGTCCTTCCAACCCTGATATTCTATGATTCTATGAATTGAAATTTATTAAATATTTTGGATGTTTTTCTACATTTTCAAATATATTGATTTCTATTAAAAACACAGAATACAAGGTGTACAGTGCTCACTTTATATTATTTTATTACAAATATTTGCACTGTA
The DNA here is from genome assembly GCF_007399415.2 of Gopherus evgoodei. NCBI lineage: Eukaryota > Metazoa > Chordata > Testudines > Testudinidae > Gopherus > Gopherus evgoodei. The sequence continues at coordinate 37,945,960 of NC_044330.1, read as the reverse complement.
AAATGATAAATAAAAAATAGTATTTTTCAATTCACTTCATACAAATAGTGTAGTGCAATCTCTTTATCCTGAAAGTGTAACTTACAAATAAAAATTTTCAGTGTTACATAACTGCACTCAAAAACAAAACAATTAAAACTTTAGAGCCTACAAATCCACTCAGTTCTACTTGTTGTTCAGCCAATTGCTAAAACAAACAAGTTTGTTTACATTTACAGGAGTTACTGCCGACTGCTTCTTATTTACAATGTTATCTGAAAGTGAGAACTGGCGTTCACGTGAGACTTTTGTATCCGGCATTGCAAGGTATTTACATGCCAGATATGCTGAACATTCACATGCCCTTTCATGTTTCGGCCACCATTCCAGAGGACATGCTTCCATGCAGCTGACGCTTGTTAAGAAAAAACATGTTAATTAAATTGGTGACTGACCTTCTCGGGGGAGAACTGTATGTCTCCTGTTCTGTTTTATCCACATTCTGCCGTATATTTCATGTTATAGCAGTCTCGGATTATGACCCAGCACATGTTTGTTTTCAGAACACTTTCACAACAGATTTGACAAAGAAAGGTACCAAAGTGAGAAGAAAGGTCCCAATATGAGATTTCTAAGGGTTTGGCTACACTTGCAGCTGTACAACGCTGGGAGTTAGGCCTTGGCTACACTGGTGCTTTACAGCGCTGCAACTTTCTCACTCAGGGGTGTGAAAAAGAACACCCCTAAGCGCTGCAAGATACAGCGCTGTCAAGCATCAGTGTAAACAGTGCCGCAGTACTGGAAGCGCGGCTCCCAGGGCTGCAAGCTAATCCCCATGAGGAGATGGAGTACATGCAGTGCTGCGATCACACTCACAGTTCAAAGCGCTGCCGTGGCAGCACTCTCGCGGCAGCGCTTTGAAGTTTCGAGTGTAGCCAAGCCCTTAAAGCTGTCTTCGTACAGCTGTGTAGGGAAAGCGCTGCAGTGTGGCCACACTGACAGCTACCAGCGTTGCAGTGTCGCCACATTTGCAGCAGTATTGGGAGTGGTGCATTATGGGCAGCTACCCCAGCGTTCAAGTGGCTGCAACATGCTTTTCAAAAAAGGGGAGTGGGGTGGAGTGTGACAGGGAGCGTGGGGGAGACAGAGAAAATGAATTTTTGGAGCTGACACTGTGTCAGCTCCCTGCCTTGCAAGTTCTGACCCCTTTCCCCACCCCCTCTCATTCACTAACTGCAAATAGCCCTTTTCTCTTTCCTCACAGACCAGATGAACAGCTGCTCCGAAACAGACCCCCCACACACACCGTGCTGCTTCTCTCCTCAAGCAAACATTCCAAAGGGATCCCTCTGCCTGCCTCTGCTCGAGCAAACAGTAGCTGTGTTTGTTTTTTTAGATAAGCAGCTCCGGGAGCCCCGAGTTCACAACAAAACAAAGAGGCATCACAACAAAACAAAGAGTGTTATCTTTATTTAAAAAGCATTATGGGAAGGTTCCGGAGGTCAGTTACAGCGTAGTAAGATTAATCACTGTTTACACTGGCACTCCAGCGCTGCAGCATCAGTGCTGTTCTCTTTATTCCTCTTGTCGAGGTGGAGTACGACCAGCGCTGTAGCCAGGGAGATACAGCGCTGTATGTGCCTTACCAGTGTGGATGGGGAGTAAGTTACAGCGCTGTAAAGCCACCACCAGTGCTGTAACTCTCAAGTGTAGCCAAGCCCTAAGGATAGCTACAGCACTCGACCCAAGGTTTAAGAATCTGAAGTGCCTTGCAAAATCTGAGACAGACGAAGTGTGGAGAACGCTTTCAGATGTCTTAAAAGAGCAACACTCCGATGAGGAAACTACAGAGCCCGAACAACCAAAAAAGAAAATCAACCTTCCACTGGTGGCATCTGACTCAGATGATTAAAATGAACATGCGTCGGTCTGCACTGCTTTGGATAGTTATCAAGCAGAACGCTTCATCAGCATGGACGCATGTCCTCTGGAATGGTAGTTGAAGCATGAAGGGACATATGAATCTTTAGAGCATCTGGCACGTAAATATCTTGCGATGCCAGCTACAACAGTGCCATGCGAATAGTGTTCTCACTTTCAAGTGACACTATAAACAAGATGTGGGCAGCATTATCTCCTGCAAATTGTAACCAAACATGTTTGTCTGAGCAATTGGCTGAAGTAGGACTGAGTGGACTTGTAGATTCTAAAGTTTTCAATTGTTTTATTTTTGAATGCAGTTTTTTTTGTATATAATTCTACATTTGTAAATTCAACCTTTATTATAAAGAGATTGCACTACAGTACTTGTATTAGTCAACTGAAAAATACTATTTCTTGTTTTTTACAGTGCAAATATTTGTAATAAAAATAAATATCAAGTGTACTTACAATAGCCACCCGCTTCTCCACTGGCAGGGCAGCTCTCAATCTCGTGTCCCTGCGCCGCAGGGTAGGGGCGAGCTCAGCACACAGTGCCATGAAAGTGGCTTTTCTCATCCGAAAGTTCTGCAGCCACTGCTCGTCGTCCCAGGATTGCAGGATGATGTGATCCCACCACTGAGTGCTGGTTTCCCGAGCCCAAAGGTGCCGTTCCACGGAGCTGAGCACGTCTGTTACTGCCACAAGCAATTTACTGTCTTCACCGTGAGGCGATTCAATATCATTGTCTGACTCCTCATTGTCACTGTCACACTCATTTTGCAGCTGAAGGAATAGCTCCACTGCCATGCATGATGTGCTGGCAACATTCATCAGCAAGGTCGTCAGCAGCTCAGGCTCCATTTATAACAAAAACCGCAGAAATCGCGCTGCAGAATCACAATGCCGCCGAACTGCTCGAAATGTGTAGCAAAGCACCACGGGGCGTTGGAACAGGAAGCGGAAAGACCCTCACACTTCCTTCCCCTTCCCACAAGCCACAGCGCCGAAATGGGACGAGGTGATCTGTGGGATAGCTGCCCACAATGCACCACTCCCAACAGCACTGCAAGTGCTGTAAATGTGGCCACACTGCAGCGCTAGTTGCTGTAAGTGTGGCCACTCTGCAGCACTGGCCCTACACAGCTGTACTAACACAGCTGTAACTACCAGCGCTGTAAAACTGTAAGTGTAGACAAGCCCTGAGTGTTAAAAACAAGAATACTTCTGTAAGCTGCTTTCAGTTAAGTCTGTAGCTTTGGGGCAAGAAATTCAACCCTGGGTCTATGTTGGAGCAGATGGCAGTGTCTGGCTTAGCAGAACAAGGTGCTGGGGTCTCTTGCTGGCAGGGAAAGCAGGGATGGAGATAGTTTTGGCACATCAGTGGCAGCTCCTATGGAGGGGTTCTGTGATCTAACCCATCACAACCACAAAAACAAAATGTGAGCTCAAGCTGCTGGCTGGTGCAGCAGGAAAACAGCTCTCAGACCTGTGAAAACATCAGTGGGTAAGTGCATACGACAAAAGAGGTTCACTTCCGTTTCTTTCAAACATTTTTCCTACCCTTTGTTTGGTAAGTGAACATGTGAGTGAAATGAGTGAGTGAACTGTCTTGTGGGTTTTACCAGTCCACTGGGCTTTAGCAAGCAGTTCAAATACAGTTATTGAACGTGGGTAATTTAAAGGGTTGTTTAGCACTTCATTTCATGTCTGATATAAACAAGTCTTCACATTTTGAGATGTTACAGACTAGTTAGTTCTATAGCAGGAGTTGGCAACCTTTCAGAAGTGGTGTGCTGAGTCTTCATTTATTCACTCTAACTAAAGGTTTTGTGTACCAGTAATACATTTTAACCTTTTTAGAAGGTCTCTTTCTAGAAGTCTACAATATATAACTAAACTATTGTTGTATGTAAAGTAAATAAGGTTTCAAAATGTTGAAGAAGCTTTATTTAAAATTAAATTAAAATGCAGAGCCCCTCAGACTGGTGGCCAGGACCCAGGCGGTGTGAGTGCCACTGAAAATCAGCTCACGTGCCGCCTTCAGCGCCTGTGCCATAGGTTGCCTACTCCTGTTCTATAGTGAACATTTTCCATGTTGATTTGCTTGTTCAGTAATGTAGTGTGAGATGCCACTTCTGGTAGGTATGCTCCGAAGCTATCTATTGGATTGGGTCCCATTCAAAATCAGGCTTGGGGGGGAGGAAGAGGTGGTCCTGGTGCCCACTTCATAACTTTCAGCCCAATGGTTAGACCACTCACCTGGGATCAGGGTCAGCTTCCCTGAAGGGAATAGGGAGCATTTAAACAGGGTCCATGCTGATGAAGCGTTCTGCTTGATAACTATCCAAAGCAGTGCAGACCGACGCATGTTCATTTTAATCATCTGAGTCAGATGCCACCAGTGGAAGGTTGATTTTCTTTTTTGGTTGTTCAGGCTCTGTAGTTTCCTCATCGGAGTGTTGCTCTTTTAAGACATCTGAAAGCGTTCTCCACACTTCGTCTGTCTCAGATTTTGCAAGGCACTTCAGATTCTTAAACCTTGGGTCGAGTGCTGGTTGCAGCGCTGGCTGTACACCCGGTCGAGCCTCGGGTGTAGAGGATCCAGCGCTGGTGATCCAGCGCTGGTCAGCAAGTGTAGACACCCACCAGCATTTTTATTGACCTCCGTGGCATAAGCAGGTTCCCAATCAAGAAACACTTAGGGTATGGCTACACTTGAAACTTCAAAGCGCTGCCGTGGCAGCACTTTGAAGTGCGAGTGTGGTCACAGCGCCAGCGCTGGGAGAGAGCTCTCCTAGCGCTGCAGGTACTCCACATCCTCTACGGGTGTAGCCTGCCGAGCTCCCAGCACTGCGGCACTGTTTACACTGATGCTTTACAGCGCTGTATCTTGCAGCGCTCGGGGGGGGGGGGCGGTTCTCACACCCCTGAGCGCAAAAGTTGCAGCACTGTAAAGCGCCAGTGTAGCCACGGCCTTAAGCCAATAATGAACTTGGAGACACCAATCCACATCTGGGCTTTCCCAGGAATGTTGCTTGGCTGGTAAGGAACTCAGTCAGCATGGACATGTGACTTGCCCAGGTGACTCCAAAACTCCATTTTGTAGCTGGACTTTGCATAGGAGAGAGGAGGGGGTCTCCACCCACAAGAGAAAGTCTATTTAAACCCAGGGGAGACGCCTCCATTTTGTCTTCAGCGGCTAAAAAGAGAGCCTCTTAACCCCCAAAGGTACTTACAAGAAACTGGAACAAAGGACAGTGTCTGCAAGGAGTGAGAGTGCTTGCCTGCTTGACCCAGACTAAAAGGAGATTAGTCTGTAAAAGGAAGCATTCTGGAACTGGTGAGGATTTTATCTGTATTCAGTTGGATTAGACATAGATTGGCGTGTTTTATTTTATTTTACTTGGTAATTCACTTTGTTCTGTCTGTCACTACTTGGAACCACTTAAATTCTACTTTCTGTATTTAATAAAAATCACTTTTTACTTATTAATTAACTCAGAGTATGTATTAATACCAGGGGACGCAAAGAGCTGTGCATATCCCGCTATAACACTGATCCAAGAGAGATGTGAACAAATTGAAGACCAGAAGAAAGCAACAAAAGTGATTAAAGGTCTAGAAAACATGACCTTTGAAAAAAGATTGAAAAAATTGGGTTTGTTTAGTCTGGAGAAGTGAAGTCTGAGGAAGCACATGACAACAGTCTTCAAGTTCTTACAAGGTTGTTGTAAAAAGGAGGGTGACAACTTGTTCTCCTAATTGCGGAGGACAGGATAAGAATTCATCAGTTTAAATTACTGCAAGGGAGATCAAGGTTAGATATTAGGAAAAACTTCATAACTGTAAGGGTACCTATCTCATAGAACTGGAAGGGACCCCAAAAGGTCATTGAGTCCAGCCCGCTGCCTTCACTAGCAGGACCAAGTACTGATTTTTGCCTCAGATCCTTAAGTGGCCTCCTCAAGGACTGAACTCACAACCCTGGGTTTAGCATAATTAAGCACTGGAACAAATTATCTAGGGAGGTTGTGGAATCTCCATCACTGTTAAGAGCAGGTTAGACAAACACCTGTCAGGAATGGCTTTTCAGTGCAGGGGACTGGATTAGATGACCTACTGAGGTCCCTTCCAGCCCTATAGTTCTATTATTGTGTGCGTGCAGCATGTAATTGTATACACTAAACTAACTATTATTACTTTCAAAAGATTTACAGTGAGAGGATAGGTGAGAGTCTCTACATCTGTCCCCCTCCATTACAGTTTGCAGTAAAATAGTACACACTAAGCTCAAGCTTATTGCAAAGCTCTGGCCACTCCACTGCTACTCCAAAAGAAGCAATTTCTGAGAAAGCAGCAGACAATTATACTTAGAAGAGGAGAAATCATTTGTCTTTTCTCTTTCTAGTCCCTCTCATCCCTTTTCCTAGTTTCCAAATTTCACTCAATCTGGAACATCCTCAGGAAAGGAAAGAGCAATATTACATCCACAAGAGCTCAATCCTACTCCCCAGAACCATAGACCCCAAACTACAACTGGCATTTATTACTTCACTGTTGGCTAGACACTGTGTCCTTCACTTCAGCTTTGCTCTTCTCAAAAGTATTGACACAATATAGCATGCTGCTCATCCTCACAAACGTGTTCGTGAAAGCATACTGTAAAGGAATATTTTATTATACTGATGGACTTGGAAGTACTGAAGTGTCTAGACAAAACACTAATAGCCTATTTATGCACTCTTCTTTGAGAGTGAAAACATATTTGCTTTATCACTTTATTAATAAATTATTGACATTGCCATGTGTCAATCAGATCCATTTCATAACGTGTAGCAATAAATACGTTTATGGAGACCATCTAAATACAGGTTTTGTAAATAAAACTAAAAGGTCACACTTTGTATTACATTTGCAAACAGTGAGATATATATCATCACTATATATATATATAAAATATATATTTTCATTCTAGTCCAAAGAAACCTAGAATTTATGTAATCATACAGTTCAAAATTAAGCTCTCAAAAACATGAAAATACAGAACAAAGATTGAAAGTTAAGGTTTAACTTTGCTCTCACGGTACTTTCATATATGGTCTTTCCATATATCTTTATAATTTATCTGTTGCCATTCAATATAACATATAATTAAGTACAAACCAGAATTTCATATATAACCTGTCTTGCAGGCAGTTGCAGTTCATAGAGTCTCAATGAAATTTTACAAACCCAACCCTGGAGGAAGAAAATCATGCCAGTAGTTTTAAAACTATTTAATGTTTAAAAGTGGAATGGCCCAGAGTCTGACAATCCAAACATTCTCACAGTAAATTGGAAAAGATCAAAACATTTCTTTTCTTTTTTGAACTTGCTCAGTTTACAGATTATATAAGTAGTGTGTAGGTCCTTTACTGCTTTCTAAAGATACAAAAACCACATCTCATTTACCTCATTTTGGTTGTGGGGCTTTGGCATAATCTAGTGGCTCTGACTCACATGCCCTTGTTACCTTAATTGTTTCCTTCCCCACAACTGTGTCAGAATCAGCACTCTCTCCAACTTCAGTTTGGTTTAGATTGATGGGTCACACCTGAAACTCTGGGTAGGGTTGCCAACTATCTAATCTAACAAACTCAGACACCCTTGCCCTGCCCCACCTCTTCTCCAAGGCCCTGCCCCACTCATTCCATCCCCCCTCCCTCTGTCACTCACTCTCCCCCACCCTCACTCACTTTCACTGGGCTGGGGTAAGGGCATGGGAGGCAGTTAGGGCTCTGGCTGAATGTGCAGGCTCTGGGGTGGGCACGAGAGGTTCGGAGTGTGGGAGGGGGCTCCAGGCTCGGGTGCAGGAGGGAGTGTGGGGTGAAAGCTCTGGGAGGAAATTTGGGTGCTGGAGGGGGCACAGAGGTTGGGGTGTGAGAAGAGATGTGGGCTGCGGGAGGGGGCTCAGAGTTGGGGTAGGGGGTTGGAGTGCGGGAGGGGGCTCAGGGCTCCGGCCAGGCAGTGCTTATTTCAGGCAGCTCCTAGTCAGCAGCGCAGGTCTACTGCAGACTCCCTGCCTGCCCCGGCCCCTTGCCACTCCTAGAAGTGGCTGGCACATCCCTGCAGACCCTGGGAGTGGGGGCTCCGTGCGCTGCCCCCACAGCTCCCATTGGCCGCAGTTCCCAGGAGCTATGGAGTCAGTGTTCGGGGTAGGGGCAGCGTGCGGAGATCCCATAAAATCTTCCAGTTTGGCTTCAGTAGCCTCCAGGAGATTCCCAGTGAAAATCAGGAGGAAAATCAAACATTTCTAACTCACAGAAAATTAGTCAAGTTGTTTCAAACTTGGAACGTTTTCTAGACCTCACAATGTTTCAAACCTGGCCATATCGGAATGTACTGTATGTTACTTTAAGCTTGCATTAAAAATTCCAGTCTATATTCTTTTATATGGGGAATTAAGGATCTAACAATTGATGAAGATATAAAATGAGAGAAACTATATCTGAAGACATAAGCACAAGGGGGCAGAGTTAAGGTTGAGCTTTACACCTGAACTGATTTTTCCTGACTTCTGAGAGCTTGCTTTTTCAAGCTTCTGGCCAAATCCTGCATACATCTAAAGCATGTAGTGCTTCCTACTGTGAGCAATTCCTCTGGGCCTGTGGGTTGGGGGTCTAGTGCTGCTGTGAGAGTAAAGTTGCTGATGTCAGAGATGCTTCTCTTCCAACCCCCATGCAACATACACATCCAGCACAGCACTGTTTCCAGAGGCCAGCCACATAACATCGAGCAACTCCGCTTCCTTCGCCTAGGGCTTTGCATGTGGGAAGAGAGCTCTATTATTACTGGCTATGAGGCAGAAGGTGGAACAGAGATGAGGCAACCAATGGATTGAAAAAGAAAGCAAACTTCTCCTTCCTTCCTCTCCTTAGGTTCTTGCTGAGTTCTAGCAACCATGGCATTTTGTCAGGATTTTTTCTCAACTAGGTGGGTGTAATTCACTTCCTGATCTTGCTCTGCCATTTAATAGCATCATTCTAAACTCCTTACTTGGGCTTTAGGAAGAAGATTTACACATCTAACTTAAAAGCCTCACATATCCCACAAAGTTTTGAAAATGGTGAAAAGTTTCTGGAACTCATGGATATACATCCTTGTAAATTAGAATGAAATTAAAAGATTGTATGCCTGGTGAAAGGAGAAATTGTGTTAACATACACTGACTGATAGAACTTAATCATATATATTTTATTTATGAATGACAATTGTACCTTTGTACAGATGTTACAATAATTGGATGAGGTCACATACAACATGCTAATGAAGACATAATACAAATTCACGTACTATAAAAGACTGTGGAAGAAATTAAGAGAGACACCTGTCATTGTTATATCACACACACATTGCCAGAGCACTGAGAAAACAGACTGGCTGGCCACAGCTGGCTGAAACAAAATGACTTTGAAATGTAATTGCAGGGTGTTGTAGCTGTGTTGGTCCCAGGGTATGAAAAAGACAAGGTGGCTGAGAAATCTTTTACTGGACCCGCTTGTGTTGTTCACATGAGCTGGTCCAGTAAAGAAAATATAACCGCACCCAGCTTGCCTCTTTGAAATGTAAGGTTTTCATCTTGCTTAGCCAAATATTTCATTTAAACACAACTTGGAGTCTGGCTAGCCATCTTTTTGTACTGTTTCAGGTTAGCTGGGCTCATATGCTTAGCTTTTATTGTTTGTTATTTTCTATGCTAAATAAACATTGTCTTTACCAACAAGTAGGGCTGGTCAGAAAATTTTTCAACTCACAATGACTCACAAAAACTTATGATAAAGGTTTCCCCCTCCCCCCAATTCTCATTAATATTTTTGTCAGTAGGGATGATTTGCTTTTATTCAAACACAAATACCCAGAAAAATAGCAAGAAACTATACTTTTTTCTCTCATAGATGTGATTTTTTTTCCTGTTGCTCCTAGGTTCAAACTCCCTAGTTCTTATACCAAGGAAAAATCTATGCCAAGAAGTTTAGTAACACAGGAATAGTGTATAATGCAGAATTGTCACTTTAATTATATTATTGGCTCTGATGCAGATGTCAACCCAATTTATTAGATGAGGCTTAACGATGTTGACACCATTTAACATTGAACCAGTTTGGAAAATATTCTGATCACAATGGCCTCAGATGCATTTAAAGAAAAACATTACAAGTTCTATGCCACTTTACAGAGCCCACAACTTGGGCTAGAACTATTCTTCAGGGTTTTAAATCTCACTCCCTATCCTAGAACTGACATGCTATTGTCACAATTGTCTATGCCCTTTTTCAATCACCAAAACTGTACCGGGACAGGTTAGATGGGCCCAGTCCTCTTGACCGAATCCCACACCTCTCTTGATATACTCTCTTAATTACCTTCTCCTGAACATACAGGTAGGTTCGCAATGTTCCTTTCTACAAGCAGCAAAGCTAGTCTCCTCCCTCCAGAGGGATGGTTGGGTTCAAAGTATTTCAGTAGAGAAGAGACAGGATTTGGCTGTAATGAATATAAAGAGGATTTTATTTTCAAATAGCTGGGCACAGACAGTCCCTGGAAGTTCTCTCAGGCTCAAAAACTGACTAAACACAGCCTGCTCTGCCAAGTATCACGAGAATATTGCCTCATTCTTCTCCCGTCACTTATACCTGTATAATTCAATAGAGTTACTCCCAACCGAGTTACACTAGTGTAGGTGAGAGGAGAATCAGGCCTAAAGTCTCCCTGAACACTGGTCTGGACTAAGCAATCGTAGAATGTGTCCTGTCTGAATTACAATGGTTCAAATCCAATTAGCTAAAACAAGAGAGATATTTGTTGTACATCTGAGAACAAGACATTTAAGGGTGATAAATTTTAACCTCAGCACTTGAGAACCTAGGTGAGTCTGGTGATGCTATTGATGATCTTAGGTTACATGAAGCAACAACATTTAAGACATTCAGGACAATTAACTATCCCATTATATCCTTCTTTTCATTCAACTAGTTTTAATGGCAGTCTGATCCCAAGCTGGAGTCTTTCATGGAGAAGCTCATTGTCAGCACAAAATGGCATCTTTCTCTGCCCTCCTGGTATCTGAGGTCTGCTTTTGTACACTTCTGAAAACAGACACTGCTCAGTTACCATAGGTACAATGAGACAAGCTAAGAGTGAGTGATGAAACAACAATCTGAAAGGGCCACAGATGATGAAGGAATGACTCAGCAAAGAGAGAGAAAAAAACCTCTTGGTCAGTCAGACTTTTTCCTTAAGAAATTATATTTATACCAAGAACTTAAAGTAAGTTGAGCAGAAAATTCCATATCTATAGGTTTGACTCAGTCCTACAACCTTCAGGCAGAGTCCTAAACTCCAAGGCATTCTATACTCCCTACCCAACTGGCAACTATTCTTACAGCTGTTTCTCTGAACACACGTGCAAGCGGAGGGGAAACTGATGTGAAATTAAGCCTATGTTCGTGGTGGCGGAGAGTGCCCATGCACTCTGTCACAGCACATTTATATGTCCCCACAACTTTTAGTACGTCCAAGGTTATCTACATCAGCACAACCACAAAGGAAAGCCCTGCTATCTGGGAATTTAATCCCAGCACCCTCCTCTGATTCTGACCTTGCAGGGAACCAAGCAATGGTCTTTGTTGTTCTGGGGATGTGAGGCACGTAAAAGCTATCAAGTTTCAATGACTTCTCACCCAGCTGATAGCATAACATTTTAGCCTGAGGAAATCTGTGTCTGGTGGAACAAGAATGTTCTGAGCCATCCAGCAGCCTCATGAGTCATGACATCAGACTAACAGGGCAGGGTGTGCCTTTGTTCCCTTCTCCAGTTCACCCTCTGTCCTGAAACAAGTTTCAAAGTTCTTCATGTTAAAGGAGATATTTTCAATTTACATCTTACAGTTACATCATTAAAAGGCACAGGTACAGATTCAGATTGAATTAAATCAAACAGTCCAACTCAACTTCCATCTGCAGCATACTCTAATCTGACTCCCATTTTATTTTTTAGCTGCATTTTACAGATGGTAAACTGAGGCACAGAGAGACTAGTGACACTGGAAGTGTAGGGTAGATTCGAGAATCAAACCTGGTCCTCCAGGCTAGCACCAAAACCACTAGAATATCCTTCCTCGACTTTGGAGTTTGGGTCCTTATCCACACACAACCTCTTTGGTCTGTCACGACCTGGAGGAGTTAATTTTAGGCAAAACACAAGGTTTATCTCTTGGGCAGTGCTTTTGGGGAGTGGCTGGGCTGAGAAGGAGAGCAGACAAGTAGGATGTTACTCCCATAAGCTAGAGAGTCAGTCATACTCCACAACAGCTCCAATTAATAGTTCTGAGAGTTGACAATGGCTGAAATATAATACAAAAGGAAAGTGCTTTTCTAGGGCTTAGAATGGACAACTGAACACTAGTTAAGTGCTTAAGATATTTTCCTTGGAATGTTTGTTATGGAGAACTTCTGTATTATTTTTATGGAAAATATGCATGACTTAGTTGTCCCCACTCACATTTGTATTACCACCAAGTTAGACTGAGGGTCTAATGACAGGGGAATCAGAGAAGGGTGTTGATCATGCAGTCATGTCTGGGTTGGTTAAGAATGAAATACAAGAACTGTCAACATGTGAATGGAGCTACCTTGGAGATACAAAGGACAGCAAGGACCAGATCATTCACTTTAAAGACTGCTGAGCCAAAGGGAGTTTTTACAACCCTCCTCCCTGGCCTGGGCCTGGGCGAGCTAGGGATGTAAAATTTTAATCTGTAAGCATTAGTCTTACTGGTTAACCCATCTTAACCGGTAAACCCCGGGCTGGCCAGCTGACCCCAGAAGCCCCATGCCAGCCATAGCAGCCCCTCTCCCTTTAGTCGGTTAACCATTTAAACAACACAATTTCAATCATTTAAACGGTTAACTTTTTAAACTATATTTACATCCCTAGTGTGAGCTGCTCACATTAATTCAGCATGACTGCAGTCTGAAACGAGGCACTGAGCATTAAGCATGCTGCTGCCCAATGCAGTAAGAAGTTTGAATCGAGGGGTAAGAGAAGCAGATTGTGTTGCCAGCATGCAAGCTTTGCTTTTCCACTCTAACCAAAGGAGCCTCTACACCAGGGGTCAGCAACCTTTCAGAAGTGGTGTGCCGAGTCTTCATTTATTCACTCTAATTTAAGGTTTCATGTGCCAGTAATACATTTTAACATTTTTAGAAGGTCTCTTTCTCTAAGTCTATAATATATACAACTAAACTATTGTTGTATGTAAAGTAAATAAAGTTTTTAAAATGTTTAAGAAGCTTCTTTTAAAATTAAATTAAAATATAGAGCTCTCCTGACTGGTGGCCAGGACCCGGGCAGCGTGAGTGTCGCTGAAAATCAGCTCGCATACTGCCTTCGTCATGCGTGCCATAGGTTGCCTACCCCTGCTATAACTGTATTCCAGTTGACTAAAACATGCTGTCTCATTTTGAAGAGGCTGTCCTGTGTCACTGAAAACATCTACAAGTGCTCTCAAGAGGTTAAGCCTCTGACATAGGTCTAAACTCATTAGACCTGCTGGAGAACCCATGGTGAGAAACAGAGGTGCTAAAGCCAAAGACTCAGTCTTGGGTTAGCAGGGACTGCTGAGTTCCACTTTGCAAAAAGTAGAGGCCCTGGGCTTCGCACTAAAAAGTGTCCACTGCCAGAGGGCAGTGACTAAAGGCCGGAGGCAGAGGATACCCTTTGGAACCATGACAGTACAGCAGCTAACTAAAGGCAGGAACAGTTAAATTCTTGACATGGGCAGAAGCTGCACAGGTGTGGTAAAAGAAGAGTTATTGTGCTCACATGTTCAATAAGAGTTCAATTCTACTCTCAAACATCAGTGGAAAGGCTCCCATTGACTTCCGTGAGAGCTGGATTGGGGCCTATCCGATTCTTTATATCCTCTTCTGTGAGCCTTTTAAACACATCATACAAAAGGGCTACCAAAGAGCAGGGTGCCAGAGCCTTCCCAAAAGTGAGTGGGTTCCCCAACCTGGGTAGGTGGAGGGACCCAGGCTCCCCACAGCTGCCTGTACAGCTCTCCCTAACTGGGCTCCAGTCAGGGCCTCGGAGCGGCAGCCCAGCCATGATAGAGCTGCACAGGCAGCTGTGGGGAGCCGTGGCAGACCCTCCACCTGCCCTGGGAGGGCGAGGGGGGCACTGAAAGCAGCCCCCGGCCTGTGTCCTCACCCATGGACCCCCCAATGCAAGTGCAGGGTCCACAGCTCTCCATAGCTGGCTGCAATGCTGTCCTTATCATGGCTGGACCGCAGTTCTGAAGCCCACCCCACAGCCAGAGCTGGGTCAGGGAAAGCGTGCGAGCAGCTGTGGGGAGCTGGTGCGGAGTCACGTACTCTCCACCTCGACCTGCCTTAGGTAGGGCAGGGAGACGGATATGGGGCTGCTGTCAGCCTTCTCGTACCACGGGCAGGTGGAGGGTCCACATGTGTGGCTCCCACAACTGCCCAGGCTCCTGTCCCCTTCCAGGCTCCATGCTGGCTTGGCTAGGTGGACGGGCCCCACCTCCCACCCCAGCAAAAAGTAGACGAACCAGGCTCATTCATCTTCAAAAAGTAGGAGGGCCATGGTCCCCCATCTTCCTCGCACCACTGCATCCTGCACGACACACTCACATTTAGCAGTGCTCACATGTCTGCATATAGCCCAGCTATTTTTCATGCATCCAACTACCTCAATTTCCTTGCACATCCCCACGGTCCCATCGTCTCCCAGCAACCCTCCCGCCGGCTTTCCCCATCCACCCATCACATCCTCTCTGGCCTGCACCACTGCCCCAGAAATCCTCCAAGCTCTCCCCACCCTAACAATCTCTCTTTCAGACTCTCCCCCTCTATAACATATCCTTCTACCTTCTGGTGGCTCTTGACTTCTTGCAATACCCTAGTCCTCAGGCTTCCCTGATCTTTCCTTTCAAAGCAGGGTTTGGCAACCTCTGACATGTGGCTCACCAGGGTAAGCACCCTGCCGCGTTGGCAGGTTTGGCCGATCACGGCTCCCACTGGCCGTGGCTAGTACATCCCTCTGCCCGCACTGCTTCCCGTAGCCCCCATTGGCCTGGGACAGCAAACCGCAGCCAGTGGGAGCCGCTATCGGACGAACCTGCTGACGCAGCAGGTAAACAAACTGGCCCTGCCCGAGCCGTGTCCCAGAGGTCACGGACTCCTGTTCTAAAATGTGCAGAAAATAGGCTCCTACCTCCCCCATACCTATTCCCAATGCTCAAGCTGATCTTGAAGGAGAAATCTATTAATTTTTTCACTTTCCAAAAATGTCACTCATGGAGCTGCATAAAACATGGCAGCTGGATTTTCACTCAGACCTACATGGGCCTTATTTCAAAATATGACCCAAACTACTGGTGCAGCTACAGTTCTACACCTGATAAGTCAATTGTTCCTTTTCTCCAGGCCTAAGAAGTAGATTATGGTATCCTGGGTCCAGATTTCCCCTATTATCTTATCAGACTTTTTGTTCGACAGGAATGATTTCCCAATCCTGAAAAGGTGAACTGGTTATTTTTTTGTGTGTCTGCATAGTCTCAACTGGGACACTTTAGGGAGTTAAATGTACTCTTTTTAAAAAGCCTTTCCCTTGATGAGAAGTAACAGTTGGGCAGAAAAGAGTGACCTTCCACTAGAGTAACAATTTTCTTGCTAAGATGTGATCTACAAATTGAGAACATACTATAGTTAAGTGCATAAGAACAGCTTTTGTGACTAAAATAATTTCTATTGCTTACATACTTTTCCTCCATAAACGTCAAAGCATGTAACAAAGGTGGATAACCAATATTATCCCCATTTTAAACAGGGAAAGGCTGAGGAATAGAGAGTTCAAATGACTTGCCCAAAATTATACAGTGAGATGGTTAGAGCTTTAAAGAGAACTCTAGTTATTTGACTTCAAATCCAGTGCCAGATTCACTATATCATGCTGCCTGAGGAAGGGGGTATAAACAAACACACACATTTGCCTTACAAGTTTAATCCTGTGAAAAACTGATATGATGGACAGTCTCCAAAATGTCAATAATCGGCACTACTGTAGGCAATATTTCCTTATCCCATGCCCAATGGGCCACAATAAATGTGTTGGACAGAAAGCATTTGTGAAGTCCTTAGATCAGGGAGACTCTGGAATCAACTTTCCATGTTGGTCAGGCAAAGCCCAAGTTTGCTGACCTTCAACGTAAAGTATAAGCTCTATTTATTTACTCAAGTTTTACTTACACTTAGGGGAATGATTGAGTCAGATGAACTCAGGCAGTGATCAGAACGTAATACATTGTGGGGATAGGTGGGAAGAGAGGGAAGGGAATTATCTTCATTGACATATACACTTTATTATTTACACTCTACACACACCCAGCAGTGTGATGATGAGCACATCTTTATAAAGGCACTCAATGAAACAGATATTTGTAAATTTGGTTCTGATTGGATCAGTGTATGTACTGTACTTTACCTTTCAAACCACAGCCAAAATTTAAACACCAGCCTCCAATGAAAGATGGTTTTGATGTTTCTGTTCAGTTCCAGTGGTCAATTAACATTACAAATCCACACAACAGGCAAGCTGTGCAAGATAGAAGTTCAGGGAACACCCAGAAAAGCCCAGCATGATGACCAGTCAACAAGAGTATTAACCAAGTTATAGGCACCATAGACAAGTTCTGGCCTGAGAACCTACACCTCCAATGGGAAAAAAAATCTGGCCATGAGTGCAAGGATATCACTCACTACCTTTCATGAAGAAAAAAACAAAATTCCTTAGAAAGCACACATTAACCTTGACAGGCCTCCATGTGATGCTCCTACAGTTAGCACAGAGACCAGCTGCAGTGAGAGTACTTACCTCTCATATTATCTCTTCATGATCCTTCAGAATGGATGGCTGCTGCCCCTACCCAGTGCCCTTTCAAGCTAAAAGATGGGATAGCAGCCACCTAGCTTCACTTGAAGATCCTGAGAAGGGAGGATCCTGAAATCTAGCCCACGTTTTGCAGGGAAAAGGCAAATCCTGTGGACTCATCAAGTGAATGTCTCCCAGAACACACGTGAACCAGAGCCAGAACCTACCTGGCTCATTCTGTTCTAGTGACACTTGTTCTGACTTAAGGGGACATTTGGTGTTTCTGATTCTTGTCACTTTGTTGTGAGTCTCACACTTGGTGATTTTCTTACAGCCCCAGCTTCCACAATTATATGAAAATCTGAGAAGAGTAACCTCCTGGTTGCCCACATTTCCAAGCTTTGTCATACAATCTAATGGTTCAAAAGCCAGAGGCAAATAAAAAGAACCCAAAATTTATCTTTTAAAAATCTCATGATTTGGGAGGAAAGGGACTGGGGTGTGTGTGTGACTTATTCTTTTAAAACACTTAGCGGTAGCAATACTGAACACTGTTGATCTACAAAATTTGATTTCTTTAAATGCACATTTTTCCTGTATCTAAAAACAGCTCAGATTATTAAAACTGGAATTTTGAACATCTGAATTACCCTTTTTTCTCATTTCTCTCAGTGTGGAGGCTGAAAATAAATGTATGACTACACCTAAATACTATTGTGGCACAGCTGAACCACTACACTACAGCGTAGACATTAGCTACACCAATGGGAGGCGTTCTTCCTTTGGCATACGTAATCCACCTCCCCAGGAAGCAGTAGTTAGGCCAAGGGAAGAATTTTTCCATCCATCTAGAGTCTCTATACTGGGGGTTAGCTTAGCTTAATTACACCACTCAGCATGGTGGATTTTTCACACCCCTGAGTGATGTAGCTAAGCCAATTTGATATTCTAGTATAGACAAGGCCTAGTCAATTTCACTTTTGTTCGGTATCTGGTTCACTTTAAGGGCCTTATACACTAATTAGTACCTATGCTGAATGTTTGCACTATGGACTGTTAGCAAATGATTGTTTAAAAACCTGCTTCCACTGGATTGTTTTTAGTTGAAGTGCCATGCAAACATTTCTGTTTGTCTTAGGTTTTCACAATATTTATCTCTGTGGTCAAATTTGAATTGAGAGTGTCTTAGGCCCTGACTACACAACAACATTTTACTTCAGTGGGCACAGAACAGCTTGGAAAATTGAGGCCTTAAGTTTGGCCTATGCACAAACTTGCTCTGGTTTAGTTAAACCTGTTTAGACCCTCGAGTGGCCACATGCATTCAATTTAGTTTAAACTGGTTCCTAATCAATTTAAGCTAAACTATAATAACCCTAATTTAAACCAAAGTAAGTGTGTCCATATAGCCTTTTGCATCAATTGAACCAAGTCAGTTTAAAATGAGCCCTAAAGTGAAACCAATGGAACTCTGCCTGTAGAGCAGCCCTTAGAAGGGATGTTGTAAGTCTATAACATGTAAAAGCATATGTAGCCACAAACTGAGAGGCAAAGACAGTACCACTGGCTGTCTGCTCAAAAGCACGTGCTCCATGGAGCACCAAGAAACAGAAGCAGGGCTCACAGAAATATGATGTTCTCTACCATGTTAGATGCCACGCACTGTGGGAACTGTGCTGCAGGAGTGGGTGATGTGATTTAGGCTCTGATCACTGGGGCAGAGTACAAGAGGGGAAGCAGACATGTCACCCACCTATGGGTCTAGGGCACAAAAGGGGTCATTTGCCCAGGGCTCATTTGTGAGGGTCCCCAGAGCGGCGCTGCGAGGCGGTGCACAAGGTGGCCGTGCTGTTCAGGACCATGTTTCAGGGAGTGGTGCTGTGACCCAGGGGGGCAAACTCGAGCAGCAGTGCCGGGCCCTGGGCCTGCTGGAAGTGCCCGGAGTGGGGCCCAGCACTGCCCACTGGTGAGCGCCCCAGGCAGGATCTCGCCAGCCCCCCCCCCCCCGGGGTCATGGGGGAGGAGGGCAGCCTCTGTTTCAGATTTGTCTCAGCCCGGGCTGAACAGTGGCAGGAGGTTCCCAGGCCCTGGGGCCCAAACCCAGCCGGGGGGAGGGGGGAAGCGGGGGCTCATTGCCGCGCCCCGCCGAGCCCCAGCCGGCTCCCCTCAGCGGCGGGCCCTGCCAGGCTGAGCGGGGGACGGTGCCTGGGCCAGCGCCCATCCCGGGGTGACACGACAGGGAGCCAGTCAGGCAGGCACCGGGAGCGGCCCCGGCCCCCACTTCCCGCCGCGGCCGGGGCTCGCTGCCTGGCGACCCCCCTCAAACCGCGCCCCCCACTCACCATGGTCACTGCTCCGGGCGGCTCGCCCCGGCTGCCCCCTCAGTGCCAGGTGCGCGCCCCGCCGCCCATCCTGCCTTCCCACAATGCCCGAAACTGAAAGCGACTCCGCCCCGCCTTCACCTGCGCCAGGGAGGGGCCGGCACCTGGCGCCGGAACAGCCCGTCGGCGGCCCCGCCTAGCGGCGAGCACCTGCCCAGGGCGCTGCCGAGCGAGCCCCGCGGCCGCTCCGTGCGCTGCGCGGGCTGGCGAAGAAGGAACTTCCCGAGCAGCCGGGGAGGGGCGCTCCCGGGGCTCGGGCATTGCTCGCCGCTCTCCCTGGAGTCACTGCGGCCCGACGGCTGCCGCCAGCCCAGAGCTGGTACTGGGGGGAAGAGCTACATCCAGTGAGCTGGGCAGGCGTGGGATAGCTCTGGGGAGGCGGAGGGCGAAGAGACCAAGTGGCATCGAGCTGTGAAAGGGCAATTTTTACCCTTTGGGGCCCGGGGATTGATCACCAGCCTGCAGTCTCAAGGGATTTCCTAGTTGCACCAGGAGGCTAGCAGGCTGACCCAACAGGCAGCATAGAAATAGACAAGACAAGCCTGGTCCTGTACACTGTATATAAGTGTCCAAGTGAAATTCACATTCCCGAGTTTAACCAGTTATATTTACATAATACCCAAGCACATAAACAGTGGCAGATAGGCAGTCTAGGCTGAAACTATTATTATTAGCATATTTTATGCACCTGGATTTTCCACTTCCCCAGCAATCACTAGGCACACCAGGACAGATTAATAAAGAGAAGGGCGGGGGAGTCAAGATTCCAGTCTCTGGGTCCCACCTGTGCCCCTCTTGGAGAAGACTGCAGTTCAGCAAAGCTATTTGAGTAGTTCTGTTGGTTTCAGTGGGGCTACTCATGCTTAAAGTTAAGCACATGCTGAAGTGCTTTCCTGAATCAAGGCCTAGCACCTGTTTTAGCAAGAGAGAAGGTTGGTAAAGCCACCAAGATTACCCCCCCCCCTTTTGTTTTAGTTATGAATCTTTCATTTCCATGTAGATAGTTACCAGAGGTGGGCAGAAGTGATCTCAATTTAGTATTGAATGAAAAGGATAGTGAAGGCTGCCTTACTCTAGTACTGTAACCTCAACATGAGGATTGAGTAAGAGTACTGATTTAGAGCTTGAACCCATGGCCATCTAGGCCAGAGATGAGAGCGCTAGCAGCAGAGCAACGCTGATTTAGCATTAAACTCACGCTGCAATCTCTATGTTGAGGAATTATCAAGATACACTGAGGCTTGGTGAATTTCCAGCATATTGAGTAACCTCAGGCAGTATCTCTTGTAGTTCCACTGAGAACATAATGGCTCAAATGGCGCTTTTACAGTCTCAGTGGACTAACTGAAGTGATACCAAGTTCAAAAGACCTGATAAAATACAGTGACAATAGGTCATGCATTGTCTTAGTGAGAGATATTTTAAAAAGAAAACAAATGTTGGCCTTAAATTGGTAATGCCAAATTAAAAACCCAAACAAACAAGTTACTTTACATCTGTACTAAGAGCAGGTTAATTATTAAAAGTTAAAGATTTTAATTCAATTTACCTTTTGCTTGCCTGCTTGCTCTTGGAACTCTGTGGTAGCTAGTTTTGGTTTCTGGTTCTCAGGCATTTGCACAAAGGTGCAATGTTTGAGAAATATGTAAATCCAAACAAAAATTTCAAGGTAAACTTTGAGTATCTTTTATAGAAAAAAAAATGACAATATTTCTATACCTACAAGTCTTTATGTTCTTTCAAAACACAAGCAACCTAAATTTGAAGCCTGGATGGTGACTCTTTAAAATTGCTAAAGGTCTTAACCAAAGCCCCTGAATCTAGGCTTAAGGCTTGTCATTCAGTTGCCATTGGTCTCATTGTGACACTCTGTATCTTGGGGGAGCGTACTGAAACCCCCATATTTCTCATTCACGTATAATTGTGATCTTACATATAAAGCATGCCTTGTAAGGTATCAGGGGAAAGGTTATGATCTGCTGAAAGTCATTTCTCTATCCATATATCATTAATACATATGAAGTTATGAGAATTGTGTAGTATGGTTGTCCCTAAAACATGCTGTAAGTTGGGGGAAATCAGCCAGATATTAGCCCCCCAGAAGCAACAGCAAGGAAAGTAACCAATGCCCGGGCAGGGTGTCAAACAACCCATCAACAATCATTGCCCAGCAGGGGAGCTACAATGCAATGACTTACCTGCATAAGGCCACACCAGGGGAACTGCTCCATCTTGCTTGGAGAGACTCAGGGCCTGTCTACACTGGCACTTTACAGGGCTGCAACTTTCTGGCTTGGGGTGTGAAACCCCCCGCCCCAGAGCAGCAAGTTTCAGCGCTGTAAATCACCAGTGTAGACAGTGCACCTGCGCTGGGAGCTGCACCCCTCATGGAAATATGAAATTTTTTAGAGTACTGGGAGAGCTCTCTCCCAGCACTGCGGCGTGAACACACAAGGCATGTTAAAGCACTTGCCACAGCAGCGCTTTAGCACTGCCAGTGTAGATCAGCCCTCAGCAATGCCCCACAGACAGTCTTGGACTTGTGTTCTATAAGTACATGGACTGAACGTATAAAACAGACAGAGAGGACACATACTGGCCCTTCTCCTGCCCCCACTTTCGCTGCAAGCAACCAAGACACTGAGAAGACGACAAGACTCCAACACAGGAGACTGACCGAGGTTTAAGGAACAAACCTGTATATTAAGGACTGCAATATCCAGTGGGGTGAGAAAAACTGATTAATCTAGTTGCTGCCCACTCTAATAGGGTTGAGAGTTTAGACTGCGTGCTTGTATTTTCTTTTCTTTTGGTAACTAATTCTGACTTGTTATGCTTTGACTTATAATCACTTAAAATTTATCTTTGTAGTTAATAAATTTGTTTGTTTATTCTACCTGAAGCAGTTTGTTTAGTTTGAAGCATGTCAGAGACTCCCCTTGGGATAACAAGACTGGTTCATATCAATTTCTTTGTTAAATTGACAAACTCATAAAAGCTTGCAACATCCAGCAGGCATAACTAGACACTGAGAGACAGAGGTTCTTAGGGTTGTCTCTGGGACCAATGATATTGGCTAGTGGCATTCGCTTGCAAGTAGCTGGGAGCAGCTTACATGCCAGAGGCTGTGCATGAATAGCCCAGAAGTGGGGATTCTCACAGCAGAGCCAGGTAAGGCCAGCTCCCAGAGTCAAGGATTTGAGTGACCCAGCAGATCACCGGTCCAGATAACACCAGAGGGGAATGTCACACTCATATAAGGAGATCTTGTGTCTTGCATTTGCTGAAATACCTAATCATAGTAGCATGAGACTGGGAATAGAAAGCTTAACTTCTGTATTTATTGATTTTGGGGGGAGATTTAGGGTAGTCCTTACACACCTGTCATTTATTCCATGAGTCATCACATGCTTTGGGGACTCATATTCAGTGTCTGGCTCAGGCCCTTTATACAGAGAGGTTTTAAGGCTACAGTGTCCAAATCCCAGGTCGTGTTCAGCCCTCAACTCTAATTGTATGTGAATTAATACTGAGAATAATAGATAAATATGGAGGAGTGTAGAAAGTTACCTATTGATGTCACATGTCAGCCCCAGCTCTTACTTAATAAATTTCCTTCTTCAGTATTTGAAAAGGCAAAAGCAGTAGTTATTATTAGTAATGGGCAAATTCACTCCAGTAAAAACATGCAATTCCCACTAAACTCCTTGGGGAGTTGCATAGGTTTAATTGAGACAGTTTGGCCCAGGGTGTGTGGCGCCTGCCTTTGATATCCATTTCTAGCTGAAGAAGTTCCTGTTTATAAGAGCTGCTCCTCAGAAAAGAAAATTCTTATGAAAGTAGTTTCAGAAATTTTTCTCCCAATTTTTTAAATTTGACATTTCATCAACTTAAATTTGAAAAATCAGTTATCATTTGTTAAAAAACTATTTGAAAAAAAAGCCCTTTTTGAAAATTTCAGGAATGAAATTTGCTTTGAGAAAAAAAAAAAGATTAGCTCTGCAGTTGGTCAAACAGGAAAATCATTTTGCTAAAATGTAATAGAAAATATTCCAAGTTCTGAAATTTAAAAATATTCAGAAATAAAAAAATTACCATCTCCACACTTTTTATTTTAATGTAGGTTTGAATGAGTCAAAGAAAACACTACTCCAAATAAAGAGATCTGCAGCTCTCCAGCAAAGGGAAATCTAACCATCAGAAATCAGTCTTCCTGTTTCTTTAATGGATTAGATATTAAAAATTGAACATTCTAAGCTTTGGTCACAAAAAGCACACTCTTTCATGTACTCACATCTAATCTACCTTAGTATTTTATTCTGCTGTCCATCATCATAGTATCTATTTTTGTGTGACAATCATGTATCAATAATTTTATTTTTAAAAACAAAGATCTAAATTAGCTTAGACATAGTAACCCAGGTACATTGATTTACAGCATTTGAGTTTATGCAAATATTGTATAAGAAAAAGAAAGGGAGCAGGGAGAAAAGGCAAACACAACCAAAAGATACTTATCACATATTCAGTGCCTGGAACCAGCTTTACTAGTTATTTATTCGTGAGGGCTAATCTAGCAGGTTTATGGAGCTAATAATTGTGCAACAGAGGTAGTTGCAGGCACAGTAACCATGCCACATATATGTATCCATTTAAGCCAATGATATTAAAAATCAAACAAGTGTTAACCTAGCTAACAGCTAACTAGAAGCTGGAGATAAATGTTTACTTGTGGGCGTGCATAATCTTGCAATAAATCATCTATCTGAATGTCACCTATAGCTTCCTAAACAAACTACTGATGGTTATCAGCATTACGGGCAGGTTGGGGGAGAGGAGACCCATAATTTGACCTTTGCACATGTCAAGAGTCACATTCACAATGGAAGTCACTGTCTTGCTTGACACTGCAACAATTTCTGTGGGAGTTGTGCATACACAACTGATGGTATAAGAGAGCCTCTGGTGTCCAGGGCTGGGACTCCAATGAGTTTGATAATACTACCAGGATTGCATTGTTTATTACTGACAGTCTATGTGCTGTCATAAATCACTGATTTTGTCATGGTGGAAGGTCAGAAGTCCTGGACACATGGGGTCCCATTCCTTAAAAGCGTCATACAGGGGCCTATTCACTTTAGGAGGTTTCACATTAATTCAGAGCTCATGGCATATTCAGGGCCATTGTAAGCAAAGATGCATATATTTGATAATTAGCTAGGAAACTATATTTTTGTACATTTCAAACATAAGGGATGAATCCATGCCAGGTCACAGCTGAAGGTGAATGAAGAGCAGATCTGATGTAAAAAGATAGCAGAAAATTAGTGAACAAAATAGAACATTCTTATTTCCTTTTGAGAAGCAGCAAGCCTGGCGAGCAAAGACCCTGGATAAATCTACTCTGATCACAACAAATGCAACAGAACATTCACCTATTAATTCTAGCCAAGGTAGCTATAGGCTGACTTCATACCATCTAGGTTCAGATTCTCTCAAAGGTACACAACCATGGAATAGTTTGGATAAATAACCCACAGTAGATTAAGGAGTTCAGGCTGATACTCATACAACACAGTTTTGTATGAGGCCTGTGCAGCTTTATTTAGTTGTTTAATTTATTTATTAGAGGGGCGAGGGGAAGTCTACTTTATACTAAACCTCATTTTAAAAAAAAACAATCAAAATTCAATAGAAGGAGCTACTTACTAATTATGTTTTGTTCCTATAATGATCACTTTTTCTCTTGGTTACAAGGGTGACCAGATGTCCCGATTTTATAGGGACAGTCCTGATATTTGGGGCTTTGTCTTTTATAGGCACCTATTACCCTCCATCCCCTGTCCTGATTTTTAACATTTGCTATTTGGTTACCCTAGTTACAAGACAGGTATCTGTATTTCTGCACACCAATTTCTAGCTGTATTTTGCTTGCTCCCGTTTACATCATTTGTAGGCAAGGTTTTTCTTCACAGATCAAAGCTAGAACAGATTGTGTTCTATAAATCACATATAGCATCATACGCTGGCCATAGTGATGTAGGTTTTGGTACAAGTACTGCCACTGATGGAGTGCACATGAAATAGCCCTACATCATAGAGAAAATGTTATCAGATTTGCAGCAATTATCTATACTGAGCTTAATGATATTTTTAGGTATTTCCAAGGATGTCAAGCTAGAGAATGGTATAAAATGCTAGAAGCAGAAGAGCGCTGATGGGACATTCAGAAAAGTTTCAGACTGAGCTCCATTTTCCTCAGTCAAAATGTGTTATTGGAGCCCTCTTGTGTTCACTTTGACCAATAACCACAATATCCATCCATTGCCTTTCCACTTAAAGATCTAGAGCAGGGGTGGCCAACCTGCACCTGAGAAGAAGCCAGAATTTACCAATGTACATTGCCAAAGAGGCACAGTAATACATCAGCAGCCCCCTATCAGCTCCCCGCTGCTTGCCAGCAGCCCTGCTGATCAGCACCTCTCCCTCCTTCGGCATGCAGGAGGCTCTGGGGGGAGGGTGAGGAGCAAGGGTGGGGCAGGCTCAGGGAAGGGGGCAGGAAGGACAAGGATCTTGGGGAAAGGGATGAAGTAGGGGTAGGGCCTGTGGCAGAGTCAGGGAGCAGTGAGCACCCTCCTGCCCCTGGCACTTTGGAAAGTTGGCACCTGTAGCTCCAGCCCTGGAGTTGGTGCCTATGCAAGAAGCCACATATTAACTTCTGAAGAGCCGCATGCAGCTCTGGAGCCAAAGGTTGGCCCCCCCAACCTAAAGGAATCTGCTCCTTAGCTCCATTATAGCAGGCTTTTTGTTTGCTCAAACTGAACCCTTGCTCTCCTTTACATGATCCTTTCTCCCTGGTGTAGTCTCTGTCTCCCCTTCATACACACATCTCCTCACTGATCCCTTTCACGCCTCTGTTGTGTCCTGTGCTTGCTAACTGCTGGTAATGGGAGAATAATGGATTTGAATTATGCTCTTTGCAACCCGTGAAGCATTCAGCACAAGTTAAGCAAAAGTCAGTTGTGCTTGTTTAGAGGATTACAATATTTTAGCATGTATAGGCTACATCTGCACTCTTTGATTTGCAGTCTGGGTAAACATACCCTCACTAGCTTTTATTTAGCTAGCATGGCAAAAAACAGTGAAGACACAATGGTGTGGGCTGGCAACATGAATAGATACTCAAAAGGGCCCAGGCAGGCTTCTACTGACCATACAGAACTTCTGTTATGCTGCCACCTTTTCACAGCCAATTTTAGCAGGCTAGCCAGATCAAAGCTAGCAGCTGCCATTACACTTTTAACTGCAGTGTAAGCATAGGCACATCTTTACCCTCCAGTACCCTTCACACAATAAGTTTGGAGTGAATGTGCTACAGCCACCTTGCTTCACTTTACTAGATCAGGTCTAGAAGAACATATTTTAAATTTAGTTTTCCCTAAGCAACAAATAGACCCTTAACAGATAGTCTCCACAAGTGGCATGGAAAACCACTAATGTATAACAACTTGGGCAGGAGGTAATTTAGACAGACAATGGTGATTACCCACATTAGACCTTGCTACCATACATAAGACATAAATGCACCTTCACAGAAGAGTAGTTTCAGCGGTAAGTGGGGGGTTGAGGCTGCCTTCCCAGTTGGGTGGTCAGTACAGTGGCTATGGGTCTTCCCTGCCAATAGCAGGTAGCGAGATTGCAAGGACTGATGGCCATAGCTCAACTAACTAATGGTTTAAGGTCAGTGAAGTTGCAGATAGATGCCTTTTCAGTATAGTTTTCCAGCACGGGACAACAGAGAACCGAATAGCAAAGTGAAGAAAGCTCAGGGGTGCTAGACCTGCCCCTACTAATGACATAATGCTGTTGCAGCTGTGGGCAAAAACAGAAGGTGACTTCTTGAAAGGCATGTACCCTTCCATCCCAGCTGCCCCACCCATCCTTAGTTCAGCCAGCTACAGGAACAGCTCCAAGAGCTTCTGTGCCCTGGGACAGCAGCTTAGTTAAGCTGCAGGAGCATGTGCCCTGCAACCAGCAATGGATGCCCCAGACCATGGCATCATAGAGGAGCCACAAAAATGCAATAGAAAGGACACAACAGGAAGAGAATGGGCAGAAAGGAGTAGTTAGAAAAGCAAGCTTGATTACTCAGCAGAACTGCAGTTGTGTGAGGTGACTTGATGGGTACCAGACTCCTATCCCTCACACTGAAAGCTGGACCCAAAAAAGGCTGGGTGACAGGATTAAGAAAACTCCCATAGCCTCATTTGCATTGAAGATTGGACAGGGAGGCATCCCCATTAGCACACAGAATGGAGAACAGAGATTCCAAGGCAAGAACCACACTGAACTCTGGGACCTGAAAAGTGGGGAAGCACTGCAGGATGGGGGATCTCTGCTCCAGATATTAATGAACCTACGCCTGCACACACCCAGCTCAGTAGTTATCAGACCAATTCTAGTAATAAATCCATTATTGGTATATCCAAAATACTAAAGCTGTCTAATTGCATTGTGAGCTCCCTTTAAGGAACACGACCCATAGCCAGGAAAAAATGGTTACCTACCTTTTCATAACTGTTGTTCTTCGAGATGCATTGTTCACATCCATTACACATTAGGAGTGCACGCGCCCTGTGCACGGAGGTCGGAAGCTTTCTCCCTTAGCAGCTCCCGTTGGGCCTTCAGGGGAGCCCCTGCCAGAGCGGCACCTCATGTTGGTGCATATATACCCCTGCTGACCCGACTCTCCCTCAGTTCCTTCTTCCCATCTGTCAGAGTCACCAGCAAGGAGGGTGGGAAGTGTAATGGACATGAACACCACATCTCGAAGAACAACAGTTACGAAAAGGTAGGCAACCGTTTTTTCTTCTTTGAGTGATTGTTCATGTCCATTACACATTAGATGACTAACAAGCTTACCGTAGGAGGCGGGTAGGAGTCATGGAACAATTGATTGAAGCACAGCCCTGCCGACTGCCGCGTCCTCTGTGGCCTGTTAATGGACTGTATGGTGGGCTGTGAATGTGTGCACCGACGACCAGGTGGCTGCTCTACAGATCTCCTGGAGCGGAACCTGTGCCAGAAAAGCTGCCAAAGACACTTGACCCGTAGTCAAGTGGGCCATGATTGCCAGGGCTGGCACCTTCGTGAACTCATAGCATGTATGAATGCAATCCACAATGAAATCCGTTGTGCTGAGACTGGAAGCCCTTTTATTCTCTCCTCAATGGCAATGAACAATTGCATTGACTTGCAGAAAGGTCTCCAGATAGAACACCAGGGCCTGGGACATCTAGAGTATGCAGGCTACGGTGACTTGGGTCCGTGTGTGGTTTGGGAAAGAACACTGGCAAACAAATGTCCTGTCCAATATGAAATTGCAAAATTACTTTAGGGAGGAATTTAGGGTGTGGCTTAAGTTGCACCTTGTCCTTATAAAAAAAAACTGTATAAGGGAGCTTTGAAGAGAGGGCCCTCAGTTCTGACACCCTCCTTGCGGACATAACGGCCACCAAAAATGTCACCTTCCAGGAGAGGTGAGTGAAAGAGCAAGAAGCTAGGGGCTCAAAAGGGGGTCCCATGAGTTTGGTCAGGACCAGGTTAAGGTTCCAGGAAGAGACCAGTGGGTGAGAGTAAGGAAACACCCTCCCCAGTCCCTTGAGGAACCCGGCTACCATGGGGTTGGAAAACACCAAATGCCCAGACTCCCCCGGATGGAACACTGAAATTGCAGCCAGATGCACTCTAACTGAGAAGATGGCGAGACCTTGATTTTTGAGGTGCAGTAGGTATTCCAGTATGACTGCAACAGAGGC
Organism: Gopherus evgoodei; assembly: GCF_007399415.2. Taxonomy (NCBI): domain Eukaryota; kingdom Metazoa; phylum Chordata; order Testudines; family Testudinidae; genus Gopherus; species Gopherus evgoodei. The sequence goes on along the minus strand of NC_044330.1, from coordinate 37,916,927 downwards.
CTGTAGAGGCTGCATGTACTTTGGTTCACACCAGCAGGAGAACCTCTTCCACTTAGAGAGGTATGTCGCCCTAGTGGAAGGCTTCCTACTACAGAGGAGAATTTGTCGCACCTGAAGGGAACACTGACTCTCCATAGTGTTCAGCCACAGAGTTTCCACACCATTAGACGTAGCAATAGCAGGTTCAGGTGGAGCAGGTGCCCGCGGTCCTGTGTGATGAGATCTTGGTGCAGCGGCAGGGCAATCGGAGTGGCCACTGACAGTTCCAGCAAAGTCGTAAACCAGCGTTGGTGGGGCCAAGCCGATGAGATAAGAATCATCACCGCTTTGTCCCTGCAAACCTTGAGGAGGACTCTGTGGATGAGCAGGAGTGGTGGAAAGGTGTACCTCAGACTCTCGTTCCAAGGGATTGCAAAGGCATCTGCGACCGAGCCTGGAGTGTGGTTTTGGAAAGAACAAAACTTCGGGCATTGACTGTTGTCCTTGGTGGCAAAGAGGTCTGTTTGGGGAAAAACCCACTTCTGGAAGATTGAATGCAGGATATCCAATCTCATCATCCATTTGTGCATTTGGCACGACCTGCTGAGGTGGTCCGCCAGCTCATTTTGCTCCCCCGGAAGGTATGATGCTACAAGGTGCACTGAGCAGGCTATACAAAAGTCCTATAGGAGAAGGGCCTCTTGGCATAGGAAAGAGGAACGGGCTCCGCCCTGCTTGTTTATATAGAACATGGCGGTGGTGTTGTCTTTCAAAAGGGTCACGCTGTGCCCTTCTAAAATAGCATGAAAGGTCTGGCAGGCTAGGTGAACTGCCCTGAGCAACTTTACATTGATGTGAAGCGACATTTTGTCTCTGGACCACAAGCCCTGCATCCATAGGTTCCCTAAGTGCGCTCCCCAGCCAAGGTCTGATGCATCTGTTAGCCGTGTCACAGTGGGCTGTGGTGCGGCGAAGGGGATCACTTTGCAAACTACCTGCTGATTGAGCCACCAGTGCAGGGAGTCCAATACCTGGGCAGGGACTATTACTACAAGGTCCAAGGAGTCTCTGCTGGGGTGATATGACTGGGCTAGCCACAACTGCAAAGTCCTGAGATGCAGTCAAGCATGTTTGACCACATGAGTGCACGCTGCCATGTGTCCTAGGAGCTGCAGGGAGCATCTGGCCATGGTTGTGGGGAACCTCAGCATTGAGTCTATGGCATGCTGGATGGCCAGAAATCTGGATTCTGGGAGGCTCGCTCACGCCTGTACCGTCCAGGACTGCCCCAATGAACTCCAGCCTCTGTGCGGGTATCAGGGAGGACTTGTGCACATAGGCTAGGTCTCCTAGTCAGAGGAATACGTCTAGTGCCATTGGCATGTGGGAGCGGACCTCCTCCTTGGACCGACTCACTAGGAGCCAGTCGTCTAAGTACGGGTATACTCGCATTCTTCTTCTGCAAAGAAAGGCTGCCACTACTGACATGCATTTCGTGAACATACGTGAGGCTGTCGCCAGGCCGAAGGGTAGGACCGTAAACTGATAATGGTGCTGGTTTATGGTGAACCGCAGGAACCGCTGGTGAGCGGAATGAATGGCGACGTGAAAGTATGCATCTTTCATATCGAGGGCAGTGTACCAATCCCTCAGATCCAGGGATGGGATAATAGAGCCAAGGGAGACAATGCAGAAGTGGACCTTGACTAAGAATTTGTTGAATCCGCACAGGTCTAAAATGGGTCAAAGACCCCCCTTTGCTTTGGGGATAAGGCAATAATGTGAGTAAAACCCCTTTCCCCTTAGGTTCTGATGGACCTCTTCCACAGCCCCCGCGTTGAGGAGCATCTGTACCTCCTGCATCAGGAGTTGCTCATGAGAGGGATCTCTGAAAAGGGATGGGGAAGGGGGATGGGAGGAAGAGGAGGAGGAGAACCGAAGCATGTATCCCACTTTCACCATGAGTAGGACCCAATAGTCCAATGTTATATGGGACCGTGCACGGTATAAGCGGGACAAGCGTTTCAGGGAACATAGGGAAGGATCCGATAACTGGTTCAGTGCGCTGTCCTCAAGTGCACCTTCAAAACCCATTTGATGCCCGGTTGCGGCTTGCCCTGGCCCTGGCCTTGGCTAAGCCTGTTGGTCCACCTACGCCTATTGTCCCTGCCTCTCCTACGGTATGGCTCTTGGCTAGGGCGAGGTTGGTATTGCCTTTGTTGTGGTGGGTGGGGCTTGAAGGATTTCCTCTGCGTCGCCAGGGTGTGCATCCCCAACGACTTAAGGATTACCCGGGAGTCTTTAAGGCTATGCAGCCTGGCATCGTTTGGTCTGAGAAGAGGCCGAATCCTTCCAATGGGAGATCTTGAAGGGTATTTTGGACCTCTGGCAGAAGGCCTGAAGCCACGTCGAGTGTCTCATCACCACGCCTGAGGTGATTGTTCTGGCTGTAGTGTCTGCTGAGTTGAGGGAGGCCTGCAGAGAGGTTTTGGCTACCGCCTTCCCTTCAGCCACAAGGGCCGTGAACTCAGGTTGAGAGCCCTGGGGTAATGAGTCCTTAAATTTGGAAACTGCTGCCCAGGAATTAAAATTACGTCTATTCAGGATCACCTGCTGATTCATGATCCTCAGTTGGAGGCTCCCAGAAGAATAGGCCTTTCTGCCAAATAGGTCTAAACGTGTTGTCTCCTTAGCCTTGGGAGCTGGGGCTTGTTGCCAGTGTCGTTCCCGTTCGTTGACCATGGAGATGACCACTGAACAGGGGGCCAGGTGACAGAAGACGAAGTCATAACCCTTGAAAGGGACAAAGTACTTCCTCTCTACACCCTTTACTATTGGCACGCTGGAGGCTGGAGTTTGCCAGACTGTCTTATAGTTTGACTGGATTGTCTTTATGAGCGGGAGGGTGATTCTGGAGGGGCCTTCAGGGCTTAAGATGTCCACCATAGGATCCTCCTTCTCTGCCTCCTCCACCTGCCAACCCAAGTTCTGGGCTACTCTGTGGAGCAGCTCCTGGTGTGCCCTGTGGTTGATCTGGAGAGGTCCCGATACCGCCGTGCCTGCCATAGCTTTGTCCAGGGAGGACAAAGAGGTTAGGGCCTTCTGCGTCTCATCCTCTAGCCCTTCTTGCACCTCCTCGCATGGCGGGAGCTCATTTGGGGCCTGCCTGACTGCATCCGGGACGGCACCAGGCTCGGTACCGTTTCTGCCCTCCTATGTTCTGGATAAGTGTCTAGTGGCCTGGAAACTGCGGCCTCCTTAGGTGCAAAAGGGCATTTGTGTGGGGACTGGGACTGATGCACTGAGTAGCCAGATCTTGAGGCTCTGGAGGGGGGCCCTTGCTGTTGGTGATAGGTCCATGGTGTCCAAAAGGGCCACTGCCCTGGTGGGCCCCAGTGTAGGTGTCACAGGGTTTGGGGCTCCCTGCTAGCCGGTGCCCTGAGGGCATAACTGGAACGGCCCAAGTCCACCTCGGATTCTGAGGATGCTGACCTTGAAGGCTAGGGTGGTGCTGTGGATTGGTGCTGCTGCGGGGCTGGGGAATGGTGACTCGTCGACCGGTATTCTCAGAACCGAGATTGATGGCTTGTGGTTGGGCCCAAGGACTTCAGCCTTGTAATGCCTTGGTGCTGGCCTGATGGTGCTGGGGAGCGGTGAACTGGCGGACGTGGTGCTGTGTGTTGGCTGGGGTCCAGTAACCCCGAGGCTCATCGAGTCAGGGGCAACTGGGAGTCCACCGAGGCAGAGCTCGACTGGGACAAACGCCAGGAGCAGTGCCAGGATGGTGACCTCGATGGGCACACCATTGCCGGTTTGCCTCTAGATGGCAGTCTTGGTGACGGAGGCTTCTCCTTGGCAGGGAGGGGGCTCATTGTGGACAATTCAATGAGGTCCTTTGCTGCTTCAAAAGTGTCCGATGTGGAGGGCTGTTCTATGAGCTCCTCCAGCCCTTCCTCCGCACTCAGCCCAGGGCTCAACGGGCTCATAGGCGCCGGAGCCACCGGTGCTGAGATATGTCCTGGGGTAGCAGTGCCCTTTTGCATGCTTGGTTCTCTTGGTGGTATCGCTGTCTTATGCGAGGAGCGTCCTCGGGTCTTAGGCTGGCCTTCAACCGGGCTAGCGAGGTCGAACGTTGCCAGGACCCATCTTGTTGCCTCAGTGCAGTATGCTAGCAGTACCCCATCGGTGCCGGATCGCAAACTGATGCCAGGGCACTCCACACCGAGGATGCCAGTGCCAAGGTCGGATGGTCCAAGGCCGAAGGTTGCAGCGTGGCCTCCATGAGCAGCTGCTGGAGACAAAAGTCTCTTTCTTTCTTAGCCCTCAGTTTACAGGCCTTACAGATCTTGCAGCGCTCCATCTGATGCGATTCCCCCAGGCAATGGAGACACGAGTCATGGGGATCACTAATAGGCATAGGCTTGTGGCACATGGCACAAGCCTTAAAACCTTGGACCTGCGGCACACCCCGCAGCCCAAGGCTGGTGTTGGAAGAGCTTCCAAACACCTAGTTAAGCTTCCTTTGTTCTATCACTACTGAGAAGTGCTAACTACTGCTAACTATTAACTACTGATAACTGCTAAATGCTGATAACAATGCTAAGGGTCACTCTCAGGGTCGAGAGGGGTATATATGCACCAGCTCTGGTGGGGGCTCTCCTGCCGGCCTGACAGGAGCCACTAAGGGAAAAAGTTTCAGACATCCGGTGACTGTAAAAAAAAACAACAAAAAAACAAAAAAAACAAACAAAAAAAAACACTGAACGGGTTCCACGGTTGCCGTGCTATGGCGTCTGCCATGGCAATCCAGGGAAAAAGAGCGTGAAATGATTGTCTGCCGTTGTTTTCCTGGAGGAAGGAATGACTGACGACATTTACCCAAAACCACCAGCAACAATGATTTTTGCACCATCAGCCACTGGGTGCTCAACCCAGAATTCTAAGGGGCGGGGGAGACTGCGGGAACTATGGGATAGCTATGGAATAGCTACCCACAGTGCAACACTCCGGAAATCGACGCTAGCCTCGGACCATGGACGCACACCGCCGAATTAATGTGCGCAGTGTGGCTGCATGCACTCGACTTTATACAATCTTAGTTTTATAAAACCCGTTTATGTACAATTGGAATAATCCCGTAGTGTAGACGTAGCCTTAGGGTATTTCTCTCTCAAAGGCACTATATTAAGCAGAAGCTGTGCTCTCCATCTGAATTTCCTTTAGTTTTTCGTGCATGTAGTCAGCATGGGCTTTCTATATTCCTACACCCCCACCTTTTTTACCAGCTTTGATCACATCTGAATTCACACAGAAAAGTAGAGCCAGACTGTGACTTACACTCCATGTGCAAGGCCGGCGCTTCCATATAAGTGACCTAGACGGTCGCCTAGGGCGCCAGGATTTGGGAGGGTGGCATTTTGCGGCCCTCGGCAGCAATTCGGTGGTGGCAGGGGGTCCTTCCGCGCTCCGGGACCCGCCGCTGAAGTGCCCCGAAGACCGGGAGTGCGGAAGGACCCCTCCCCGCTACCGAATTGCCACCGACTGGGAGCGTGGAAGGACCTCCGCCTAGGGCGCCAAAAACCCTGGCGCCCCTCCTGTCCATGGGATTGTATTGATTTTAGTGGCTTTGTAAATGGACAATTTAATCCATTGCATCATTCACTGAGGAGATAGCATGTGTTCACTGTAACTAGCTATTAAAATTTTCTTGTTCAGTTCTGTCAGTCAATTTTTGTTTTCCAAGTGGCCAGTACTCAAGGACTGTCAATCAAGCTTTCTGGAAAAGAGCAGTTTCACTGCATCTGTATGTATCCAATGCAAACAATAAAAATCACATTGATTGCAAAATTTCCTTAGTCTGATATACGTTCATTACATCTTTCCTCTGAAATGCCTTATAATAGAGCTCTTGAATAAATTTATCATAGCATTAGCAACTCTTACTACATCCCATAGTGTAGTAAGATGATGATGTCCCCTCTCAAAATGAGGGAAAGGACATGGAAGTGGATAAAATGTGTTTTATCTTTACCACTACATTTTCATTGACATACAGAAGATCCCATGGCACCTGCTTTAATAATACATAGCACTTATAGTAGCATGGTCCTTGCTATAGAAGAGGACATTAACCTAGTGTCTTAAAGCCTAGGAAAATCTGGCTTTTAGATTAATATGTGCTACTACCAGTACCATGTGCATGCAGCATTAAAAGAAACTCTTGAAAGTGGATATGTTGGTGTAACAGGCAAATCTGGTAACTTTGGGGCATGCTGATTTATTAGGGTTACTCTTCTGTGTGGAGTGGGAGAGCAGGGGGGTGTCTAATTTTATCAATGTACTGCTTGTGTCACTTGTATTCTCATACAGAGCTCTACTTCTGCAAGTTCCCTCCCAATAGACCTAGCTTGCAGGACTTAGGATCCCCAGGGCTGGGATCTTCCAGCCCCAGAATTTCTCACACATGCCTGAGAGAACTAGGTTAATCAGTACTCCCAAGCTGACCCCTTATATCCCTGGACTCAGTAGGCAGTGTCGAGCAGCACTTCCAAGCTGCCACCCTCTCATGCTCCTGGATTCAGCACATCCCTCTCCCCACTTTTGCATTACACTTGCTCTGATAGTAACCCACTTGATGAGCAGACTCCACAGGATTTTTGGGCACTGCAGAAACCTTTAGCTTAGGTATGAGGAGCATTGCTGCAGAGCGAATGTGGAAGCCAAAAAACATTGATGTGAGGGGGAGGGGACAGAGAAGCAACCAGCTTAACTATTCAAGTTATTTATTGCCAGGTAATATACAAGAGGAGCCAAACAAATAAAAGTTATAATCAAATTTAAGTTAGATTTAATATTATAAAAGTCAGGTTTAGAAAACTATAACTGATCACAGAAGTCAGGGTCAGAAGACTATACCTAGAGAGGGTTGGGTTCTCACCCCTGTGGAGCTTGAATTCATCAGCATTCCCAGGTGATGGTAGTGGTAACTGAGGGTCCGGGGTGCTGGAGATAGGTAGTGCCCCCAGCATGATCAGCTAGGAGAAGATGAAGTCCCAATGGAACTGATGCAGATTTTGGATCCAGGCATCAGAACGCGTACTTGAGCATAGGTAGGGTTTTTTGTAAGGAAAGAACAAGTAGGGAGAATACTAGATTAGTTTATGGGTAAACTGGTGGCTCAAGGGATTATACCAAAGTTTTTGTGCAGGCTAGACAAGAGGAAATGTTTATTCTTTTTTGAGTGATTGTTCATGTCCATTATACATTAGATGTGCGCGAGTCATGTGCACGGATGCACGCACAAGCCCTGCATGTCTGAGTCAGCTGCCACAGGTGTTTTATTGCAGTGTAGCCATATCCTTGAGCACTTCATTTAATGAGGTGGGTGGTGCAGGGGATAGGGCACGGGCCAGGGATTTAAGAGATCTAGGTTCCATTCTTGGCTCTATCTTTTCCTTAAACATAAAAGGTTCAATACACAGAATCATGAAAAAGACAAAGGAGGTTATATTCTATAGTCTAGGAAATTTCAGAGGAGAAAGTGGCTTGTTTAATCTCTTAGCTGCTGCGAACTAAGATCCTGATCATGTGATGTGCTGAGAGGAGCACGAATCAATGGAGGTATTCAAAACAACAATATTCAGGGCAATATAGGATGTTCCCTAAAAATAAGGGTCACCTTATTGTTCAATGTTCTCCATAAAAAAATGAGATTTAGGGCCAGATTGTCAGAGGGGCTTCAACTCCACCTCTTTCTCTGGGATTTTGTGTAGATACCTGTGTACACACTTTTCAAGCAGATACTTGCAGCTGAACTTGAATGAAAACATGAGTTTGCACACACAGGCCTTGGTAGGGGTCAGCCTATGCCAAACCACTTGTGGGCCTCCCCCTGCCAATCAGCTGAACTGCTAGTATATGTGCAGTTATAAAGCCACCTTCAATACAGGCCCTATGAAGGGCTCACTGTGATTGATTGTTGCAGCTGATATTCCCCTAACACCTGTAGGAGAAAGCCTCAGAGGTCAGACTTAATAAAAGAGTAGGCATCTCATCATTGTTTTCAGGGCAGTGCTACTATAGTCATTAGAATAAGTTGGAAGCGATTTGCTGGTTTCTGTAGAGTTCAGATACATGAAAATTACTTCTCAGGATTAACTAAGCCAGTCTGAATCTACTATTTTTTTTTAAGCCCACTTGCCAGATCAAGGTACTATAAAAAGTATGATCACATTTACAAACAAGACATAGAATTACCTTATAATATGGCCAGCAGAGGTTACCGCAGATCTCATTAAATAAGATCATGTTAGCTAAAACTTAATTTACAGTAAGGTCAAGAAGAAAACAAAGAAAGAAGAAGTAGGACCACTAAACACTGAGGATGGAATGGAGGTTAAGGATAACCTAGGCATGGCCCAGTATCTAAATAAGTACTTTGCCTCAGTCTTTAATAAGGCTAATGAGGAGCTTAGGGGTAATGGAAGGATGACAAAGGGGAATGAGGATATGGAGGTGGATATTACCACATCTGATGTAGAAGCCAAACTTGAACAGCTTAATGGGACAAAATCGGAGGGCCCAGATAATCTTCATCCAAGAATATTAAAGGAACTGGCGCATGAAATTGCAAGCCTGTTAGCGAGAATTTTTAATGAATCGGTAAACTCAGGGGTTGTACCGTACGACTGGAGAATTGCTAACATAGTTCCTATCTTTAAGAAAGGGGAAAAAAAAAGTGATCTGAGTAACTATAGGCCTGTTAGTTTGACATCTGTAGTATGTAAGGTCTTGGAAAAAATTTTGAAGGAGAAAGTAGTTAAGGACATTGAGGTCAATGGTAATTGGGACAAGTTACAACCTGGTTTTACTAAAGATAGATCGTGCCAAACCAACCTGATCTTCTTTGAGAAGGTGACAGATTTAGACAAAGGAAATGCAGTAGATCTAATTTACCTCGATTTCAGTAAGGCATTTGACATGGTTCCACATGGGGAATTATTAGTTAAATTGGAAAAGATGGGGATCAATATGAAAATTGACAGGTGGATAAGGAACTGGTTAAAGGGGAGACTCCAACGGGTCGTACTGAAGGGTGAACTGTCAGGCTGGAAGGAGGTTACTAGTGGAGTTCAAGGATCGGTCTTGGGACCAGTCTTATTTAACCTTTTTGTTACTGACCTTGGCACAAAAAGCGGGAATGTGCTAATAAAGTTTGCAGATAACACAAAGCTGAGGGGTATTGCTAACACAGAGAAGGACCGGGATATCATACAGGAAGATCTGGATGACCTTGTAAACTGGAGTAATAGTAATAGGATGAAATTTAATAGTGAAAAGTGCAAGGTCATGCACTTAGGGATTAATAATAAGAATTTTAGATATACATTGGGGACACATCAATTAGAAGCAACAGAGGAGGAGAAGGACCTTGGAGTATTGGTTGATCACAGGATGACTATGAGCCGCCAATGTGATACGGCCGTTAAAAAAGCTAATGCAGTTTTAGGATGCATCAGGCGAGGTATTTCCAGCAAAGACAAGGAGGTGTTAGTACCGTTATATAAGGCACTGGCGAGACCTCATCTGGAATACTGTGTGCACTTCTGGTCTCCCATGTTTAAGAAGGATGAATTCAAACTGGAACAGGTTCAGAGACGGGCTACTAGGATGATCCGAGGAATGGAAAACCTGTCGTATGAAAGGAGGCTCAAAGAGCTTGGCTTGTTTATCCTAGCCAAAAGAAAGCTGAAGGGGGATATGCTTGCTCTTTATAAATATATCAGAGGGATTAATATCAGGAAGGGAGAGGAATTATTTAAGCTTAGTACCAATGTAGACACAAGAACAAATGGGTATAAACTGGACACTAGGAAGTTTAGACTTGAAATAAGATGAAGGTTTCTAACCATTAGAGGAGTGAAGTTCCGGTACAGCCTTCCAAGGGGAGTAGTGGAGGCAAGAGACATATCTGGCTTTAAGACTAAGCTTGATAAGTTTATGGAAGGGATGGTATGATGGGATAGCTTAATTTTGGCAACTGATCTTTGATTATCAGCAGATAAGTATGCCCAGTGGTCTGTGATGGGATGGGATCCAAGTTACTGCAGAGAATTCTCTCCTGAGTGCTGGCTGGTGAGTCTTGCCCACATGCTCAGGGTTTAGCTGATTGCCATATTTGGGGTCGGGAAGGAATTTTCCTCCGGGGCAGATTGGCAGAGGCCCTGGAGGCTTTTCGCCTTCCTCTGCAGCATGGGGCATGGGTCACTAGCTGGTGGATTCTCTGCAGCTTGAGGTCTTCAAACCACAATTTGAAGACTTCAAGAACTTGGACATAGGTTAGGTGTTTGTTACAGAAGTGGATGGGTAGGGTTCTGTGGCCTGCTTTGTGCAGGAGGTCAAACTAGATGATCATATTGGTCCCTTCTGACCCTAAAGTCTATGAGGTGGGAGCTAACCTTATGTTCTCAGCCAATTTTTTCCCCTATTGAACTGAAAAAGAGCAAAGACATTTTTACATACAGCCCAGAGCTGCTGCAGGACCTATCAATATTGTTCTCTGAGGAGGTGGGGAGAGTAATAGAAATCATAAACTAAACTGGTCATTTTATTTAATAGTCTTATTGATGAAAGATTAGAGGTACTATATTGCATGGTTAACAAGATTCTTCTCAGAACCAACAGGAACAACAATACAGTATAAAATAAAAATGTAGAGGCCTTAGGCTTAGTCTGACTGCATCTTATGCACTGAATACTAGAGTAGAGAGCTCAGCTACATTTTAACTAGAAAAGTAGCCTCAAGCCTTAACACTACCCATTCTGAAAAGTGCTTCGGTACACAAAGCTGTTCGGAGAGAATTCTCAATCTGGGGTCATGAAAAAAATTTGTCAGGGGATTGTGACCCATATTGCTAAAAGGAAGGGGAATCCTGCTATGGAAGAGGCTGACCACTGTTCTATGCATTTCAAATGAAGGGAGTCTAAAATCGGACAGTTTTTACATGGCTTACAAATAGATTTCCAATTATTTTACATGATAATGGAAGTGCAGTGCTCTCCCCTCCCCCATATTCTTGGGCCAAGAGGGATGTACAGGATTTGAGCCTTCCCTCCAACCTTCGGAAAGGCTCTTTTCTTGAGAATAAGCCAATCAATAGGCAAGCTCTCCCAGCATGGCATTATGGGGGAGAAGCAACTCCATTAGGGACAAGGAGATGTCCTCTTCTGGCATAACTGGACAATAGAAGTGAGTGGGTAGGGAGAGAGAAGTCCGCGTTCTCCTCAAAACTCTTCACTCTGCAGTGTGGCTGCCCCTGGCCAGCAAAGCTAAAGCTAATCAGCAGCTGCTCAGTGGTGCTACGGGCTCCATCCTGCCAATGTGCGCTAGTCTATGGGTATAGGGCACCTTTACAAACCATCTGATTCCAACTGTGGGTCTAAAGGACACCTTCCAGCCAAAAGCCTGGATCCTGCTTTAATCCACCCATTCACAAGCACGGGAACATTGTGTGCAGTTTATTTACCAATATTTCCTGCAACAATGAAGACCAATTGAAGATAGGTCATCAGAATAAATTAAGTGATCAAGAAGTTTTATTATGTGTGTATTCAAAGTTAAAAAAACAGAAGCAGGAGCAAGATTTATCTAGCATCTCTAAACTATGTGGGGTACAGTACTTTGTAGAAACATAGCTGGAAGGGACTTGAAATACATTAATGGTACCCTTTGCTCCTCCAATGAAAAAAGGCCCTACAAAAGAAACTGGTAATGCTTCAAAAGTCTCCTAAACAATTGCACATTTGAACTCATTGGAATAGTTCTTGTATTTTAAATTGCACAAAACAGTATGTTTCTTCAAAAATGTATTGCTTGTGTAAAAAAAAACATCCTTCAGTGCATGACTGGTTTGTTAAATCTCAAGGTTTATTTTTGTGATGAACTGATGTTTTGCCAGCCATAATCACTTATATCTAAGTGATGCTATAACTACATTAATTTCATATATTTGTTATAGAAAATATATTTGTTAAATTTAAAAGCTATGTAGCAGATTATAGATTATCCAGTGGTAAAACCTTAATAAGATTGCCATGGATGGGCGAATTATTCACAACAAAGGGAAAAGTTAAATGCTAAATATGGGAAAGGTGCTAGATAGCCAAAATGCCAATTTGTTTTGCAAGAGAACATTAAAAGAAGCTGATGCAAGTGGGTACTAGCTCTTTATTTGCTGGAAAGAGGTTATCCCAGTAGCACAGACTGACATAGGGGACAGAATGAAATTAAATCAACTAGCATTCAAATCATATAATTCATTATCAAACCTAAATAGTTTTAATTTCCCAAGGCAGGTGCACAGCTCCTGTTCCTGTTAATAGGTGGTGTGCATCCCTACCCCCAAATCTTTGAGGCACATAAAACTTACAACATGGCTCCAAACCTCCCCAAGTTTTACTTTTGCTGCAATGTAATCTAAATAAGGAATTATTAAAAGGATTGTAAATATATAACCCATCTTGATTTTTTTGGGTAGAGGGACCCATGGAGAAGAATGTTTTCACAGATCTCTTATTGTTAAATGTTTAGTATTAAACTATGTGATTGGAACAAAAAAAAAGTTGTGTATGGGGAAAAACAAAACAACTCATTTTCTCTTCCACTGTTTTCATTCTTCTCTCCTAAATGCCCATTTCCTCCCTGATTTACATTAGCTCATTACCTAACTTCAGGTCCTTTCTGGCACAAATGATATTTCATGTGATAGTTTTGGAAAGACTTCTGTTTTCACGCTAAAAAACTTTCCATCATGTAGCAAGGAATGGAACTAATCAATGTAACTCTTCAAATGTAAAACATTCAACATATTCTTTTCAATACCGTTTCAGATCATTGAACAAATGTATTCCTTTTCCTAGAGAATACAGAGTTGCCAAAAGCTCTAAATTAGCATTTACTCATTCAGATTTCAAATTTGAGAGGATAAACCAAAACACTAGCGTGATGCCAGTTTCTGAGGGAAGCTATGAGAAGTGTGAAGAATTAGGAAGTATCAAGCTAAAAAAAATATCCTTTAGCAAAATATTTCTGGAGAGTGGTTAGTCAAAGCCAGTTCCAAAATATGTGAATCAAGAATATACCAGAGATGGTATTTAGTAGCATGGAATCTACCATCTTACTCAGTTTGCATTTCAAAAACAGTAAGACCATGACATTACTATCCCATGATATTAGCATACACTAGCTAGAGCAGGCTATAAATGCATATCAAAAATATATGATAATGATTTTAAAATCAGCAGTGTCAACAGCACCATTTGGGTGTTGCTGTAAGGCTATCATGGCAGTTTTCCAATACCTCATCAATTTTTCTGCAAGAATGAACATATCACCTCCAATGGCAGCAAAAAGAGCTGACCTGCACATACTTTTCCCCTCATTACATAATACACTATAACATTAGTTTTTATGAAAATCCAATGAACTCCCATCTCCTTTGCAATTCCACAGTACATCATGATAAAGTTAAAGGAATTTCATTTTCAAAAACTGTTTAATAAGCTCTTGTATGACAACCTTATGGCATTACATATATCCTAATATTTATGGAACGTAGATAATTCATGCACTTGACAGACCAATGTACATGGCAATATTTCCCTAAAAGTTCACTGTAAATGCCAGCTGGAATCGTTCAATCCACGAAAACGTCAGACCTCCTCACTCAGTTTATAATGGGAAGGACCACCACTGCACATAGCATTTAAGATTAACAGCCCTCATCTGAACTCAGGCAAACTATTCAAGAAATATTCTGTATCTTCATAGTTATTGCTTCAGAAGAGAATTTTAGAAATGTTTAACATTAATTTTTCTTCAAAAGACAGACAAGGTGGTAATTAAGCTAATGCTATAGCTATATATAGTTTCTTCATGGTAAATGGAGAACTAAGCTTTTCCACATAAAAATTTAGGTCATTAAAGTTATGTAGGAGGAGCTTTTTATTTTAGCGATTATAGCCAAGACAACAGGCTTGCATAGCCCCCCATTTTAACAGCACTATAAAGATACTGGATGAGCATGTGAGATTTGTGACAAATTGTGGGCTGCCTTCACTACTGAGAATGTGCAGTTTAGCTACAAAAGTTCAGTTGTGTTAGCCAAGAGGGGAAAAAAATATAGCTTCAGCATGTCTAAAAGCCTGGGATTATTTACAGACACTTCAGAAGCTATTTGAAGAGAACAGATTATTTTAAAGTAGTTTTACCAATAACTGAACTTGCAGATGACATTCCAAGAAAGCCAGTAGATCAGGACCTCTTATGTCAAGCATTTACTCTTACTGCCACCCCAAGACAGAGGGAACGCCTGCCCCTTTATTCAAACATTGCTTCAAAAAATAAGTAAGTCTTTCCTTCATCCAAAGTTATAACCAATACTCCTTTTGGAGGCAGCCTAAACAGCTGCACCCAGGCAAAGAGTTCAATGGGGGACTGCTTACTGGAAGGGACAGTATTTACTATTTGCACAAACCTGAAAAAACTAAACTCATTTTGCTCTGATAATCCTTTAGCTACTGTACAAGATATTTCAGCAGAGAAAGCACATTGTTAACACTACATGTAAACCAAGTTATGACAGATCCTTTTATCGCAGTGTCATGTTGCAGGTAAGCCATTTTATGTTATATCAACAGGCTGGGAAATTGCATTTTTGCATCAAGGTGATTCTCATTGAAGCCTATATAGAGCAAAACTCTTCTAAAGGCAACCGTCCATCCTGGAAGAGCAAGAGAAAAAGGATCCAGCAATCAGTGCTTTTGTGACGATATTCTTAGGAGGAATTTCATTCATTCGGTGCATGTTGCTGTACATAAGGTGCATGAACCTGTCAGGTCCTAGGTCAGCGTGAGGAGAGGCCAGTTGCAAGGCTGCAACCAACTACTGGCGTCATGTCCCATATCTATAAGAAAACACAAGATGTGGGAAGCTACTCAGCACATCACATAGTATTAAAATCAAGAGTATAAGACCTACTCTAATATTCTTTTGGCTACATGTGTAACAATATGCCCTAAAAGAATCAGCATTCAACAGGACACTGAAATAGCGCTGTTTGTCAGCTTGGTCACCTTCTAAAAATTATACTAGCCTTGCGAACCAACATAGTCAAACTATGTTTGAAAAAAGGATTCTAGCTTGCACAGCACGTTGTTACAGAGCTATAGAACATTAACAAAGAGGGTTTCCAAAGCCAAAATTGGTTTTTTTCCCCATAAGCCTGTCTGTGGAAGAGCATAAAGAGTTACTGGGCTGTTCCATTACTAATATCTGCAGGAAGTATAACCACAGTATAGCATATGATCAAAAGGTTTTATGACTTAAGGAAATTGAGTACCACTGCAGTAGAGCTAGAGATAGGGCACGTTGACCAAGGGTTATACGAGTAGTGCTCTAAATTGCTGCTTGGGGCACTCCACTTGCTTTGTCTAATGTGTGTTACAGGAGTGTTCCGTGCTTTCCGACACTCCAGGATACACTTGCAGGCACTAGGCAAACATACTGGTAGTGTCAAGATCCTCATCTGCCAAGCCAGCCACAGTAGTGATGAGACAAAGTATAGAGAGACATGGGAACAGGAGGAAATGAAGATAGGTATCAGACAGTAGTAAGTTGGGTAGTGTCAGATTGAAGATGGAATATCAACCTGGCAACTGAACATATACAGATTCCTCAGTGCTGAAAAACTATTTGAGAAGTAAAGACTTTATCTGATATTTGTGAGCCTGAAGCCGTCACTGTTCCACAATTAAATCCCCAAACTGCATCCAGACATAATTAATTTCCTCTACAGTCATTTCAAATGGAGTGACAACAGGTATTTAAGCAAAACATTTTAAAATGCAAGTCCTTGGGCATGTGCTGACAAACCCTTTTGCTGAATGTATGCTATCAGCAAGAGAAGCTGAGATTAAGTTCCTCATTTGGAAGACTCGGAATCTAAATAGCAGTTCATTTCATCTCTTAATCAGATTAGTATGGGACTGAAAACACACAGTTTTATTAAGACTGGATGATCTCTATGAAATCACTGTGATTAGAGAACACTCTGACCCTCCTGGGGTCTGTGAAGAGCCCAGTTATCTATAGAAACTTCATACTTTGACGATGTGCAAAACAAATAAACTATCATAATTTAGAGAAAATCCTCCAAACCTCTATGACATGAATAGTTCTCCATTGAGCTTCAATGAGACTGAAGCTCAATGAGCCCTTCGATTTCAGATTCCTTGGAAGCAGGGACCATATCTCCTTATTGTATGGTGCTTTACAGACACTGCTACTCAAAACTATACAAACAGTGCTTTTAATTCATGAGGATTTCCTGCATATTCACCATATTGGCTGAATGACAGTAGTGGGATCGATTATTAGAAAGTCTTTGTCCTTCTCTACAATAATTAAATACTACTAAGTTTTTGACTCAGGCTTAACCTTGCTGTCCACAAAGCATGAAGTTGCCAGCTTGATTAAGTGTTTGCAACCACCGGGAAAGACAAAATAATGTGTCGCCTTAACTGACGGAGTGCATAAACTATTAATATCATAAAACCCAAAGTAAAAGAGAGTGAGTTATGTAACCTGTAGACTAATCCTACCTTCACAATTCGATCACTTCCACAGGTCACCATTAGTCCCCTAGAAATGTCCATAGACATGTGGGAAATGTTGTGTTTTCCTTCATGAAAGGTTGCCAGGGAAGTACGACTAGCAAAAGAAAACAGTTTAATTAAAAACTATTAGACATTAAAACCAGGTGCCATTGCAGCAATACAAAATAAAAACATTTACAGGGAAATTTCTGAAAAGCTAGTAAGTCAAACCTGACAATGCCCACCTACATGACAATGAAACAATCAGTAAGCTCTGCCCAGAGTACACTAGTTACAGGAGTGACACGTGCTTACCTGGGCTCCCACTTGATTTGTGGAAGTCCCTCAACACAGCACAAAGGAAAATAGGAACATGGTACAGAAGAATACAGTTCTTTGCTGCTGACATTTAACAGCTGTAAAGTCTACTTTCCAACAAGCTTCTCAAACTTTTCATCCAGCTGTACTGGTTACTAGATTAAGCAAGTGCCTGCTGTCCCTCTTCTGCCTGCCCCTCCCTTCAAAATGTGTGCAAAGCAGCCCCAAAAGAACTACCAATGTAATACAATCAAGTTAACCTGACTGTGAGGCATCAATGTTCTTCGCTGCCTTGTGAAAGATAGGAGGTTAATAATTTTTCCACGCTAGTACCTTATGTATATTCTTTCCTGTGAGAAGGCTGCATATTAGAACCTGAAGGTATCGGATACATAAGTGAGATTTGCTTATTTACATATAGATTATAAAGATAGTATGTAGTTTCTGGCATTTAATAAAAGGCTGATTACAAACAGATGAGCCACATCTGCCAGAGTTGTAATCAAACATATACAGATAACTTAAAGCCATCAGAAGTTTCAGCCTTTAGTGTATAAAGTCAGTAATGGAACAACAACATCAGATCTTTAAGCATACTCACTCTTCATCTTTGATTGACTCAAAGCAAGAGTCACAGACACGGACCTGGAACTCAAAGCCCATGATTGGGTAGCTGGACCGCTTAGTGCTGCACTTGCCACATACTGCTTGACCACATTTCCTGCAGTGATGCTTCACAGGAGAATTAAAATAAAATGAACATTTCAAGACATGAAGTGTTACTTGACAACTCCCAAATCAACAGGAGGGATGACAAAAAAAAAATTGTGCAGCTTCCTATGACAGTTACCTTTCAGAACCAGTCGTAACCAAGGACCAAGAAACCCTGGGTTATATGCCAGCCCCAGGGAATTTTGCCATTGACTTCCAATAAGGCCAGGATTTTACCCATATACTCTACATCACTTTTCTCCAACAGATCTGAGGGCAAGTGCCTTACAAATGAAAGATGTTCATTATACTCTTGCCTTCACTATCATCAAGAGGGGTGTGTGTGGGGGTAGGTGGGGTGAGTGGATTTCCTCTGGAACATTTAGGAGGTTCCTTTCAACATTTCCAAGAGATCCACACTCTGGCATAACTGAAGGAGGGCAAGGCCATTAGTGCTTCAGCACCACAAGGTGCTCAGTTTAAGGTTAACATTTTGGTAGTGAGCTCTTAGGCCATTTTGTGCATTCGGTGTTTACTAACTAACTCTCTCTTACATGCACACTTGTGCTCAAAACAGGTTTTACTTTCTTTCAACCCCATTATTCCCCACCCAGGACAACTCAGTTTAATGCTTTTCTTTACTGTACTTGGTAACTTATCAGCACCAAGCTGAGACTTCCTTATTCACAATACTTTGCCAGCAATGAAGACACCAATGACCTCTACAGCTTTATATTATGTCTTTCTACTCATTTTTTTCTTTTCAAAGACGGATTGGAGTTGAAGTTTAGAAGTACGGAAGAAGTGTATAAAAATAGACCACCACCACAAACAGCACCACCATGAGCGATTTACAACCACATCCTCACCTGTCTCAACCCTAGTGTCTTTGTGTCCCACATCTGCTTTATATTCCAGAAGAAAGGCTGTTCACATTTTTGACAAGAATCACTTTCTAGCCACTGAGGAGCCTAGCAGGGGAGGGAGAAATAAATACTGTTAGCACATATTCAAATCAACAAGGTTATGAACAGCTCCGGTTTTCATTTTTGTTTTTAAATGAAGATAGATGTACAGTGAAATTTAAACAACTATTGAGAGGAGCCCTTTGTCAGCTATGGACATTACATAACAATACAAAAGAAACCCTGACTTGCTTTACATTCAGTCACACTCAAAAAGCAATTTGAGAATTCAGTGCTGAGCTGTGTGCAGGAGTCATAATAATAGTTACCAAGATCTGTGCTCTCGCACAGTGTTTACCCTATGATGTTTCTTCTTACTGCCCTAATGAGAAAACCTGCTAAGATGCATCTCATTTATTAAATTGCTGCAAGAGTTGTAGATTCCTCAGTCTTGCTGCCAGGATGATTCTGAATGGCTATAAAGTAATCTGAGATACAGAAACTCTACAGTAAATTAATTACTCCCTCAGAAGCTCTCACTCTCATCATGTCCTTTTCCTGGGGCTGCAGCCTTTGAAGCAGTTAAGAGAAAAAAAACTTTTATCAGCTGCATCCCACCTATCCACTTGCCCTCACTCCAAGTATGGGCCTCTGCTTCCCTATCTGGAAATGATGCTTGACTATACTGGGCTCTCTGGATAATGTGAGCAATAGACATGCTAAGTAGTACTAACATTCTCAGATATTACTGCACTATAGCAAAGTACTCAAAGCATAACTCTGAAGTTAATACTTGCACTTTTTAGTAAGGTATATTTGTGGGACAACACATAATAATAGTTTTAGGGCATCTCCTTATGTTTTGGGTAAATATTCCCATGCATCTGATAAGGATCATATACCCTGGAAGCTATTTCAAGGTTAGTTTAACTCCCTTAAATTCCACACCACTGCAGTGTTGCAACTTATGCCCAAGAGAACAGAAAAAGAGAAATTGTTCTATGGTGACTCACTTTCCATCTCAAATTTCAGAATAATCCTGACCACCCACACCGACTGCTGAGTCATGGTCTCTCCACATTCTATGACGTTCCATCTCCCAACAGACTAAACAGTAAGTGATATCCACTAACATTCCCTTTTCTATCACATCGGTGGACCTTCCTACACCAGATGCATCAATAAAAGGAGAGTAGCAAATTCTTAATTAACCAGGATTGTTGACAAATGGAGAGCGAGAGCACGAGTG
Organism: Gopherus evgoodei; assembly: GCF_007399415.2. NCBI lineage: Eukaryota > Metazoa > Chordata > Testudines > Testudinidae > Gopherus > Gopherus evgoodei. The sequence goes on along the minus strand of NC_044330.1, from coordinate 37,897,112 downwards.
CGTGAGAGGGTGTGTGTGTTGATTCAGTCAGAAAGAAAGACTGTCTCCATTTCAATAATAAGGAGATAACAGTTTCAGGGACCATTGTTTTCATCTCCTGCCCATTTGGGTTTCCACTTTGGTTCAGCTGCTTCTGTTTCTCATTTCTCAATATCCATTTAATGGCAGAAAATAGATAAACCAATGGATAAAACATTAAAAACTACCAAAGTTTAATCTAAACTCCCATTAAAAATCTATGCCACTAGTTTTGGGAATTTCCTCAACATGTCATCAACAAGGGTCTAAAAAGCTCTAGTGCATAAAGACTGTCTAGTTTATACTTTGATCTTTAACTTGGTAAACAAAAAACCTTAAGCTCCATAAAATCGTCTCCTCACTGTTCTAGAGCAGTGGTTCCCAAACTTGTTCTGACACTTGTGTGGGGTAAGCCCCTGGCGGGCTGGGCCGGTTTGTGTATCTGATACATCTGCAGGTTACGCCAATTGCGGCTCCCAGTGGCTGCGGTTCGCTGCTTCAAGCCAATGGGATCTGCTGGAAGCGGCGTGGGCTGAGGGACGTAATGGCCGCCGCTTCCAGCGGCTCCCGTTGGCCTGGAGCAGCGAACCGCAGCCACTGGGAGCTGCGATTGGCAGAACCTGCAGATGTGTCAGATACACAAACCGGCCCAGCCCGCCAGGGGCTTTCCCTGCACAAGCATCAGAACAAGTTTGGGAACCACTGCTCTAGAGGAATCGTCAGAGGAAGTGTATTTAGCTTTGCTGCTGTAAGATCACTCGTATAGCCGCTCTATGCTGATGCAAGAGAGCTCTTCCATGGACATAAAAACCCACCTCCACGAGCAGCAGTAGTTAGGTTGGCGGGAGAAGCTCTTCCACCAGCATAGCACTGTTGACACCAGTGCTTCTGCCAGTGTAAATTATATTGCTTGGGGTGTGTTTTTCTTCCACACCCATGAGCCAAAGAAGTTATACTGACAAAAAATGGTAGTGTAGACATGGCCCTACATTGATCGTGAACTGGTTAACAGATTCTGGAGGAAAAGGAATCTATGGGCTTGTCCATGCTGTGCATTAGTGCACACCAGCTAGAGGTGTAGATTCTACTGTGCACCAGCATGCTATGCACTAACTGACCTGCATGGACCTTAGAAGTTTTCATGCATGCTGATATCAACAGGACTACACCAATGCACTACATATCATGTAGGCAAGCCCTTTGTTTAGCACTCAGGAGCAGTCACTTCTTTGTTCCCTTTGTACAGCACCTAGCATTGGGGCTTCTGGTCCAACATGGGCTCCTAGGTGCTACCACAATATATGTCAAATGAAAACAGTGCTTGTGGCTTTGAAGATCCTTGCAAAGAAAACAGGGTGTGCAGAGAAAAAGCAGTAAGAGCAGCCTATTACCAAGCCATTTTTTGGTTGGTCTGACAGCATTAATGTACTGGTGGCAAGAAACTACAGCTTCACAGGCTACACAGATTTTTTTCTATAGCACTTTATTTCATAATACACTAAGGAACATTTAACACAGAACAGGGTCTCAAGCCTTGCTTAAACAATATTTCAATGTATGTCATTTATATTTAGTAATCAAGGGCTCCTTAAAATCTGGCTACTCAGTGAGTCACTTTTATACTTTTAATATTCGTTTTGAGGAGAGGGGAAGGGTAAACTACAGTACCATTTTACTGAGACAAAAAAAGGAAATGTTTTGTCAAGTCTGCATAACCCTACAGGGAATTCAATACACAGTCTGCAATAGGGTGCTGCGTCTTGTAGGACCCTACAGGATTCTTTCCAACTATATTAACTAGAACAGATGTGGAGAGGGTATGCCTTTAGGTCAAGCATGGCACAGATCTATTATGTGGTCCATCCTTGTCTTTAAAATGGAAGTGTGGTCTGTGGGGACTTGGTTTCAACATGCAAAGCTTCACCTTCGTCCACATGGCCAGGCTTGCACTGAACAATGCTCTGCAGTCTTCGTGGATTGTCACTGCCCTTATCTTTATGGCAATCTGATACTTTTCATGGAAGCTGAGGCACTGAGCTCTGATTCCTGGCCAGTTACCAATGCTTGATTAACTTGGGGTGCCCTGATCTAGGACAGAATAAGCTGGAAAGCATAGCCATTGCAGAGTTCACAAAGTGGCAGCACCAGATCCTTTGACCTAGCATTTGCGCTTACCTCTTCTCTGCTAATATCCATATTCCAAACGGCAATTCCTCCATCAGCTGAACATGAGACCAATTGCCGTGTCAGCTGAATGTAACAAATGGCCTGCACCTTGTCACTGTAAACAAAGTGGACACTATTTATTCTTTCGAACATTTAAGCAAAAGCAACATCCCTAAAAATTCAAACCCAGACTTGTTAAGAGTCACCTGGAAAGCTGAAAACAATGTCAATAGCCAGGTATTGTCAGCTATCGAATGATTTTAAAGCAAGACCACTAAGTGGCAACCTAAAGTGCTTGAAACAGAGAATCAAAGTTTAGAAGCAGGACTTGGTATCCTCATTGTCAAGTGTTATCTCAGCACTGAAGTAGCTGCGATAGAACAAAGTGTTAGCATAGGAAGCAGCAGCTTTGACCTGTAAGCTGAAGATACAGCATCATGTCAGTGTTCTGCTAGTGAAGCCTAACAACAAATGGAATGCATCTCAGGTGACAGGTGTCTGAACTGAGCAGAACTGCAAATACGCTCTTCAACAGAATACCAACTTATTAGGAGACAATTGTGAGAAGATAATTCCTTCATGGCTATGTCCTTAAAGATTCAACTGGAAACTCTTTTGCTGATATGAGTTGTTAGGGTTTGCAGAATTCAATTTAAAAGATAAATATTTATTTTCATCTATTTATGTTGGTTCTGTTGCAGGAAATTATGGAGGAGTCAGACCACAGCGTGGTCAGAATAATTATTTAACAGTAGATGTTGATTTAAAATGTTATAAAGCTTTAACTGTTCAAACAAAAACCACCACATGTCAAATAAATGAGGTAAATATCTTTAAGTCAAACTAGCAAGTTCAGACAAAGTACAAAAAAGTTTTCAAGGAAGCAGAATTTATTACTGAGGGAATTATTTTTTCACTGGGTGTTTGTGTGTGTGTGTGTGTGTGTGTGGCAGAAATTGGTGTTTACTGACATTTACCAATAAAAATCGAATCCTGCCAAGCCTAGTTATTGTGATTCAGTGTCTTAATCTCTTCCCCATCCACAAGTTCCTGTTTCCTTTAAGCATGGTATTCACTCACAGACTTTCTTCAAGGAGGAAAACTGACTTACAGAAAACAAACAAACATCTATTTTTGATATAGCTATTCAGAATGGAAATCTGCTGTGGATCTCCATGCTTTTAGTCACATTGAATTTTCACTGTTTTGCAGTTTTCAGTTCAGAAAGAAAAAACACTGCTTTTGAAATAGAATGATTTTTCCCACACTTTGTAAAAACTCCACCACCATCGTCCAGTGTGAGATTAGATAGGAAAAACTAATAGTTGATACACACAATCTTCCCAACAGGATACATGATGGAGGAGTGAAAGAAGCAGTGGAAGATCCTCCAGTAACATAGGTGTCAAATTACACTATTGTAGCCAATATGTAAAAGTGAACAGTTGCATGTCAATGCACAGAGGAGTGGGACTTCATGTGCACTTGTGAGAAGTGCAGGAAGTCAGCATAGATACTTTAAAAATACTAACTACGCCAATAAAATAATTCTGGGATTTCACGACTAGTGTCTAAGATGAAGAGGAAGCATTAGAACAAAGGATTGTACATATTCAAGCTGCTATGCAGATGTCATTGTACATTTCCACTCCTTTCCTGCACAAGCATCCTTATGAAGGGTACATTATAGCAGTGGGACTTGACCTCCATGCAGCAAAAACTCCCAATATTAGATGGAACACAGCTACAACACTGTAAACAAAGGTAGTCATAGTACTTTCACCCACTTCTTTATTCTGGGAACTATTTTTATTCTGATCACTTCCCACATTTAAGTCATAGCCGTGACAGGAAGGCTGCTCTGAGATTTGTTCCCCCCCAATCCCCATTCATCACCATCTTCAGAGAGAGCTCTGAAATATGCTACCTTGACTAATTCCTATTCACAATACTTGGGAGCGTGTTACATTTAGTTTTTCTGAAACCCCACAAACTAGTTAGGTATTTGGAAAAAAATTAAATGGCAAGTCACTGCTACATACTGATGGCCCTGAAGCAGCAGTGTTCGGCCTTTCCTTCCACCAATATCCCACAGAATAATGCTGTGATCAGATGCTCCAGAGAAGAGTAGTCGTTGAACAGGATCCCACCACAGGGAAGCAACACTTCCTTTAAAAAAAATAATAAAATAAATGGATGAGGTAATCTCTTTTATTGGACTAGGAGAGAGAAACTTTGGAGCTCATTCACAGCTCTTCATTCATGCTTCAGTAAGATCAAAGGTGATAGTCCCCACTGTGACTCTAAGAGCATAGTTAGTAAAGAAAGGCAGCCTAACAGTTTAAAGTCATTGAACTATCATCAGTTGGACAATCAAACTTTAAGAGACAAAGGATAGCAAGCAATGGGATAACTTGGTTTGGCAGGACTAATGCATATTTCTAAAGTGCTCGTTGTTAGTTAAACAGTCACAGGAAAGTTCAGGTTTTCATGCAACACTAAAGCCAGTTTTGTTTGAAAGACAAATGTAAATACTAACATTTAATAAAGAACAGGACAAGAAGCTAAGCAATGACTTTGGTTTTCTAACAAGATGAGCTATGAATTAGGTTAACAGCTTCCCCAAGTACACCTCTACCCCGATATAAAGTGGCCCGATATAACATGAATTTGGACATAACGCGCTAAAGCACAGCTCCAGCGGCCGGGGCGGGGGGAGGGGGGAAGGACTGCACACTCCGGCAGATCAAAGCAAATTCAATGTAATGCAGGTTCACCTATAACATGATAAGATTTTTTGGCTCCCAAGGACACAGTGTTATATCAGGGTAGAGGTGTCTATGTATATCAGCAGCCTATAATTGCATTTAATACCATTCCTTACTGGGCTCTTTGTAAGGTGAAAATAGTCATTGTGACAACTGAATCGATCAGGCAGCAACTTGTTCATAATACCAATATGTTAACAATACAATAATGCATACAATTGGCAGTTGAGAGGAATACAAGTGATATCAGTCATTATACAGTGACCTCTTATGTAATTAGCTCTGAATACAGTTGTGCTCTGACAATTTATTCCAAATATTTTAATAGCAGACAGTCACATGACAAACACATTGCAGGGCAAAATTTATGCGCTGTTGGTTTTTACAAAGATATTCTTGTATGTGTTTCATACTTAGAGCCCTTCAGCCTAACACATTGGCTTTGTAATTACTGAACACAGAATGCATGGTACTATATTAGGCCACCACTGTCATTAAAAAAAATGAAAACAAAAAAAGAATTACACTATTCAAGTGGTGATTTATTTTAAACTAGGGTGCGAAAACTACAGCCTGCATCCAGCCTGTCAAACCTTTTGATCCGTCCCTCGAGCTCCAGCCAGCAAGCAGGGCTGGGGGCTTGACCCGCTCCACGCAGCTCCTGGAAGCAGCAGGATCATGTCCCCACTCCATCTCCTACGTATAGGGCAGCCAGGGGGCTTTGCATGCTGGCCTGCCCCAAGCACCGGCTCTGCAGTTCCCATTAGCCAGGAACCATAGCCAATGGAAGCTGCAGGGGTAGGACCTGCAGACAGTGCACCGTGCAGGGCTGCCTGGCCATCACCACGCCTCCGTGTAAGAGCCAGAGGGGGACATGCTGCTACTTCCAGTAAGCACCACCTGGAGCCTGCACCCTCTGACTTCCTCCCACCTCCCAGCCCTGACCTCTCTCCAAACCCCTCAGTCCCAGCCCAGAACACCCCCCCCCCAGAACAGCCCTCACTCCCACCCACCCCATAACCCTCTGCACCAGCCCAGAACCCCCTCCCGCACCCTGAACTCCTAATTTCTGGCCCCATCCTAGATCCCACACCCCCAGCCAGAGCCCTTACCCCCTCCTACACCCCAACCCCCAATTTTGTTAGCATTCATGGCCCACCATACAATTTCCATACTCAGATGTGGCCCTCAGGCCAAAAAGTTTGCCCATCCTTGTTTTAAACCTTCAACAAAATTGGACTTTTGAAAGACCAATAAGGGCTGCTTTAATATACCAAGAGAATATAAAGTTATATCAAGTTACTGGATGCAATATTCTATTCCTTCCTTTAGAGATGTGTAGTTTTATACAGCATCCTTCCATTGTTCAAGTGATATCTTTTCTGCCACTACCTCAACCGATACTCATCTTGTTTTCAGATTAAATTACAGCCTCAAATCAATCCTCTCCTTTCTGGCTCTTATAATTAGTAGCAGTAAGATTTGCATGGGCTGCACAGAAGTTTTTGTTTTTAAAACCACACACACACACACACACACACACACTGACCCCTTTGAAAATATTTACATGGATATTAAGAAAAACTAATAAGTACTTATGCCCAGCCACAGACCACCTTGGAAGCCAACATGATGTTTTGGTGCATGTTTGCTATTCAATTGTAGTGAATTGCTAAAGAGTTGTAAGGAGGAAGTGAAGGGAAAGAAAGAAACAAACAAAGCTTAGTTAAAGCAGCCACCTTTGAAATCTCCTGCACCTTACAGAGCAACAAGATTCTTTCACAGAATGCTGATATTAAATAAAGTTCTCAAACTGGTACAACAAGGCCTAAAGGTGCTGTTTTAAATCAATACAAAAGGCTGCGTGGACATTTATTTTGGTTTAAACCAGTCTTCTTTCCATCACAACTAAACTGAAATAAGCTACTCTTGAACCAAAGAGTCCCACCTGGGCTTTGACAAATTTAAGGGATGATTTTAAACCAATGTAAACAAACTGTTGAAACCCATGCTGACAAGGCCTCAGCAATAGCAGACCCACTGAGCCAACATGAGTGGTAAGAACAATTCAGTATGGCATCAAGTCATCTGTTTATATGACATGCAAGCTACATAGAAAAGATACTAAATCAAAGCAGATTTTTCAAGTATTTTATAGCTCACTGATTTTTAAGTATCAACAGAATACAATAGACTAATTCACAGTATACATTAAGTTGCAGAATTAATTCAAATGACACTCATTTAGCTTGGCAAAGAATTCTGTAAAATAATCTTATTTTCACACACTGTTCCACCTTCCCTGGTGCAGAGATTTTTGTGGTCAGGAGGAACCTGATCCATGAGAAGGATTTGTTACCAGGAAAAATGGCAGAATTAGAATTGTTGGGAGGTTATAAGGTCCTTGCACCTTTAGCTAAGGTACACATAGAAACTGGTAATTTGCAGGCTGAACTGATTGTTTTACACTGTTTCTATGAGGGAATGATTTGATGTGGCAGAATCTGTCCCAGGGTTTCTTAGCAGCAAGAAGGAATCTTGTGCTGAAAGCCCCGGGGGGAGGGGAGGGTAAAGTCACATGTGCTGCTGGGGAAATAGGAGAGAGAGTGTCTCTTTAATTCCTCAGTAGCTGTGGAAAAATGGGCCATTGGGAGCAGGGATGGTCGTGACCAGTTCCTGTAGCCCCAGGGCTCAAGGCAGGTCCCTGTGGAAAGGGCTGGATAGAGCCAGCTCCTGTCCTGTGATCATCTCCCTTGGGGAAGGGAATGGTCCACCTTGTAAGAGAGAGGCCTTCCCAGCTGCTGACTGCCAGGAAGTTGTAGTTCAGTAGGGGACAGGCCTAGTCCTAGGGTGCACAGAGACATGTACCCCAGAGACAGAAGTTAGGGTCCTGATGACCACTGTGGTGGGAACAGACCCCAAGGGCTCTGTTGCTGGAAGCTAGTCCAACCTGAGAGGGAGCAGGAGGTGGCGGGGGAGTTTGCTGGACAGGGAAGTGTCTGTCATAGCTGTGAGCCCACAGCTGGATCAAGGTCACCTTCCTTTTTGGGGAACCCAGAGAGGGAAGTCCAGACAGAAGGTGAGGGGGGAGAGGATGGTCTGCCACTTTTTGTAGGAAGGCATTTCCCCAGGAGGAGGGCAAAGGCTCAGCATCTGAAATGCCAGACCTCACCTGTGGATTATATTTTAAGTGAAGACTAGGTAGGGGTCAAGTCTCCTGGAGGGGAAGAGTCCTTACAGCTGACCTTTTGGGAACAGAGGGGGTGATCAAGGGGATCTTACCAATCCAAAGCATTCTAAGAATGTTATGCATCTCTCTTTATCATAGAATCATAGACTTTAAGGTCAGAAGGGATCATTATGATAGTCCAGTCCAGGGGTCAGCAACCTACGGCATGTGCGCCACCTTTGGCACGCGAGCCGATTTTGCCTGGCACATGGTTGCTAGCCTGGGTCTCGGCCACTGGCCCCACTCAGCGCATGGTCGGCTGAGTGAACAGAACCGCAGGCCACAGAGACTGAGCGACAGGTGTGACCATCGATTCCCCTCTCCCCACGCTCAGGTTCTGCAGCTCCTGGGAGTGTGAGCTGCTGGGGCACGGGGCCCTGAGCCTGCTGCAGGACGGGCGGCAGCAGCAGCTCACACTCCCAGGAGCTGCAGAGCCCGAGCACGGCGAGGGGGGACCGCCACCCACATGCATCCGCTCTTGGGTTCTGCAGCTCCCAGAAGTGTGAGCTGTTCCCGCCACTGCCCCTCCTGCAGCTCCCCCCTCCTGCTGCCTCAGCACTCCACTTTGAGTATTTTTGATTGTTGAAATATGGTAATCCTAGGGCAAGGGGGGAGCCAGTAGGGTGCCTGGGGGCTGGCACCTGCATACATCCACTGTAGCCTGCAGGAGCCCCCGGGGTGGGTGGGGCATAGCTGCTCCACACTAGTGGCGCTGCTGCCTTTGCAGGGCTGCTGCCCCCCTGCACTGCACCAGCTCCTCCATGGCTGGGGCTCACTGCTGCTGCTGCTGCTGCTGCTGCTGCTGCAAGTGGAATACTCTGGCTCTCCGGTGCCTATGGAAGGTGGCTCCTCCCTGCCGAGCTGCTGCAGTGGCCCAAGCCCGGCAAAGCCAGTGAGTGGACTCGGGGAGGGAACCATCTGGGTGGGGTAGGGAGGGCTCGTGGGGGGGCTGCGCACCCTCCAGGGAAGTTCAGGGGGCAGGGAGGGGGGAACTTGGTTTAGGGAGCAGCCTCTGGGCATGGCTGGCCCCTGGGGTCTATAAAGGCTTGGTGGGATTTGCCCCTCAAAATGAGCCGATGTGCGGGGCATGGGTGCATGGTGGAAGTTTTGCCTAGAGCGCATAATATCCTTGCACCAGCCCTGTCCCAGGGGGTGCGTGCACCCCAGGTTAAGAATCACTGCACTAAACTGATAAGATCTGCACTTTAATTTCATTTTAAATGAAGCTTCTTAAACGTACAATAGTTTATAGACTTAGAGAGAGACCTTCTAAAAACGTAAAACTATTACTGGCTCATGAAACCTTAAGTTATGGTGAATAAATGAAGACTCTGCACACCACTTCTCAAAGGTTGCTGACCCCTGGTCTAGTCTGACCTCCTGCACAATGCAGGCCACAGAATCTCACCCACCAACTCCTGTATCAACCCCCTAACCTATGTCTGAGTTACTGAAGTCCTCAAACTGTTGTTTAAAGGATTTCAAGGTACAGAGAATTCTCCAGCAAGTGACCTGTGCCCTACGCTGAAGAGGAAGGCGGAAAACCCCCGGGGCCCCAGGGCCTCTGCTAGTCTGCCCTGGAGGAAAATTTCTTCCCAACCCCAAATATGGCAATCAGCTAAACCCTGAGCATATGGGCAAGACTCACCACCCAGACACTCAGGAAAGAAGTCTTTGTAGGAACTCAGATCCCACTCCAACATTCCATCGGGCATATTTACAGCTAATGGTAAAAGATCAATTGCCAAACTTAGGCTATCCCATCATATCATCCCCTCCATAAACTTATCAAGCTTAGTCTTAAAGCCAGATATGTCTTTTGCTCCCACTGCTCCCCTTGGAAGGCTGTTCCAGAACTTCACTCCTCTGATTGTTAGAAACCTGCATCTAATTTCAAGTCTAAAACTTCCTGATGGACAGTTTAGCCATTTGTTCTTGGGTCCACATTGGTACTGAAGCTTAAATAATTTCTCCCTCTCCCCGGTATTTATTCCTCAGATATATTTAGAGAGAGCAATCATATCTCCCCTCAGCCTTCTTTTGGTTAGGCTAAACAAGCCAAGCTCTTTCAGTCTCCTTTCATATGACAGGTTTTCCATTCCTCAGATCATCCTAGTAGCTCTTCTCTGTACCTGTTCCAGTTTGATTTCATCCTTCTCAAACATGGGAGACCTTATCTGGAATACTGTGTGCAGTCTGGTCTCCCCAGTGCCTTGTATAATGGTACTCTCTCTACTGGAAATACCTCGCCTAATGCATCCCAAGACCACATTATCTTTTTTCATGGCCATATCACATTGGCGGCTCAGTCATCCTATGATAAATCAATACTCTGAGGTCCTTCTCCTCTTCTGTTACTGCCAACTGATGCACCCCCAGCTTAACAAAAATTCTTGTTATTAATCCCTAAATGCATGACCTTGCACTTTTCACTATTAAATTTCATCCTATTACTATTAATCCATTTTACAAGGTCATCCAGATCTTCCTGTATGATATCCTGGTCCTTCTCTGTATTGGCAATACCTCCCAGCTTTGTGTCATCCACAAACTTTATTAGCACATTGCTACTTTTTGTGCCAAGGTCAGTAATAAGAAGGTTAAATAAGACGGGTCCCAAAACGGATCCCTGAGGAACTCCACTAGTAACCTCCCTCCAGCCTGACCGTTCACCATTCAGTACAACCCATTGTAGTCTCCCCTTAACCAGTTCCTTATCCACCTTTCAATTTTCATATTTATCCCCATCTTTTCCAATTTAGCTAAATTCCCCATCTGGTATTGTATCAAATGCCTTACTGAAATTGAGGTAAATTAGATCCACTGTGCTTCCTTTCATCTAAAAGAAGAAAAAATCTGATACCTTCTTAAAGAAGGAGATCAGGTTGGTTTGGCACAACCTACCTTTTGTAAAACCATGTTGTATTTTGTCCTAATTACAATTGACCTCAGTGTCCTTAACTACTTTCTCCTTGAAATTTTTTTTCAAGACCTTGCATGCTATAGATCTCAACAGGTCTGCAGTTACCCAGATCACCTCCCCCCCCCCCCTTAAAAATAGGAACTATGTTAGCAATTCTCCAGTCATATGGTATAACCCCCTGAGTTTACAGATTCATTAAAAATTCTTGCTAATAGGCTTGCAATTTCATGTGCCAGTTCCTTAAAGTTCTTGGATGAAGATAATCTGGGCCCCCCAATTTAGTTCCATTAAGTTGTTCAAGTTAGGTTACTGTTATAGAGGGAGGACAGTTTATGAGTTTACCCTGTATAAGCTTTATACAGGGTAAAATGGATTTATTTGAGGTTTGGATTCCATCGAAGCTGGGTGTCTCCTGCTTTAAGCACCCAAAGCTGCTGAGCAGTTTTTGGGCACGTCTGCAACTTTGGAGGCATGGTCCAAAATTGGGTCTGTGCTGCAGCAGGCTAGTGTGTCTGGTTTAACAAGGCAGGGTTCTGGAAGTCCCAAGCTGGCAGGGAAAGAGGGCTCAGAGGTAACTTCAGCATGTCAGTTGACACTTCCAGGGGAGTCTCTGGGACCGAACCCGTGACACACAATACTAGATAAACACCTAAGAATCTATATCAACCATCACCATAATATCTATACATCTTAAATACAACTGAGTCAAAACCTAACATCGCACATATTGTACCATACATCAGGTTACAAGGATTAGTTTCAACTCCATTACACAGGCCTTATGCAATTCTACTAACACCTTAAGATATGAAGGTAAGTCTAATGCATAAACTCTAGAATTTATCCTATAATTTACAAACTCCTCTAGATAACTTTTTGCAAAGTTTTCTTACATTTGATTAAAACATACGGTGATAGCAATGGTGAACATTGCACAAACATGTGGTAACATTCTAGACACTAAGATGGAGCCATTCCTTCATATTAAAGAATATAGGCTGACATTTTGTAAGGTGAGCCATCTTGTAAAGTGGACTATGCATATACACATGCATCATTCAAGGCAATTACTTTGAAGCTCATGCTCTATAACTGGTGCCTAGGATGATAGCAATGTCACCCGTAGCAGCCCACAGCCCAGAGTTCCCTATGAAACAAGCAGAGTTCTTAGCTACTTAAATATCCTGTTAATTTAAGATATGAGTTTTGTTAGTAACTTCTCTTTATAGAGGAAGAACTTTGTTCAGCAAGTGGTGACAGGCAACGAACTCGATAGCTTAGGTCAGAACCTGCTCTTGATTACATTTCCCATCTGCTGATAGAAAGTTGTATTATCACAGACTGAATTAGCCGGGAAAATGACGGGGAAGTTAGTTTACCTTCATGCCCTTTGAGCGTTGTGATAACCGTGCATGTGTTCTGTTCAAGCTTCAGCAGCGTGATCTGTCCAGAGTAGTCCCCAACAAAGGCATGCTGGGTTTCAATGTCATATCTGAACACAAGTCAAGGAATACCACCAACTGTTCTCAGTCTCACTTGCTTCTCTTTACAGCAAAAATACTCTGCCAGCATGACTAACAAACAAACAGGTTAAAGCAACAACTAACAGAAACCATACTGGAAAGATCTTTAGTGGCCCATAAACATAAATACTAGAGTGCTGATGTAGTACAAACCTGTAAAGAAGGAAACAAAGATTTACACAAAGGGTATGTTTTTTTAAAAAGGTGTTCAGCTCTGCTTTCACCAGAAGTTTAAAAAGTGCAAGAACCTTCAATTAAGGATGTTCCTGAAACTCAGGAGGAGCCAAAATATTTTATGAACTAGACTGGAGACTTAGGGTATGGCTACACTTGAAATTTCAAAGTGCTGCTGTGGCAGCGCTTTGAAGCGTGTGTGGTCAGAGCGCCAGCACTGGGAGAGAGCTCTCCCAGCGCTGCACGTAAACCACATCCCTTACGGGTGTAGCTTGCTGTGCTGGGAGCCATGCTCCCAGCGCTGCGGCACTGATTACACTGAGGCTTTACAGCGCTGTATCTTGCAGCGCTCGGGGGGTGTTTTTTCACACCCCTGAGTGTGAAAATTGCAGCGCTGTAAAGTGCCAGTGTAGCCAAACTCTTAGAGACAGATCAATAATCCACTCTTAACTTACCTGAAAGTGCAAGAGAACTCATGGAATAGAGTCTTGCCTACATAAGGTACCTTATATTCAGACAGATGATAAACAGGATCAAAAATTACTTGTTTCCTATTTTCCCCCCCTTTCCTTAACTGAAGTAGAGTGTTGTTGCTGCGGAAGGGCCTGAGGGAAGCCAGAACGGTCTCTCAGGAGTATCTGGAAATTCTAGTTAGCCCTACCTTCCATGGCACGTATCAACTGACCTTCTATTTGCGTTATTTGTATTCCAGTAATACTTCAATCCTGATTAGGGTGACATAAAGGCCCCTTGTGCGGCACTGTAAAAAAAAAATAAGAGCCTGTCCCTGCACCAGAGACCTTACAACGTAAGTGGATAAATCCTTTCCCTCCCTGTTTTGTAATGTAAGCTGAATGATCAAGATAATATATGGCAAACATAAAAGTTCCTTTTCAAAAGTTTTACTATTCATAAGAAGTGGTGCCTGAAGAGCAGCTGGTATTGCTCCATCCAGAAAACAGCTGGCACTACCTATTCCTGGAAGGGACTTCCCCAGTCCCTGAGATTGGCTTATTGTTTGCTCTGCTGACTCCACCACCAAAAGACAAGAAGTAACTTAGAAGGATTTACTGTGTAGAAAGAAGTGCAGTATAACTAAAAAATTGTCACCACAATGGGGAGAAAACTGTGCTTCCAACATCTTAACAAGCATGAGCTGTTTAAGGATCTGAGTGTCTGAAGATAAACAATCCTGCACCTGAGAAGCCTATACAGACAGGCTGCCAACTGCAAGATCTCAGACTTATCAGCATTATTTCATCCTGAAGTCTAGGTGTCCAATTATATAAATTATAATATATTGTTTAATCAGACACTACATCAAGGAACATCTATTCTGTAATATTTTATATTTGTATAAGCATTTGAAAAAGATTAACTCATGCATCAGAGAAGCTTTTAACGACTGTGCTGAATATTCAAGTGCATATACTGACAAGCTGGTCATTTGCTCCCCACTGTTAATGATTTAAGCACACAATATGTTGACAGGAAGCAATTTCATTTGAAGAAAATAAAGGCCATGCCATGGAAAGCTACATTAAACATTTTCTGTTAAAAACAAAGTATTCTACATTTCCCCCTTTCCTTGGAGCAATCTGTTCCAGATATTCACTGAAATGACTGAGGATTAGTTAGTGACCAGAGTTTTCACCAGATGCTTATGGATCAGAACTCAGGGGTTGGGGGAAGAGAAAACTGGATTGTTTTGTGAACAGATCTTGTAATGAGCATTTATTATGCACAGTTCTGTACTGTTATGTCAACATACCTTACTTGGAGACCGGTGTAAAACAGAGCATTGCCAAGAAAAAACAAATGCAGGAAGACAGAGCTACTTTCAGTTTTTAGTATTGTGTTTTGCAAGTTAAGTGTGGTAGGCCAAATCAGTGCATAGACCTCAAAACAAAAACATGCTTCAAAGCAGTGTCAGCAATTCAGCATGAAGCATTCTTTTCTATTTGGTATAGAAGCAATCCCTTAGCACATGGTTTGGGGAACTATACTCCTAGAGGACTATCATTTTTAAGAGGAGTGAGGTGACTAGTGGGAGGGACACAAAGGGAGCACCAGCTAAGGGGGACACATGACCTCCCGATGTGACCTGTCTCCACACGACCCCACCCCATGTGACTTGCCCCTGCCCTGCCCTCAGCCCAGGGGCCCCATGCTCTCCCCATCTTCTGGCAGGGAGAGGTGGAGCTCTGCTCCAGTCTCTCTGGCATGTGTGGAGCCACTAATGCACTCTCCCAGGCAGCCTCCGACCATGCTGCCTGCCTGGGCAGTCCCAGGCCATCAGCGTGGCTGGAGGCTGCCTGGGAGAGTGCAACCACTGCATGCTGCACCAGGCAGCGTGGCCAGAAGAGGAGGCTATGGAAGAGGAGAGACTCTGGCTCTCTCTCTCTTCCCTTCTGACTAGGGCCCTGCCTCTTCATCTCCTCAGCTTCTGGCCTTCAACCCTCCACCTGCTGTTTTGGGGAGGGTCATGTAACCCTTCCACAGTCACCACATAGGCCATGTCTACATCTAAAATTTTGCAGCGCTGGTTGTTACAGCTGTATTAGTACAGCTGTATAGGGCCAGCGCTGCAGAGTGGCCACACTTACAGCAACCAGCGCTGCAAGTGGTGTTAGATGTGGCCACACTGCAGCGCTGTTGGGCGGCTTCAATGGGGGTTCGGGGAACGAGAGAGCAAACTGGGAAAGGAGACCAGCTTCGCCGCGGTTTGCTCTCGCGTTCCCCGAACCACCCAGCAAACCGCACGGAAGGAGACCTGCTTGCTCGGGGTTCGGGGAACGCGAGAGCAAACCGGGGAAGGAGACCAGCTTGATTACCAGAGGCTTCCTCAGGTATGCTGGGATACCTGCTTATTCCACGGAGGTCAAGAAAAGCGCTGGTAAGTGTCTATACTTGATTACCAGCGCTGGATCCTCTACACCCGAGACAAAACGGGAGTACGGCCAGCGCTGCGAACAGGGAGTTGCAGCGCTGGTGGTGCCGTGCAGATGTGTACACCTCCTAAGTTGCAGCGCTGTAACTCCCTCACCAGCGCTGCAACTTTCTGATGTAGACAAGCCCTTAGCCTCTGTATAAGATCACTGCTGTAAGCTCCTACATTCCCTTGCAGATTCAACTGAATGCCTACCATTCATGGTCTAAGCTGTTTAGGGTTGACACATTCATGATGCATGGTGACTGCAGTGATGACTATATTATCTGTATATCAGACAAGTTTGCAAGCACTTTGGAAGCCACCAGGATGAAAGACTAAAATTAACCTGACATTTTATATGAAGTGTTTACCATCACAGCACAATAGAGAAAACATTAGCATCCAGAGTTACTTTTTGGGAAAGAAATTTGTGGCAGGAAAGGAAAATCCAGGGAGTCCATGAACGTGGGGGTCCAGATAATTAGTGATCTTGAAGAAAGTTAATAGCACATTAGTGACCTCTTGAGATTTAAACTGTGACTAATTAACATCAGTGAAGGCAGAACAATAAGACAAAGGAACCTTCAAAGATTATAGACAGGCAGAAAGGAATAAAGATCCAGCTTGGAAACACACGTTAATTAATACAGATATGGGAAAATAAAACTGGACATACCTATTCAATAAAAGGAAAAAACCAGGAATGTTAAAATATCCAAGGACAAGAAATTCGATACGAGCTTGCAGTATTAAGCAGTAAAAAAGATACACTTTAGCTTTAAACTGAGGATACACAGGCATTACATCAAAAGATATTAGACCCTGTTTATAAATAGCCCTGGCTAGGCAGCCTATGAATTATGTTCCCACCTAAGCATTTTATTCCCAGAACCTGGTAACAGATAAAATGGAGTGAGTCTAGAAGAGATCAACAAAAACAATCAGGAAGCTGGAGGAATTAACAGACTTTGTAGGATAAAAAGATATGTAGTTTGGCAAAGGAAATTGGCACATCAGTCTGCAATTATGGAGAGAAGAGTCACCAAGTACAGCACAATGGCCTATCATTAGGAGTAATGATGGGAAACCTTGAGGCTTAACATCAGGAAAAGCTTTCCAACAAGATCTACTAAGCAGAGGAACAGGCTTCCAAGCCTGTCACTTTGGAATTTTAAAGCTGTCCCGGACAGAAGACTAGAAAATACACAGTAGGGAACACTCCTATTGTGGGATGGGGAGAAGAGAAAGGAAGGAAGAACCATAAGATCAACCAGTTCATTCTTTTCTTTGTGTTCTGATTCGCTAAATCTGAACTGATTGTAGAAAATATGGCACATACTAGTGGGACATGAAATAACCCTAATGAAAGGAGCTGTGTAGGGGCTGATGGGTAGAGAACTACACTCCATACAATATATATCTTGTGAGAATTATTCTGGGATATAGATTGAGGGCTGGTTTACACTACACAGTTAGGTCGACATAAAACAGCTTATGTCAACTTAATTATATCAGTGTCTTCACTACAGCCTTCCTGCTGCTGAAGTACGTACACTACTATACTGACATAACCACTCCACCTCCACAAGAGGTGAAAGGCTTACGTCAGCATAGCGTCTATGTAGACACTACATCTCTTACATTGGCTGTTGGCTGTCTTGTCTATTTCACATCAGCCCCCACAACACCCCAGGGGGAGCCTGGCAGCCTTGTCAATTTCACAGCCAAAAGCTTCCCCCACTCCTGGTGCAAGAAGGTGGAGGGGCAGCACACCGGGACCACAGGGAGCCGGTGGGGCAGCTGGGGTCCTGGCAGGGAGGTGCCAAAGGGGATGAGATTCCAGTCTCTCAGCTCCCCACATTGGCCTCTTAGGTCAGTGGAAGTGCTCCTGGTGAGGACATGCACCACCGACAAGGAGGCTAGTCTAGACATGCGCCACTGCAGTAATTACTATGGTGGCTGTAAGTCAATCTAATACAAGTCGACTTACGTTTCTAGTGTAGACATACCCCATGCCTTAACTTGGAGACATATAGCAGATGGCTTTTTACTTTATACACACAGATGAATAACACGATTACACTGACAATGCTCATACTTTGTGTTGCGTATTGAATTTCTGGATAAGATACTTAAGTTATGCACTGAAAGCACACAAGATGACATGTATTTCCATATTTTTTAATATAAATCTGCATACCATATAAAATACCTGTTTGTTCAATTACTAAGAATTCAGTTTAATCCCAATTTTTAAGAGTATATAGGAGGCCAATCATGAGCATTTGTAGATTCTTTTTAATTAAAAATGTTTCTTTGAAGAAAGAATGACCTGGATAAACAGAATAGCAAGAAACCAGAACTGTGGAGAGAAACTGAAGAACAGAAGTTTCAGTATCTTTAAGATGTATTCTTGTAATTTTGTAAGCTAGAAACTATGCATTTTAAAAAGCCTGAACAATAGAACCATACTAATTTATACTATTACCTGGGGGGAGCCATTGTAGATTGTGAACTCAAGAATTTAAGTGAGTGAAAAAATACACTGAAAAAAAATAAAATAAAAATATAGCATCGCAAGATGCAACTGGATTTTGCCAAGTGTAGTTTAGCATTAGTTATTTAATACTTTCTATGCTAACTATACTGCAGTGGATTTTGTAATAAAATTTTGTCTTGATCATTTTGGATGGATACTGTAAACATGAAGCCCAAGAAGTGAAGTAATGTCTTCCCAGCATATTCCCACTCCTGGTGCACATCCAGCTGACACACTTGTCATGGCCAGTACTGATAACCCACTCTACTCCCAAGCAGAAAATGACAGCAGACACCCGATTCTGATGAGCTGTGGAAATAAAGCAAAGGATCTGAGCACTTCAGATAAAAATACTTCAATCAAATCTTCAGTTATACAGTTAGAAACAGGTTGAAAGTGTTACCAGGAAAAAATGTAATAACTGCAGGAAGAAATAATTTTACCTTCACTGTCACACTTACTGCAGCCTTAAAGTTTGATAAGGTTAGCAGAGTTTCAATTTATTTTGCATTTTCCATCTCAATGATTGGCCTTTAATGAACCAGGCATGTCAGAAAAAGAAGTCAGCTCATTTGACTTCCTTAATTTAGTGATTTCCCTCGCATAGAAATGTAAAGGTTCCTCTCCTTTGAATGCATGTTGGCAACTGAACTCCAGTGAGAGCACTCTGTACAGTGCTGAGATCATTTAATTAAGTAAGAAGATGTAGATGAGACAGAAGTGAAAGAAAGAATATAGGGGGAGAGTGTATTAGAGATACTTCTTTTGGACTGAAATGTAAAGTCATTTGCTTTTAGGATAAAGGGGCTTTTGTAGCTTTTAAAAACAAACAAGGTCTCTCTTTTAAACAAAAAAACCCTTTTCCATTAGAGTAAGACAGGAAGTCATAAGACAAGTTGTATTTTGTTTTCCTATATTTTGGCCTTCAGTATAAAGTCTTCTGTACATCATCAAGTTATTAATAACTATGGAATAGTAGTGACTGTATTTGGCTATACATTCTTTAGAAGGAATACTAAATAATGCCTGGAAAGAACCTTGCATCTTTCATCAACATTAGTTTTAACAGAGTAGTCCCCTTTACTACCAGAGATACCTGATGAATGGGGATCTTGTATGATTTCATTCTTGCTGCATTACTCAATTCTTACTACTTGAACTAAGACCAAAGAGCACCAGTGTTTAGTAACAGGCATTTTGGCCTAATTATTGCACCTACATAAGTACTATCTTCTATTAGGAGAATACCAGCAAACTGTATTTAAAGAGCAGATTTCCCCCTCCCCCTTATGTTAGATACCAGTAGTGTAGCAGTTTCCTCCCCTTTAGAAACCAAAGTCACCTGCAGATTAAAGCATCCACAAATGTATTACCGCTGTTCAGTGCGTAACAATATAACCAGAGTTAGAGACATTCAGCACATTAGCTTACAGTTATGTGAGGTTTTAATACAGCTCCTACACTCTCAATCCTTTGGGGATTGCTAGCTCCCAACTGTGATGACCTTCACACTGCAAGTGTTGCAGAAGCCACCTCCCATCCACAAACTTCTAAAAGATTTGGGTCAGACTGCGTTAGAGGGTTTCGTTTCCTTCGGCTCTGAAATTAAAGCTTTTCAGAAGGAATGTTCTCCAGAGCCACCAACAACACAATGAAGCCAGCAACTTTGCAGTAAGACTATGGCCAAAAGTTAGTTTTAGATTTTAAACATTCTAAAATCCTATACTTGGGCTACACAAGTTGATCTAATTTTGATTAAAAGGCAATTACCAGTAATTTACCAATATCTTTCATACTATTAAAGTCAGAGTCAATGTCTATTTGGCCAAGGCTCAATTATGAAGATGCCACCTAACATACCGTATGTTTTAAAAATCTCATCTGTGAAGTAAATACATTAGCGAAGATCCCATGCTGTATTACCTGGGTACGTCTTGACAAAGTTCATCTTATTAAAGTCTTCTGAGATATGGAATTCCTAATACCAAGGAAACACAGTTAGACAAAGTAAAACAGCACATCTTCTCAGGCTGAAATGGGAATCAGACTGACTGAGGAAAATCTTTGGCATCAAGAACACAGCAATAACCTCATGTAAGCAACAGACTTAAGCTGGCAGCCAAAAACCATCTGTCATGCTACAAAAAGACAGGTTTGTTCTCAGGGCTTGTCTAAACTTGACACACTGCAGCTGCACCGTTGAAGCACTTCAATATAGACACTCACTACAGCGAAGGAAGGGGTTCTCCCATTGCTGTAGTTAATTCACTTCTCCAAGAGGCAGTAGCTATGTTGGTGGAAGAGTTCTTCCATCAACCTAGTGCTGAACACACAGGGACTTAGGTTGGCTAAACCAGGTCACTCACGGGTGTGGATTTCTCACACCCCTGAACATAGCTGGGTCAATCTAATTTTCTAGTGGAGACCAGCCCTTAGAAGCCACAGGCTGGCAGATACTACACTCAATACCACGCTGATCACAGATTAAAGTGCAGATTTATTAGTATCAGCTGCATGGAGATGGATCACTCATCTTTTCAGCAGAGGATTTGCACTCAGAATCAAGTTGACCAAAGACAACGTGTTGGAAGGAAAAAATGCAAAATTTCATCTGGTATTAACAGTTACAAGGTGATGCAGGGTGGTAGGGTATTTTTAATGGTTTCTTATGGAAGTGAAGATTTTGTTAGTCACAATTTTTCATCCCTTCTCTGAGGTTAGTTGTGTGTTCCCTCTACCCTTTTCTATTAGAAACAGATGATTGCTCTTTGCAACATTTTTTGTGGGAGAAAGTATATGTTGCAACACAGGGGGAAAAACAAGAGTGTAAAAACATGACAAGAAAAAAGGACACACACAAAGACGAAGCAGGAAGGATGTAGCCTCTGCACCAAGGAATGAGGTGAGGGATGCATGGTTGGGTGATCCCAGACAAGGGACAGAGAAAGGGCTGGATGCTAATGCCACAGAGCATGGTTTGCAAGAACTATGGACTAGAATCATACACACAAGGACACGAAGCCCTACAGCAAGGAAACTGTGTTTTAGGGGAAGTAACATCAAACAGTTTTCAGTTATTCTATAGTTTGATTTAAGTATAAAATAAAGGGCTGGATACAGGCTGGCTGAAAATACTGCACATGGATAATTCACTCAAGTCTGCAATTATCCAGCCACTACCAAAGAAGCTTCACAATTAAATTTGCATTCTTAAAACAAACTGCAGCAGCAATAACTTACCATAATGGCACCATTATCCTGGCCTACAAATATTCTTCTGCTGTCATGATGATAAGCCATAGCTGAACAAGGAGCTGCCAAGAAGACCATCACAAGACAATTGTTAAAGTACATATCATATCACAATTAACACTGAATGTTTTTGGCCTCTAGGAAGAAAGATGCCTGGTTCTGATAAGCAGATTGACAGTCAAGCTCCAACTGAAGACATGGAGTTATTTTATCGTGTGTATCTTTGCTTTGTTTGAATTATTTAATTCCTTGTTGCTAGGCTACAGCAAGGCACAGTAGTGCTATAAAGGAAATACACCCCATTAATTCCAGAAGCTGGAATGAACAAATGGAATTTGACTAGGGCTGAAAATCTGGCTTGAAGAGTTCACACACAGAAGCTGACAACAAAATGAGGCTTGCTATGTTATCTCAAGTTCAAAGGCTTTGTACTGCACGACAGAGCAACTCTTCATGACCATCAACATCTCTGAGTTGTCATAAGGTACCACTGGAGGAGGCAGACTTCAGGGCAGAAATAATATTTGATCACATGTTAACCTGATGTCCAATCATGCATTTCAAACCTTGCACATCATATTTTGTGATTCTGTTGGCAGCCATGCAAAAAAAGAAAAGATTGTTTCTCATGTGATTATAGGCAGGCTATTCTAAGAGTCCATTACAAAACCAGAAGAAACCTCAAAAAGGGAAGAATGTCTTTAGACATATTTAGCGAGAGAGAATGTGGTGAACAAAGCTACAAGATAGACAATGAAAAAGGAATTAAAAAATTGAATGCAAAAATAAATAAGGGTGACAAATCTACTTCATCACAATTTCTACATCATAATAATGATAATCACATGCAACACTAGACATCTTTGTGGAGGAGAGGCTCTGATTTACTGTTTTTTCTAATACTTTGGCAGATATTTTTTTGCACGTCTAACGTAACTTAAACATAACGATTCTTTTCCTGCTTCCTTTGATACATAATGCTAGACAAGACCATTCCAATAATCTAATCTGATCTCCTGCATAACACAGCACAAAGAACCTCACCCAGTAATTTCTGTATCAAGCCTATAACTTCTGTTTGATCTATAGTAGGTCTTTTAGTCTTGATTTCAAGAGATGGGGAACCCACATCATTGCTAGGCAAATTGTTCCATTGGTTAGTTACCATCACTGTGAAAATGAGGACCTTATTTCTAGCCTGAATTTGTTTAGCTTCAGCTTCCAACCCACTGAATCACCTGTCTTTTTCTGCTAGATTTAAAAAAAAAAAAAAAAAAAAAAAAAAAAAGACATCAAATCTTTCCCACATAGGCACTTGTAGACTGATCACATCACCTCCTTAAACTTCTCTTGGATAAACTAAATAGAGACAGCTTCTCTAGCATCTTATTAGGTGGTTTGTTTTCTACACCCTGAATCCAGGGTGGATTAAAAAAAATCAATTTAAAATCAGATTTTTTGATAAAAACGCTTTGAGGAAAATACCTATCTAAAAGATCGTTTTAATTAAGATACATTATAGCTCAAAGATATTTCATAATGGAATATGGATTATAAATTCTAATTCTATAGTATGAGACAATACATTCATGTAATGTTTAAGAAAAAAAAGTTTAAATGAGTTTCAATAGTTGATGGATTAGGGACCTGATTTTACAGAGTTCCAGGGGCTTCCGTATAGATTTAGGTGAATTCATCTATCTCAATGGGACTCGGTGCTCAGTCTAGAAGATACCATCAGACATCCTTAGTTTTGCAGTTCTCAAACTGGATTTGTGTCTCCAGAGATAACATGCTTGTTAACAGAAAACATGTTTTTATACACACATGAGAAATAACAGACCTCAGTCCTATTGTCCCTCTGCAAATTTGCGTTCAGTCAATCCCTTACACCTCTCTAAAAGTGAAAAGTTTCAAAAAAGTTCAAGGAATAGAAGATTGTTGGGGTGGAATAGATCTGGACAAGAAGTCAAGATAAACGTAAGAAGGGAGGGACAGCCACTAGAAACAAAAGTGAAACTGCACAGCATATTCCAGAAGTCTTGAGGTCTTTCTGAGGGTAGCCTCCACTGATTTGAGATCTACCATACCATGCTCTCACTAGAAGGGAAAACCTATCATGACAGTAGCCCGTAAAAAAGATCTAGTTTGGGAATAAGAACCCTTCAAGAAATGTTTGCTGATGTTTTAAAGAAAGTCACACCAGTGAACTGGAAGAAGTCAATTAAGCACTTGGATTCAGAGACTGTTAAAAGTGAGATCACTTAACAGAAGTAGCTTCTTCTGGCAGTGTGGAAAGAGTATTTTCTATGCCATATGCAGAGATAATGCCACCTCCCGAATCCTTCTTGATATTGTCCCTCTTATACATCCTACTATCAAATTCACCCTTTTAGCTACATCATATTGGAAGCTCATATTCAACTAGTTGTTTTCTATGACCCCTAAACCTTTTAGAGAGTCACTGCTTTTAGGATACAGTGCCCAATCTTGTAAGTATGACCTACCTTCTTTGTTCCTAGATGTATGGCCTTGCCTTTGGCAATATTAAAATGCATGCTCAAATAAACCCACCAAATGATTCAGGTCCTATAACTAACTTGTTCCAATCATTTACCATTCCACTAATTTGTGTCATCTTATATTTTCCTCTAGACATTGACAGCAATATTGAATAGCACTGGGCCAAGAACAAATCCCAGACAGACCTCACTAGAAACACTCACACTGGACCACTATTCCCTTTTACAATTACTTTTTGTGAACTATCAGTTATTGATCCATTTAGTATGGACTGCATTGATCTTCAAGATGTTCGTCCACAAAACAGACTGTTATGTGGGAATACATCAAATGCCTTACAAAAGTCTAAGTATACTATGTTTCCACCTTTATCAACCAAACTCATCTAAAAAAAAATGGTAAATTTTACAAGATGTATTTTCCGTAAAACCATACTGATTAGCTTAATCATGCTACAATCCTGTAATTCTGACTGCATCCCAGATCAGCTTTTCCAAGGCTGGGATTTAGCCTGGGATTGATGTCAGGCTAAATAGCCTACTGTTTCCTAGGTCCCAAGTTACAACCTAATTTTGTGTCAAATTTCAGCTTTTTCTAGTCCTCTCGACCTTTGTTTTAAAGGTTTAATGGTTGAGAAAAAAAAGTGATGCTGATGCTGATGCACAAGTTCAGCTCAGCCTATAATTAAGATTTGTTAGTTGGAATGCAGCTGTACCAGAGATAACAGAGCAGAACATTAAGGGCCAAACCCTGCAGTCCTCAGTCAAAACTGTCTTCAATGGTAGCTTTGATTATACTGCAGGGTGTGTGTCATGGTATAATTCCCCACTCTGAACCTTAGTGTCCAAAAGATGGGGTACTAGCATGAATTCCTCTAAGCTCAATTACCAGCTTAGTACTTGTACCAGTGTCTGGTACACTCTGGTTCCCCCAAGACCCAGACCCTCTGGATCTTAACACAAGGAAAGTAAACCCTTTCCCTCACCGTTGCCTCTCCCAGACTTCCCCTCCCTGGGTAACCCTGGAAGATTACTGTGATTCAAACTCCTTGAATCTTAAAACAGAGGAAAATTCACCTTCCCCTCTTCCTTCTCTCTCTTCCTCCCAGACTCTCCCTGAGAGAGAGAGAAAGTAATCCTAACAGAGAAATTAACCTCTCTCTCTCCCCTCCTTTCTCCCCACCAATTCCCTAGTGAATCCAGACCCAGTCCCCTGGGGTCTCACCAGAATAAAAAAAAAACAAAAACAGTCAGGTTCTTAAAACAAGAAAAGCTTTTAATTAAAAAAATATTTTTTTTACTGTTTTTTCTCTTTGTAAATTTAAGATAGAATATGTTACAGGGTCTTTCAGCTATAGACACTGGGAATACCCTCCCAGCCTAAGTATACAAGTACAAATTAAAATCCTTTCAGCAAAATACAAATCTGAACTCCTTCCAGCCAAATACACATTTGCAAATAAAGAAAACATAAGCCTAACTCGCCTTATCACCTAGTACTTACTATTTTGAATCTATAAGAACCTGTATCAGGGAGGTTGGAGCGAAACCTGGTTGCATGTCTGGTCACTCTCAGAACCCAGAGAGAACAACCACCAAACACTAACAGCACACACACAAAACTTCCCTCCCTCAAGATTTGAAAGTATCCAGTCCCCTGATCGGTCCTCTGGTCAGGTGACAGCCAGGCTCACTGAACTTGTTAACCCTTTACAGTCAAAAGAGACGAGTACTCCTGTTCTATTAACCCTTAACTATCTGTTTATGACAGTTTGGCCCTATGTTTCTGTGTATCTTATACATTTATAATACCATTTATGTAAAACATCTAGGTAGCAGCTCTATATTTAAGTTGTGATTCTTTAGGCAGAAAGATTAAAGCAGAACAGATTTTATGGACAATATGTTCGGGTTTAACAGTAAGCATTTCCCCCTGTGATCAACTCCTAAATATTTAAATACACTAGCAGGACCATGTGCAATAGCAACTTCTGAGTCCAATAATATTACATAGATAAACAAGATGCTCTTTCAGTTTTTAATTTCTCACTAAGAGTTTTAAGGCTAAAAACATTCAGAATCCAGCACACACACCCCTAGAAACATTAAGTCAAATTCAGACAAAGAATTTGAGAGTGTTCCTTTAAAAACTGCGTGTAAGTGTAATGTTACCAAACTATGAGACATTACTAAAGATTCTCCCCATTGTATGAGTTGGCACAAAGTCCTTTAAAACATCACGTAAGGCTGAAGAATTATTTTGACAAAAAATTAGTACATTTATGCTGAAAAAGTTAAAAACCCAGCAATTTCTGTTTCTGAGCTTATCTACAATTAGTGTTAAATTATTGTAATTCAAAAGAGGTTTTGCATAGCGTAATCAAACAAATTACTATCGCTTTTTTTTAACATTAACTATTTAACAGATCCACAGAATGGATTCTATGTTTGGCTGAACCTAGTAAACACCACTAATACATCATAACATTACATTTAAGTATAGTGTTACTTACATGACATTGTGTGGTAAATGCTGGGCCAGTACTGGCCACTGTCCCTTTTCAGCCATACTCGAATTGTTCTGCAGGATGTAAGGGAAAGGAGGAAGAAAAAAGAAACGTAAGCTTATGCATCACTTGTTACACCTATACTGGTGGCGTTTTTTTTATTTTTTTATAAAGACTCAAGTAACCCATTCTGCTTTTCTACTACCCAATTTTAATATTGCACAGGATAATGCCTTCAGAGAGAACTCCCAACAGCTTCCTCCATAGCAGTTGTAATGTTATCTGAGTAGGTATAGGAGGCTTTGAGAAAGACTATTTCAACCCTTCTGTCAGATAATAGTTCATTACATCTATTAAATATTCTTTGTCAGAATCAAAAGAGAAGAGATTTAAGCCTGATTCAGGAAGCATCAGGGCATCCTACTGTCAAATCAGACACATTTTATATATAAACAAACATATGTTTATACTACATAATTACATTCAAACTAACAGATAGTAGGTCACAAAGATCAGTTGAGTCACCCATTCTGATTCTCTGCATTTTTCAGGGTGACTACCCTGTTATCAAACAGTAGCAGTGATGGTGGATCAACCGCTTCCTTTTGTAGTCCATTCCACTGCACAAAATGCTCAAGCTATATTTACTACTGCTACAAGTGAAATAAACGTGGCAAGGATTACAAACAAAAAAAAATAATTCCCCAATCTCCCCTTCCTCCTCCACACATAAGCTTAGATTACTTTCTGTATGACCAGTTTCCCAGTTTTGTTATTAGTTGCACATGGTCTCAATGCACAAGCATGAGATCATGTACTGCTGAGAGGAGCTCCCTTGTATATAAAATGCAAATAAAGTGTTGATATGGTTTTGTTGCTAATTTAAACAGAACAGAAATGGAGACAATATGCAGGTTTGTGCACATAAGGCCTGCTCCTATTGAATCCAATGGTACAGGTCCTAAAAGAAGGGAAAGGGATGGAAAAGTGATCTTCAGAAAATTTAGTACTGTTGCTCCTGTGCCTTCCCGAAGGCTTTTTGGGGGTGGGTAGGAAGAAGAGGAAGAACAGCTAGCGGCAGAAAATCTGTATTTTTATATGATAAATATCCGAGACATGACATTTAAAAGAGGCTTCAGCAGAAGATTAAAAAATAAAAATTAAAAGATTCAAGTAGATAGTGTCACTAAGATTTTTTTCTAGCCTAGTTTTAGCTTCCGCTTTTCCAAGGCTTTGCTAGCCAGTCTCCCCTTTTGTGGCTGAGAGTAATTTGAGCCTCCATTTATACTATTATCTTGAAGATAGTTACAGATTACACTGAGGGAATGAGGAAAAAAAATCAAATCACATTTACAAGATACTACCACTGAAATGTGATATATTAAAACACTGGCACTGCTTTCACAAATGGTTGGATAGAGTTGGTTGACTGTTTTGGGTGTTAGGGGGATTGGCAATTTTACTGCTTTTTAAGAAGAGTTATGTCCTGTCACAAGTTACAGCAAGCTTACATTTTCTGCTTACCCACACAAGGCTGTTAGACAACTAAATTAAATTTTAACTACAATAAAAGAAAAAGAGGGCAAATAGATATGGCATTTGGTTTGGTGTATTTTCAAGGCTGGACTACAGTGTATTATATTAGAATTCCAACCAAAAATTTTACATAAAAAAGCTATTCAGTTTGCAGTTCATGCTGGTACGAATGCCATGTCAAAACTTCGGCAAAGTTAGGGTTGCCAATGCATCCACTAACTCAGGCTATTTTGCATATGCATTATTAAAAATGCATGTCATATGTGACCACATACCCAATTTCCCCCAGGAAGGCTGGACGTCAAGCTGCTGTTGAATTTTTATTCAACATGTCATCCCATGCCCCACACACTGCACTCCACCCAAGCCCCTCAGTTATATAGGTTATCTGTCACAAATGTGTCTTATTTGGAGAAAGTGACATGGTTCCCCTACAATCATCCACAACCTGTGGCAAGATCCAGAAATTATGCTTTATGGAAGCAGGGGTTGTTTTCCCTCATTTAACAGAACAGATGTGAACCATTCATAACACTGTTCCCAAAAAGTCCACATGCTCCTTCCATTTGGGCACTGCTGTTTTAAAAAAAAACAAAACAAAAAAAAACACAACAACCCACCACCGTTGTTTTTTCCACAGCTTTTAGAAAGTTCAGATCATTTTACCTGCTGCTTTTTATGCAGCTTCATCACACTCACCAAAACAGTTTGAAGAATTTCCAAGTGCAGCTTTCAGATGCACTAATTCAAGCCTCTCACTTTTAATCAAAGCCCTTCAATTATCTTTGTTCTCAGCTGACAGAAGGGTGAACTGCAGTAATCATGGCAACTGAAAACATTCACTACAGATTTTGCAAGCATATAGCCTTTGTTTCCTCTCAGGTCTCTTGTTCATGTCACTGTTCTTGAAAACAGTACAATGATGGCATAACATTATCTGACTAGCAACAAGCTGGCAATTTCTTGAGAATGTGGTGCATATAGTATCTGTTAAAGACTCAGACTGAGGCCATGTCTACATCTAAAATTTTGCAGCGCTGGTTGTTTGTATGAGTACAGCTGTATAGGGCCAGCGCTGCAGAGTGGCCACACTTACAGCAACCAGTGCTGCAAGTGGTGTTAGATGTGGCCACACTGCAGCGCTGTTGGGCGGCTTCAAGGGGGGTTCGGGGAACGCGAGAGCA
This sequence comes from Gopherus evgoodei, assembly GCF_007399415.2. Classification (NCBI taxonomy): domain Eukaryota; kingdom Metazoa; phylum Chordata; order Testudines; family Testudinidae; genus Gopherus; species Gopherus evgoodei. The sequence continues at coordinate 37,867,839 of NC_044330.1, read as the reverse complement.
AACCGGGAAAGGAGACCAGCTTTGCCGCGGTTTGCTCTCGCGTTCCCGGAACCACCCAGCAAACCGTAGGGAAGGAGACCTGCTTGTTCGGGGAACGCGAGAGCAAACCGGGAAAGGAGACCAGCTTCGCCGCGGTTTGCTCTCGCGTTCCCGGAACCACCCAGCAAACCTCAGGGAAGGAGACCTGCTTGCTCGGGGTTCGGGGAACGCGAGAGCAAGCTGGGGAAGGAGACCAGTTTGATTACCAGAGGCTTCCTCAGGTATGCTGGGATACCTGCTTATTCCACGGAGGTCAAGAAAAGCGCTGGTAAGTGTCTATACTTGATTACCAGTGCTGGATCACCAGCGCTGGATCCTCTACACCCGAGACAAAACGGGAGTACGGCCAGCGCTGCAAACAGGGAGTTGCAGCGCTGGTGGTGCCCTGCAGATGTGTACACCTCCTAAGTTGCAGCGCTGTAACTCCCTCACCAGCGCTGCAACTTTCTGATGTAGACAAGCCCTCAGACTCTAGGACTGGAAGGGACCTCGAGAGGTCATCGAGTCCAGTCCCCTGCCCTCATGGCAGGACCAAATACTGTCTAGACCATCCCTGATAGACATTTATCTAACCTACTCTTAAATATCTCCAGCGATGGAGATTCCACAACTTCCCTAGGCAATCTATTCCAGTGTTTAACTACCCTGACAGTTAGGAACTTTTTCCTAATGTCCAACCTAAATCTCCCTTGCTGCAGTTTAAGCCCATTGCTTCTTGTTCTATCATTGGAGGCTAAGGTGAACAAGTTTTCTCCCTCCTCCTGATGACACCCTTTTAGATACCTGAAAACTGCTATCATGTCCCCTCTCAGTCTTCTCTTTTCCAAACTAAACAAACCCAATTCCTTCAGCCTTCCTTCATAGGTCATGTTCTCAAGACCTTTAATCATTCTTGTTGCTCTTCTCTGGACCCTCTCCAATTTCTCCACATCTTTCTTGAAATGCGGTGCCCAGAACTGGACACAATACTCCAGTTAAGGCCTAACCAGCGCAGAGTAAAGCGGAAGAATGACTTCTCGTGTCTTGTTTACAACACACCTGTTAATGCATCCCAGAATCACGTTTGCTTTTTTTGCAACAGTATTACACTGCTGACTCATATTAAGCTTGTGGTCCACTATGACCCCTAGATCTCTTTCTGCCATACTCCTTCCTAGACACACTGTCTCTTCCCATTCTGTATGTGTGAAACTGATTGTTCCTTCCTAAGTGGAGCACTTTGCATTTATCTTTATTGAACTTCATCCTGTTTACCTCAGACCATTTCTCCAACTTGTCCAGATCATTTTGAATTTTGACCCTGTCCTCCAAAGCAGTTGCAATCCCTCCCAGTTTGGTATCGTCCGCAAACTTAATAAGCGTACTTTCTATGCCAACATCTAAATCGTTGATGAAGATATTGAACAGAACTGGTCCCAAAACAGACCCCTGCGGAACCCCACTTGTTATACCTTTCCAGCAGGATTGGGAGTCATTAACAACTACTCTCTGAGATGAGAGATATAGTTCCTCTCATTGTCTCCAGCTACATGGCCTTCAAACTGCAAAGGTCAGCCAAACAAAATCTTAGAAAGTTTCTTTTCATTTTGATTTAAAAGAAAATCCAGATGAGAATTAAACCACCAATATCAGGTTTGCATTTTGCAATCATTCAAGACTGATGAGACTATTATTGCTCCAGTCCCTCTGTTAGTACTGTAAATGGATGTTATGAAGCATAGCAAATTTTGAAGAGACCCTTGTCAGCAATGACTAATTATACAGCCAACACAGATTTCTCCACTTCTCCTTTCTTTGCCTCTTAGATGTCTGCAGCTGCAGTGCTCTTCCTGAAGAGAGTGAACTTCTTGGTAGTTGATGTCAAAACAAGGAGAGACTAGAATGAAGTGCTCCTATAGCAAATAATGATCTTTCCACACATCCCTCTTATGTACACTATTCATGTCAAGAGTTATACAACATTAGAGTCAAAAGTCACTCATGAACCCCAGCTCTTTCATTCTCAATCCCATTTTATTTAACAAATGGTCCAGTGCTCAATACACAGAACTAGAACTCCAGGGAATTTGGTTCCTGCTTACCCTTCCAGACTTTTGTAACTACAGATAGCATCACTCAACTTTTCTGTAACCTCAGATTCCCTTATGAAACACAGAGGTAATACAGACCTATTATACATGGATGTTGTGAGGCTAACTTTACAGATCCATTAATGTGGATACTACAGAAGTGTAAAATATTAAGTTACACTGTTTATTTCAATCAATCAATGATTAAAAGGATACTCTTCTGGGATATAACAAAGTGAAAAGTGGCTAAGCTGAAGTAGTAGTCCCTCCAGGCTAGAGATATTACAAATCATAGCTACATCCAAATGTGAATTTCAGTTTGTACTCATTGTGTGGTATATGAGAATGCATGAAAAGGTTCATTTAAAAACAAAGTATTTTTCAAAAGCTGTTACAGACCATATTTATTGTGTCCTCAAGATTTGATCAATGGGAGTTTCTCACTTGGTGTTTCATTGGTTGAACATTTTGTCACTTGAGATAACCTTCTGAAGGCATTAAGACCAAGGAAAAGTTCTGAAATTCTGTAGAACTCCATCAATGTATGCAGTTCAGCTAAAACTCCAACTTATTTTTTAAACCCCTCTTTGAATAATTAGGTCTACTATTTAGGAAAAATAAAAAACACACAACTTGAATGCAAGTTTGCATTTGTGCCATTAGCAAGTCTTAGCATGCAAATATTGGCACAATCACAAATACCATCCTCTAATTTAAAAGAAGTGGCACTTCATGACTTTTGTTTTAAATACTAAAGAATTCTGATGGCTAACAAAGATTTCAAGGCAGGCACAATTTTCTGTCAGACCGAACAACTTAAATCTCCAGCAAACTGAATGGAACACTACCATGAACATGTTTCCAAAACAGTATTAAAAAGATAGGTTTCAGAGTAGCAGCTGTGTTAGTCTGTATCCACAAAAAGTACAGGAGTACATGTGGCACCTTAGAGACCAACAAATTTATTTGAGCATAAGCTTTCATAGGCTACAGCCCACTTCTTCGGAGGCATAGATCTAATTCAACCAGTGGCACACAAGCTGATTTTTCACTGGCACTCACACTGACCGGGTCCTGGCCACCTTTGGCATGCGTGCCATAGGTTGCCTACTCCTGGTCTGAACTATTGCCCCAGGGCCAAATCCTGGTCCCAACCAAGCCACTGAAAAGTGTGCCAATGAATTCTAATGGTCCCAGAGCTGGTCCCTTGTATTTACATACAAAACTATAAGAGAACTGCAAGACTACTTTGCAAATATATTTAGTGTAAATACAAAAGCTCAGACAAATGCTTACAGACACAAGAACTAGCAAGAGATTGTTGAGTACTTTTCAATTCCCTTGGAAACTTGCATATTACAAATAGTTTTCTTTGCTCAGGATTTATCAGTCTTGTGGTAAAGCCACAGACGCTTGGATAAAGAGATAAAGATGATCCAACTGCACTGCTAGTTTCAGGGTTGGATTCTGTTCTCATTTGCATCAACACAAGTTAGGTTACACTATGATCTACAGAGTAACCCAAAGTAGCACTCAACCTCCTCCATCTGCTGAAAAACTGATTTGAAACGGATCATCATAACAAATATTCCCTTATTCCCCACAGGAACAGAATACTAGGGAACTCTTCTCTTTCTGCACCCAAGTTCCTGAGCCTAGCAGTAACTCAAAGATTGCACTATAGCACATAAGGATGGGATTCACCCATATTAGTGAGATCTGCATTGAGGGTCTTTTGCCTACCTCCACAACCATTCACAATTCATAGACTCTAGGACTGGAAGGGACCTCAAGAGGTCATTGAGTCCAGTCCCCTGCCCTCATGGCAGGACCAAGTACTGTCTAGACCATGCCTGATAGACATTTATCTAACCTACTCTTAAATATCTCCAGAGATGGAGATTCCACAACCTCCCTAGGCAATTTATTCCAGTGTTTAACCACCCTGACAGTTAGGAACTTTTTCCTAATGTCCAACCTAAATCTCCCTTGCTGCAGTTTAAGCCCATTGCTTCTTGTTCTACCATTGGAGGCCAAGGTGAACAAGTTTTCTCCCTCCTCCTGATGACACCCTTTTAGATACCTGAAAACTGCTATCAGGTCCCCTCTCAGTCTTCTCTTTTCCAAACTAAACAAACCCAATTCCTTCAGCCTTCCTCCATAGGTCATGATCTCAAGACCTTTAATCATTCTTGTTGCTCTTCTCTGGACCCTCTCCAATTTCTCCACATCTTTCTTGAAATGCGGTGCCCAAAGGGGACACAATACTCTAGTTGAGGCCTAACCAGAGCAGAGTAGAGCGGAAGAATGACTTCTCGTGTTTTGCTCACAACACACCTGTTAATGCATCCCAGAATCACATTTGCTTTTTTTCGCAACAGTATCACACTGTTGACTCATATTTAGCTTGTGGCCCACTATGACTTCTAGATCTCTTTCTGCCATACTCCTTCCTAGACAGTCTCTTTCCATTCTGTATGTGTAAAACAGATTGTTCTTTCCTAAGTGGAGCACTTCTCATTTATCTTTATTGAGCTTCATCCGGTTTACCTCAGACCATTTCTCCAATTTGTCCAGATCATTTTGAATTTTGACCCTGTCCTCCAAAGCAGTTGCAATCCCTCCCAGTTTGGTATCTTCTGCAAACTTAATAAGCATACTTTCTATGCCAACATCTAAGTTGTTGATGAAGATATTGAACAGAGCCAGTCCCAGAACAGACCCCTGCGGAGCCCCACTTGTTCTACCTTTCCAGCTGGATTGGGAGCCATTAATAATTACTCTCTAGTATTGTTATCCAGCCAGTTATGCACCCACCTTATAGTAGCCCCATCTAAATTGTATTCGCCTAGTTTATCGATAAAGGTATCACGCGAGATCGTATCAATGCCTTACTAAAGTCTAGGTATACCACATCCACCGCTTCTCCCTTATCCACAAGACTCATTATCCTATCAAGGAAAGCTATCAGATTGGTTTGACACGATTTGTTCTTTACAAATCCATGCTGGCTATTCCCTATCATCTTACCACCTTCCAAGAGTTTGCAGATGTTTTCTTTAAATTACTTGCTCCATTATCTTCCCTGGCACAGAAGTTAAACCAACTGGTCTGTAGTTTCCTGGGTTGTTTTTATTTCCCTTTTTATAGATGGGCACTATATTTGCCCTTTTCCAGTCTTCTGGAATCTCTCCCATCTCCCATGACTTTCCAAAGATAATAGCTAGGGGCTCAGATACCTCCTCTATTAACTCCTTGAGCATTCTAAGATGCATTTCATCAGGCCCTGGTGACTTGTAGGCATCTAACTTTTCTAAGTGATTTTTAATTTGCTCTTTTTTAATTTTATCTTCTAAACCTACCCCCTTCCCGTAAGCATTCACTATACTAGACATTCCTTCAGACTTCTCAGTGAAGACTGAAACAAAGAAGTCATTAAGCATCTCTGCCATTTCCAAGTTTCCTATTACTGTTTCTCCCTCCTCACTGAGCAGTGGGCCTACCCTGTCCTTGGTCTTCCTCTTGCTTCTAATGTATTGATAAAAAGTCTTCTTGTTTCCCTTTATTCCCACAGCTAGTTTGAGCTCATTTTGTGCCTTTGCCTTTCTAATCTTGCCCCTGCATTCCTGTGTTGTTTGCCTATATTCATCCTTTGTAATCTGACCTAGTTTCTCAATGTTGAGAAGTGATGTCCTGTAAGTTCCCAACCAAGGTTTAAAAAATAAAAGCCACACCCAAAATTTAATTTTATATTTTATTCCTTATTTAGGAAGTGTAAGCTGAACCCGCCAGTTTAAGGAGGTGGATCTGTGATGTAAAATAAGATACACAGTGAATCAATATACTGATATGTTTGACTCACCCATCACAGCTGTTACTGAAAAGCCTGTGGCAAATTTTCTGAAGAGAATGACCAAAGAAATACTGTCGCTGAAACAAAAGTTTAGCACTGAGAATCACAGTATGTTCAAGAAATCATCACTATTGGGAAGTTGCAACTTCCATAAAAATCAAAGTGTATTTAATAATTTTAGCCATAAGCAACCCCAAAGTTTAATCCTAAGCAGCTTTCTTCAGGCTGTTGCATTTAGAGCATTACTTGAAAAGCTAGTTCTGACAAGGCCATTGCCTCCATAACACAAGGAATACACACAACCACGGCACAACAAGATAATAATGAAACATATTATATATCCATATGAATATCTAAGCTATATTAGTTCACTTTTAAAACCTCTAGAATTTTAATATTTCAGCTACTCTAGAGTTACTAGTTTATGCCTTATGCCATTGTGAAAGGCTGGAGAGTCAGCATGATAAGCATTCAGAGCATGGGAGAGTGAGGACTCCTGAGTTCTGGTTCTGTCACTGACTCACTGTGACTTTGAGCAAGTTCCATAACAAATGTTTTTGGTCTCCGGGAGGGATGTTTCCTGTTAGTGATGTTGTATATCATAAGTGCCAGTACTCTTATGTGGGGGTTTTCATTTCAAGAAAAGACAAGAACACCAAACAATTAGTGAAGTCCTAATAGGAGCAATGATGGAACAATAATCAAATGCTCACTCTTCTAGGATCCCTACCATCCTCTCAGCAGAGGATTTTCAATAGCAAGATTCCACCATCCACACAAGGTCTGCAGAATTGGAATTAATTAGCAAACTAGACACCATTAAGTTAGACTTGAATAAAGACTGGGAGTGGATGGGTCATTACACAAAGTAAAACTATTTTCCCATGCTAATTTTCCCCCCTATTGTTACTCACACCTTCTTGTCAATGCCTGGAAATAGGCCATCCTGATTACTACAGAAGTTTTTTTCTTTCTGCTGATAATAGCTCACCTAAAAGTTCACCTTAATTAATTACCCTTGTTACACTTGGTATGGCAACACCCATTTTTTCATGTTGTGTGTGTGTGTGTATTTTATTTATATATTTTTTTCCTACTGTATCTTCTACTGCATGCATCCGATGAAGTGGGTTTTAGCCCACGAAAGCTTATGCTCAAATTTGTTAGTCTAAGGTGCCAAAAGTAATCCTCATTCTTTTTGAGGATACAGACTAACACAGCTAACACTCTGAAAGACTTTTGAAAGGTTGCCAATCCCTGTACTAGTTGATAGTAAAACTTGATACAGGTAACATTAACATCAAGTTGGCTATGCATTACACCACAATCTACTCAAGAGGCATGCTGCTTAAACTGGGAGGGATAGAATGTGACAATTGTTATCCCTGTTCTTTGGTGCCAGCAGACGTGAGAAGTTAATGTATGGAACAGCCACCTATGCTGTACAACTCTTATGTCCTAGAGTTCAAGCACTGTTCTGAAGTAAAAGCAGAAGAGCACGAAGTTTGAAGTCAAATAAACAGTTTGACACCACATTAAGCTGTGGCTCAAAGATACATGACAATCTTATATTCCCCCTATTCTCAAGAGAGCAAGCACTCTCTTACAAATAATCTAATGCAAGAAATGCTGAAATCTGGGATTCACAGAACCAAAACAGTAACTCCCTGGACTAATGAAACAGATTATAGGATTGTTCATAGACTCTCAGTTTTAAGCTACATACAGTTCCTTACCATCTTTGGTGTATCACTTTTTAAAAGACATTTTGAACTTTAAAAAAGGTGCAATGTTTAGGTATTAACTGGGGACACAGTATCTGAGCAAGCTTTAGTATAGGAGATTTATAGATGCAGCATATTATTGTAGGGAGAGCAGGCAGCAACTCCAGTACTTATCCTAACATCACCACAAAAAGTAGTTGAAAACTGTGTGTATGAAGTTCCACCACCACCACGTTTGAAACAGGCCTTTGATAGCTCTGGGGCTAGAGACAGAGGGCCATAAAATGCTGTTCAGGTTTCGCAGAGATAACATGTTGAAAAAAATCACTGTTTCCCTTATGTCCTTTGCATGGAAGCATATCAAAATAAATCAACACCATACTAATTCTGGCTCCACACTGCCACCAAAGCAGCAGCAGAAGAGACTATAGCACCAGAGCAGCTGTAGTGAGGGGGTTTGTGCGGGGGGGGGGGGGAGAGGGGAAGTTGAGCTGGCCAGGCTCCACCACAGATCCAGAATATGGCCCCAGTAGCCAATCTCCCTCCAAGGTACTACATGAGACATAAGATTTCCCCATCTCCATGGAACAGAGCTAAGGAAACTGCTCCAGGCTTGCTCTGATCACATCCCAACCCCAGTACATAGTGCCAGGGATCAGCTATGTGTCCATGGTAAAAATTCTGACGTCCGCGCAGGCACTCACCTTGGGCAGCTCCCCCTCCCTGCTGTTGCTGGTGCAGGCACAGCCAGGCACCTCTGCAGGCACGCTGCCTCCATCCCCGCTCCCTGAGAACTGACTCCCCAGCTCCAGGCCTCAGACAATGGAAGCTGCAGGGGTGGCACCTGCAGATGGAGGCAGCATGCCTGCAGAGCTGCCTGGCCATGAGGTCCTCCTAGTCACCTTTGCTGGTGGAGGAGTGGCCAGGCAGCTCTGCACACTGCCTCTGTCCCCACCCCCAACCACTGACTCCACAGCTCCCAACTCATTGGCCGAGAACCTCGGTGAATGAGAGTTGCGGGGCCAGCACCTGCTGAAAGGGCTGCGCACAGAGCAGCCTGGCCACGCCTTCATGTAGGAGCCAGAGACATGCTGCTGTTTCTGGTAAGCTCTGCATGGAGCCTACACCCCCACCCCTCAGACCCCAGCCCTGATCACCCTTCTGCCCTCCAAACCCCTTGGTCCCGGCCCAGAGCACCCTCCTACACCCCAAACCCCACATCCCTAGCCCGACCCAAGAACTCCTAAAGCCACGTTTAGCTGTCTATGGGTGGTATTTTCAAAGCTTTGGATAATTTGCATTTGCTTTCTGATCTGAGTCTTCAAGGTGCACATTTTTTAACTTTTCACCATGATCACAAGAGCTGAGCTAAAGATTAAACATGCCTAAGACTAAAACATTACTCTAAAAGGTTCAGAAAAGGGCAACTAAAATGATTAGGGATTTGGAGAGGGTCCCATATGAGGAAAGATTAAACAGGCTAGGACTCTTCAGCTTGGAAAAGAGGAGACTTGGAAAAGAGGAGACTAAGGGGGGGATATAATAGAGGTCTATAAAATCATGAGTGATGTGAAATAAGTGGATAAGTAAATAACTTTTCCTTATTCCCATAGAACAACAACAAGAACTAGGGGTCACCAAGGCTACGTCCAGACTACCCGCCGAATCGGCGGGTTAAAATCGATTGCTCGGGGATCGATATATCGCGTCTCATCTAGACACAATATATCAAACTCCGAGCGCGCTTATATCGATTCCGGAACTCCATCAACCCCAACGGAGTTCCGGAATTGACAGGGAGAGCCGCGAACATCGATCCCGCACGGTGAGGACGGGTGAGTAACCCGATCTTAGATATTCTACTTCAGCTACATTATTCACGTAGCTGAAGTTGCGTATCTAAGATTGATTTCCCCCCCGTAGTGTGGGCCAGCCCCAAGTGAAGTTAATAAGCAGCAGGTTTAAAACAAATAAAAGGAAGTTCTTCTTCACGCAGCACAGTCAACTTATGGAACTCCTTACCTGAGGAGGTTGTGAAGGCTAGGATTATAACAGCGTTTAAAAGAGAACTGGATAAATTCATGGTGGTTAAGTCCATAAATGGCTATTAGCCAGGATGGGTAAGGAATGGTGTCCCTAGCCTCTGTTTGTCAGAGGATGGAGATGGATGGCAGGAGAGAGATCACTTGATCACTGCCTGTTAGGTTCACTTCCTCTGGGGCACCTGGCATTGGCCACTGTTGGTGGCTAGATACTGGGCTAGATGGACCTCTCGTCTGACCCAGTACGGCCATTCTTATGTTCTTAATCTAAAGGTTCTAATCTACTTTGTCAAATGGAAGTGGGTTTCCCAACCACATCCCAAAAGGCAATTCTGTCTCTAGTCTGCACATGTTAATCAAAACAATAAGCAGACTACTTGTTTACAAGACTCTCTTATGTAGTCTTCAACTCCTTCCTCACAACAAAATACAAGTTGGAATCTGAATTCTTTCCAGAATTTAAAGAAGTTCTTGATAGGTTAATCAGAAAAAAAAAAGTTCATACTATCCCTCCGCAGAACAGAAAGTGAATATGGATTTTCTGTCTTCTCCCCTGAGAAATGCTGGGCACTCCTTTACTAGTGTTAAGTTACTAAGATGTCAGGAATCAGTTGTTACAATATACCTAGTTTATAGGGATTTCCTGGGCTTTGCTCACCGGTTCTACCAACAGGTACGCTTCCAAATACATATCATGCAGGGTTGTTTGTTGTTTTAAACTGAGTTAATGTTTATAACAAACAATGGTCCTTATCTGTAACTCTCCCCCACATCCTAGTCAAGAGCTGCTGCTTTGGTGTGAGGATATTTTTCAGTCTCATAATTACCCCTGCCCTTATCCAGTCCAGACTATAACTTCTCTAGAGCAGAAGACACTGAAATGTTTTGAACTGGAAAAAAAAAGCAGCTCCTATTTCTTCTGCTTCATTCCCATCTGCTGGAAAATTCCTTCCACTACCACCACTTCATAACAGCATCTTGCAGACAATCTTGATGGCTGAACCTCCCTTCCAGCCCAACAATCCTCAGTATGTCTGTTCTTCTCTTCCACTAGATAAGTGTTTTTCACTACAGATGATACTGATTTTTCCAAGTTTTGCTGCTGTCCCTCCCAATAACCATAGAAGCAATGTGATCTAGTGATTAAAAGAAAGCCTGATCTAATCCTAGCTCTGCCATAGGCTCTATATTAATTCAGGGAAGCCATCTAACCTTTCTATGTGCTTCCATTTATCCATCTGTAAAAGACATAATTATATCTGCCTACCTCAGGGCTGGTCCACACTACAGGGGGGAAATCGATCTTAGATACGCAACTTCAGCTACGTGAATAACATAGCTGAAGTCGAATATCTAAGATCGGATTACTCACCCGTCCACACCACGCGGGATTGATGTTCGTGGCTCTCCCTTTCGTTCCGGAATTCCGTTGGGGTTGATGGAGTTCCGGAATCGATATAAGCGCACTCGGGGATCGATATATCGCGTCTAGATTAGACGCGATATATCGATCCCCGAGCAATCGATTTTAACCCGCCGATACGGCGGGTAGTCTGGACGTAGCCTCAGAAGAGAATTGGGAGGCTTAATTTATCTTCAAAGTGCATCAAGAGCCTCAAAACAAGTTGTATGAAGTATTTGTTAGTACTAATATTTAGAAGTTCATCTCACTTGTAACCAACCCCAAATGGCAGTATCTAGCCAACTTGCTCAGTTTCACAATTCACCACTCCCAGTGTAACAAGTGGTTCGTTTTCCCTCGTCAGTGTTGCAATCCATTGTTTCTTTATGGCTAGTGGCAAGAATCACTATTTTGTGCCTTCTGGCCAAATTCATGCCTTAAAGAGAGAGTTTGCCTCTTTACACTCTGCCCCTCAATCCTGCATCTCTCACATCCAGCGGGACTCACCTAACACTGCTACCTTTTGCCAATCCCAGGACCAAGTTCAAAATAATAGAGCCAAATTCGACTCCTGTTTACAGAAGTTACTCTCAGTGCTAGAGAAGTCTGAGCCATGTTACTCTGACTTCACACCAGTGTACCGGCGACCAGAATTGGACTCTCTGGTGGTGTTTAAATAAGGTGCCTGCACCTCTTCCTCAGAGCAGCATTCAGCCTTTGACAAAAGCACTTCTCGGGTCTGAGGTGTCTAACGGATTTTCCCAGTAATCAGCACTTGCACCTGATTCAATAGCACAGGCTAGGGAAGCCCAGGGCTTACTGACGGGCACTGGCGCATTACTCTGCCCTCAGTGTACTTCTTCCCCCCACGACCCACGAGCTTTCTTCTTCTTCTCCAGCGCAGCCCAAGCCCCAGCACTTCACTGCCGGAGCGAACACGCTTTTCCTGCGGACCCCTCCCCGCCCCCTCCCCGCCCCGACCTGTCTGGGGAAGGCAGGCGGCACCTCAGGGCGGGCTCTGACCCACAGCGCTGCCACCTGGAACGGCAACGGCCCCCGCACCCGGCAGGGCGCTGCTGGAGCCGCGGAGGGGTCGGAGCCCGAGCCAGGCAAGCAGGGAGCCCCCCCACCAAAGATACCTGCGGAGCTGGAAGGGACCCCGAGAGGTCAGCGACCCCAGCCCCCGCCTTCACTAGCGGGACCAAGCGCTGATTTTGCCCCAGGTCCCTGGGAGCCCCCCTCAATGGCTCACACCCCTGGGTTTAGCCGGCCAACGCGCAAACGACTCAGCGATCCCCTCCAGGGGGCACCGCGAGGGGCGGGCTGCTGGGGGGGAGGCAGGGAGGGAAGCCCCCCTCCCCCCGCGAGGGCTGAGACCCAGCGACCTGCAGCCTCCGCCGCCTGCCAGGCCGGGGCAGGGAGCCGAGGGGGCTTCCCCGGAGAGATCCGGAGCCTTGAGCCGGGGGGCCCGCCCGGGGATGGGGGAGGCTCTGCCCGTGCCCAGGGAGCGGGCGGCCCGGCGCCCACCTGTCCTCGCTGGCTGTGATGAGCCCGTCCTCCTTGGGGATGAGAAGGGCGGCGCTCACCGCGTCCTGGTGCCCCTCGACCTTGCTGAGCAGGACGGGCCGGCTGCTCTGCGGCCTGGCGTGGATCTCGGCCGCCATCTCGCTGCGGAGCCTCCGCCGGGGGCGGCCCCTCCGCTGAGTGACGGGCAGAGGTGAGAGCCCTGTTCGGCGGAGTGGGGGATAAGAGGCGATGGGCGCCCGTAATATCAGGTGTAGCGGCTCCACAGGAAGGACAGGGCTCCGGAGGATCCCGTAATATCACGAGTAGTGACGCCTCAGGAAGGAGCGGAGCGCCCCGGTTATTAGACTAGTGGCGCAGACCGGAAGGCCCCAGTGCCAGGCAGAGGCTCCCGTATACTCTGAAGTAGAGGAGCCTCTAAAATGTCCTGACGCCGAGGATGGGCTGCGTAGTCTCCAGAGAAGCAGGGCCTCTAAAAGACCCAGGGCAGCACGCACTGCAACCTGATGGAGTTTTTCTTACAAATAGCTCTGCACCTCTTCTGGGAAGACTAGGGGTCGTATTTCATAGAAAAGCAGGGAAATTACTTTGGGGGGTTACGTGTGTATAAGGGTGAAGTCACTGCCTGGGTGATCCAGGCAACTTGAGATGCCAGTGGTGCTGGCACAGGGCCCTGAGCATCAGCTTACCACAGGAGCCCAATGGCAGCAGCGGTGAAGGACCGTGAGCAGGGTTGCCAGCCCTCCAGGATTGTCCTGGAGTCACCAAGAACTAAGGATTAATCTTTAAATCAAGATAATGTCATGTGACAAAACCTCCAGGAATTCATCTAGCCAAAACTGGCAACCCCAACTGTGAGCAGCCAACCCAGCCCAATCTAGTGTTTTCCCCATAGGGCTGGGAGCTGTCCAGAGGTCTCCCAGCAGGGTTTGTTGCTCTCCAGGGAGGGTCTCCCAGCAGGTGTCATAACTATAAAGGGAAGGGTTACAACCCTCCTGTGTATAATTCTATAAAATCCCTCCTGGCCAGAGGCACCAAAATCCTTTTACCTGTAAAGGGTTAAGAAGCTCAGGTAACCTGGCTGACATCTGACCCAAAGGATGAATAAGGGGACAAGATACTTTCAAATTTGGGTGGGTGGGGGAGGATTTTGTTTATGCTCTTTGTTTTGGTGTTGTTTGCTCTTGGGACTCAGAGGGACCAGACATCAGTCCATGTTCTCCAAATCTTTCTGCACACATCTCTGATATTTCAAACTTGTAAGTAACCGCCAGGCAAGGCGTGTTAGTTTTATCTTTGTTTTCTCAACTTGTAAATGTTCCTTTGCTAGAGGGAGGTTTATCCCTGTTTTGCTGTAACTTTGAACCTAAGACTAGAGGGGGTTCCTCTGGGCTCTTTGAATCTGATTACCCTGTACAGTTATTTTCCATCCTGATTTTACAGCGATGATTTTTACCTTTCTCTTTAATTAAAATTCTCCTTTTAAGAACCTGATTGATTTTTCATTGTTTTAAGATCCAAGGGTTTTGGATCTGTGTTCACCAGGACTAATTAGTGAAGATATACTCTCAAGCCTACCCAGAAAAAGGGGTGTAAGGACTTGGGGGGGCGGAGGGAGGAATTAGTCTCAAATCTGCCCAGGAAAGGGGGAGTTAGGGACTTGGGAAATATTTGGGGAAAGGCAGAGTTCCAAGTGGCTCTCCCCTAAGATTTGAAACATGCTTGGTGGTGGCATCTTACTGTTAATCTAAGCTGGGAAATAAGCTTAAGGAGTCTTTCATGCAGGTCCCCACATCTGTACCCTAAAGTTCAGAGTGGGGAGGGAACCTTGACAACAGGGCAGTACTTCTCGAGAGCCACACACACCCATCAGACACTGCCAGAATGAGAGCAAAAGTGGTAGGTGCCCCGGGAGCCCATCCATGTGCTGGCAGCTAGGCCCTTGTCCTTTGTTCTAAACACAGGCCTATCTCCTAAGATAAAGGAGAGCTCCCTTTACTGGCAGCAGTAGCAGATCTCTTATCTTCCCCCTTGATACCAGTTAGCTCTGTGTTCTTGGGGAACCAGGGCTTAGAATCCAGTCTGTCTGACTCATGAAAGACACCCCCCTCCCCCGCCACCTCTGCTTGAACCAAAACTGATCAAAGACTTGCAGAGAGCAATGAAGGGCGGATTGGAGACACTCCTAGACCCCTCCTGACAAGGGTGACAAGAACAAAGGCAAATCCCCATGCCTCATCTGCATCAAAGATGGGATAGGGAGTCATCTCCATTAGCATACAGAATGGAGAACTGAGGGCTGGTCCAGACTAGGACTAGAGTGGGGAAATCGATCTTAGATACGCAACTTCAGCTACGTGAATAACGTAGCTGAAGTTGAATATCTAAGATCGGATTACTCACCCGTCCAGAAGGCACGGGATCGATGTTCGCGGCTCTCCGTGTCGATTCCGGAACTCCGTTGGGGTTGATGGAGTTCCGGAATCGATATAAGCGCGCTCGGGGATCGATATATCGCATCTAGATTAGACGCGATATATCGATCCCCGAGCAATCGATTTTAACCTGCCGATACGGCGGGTAGTCTGGACATGGCCTGAGATTCCAACGGAAGAACTGCACTGAACTCTGGGACCAGAAAAGCTGGGAAGCACTGCATGATGGGGGTCTCTGCTCTAGATGTTAATGAACCTACACCTGCACACACCCAGCTCAGCAGTTCTCAGACCAATTCTAGTAATGAATCCTTGATTGATATCCATAATACTGAAGCTGCCTAATTGCATTGTGAGCTTCCTGAAAGAAACATCACCCATAGTTAGGAGTGATCAGCTCCTATTGTCTAGCCTAAATAAAACCCTTGAGTCATCAGTTTACCCATAAACAAATCTAGTATTCTCCCTTGAACTATTGTATTTTCCCTACAAAAAACCCTACTCATACTCCAGTAAGCATTCTGATACACAGACTCAAACTCTGAGGGATAGCTCAGTGGTTTGAGCATTGGCTTGCTTAAACCCAGGATTGTGAGTTCAATCCTTGAGGGGGCAACTTAGAGATCAGGGGCAAAAATTGGTCCTGCTATTGAAGGCAGGGGGCTGGGCTCGATGACCTCAAGGTCCCTTCTAGTTCTAGGAGATTGGTATATCTCCTATTATTATCTTTTTATTACTGGGATTGCATCTTCTCCAGACTGATCGTGCTGGGGGATCTGCCTGTCTCCAGCACTCAGGACCCTGAACTACCCCCAAGACTCTGAAACCCCAACCAATTCAAGCTTTGTAGAGCAGCAAGATGCTTCTCTCTCTCTCTGTTTTCCTTTCTACCTCAGGTATTAACCTTTAATAAGGTAACTGTTAGGTTGGGTTAGCTCTCCTTGAGTAGTTATCATTATTATTCAATAAATAACTTTTATGGTTCAGCTGGTTGCCTCTCTCTCTCTCTCTCTCTCAGCTTTATTCTGTTGCCTCAAGGGGAATAAGGCAACGCTACAGAAAGGAAAACTTTAGAAATGGTAGAAGGGAGATAGAAGGAAAGCCCCTTTTCCCAGAAGAACAGACTCAACTCCCTTCTGTATCTGTCACTGGTGGATTTAGCTTACAATAAGGATATCCCTCCCTCCCTGTGTGATATAATAAAAATGAAGAAAAGACTAGGTACTGTGGTGCAAACAAAGGTAAGTGTATTAAGGGTAAAGGTACAGAAAACTGGGAAAAATCGAGGAGAGGGAAATAAACATACAGTGATTCAGTAACTGGCTTTAGGAGCTTGAAGCTCAGAGCTACAAAACCCCCCTTGGTATTCAGAAGACAATAAAGAAACCCCAATACAGAAATCTTTCCTATGATTTAGGCACAGTGGACACAGCATACAGTTGTGAAGCCCAGGACCTGCTACTCTCCAGCTGATTTAGAGCCTTCGAGGAGGACTACTGAGGAGTCCCGACGACTGTTGGACTTTGTCTCAGGCAGGGAGACTCTCTGGGATGATGGACACTAGGAAGGCAGGACCGTCCACAGATAAGATGGATTCGATTAGCTGTGATGGGGATAGTGATGACAGGCCTCTCCTTCCTCAACCTCGCTGTGGGATTGGCACTCTACTCTAGCTCTGAAGCATCAGGAAGACCCAACCGTGGACGTACTGCCACTGGAATATACAGCCCTGTGCAGGCTCTGAGCAAGACTTTATATAATCTCTAAGGCGGGAAAAGCTGGTTCAGTCTGGTTTGAGCCAGAGGACTCCAGTGTCCAAGTTGTAAACAAGTTTGCTTACAAAGATGGAGTCCAAGGGTCATAGTTAATATACTCCATATTAAATTCTATTGAAGCCAGTGATTTACTTAACATTACTTCAAAAACATATTATTAAAATACCTAATTGAACATATTAAACAACACCAACATTTTTTTTATACCTAACAATTCTTTGGTGATTTTAGCTTCCCCATTTACTCTGCAACAACGCTTCTTTTACCTAAGCTAAAGATCCCTGTAGTGCCCAAAAGTATGGTGGGGTTTGCTCATCAAGTGGGTCACTGCCAGTACAATTGTGACATAAAAGTGGGTTAGGGATGTGCTGAACCTGTGACATATGAGGCTGGCAGCTTGGAAGTGCTGCTTGACCCAGCCTGCTCAGGCTAACTCTGTTCCGGTGCGGTACCTTTGGCATGTAAGGGTGGAAGCTTGAAAGTGCTGATTGACCCAGTCCACTCAGACTTGCTGCAGTAATGTGTTTGTGTGTTCATCCGGTGCTGGGGCTGAAGGCCCTAGGGAACCTAGGTCCTGCAGGATAGCTCCACTGGGAGGGACTTGCAGAAAGGAGGAGCAGAACTCCATATTTACACACAAGTGACAGAAGCAATACATTGATAGAATTACTGAAGTCCCCCCTGTCCCATCTCCCCCCTGAAGAGTAACTCTAATAAATGAGCATACCCCAAAGTAACGGGCAAATCTGGTAACACTGTGTGAGCCTGACGCCACTTACACATACGATCTGACACAGACACAAAGCCAACCTCCACCCCTTTAGCCTACCCATTCCATGCTGTCTCTAAATATTCAATAGCATGCCAGCTATTTTAGCCTCCTTTAAACATTTGTCTGTGTTCTGCATTATCAATGCTTCATCACCATGCAGAGTTTGCCTGGAGCTCTGAGGCCTTTCCATGCTTCCTCTCCACCCCTGCGCCCCAGCCCTCCTTAGGAGTTTCCCAAATAAATGCTGGCACTTGACAGTTGTCCTACATCTTACACCTAACACTCGCATTTGAAAGTCTCATAGTTGTAGGGTAGGTAATTTATATCAGCCATGCTGGCTCAGTAAGTTGATATTAGAAACACCTCTGTTCACACTACAGTAATTTATCCTGTGGTATTTAAAGCTTCATGTGCTATTCATTATTATCATTCATTATTTTGAACCATTGCTCCATGTTGCGTCTCTCTATTTTGGCTTTGAGAGGTTGATACAGCTGGAGCAGAACTCACAGTGATGGGTTTCCGTTATGTCTGTGAAAGTCTCAAATTTAACATGGAACTGTGGGGCTGCTGCTTTCTAAAACCTAGTCTATACTTAGAAGTATTGCTAGGATAGTTATATCACCTATACCAGCAAACCCCTCCTAGTGTAGAGACAGCCTATACCAGCAAAAAAGTGGTGGGCAGGGGGTTCTGGTAAAGGTTATGCTAAGTCAGTGAGTGACATAAGCGATATCAGGTAGTGCACTTTCCGATCAGTATAACTGCATCTATGCTAGGGCTTTTGCAGATATAGAAATGGTTTTTTTTATTTAAATCATACCACTAAATGATATTCTACACCAGAAAAAAAATTGGAGCAGACCTGGTCTAAGTGCACTGATCACCTAAATGCTAGTTTCGTCCACTTTTAGGAACAGTAAAGATCAGTGTGTTCTTCATTGTCGTGCTCTGTAAACCAGCCTCTTTCCAAACACCACAAAAGGAGCAGAAAGGACGTTTTGAATCCAGCCCAACTTTCCAATTGTGTAAGAGGATGGGAGGAAAGAAGGTCAGTCATTGTCCCTCTCTGGACTTTTAAGTAGGAGACAGGGCATATCTACACAGGGATAAAAGACCCACAGAAGAACAGCTGCAGCTGACCTGGGTCAGCTGACTTAGGCTTACAGGGCTTGGACTGTGAGGCCTGATTTTTAACCCCTCAACTAGGTTACAGGTCTAAAAATCCAACTTTGCCTGGTCCCAGAGCTCAGGCCCCAGCCAAAACATCTATACAGTGATTTTTCAGCCCCAGAGCCTGAGCCCCGCAAGCCAGAGTCAGTCATGTGTAGCTGTACCCAAGGAGGCCAGCCTCACCTCAGACTTTTGAGGGATTTCACAGGCCCTTGGACAGCCTGCAGAACGTCAGGACTTCCTACAGCACCAGAGTTATAGCTGCCACAATTTCAAAAGTAACTTTGAACTGAATAGAGGAGGAACCGAGAGATGGGTGTTGTTTAGTCAGGCTGCAGGAAAGACATTCCTTGAATTAGTGAGCCTCAACTGACAATATGCAATTCAAGCAGATCTGTTATAACAATTCCGTGTTCGCTAGCGCTTCATGGTTGTCACCACGCTACGTGCCGTGGCTATTTGGAACACCACAATGGCAGTGGGAATAGAACTCAGACCTTTGTGTTCCAAAATAAAAGGCCTCTGAAGGACAATTATCATACTTGTTGGCAGAACAGAGCCTGTAACCAGAGTCACAGCTGAGCAGTTTTCATTCCATTCAGGAGAGCACAGTCGTGTGCATGCATTCACCACAATCCAGTTGGGATGTCATATGCCAGTTTCCTGAGTTTGAACAAACAAAAACAGTATTTGAAACCAATTTCTGCATATAGCTTCCAGAAACTACAGGCAGTAAGGCTTTTCAATCTTCCACCACAGGTAACTAGGGGAAAGGATAAGCAGAAGATGAGGAGAAAGAAGTCAACAGAGAAGAGGGAGGATTATTCTTGGATGGGACAACAAAACTGTACAGCCAACTTAGTTTCAGATTGACAGTGGCAGAGTGGTCAATAATTGCCAGCATTGAGTACAGTTTTCAGAATTTTGTCAGTCAAGTTTTACTTTGGATCCAGGTTCCATTTGATCAAACCACAACCTGTCTTCCCTGGGGGCTGCAAAGTTTGATGCAGAGGGAGTGCAATATGCAATCCCCTGAAATAGCAGAGTGAAACTAATAGATTTCCAAAGGTAGTGTAAAAATACTGTACTATTTATTTATAGGTCTTTTCATCCATAGCGCCTACAGCATTTTACAAAGATGAATAAGCATTGTTGATTCCCTTTATTTTCAGTGAGGAAGCTGAGGCTCTGGGGCCAGATTTTCAAGTTGTTTTCAGCATCTGTAATTAGGGCCACAGTTTCAAAAGTGCTTATCTCCCAGCAGCTCCCACTTTGACACTTATGGCCAGCACCCAACACAGTGAGCTAAAAGGATTTGAAAATCTAACCCTAAATTTTTGGCCAAACTCAACAAAGAGTGAATAGCAGTATTAGATGTCAAATTCATATTTCCTGACTCAGTCTTCCTGAGACCTAATACCCTTAACTCTTTCATGGCTTCTTTTATGACCATGCATGGTGAAAGTTTTTTTGCTCAGATGGGTTTTGGTTTAAGCGGAGGCTGGGGCGGGGCAGGGTGTCTTTCATGAGTCAGGCTGGATACTGCACCCCGGTTCCCCAAGAACACAGAGGTGTCTGGTATCAACCCGTCCTCCCTCCGTCCCCCACCCCCCTCCAGGGGCTGCAACCACACCATTCCCTCCTCCCTTTTGGCACTCTGGGACTGGGGGGTGAGGGTGCTGTGGTCACACCGCCCACCCTCCCTTCTGGAGCTGGGGTCGGCTATCTATCACAATGAGTGGGCTCTGGGCTCCAGCAGGAGGAAGGAAGGGGTGGGTCCTCAGGCGGAAGGGACACTGGAGACTTAACATTGTCAATTTCGTGCAAGAGCAGAGGTAAGCACAAAGTAAAAAATCTCTGAACTTCAGTTACATTACAAAAGACAAATCTGGAAGCAGCTGTCTGCTTCACAGCTGGCAAATTTTCATTCACCAGAGATTATTTACAGGCAAAGACAGCAAAAAGCAGCAGCTCAGGTCTGCCAACAGTTACGCAGATACTGCATCCTCTGAAGACAATTTAGTCTAAATAACAATTAATTCAATTTTAAAAGTCTACATTAAAAGAATGTTAAGGCTGCAAAGCTGGACCTTTAGGGAATGCCAGAATTAATACCAGAACTTTAATTTTGCCCGAAGGAGCATGTGCATTAAGATGCAATCTACATACTATTTTTTCCCCATGACCCCTGCCTCATTTGGAGCACAGGATGGATGGTGATCATTGAACGAGCAGCTATTCAATATTTCTGTTGTATTCCTCATTCAATGTGTCCTTTCCTGGGGCTGCAGCTTGATGTGGTTGAGAGGCCTGTGTAGTCCAGTGATCCTGAGCACTATGCTAGTAGGAGCCCTAACTCCTGGTAGAGTCACCCAAGCCAGACAAGGCAAAGGACAAGGACCAGATGAAAGACAATGTACTGGGGTCTTTACATTGGGATTGAGGGATAGGCCAAGAACCTGTTGTTATAAAAAAGTTAAGTTAGAGAACACAACAAAGTTCCTGCCTTTGGTCATTTCTGGCAGCACAGGAAGGATTAAGATTCAAGGTGTGACCCTATGCATTATTTAATAGATGCCATCCTGAATTCAGAATTATTCATGTCCCCAGGGACTTTTCTATGGTACTGTAATCATATTACTTGAGTGCTTTACAAACATTGATGAAATTGTCTTTGGGGAGGTGAGTTGAGCTATTCACCTAACTAGAATCTTAATTCAGTCATAAAAGCCCTGTATGCTCCTCAAGTGTGCAGAGCCCTTTCTCTGCTGCACTTTACAGGAAACGGTTTTCAATACTTTAGCAACTAAATATCTGTTCTGGAAGCTAATTAATTAACCAAATTCCAGAAATAATAGCTTAGCTTAGTGTGCTACAGGAGTGATGACTGCACATAAATGCATTTGTAAAAGAACAACAGCCATAGCCAATTTCTGATATGGTTCTGAACTTTCCCAAGAGCTTCTTAAAAGGTCATAATGGTTTTTTGGACAAATTGTTGGCCTTTAATCCCAGTGGAGCATGGACTGAATCCAGTTTGTGTTACTGATTGAACCAAGATCAAAGGATCAAGCTGCATAATGAAATAGCTGATTTTCCCAGTCTCAGTTCTGGTTCTAAGATGAATATGAACTTGTAACCAAGGGGAAAAAACAGCTGTGCATTTTGAAGGACTAAAAGTCTACCAAAGCTCGAGGTTGGAGCTGGGGGTGACCTCTGGTAAATTTTCTGGCATAAGTGAATGAACTTATATAAGGGCTGTCATGCAATTAAACAACAAATTGCATGATGAATTGCGCTGTTAAACAATAATAGAATACCATTTATTTAAATATTGTGGATGTTTTCTACATTTTCAAATATATTGTCTCTTGTGCTGTAATTGAAATCAAAGTGTACAGTGCTCATTTTATATTATTACAAATATTTGTACTGTAAAAAAACAAGAGAAATATTTTTCAATTCACCTAATACAAGTACTGTAGAGCAATCCCTTTATCTTCATTTAGATTCATTCTTTCTTTAGCAGGAAAGTTGAACTTACAAGTGCAGAATTAGCAAAGAATCCTCTGGCACCTTATAGACTAACAGACGTTTTGGAGCATGAGCTTTCATGGGTGAATACCCACTTCATCAGATGCAAGTGTAGAATTATGTACAAAGAAACCCTGCATTCTAAAATAAAACAATGTAAACTTTAGAGCCTATAGTCCAATCAGTCCTACTTCTTGTTCAGCTATTTACTCTAACAAGTTTGTTTACATTTGCAGAAGATAATGATGCCTGCTTCTTGTTTACAGTGTCACCTGGAAGTGAGAACAGGCGTTTGCATGGCACAGTAGTAGCTTGTCCCATCGCAAGATATTCTCATGCCAGATGCCTTAAAGATTCCTATGTCCCTTGCTGCTTCAACCACCATTCCAGAATACATACATCCATGCTGATGACAGTTTCTGATTAATAATGATCCAAAGCAGTGCATACCAACGCATGTTCATTTTCATCATCTGAGTCAGTCAGATGCCACCAGCAGAAGGTTGATTTTCCTTTTTGGTGATTTGGTTTCTGTAGTTTCCGCATCAGAGTGTTGCTCTTTTAAGACTCCTGAAAGCATGCTCCACACCTCATCCTCTCAGATTTTAGAAGGCACTTCAGATTCTTAAATCTTGGTTTGAGTGCTGTAGCTATCTTCAGAAATTTCACTTTGGTATCTTCTTTGCATTTCGTCAGATTTGCAGTGAAAGTGTTCTTAAAAAGAACAACATGTGTTGGGTCATCATCCGAGACTACTATAACATGCAATATATGGTAGAATGCAGATAAAACAGAGCCGGAGACATACAATTCTCCCTCAAGGAGTTCAGTCACAAATGTAATTAACAGTTTTTTTAAAATGAGCATCATCAGCATGGAAGCAGTGGCCGAAGCATGAAGAGGCATATGAATATTTAGTGCATCTGGCATGTAAATATTTTGGAATGTCGGCTACAACAGTGCCATATGTACACCTGTTCTCACTTTCAGGTGGCATTGTAGTTAAGCAGTGGACAGCATTATCTTCCATAAAGTAAAAAAACTTTTCTCTTAGAAATTGGCTGAACAAGAAGTAGGATTGAGAGGATTTGTAGGCTCTAAAGTTTTACATTGTTTTGTTTTTGAATGTAGTTATGTAAAAAAAAAAATCCTATCATGAAAGTGCAACTTACAAATGTAAAGAGATTGCACAACAGTACTTGTAAGAGTTTAATTGAAAAATACTATTTGTTTTATCATTTTTACAGTGCAAATATTTGTAATCTAATACAATATAAAGTGAGTACTGTACACTTTGTATTCTGTGTTGTAATCAAAATTGATATTTGAAAATGTAGAAAAGAATCCAAAATATTTAATAAATTTCAGTTGGTATTCTATTAACAGTGCAATTAATCACAATTTGAGTTAACTGCATTAGTTAACTGCAATTATCAACAGCCCTAATATACAAGTTCATTCACATATACACACATACTATTTCTCTTTAATGCTTTTATGCTAAGAATAAAAGTGCTTGCTTAGAAGGAGCTAAAAGGTAACTTATAACTGTGAGCAACACACTGGCCAGTCTTCCGGGAGAAACCAAAGCACCGGTGCTGGCATTTTAGGCAGTCTGGCTTGCTGGGCATTTTGCAACGCAAGAACTTTACTATGAGAATAGTGATTGCACCATGATCATCTTTGCTTTGTGGTAATAATTGAACCTTTTATCTGTTATCTCCCTTTGTTCAGTGAATTGTCTCTCTCCTCTTGCCCAGTGACAATCTTTTTTCCTTCTACACTAATCTGATTCTTTCCCTACTCCAGCTGTCTGTTATCACTATTTTGGAAATCTCAAACTTTAACATGCACATTTCCAGGCAGTGCGTATTTAATATAAAAGGACAGACAGCACTTATCTCTTCCCCCCCCACCCCCATTGTAGATATTTCACTAAAACCATGACACACACCAGGCAAAGAATGACAGTAACACATTGGTCTATTTTGACATGGTAATTGCACAAAATCCATTCACCCAGGTTGGCACAGGGCAGTGTCAAACTAGCCTAGGAGAGCGACCAATGATGCAGAGGGGTATGGATTTCCCCACTTCTCAGAAAAGAAGCTGAGCAATATCCCCCAGCTGGAGAGGTGTGAGGTTGGAGGATAAGAGCTGGCTACTGGAAGGAGGCTGGGCTCTCACCTGGGATCTGAGGAAGGAGGCCAGACAAACAGAGACAGAGCTTGGCTGGGCTCTGGGCAGACTAGAAAGAACTTGGGCTATGCTCCAACCTTCCTTTCTCTATGCCAACCTAAGGATTTTCTATCCTGCACTCCAAATGACTAATAAGCACTACTGTTTTGACAACACTGTTTGAGTCTTGCCAAATGCTTGGTGAGGTGCATTAATCCCCAAAGAGCGTACAAGTCTCTACCAAGAGTTTCTCTCAGTTGGCCTTGCTGAACAGAGCTCTCATTGTGAAACAGGAGTGCTGGAGCCCCCAAGGTTCAGTTTAAGGAGGCAGTGAGGCCTCACTGGCTCCCTGAAGAGATTCCTCCTAGAGACTATTCTCCAAAGCTAGGGGCGTAGCACTGATCCTATGGCTCCTAGACAACAACAGATAAGGACTTTGAAAGTGATATCACCCTTCAGGGTAAAAGTCAGCTAACAGCTATTGGGGGTTAGGAGGAAACTTTTCCTGGAGACAGGTTACCCCAGAACTGCCTGCTGCAGAGCTTCTTCCTCTGAGACAACTGGCCTGGTACTGTCCACTCTGTCAGAGACAGGATACTAGACTAGCTGCACCACTAGTCTGATCCATTATAGCCATTTCAATGCTAACAAAAATGGGATTTTGGCAAAAAATAAAACAAAGATTTGGAAAACTGTCACGATCGTTTTTGACCTTGTGCTGTCTCATTCCTTATGGTACTAATCTCAAGGAGAAATCTAGAAATCGCTGCAGTTGAATTTTCTTAGATCTTTTCCCTTCTGCACTCATTGTTAGTGCAGAGCAGCTTTAATGTGTGGTTAGGGTTTCATAGGATGCAACCATTTAAGTGTAACTAAAGGCTTTCTTTGCAGTAGTAAATAC
Organism: Gopherus evgoodei; assembly: GCF_007399415.2. NCBI lineage: Eukaryota > Metazoa > Chordata > Testudines > Testudinidae > Gopherus > Gopherus evgoodei. Next base: position 37,842,418 of record NC_044330.1, on the reverse strand, counting down.
AAAGGCAAGTTCATACTTTGGCCACAAGAGGGTGCTATAATCATGCCTTGTTTATTATAAGTACCAAAGGGTATATCTCAATACACTTTACAGATGGCAAATTATATTATCTCCTTGAAGAGGTGTTAATAAAAGATAATATTAAATACAGAAATGGATGTTTAAATACTACCACATGTGACAAAGCCATCAAAAGCCAGGAAATTCACCATTATTGGCTCATTGAACCTGGTTCTTGTAGGATGATTTAAAAATAAAAGTTTCTTTTTAAAAAGAAAAAAAATGAAATGTCACTGAAAACAGAAGAAATTCTTCAACTTCCCTAGCTCCTTATGTATGCTAGACATGAGTAGACACTTTGCTATGAAAGATGCTGCTGAGCTAGGAATTACAGTAAGTCTATAAGGAACTAAGCACTATGATCCTGATCCAGCAGAGCCCTTAAGCATGTTTAAAGTTAAGCCAATAATTAAGTTCTGTTTTAACAGAGCTCAGTCCCCAGGACAGTGGTCCCCAACCTTTTTGGCTGGCGGGCGCCAGCCAAAGGACCACTGTGTCGGTGGAGCACCCGCGGTGGCATTTCGGCAGCGACACCTCTCGATAACGTCACTTGCCGTCGACAAGCAATGTTATCGAGAGGCGTCCCCGCCGAAATTTGGGAGTGACACCTCTCAATGTCCCTTGGCGACAAGCGTCATCATCGAGAGGCGTTCCCACCAAAATGCCGCTGCTGCATTTCAACGTGTGCTCTCCCAGGGGCCAGGACGCGGGCGATGGGGACCAAAGATGACAAAATGTGTAGACTATTAATTGTCAAGTTAATAACTGAAAGGAAAAGGCCAAAAACATCAGCATTGCAGATATATGGGAAGAGTGGAAATCGGGCTGGAGGCAGTTCTGTTACTGTAAAGCCCTCTACAAGTGATTGTCTGACAGGAATTGGATCATGCCTGACAGTTACAGCCAGGCAGGGTTGGAACAGGGACATTGTAATGAAGCCTGGCCTGACATGAGTGATTAACACATTGAGGGAGGCCTCATCTTTTGGAAGATGAGATTAGGGAAGGAAATAAATTATGAGGTTGAAAACCATGTTTGTGTTAAATAAAGATAAGTAAACAGGTCAGCATGCTAAGATGACAATGTCTTTCCCCTCATTCTGGTGACCTTTGTGTTTCTCAGATGCCACAAACTGACTAACTTCCCAGCTAAGAATTTCCCTGGAACAAGGGGAGATCAGGTGGCATAATGCTAGTGGAGCATGTCAGGTACAGAGCAAAGGAGCATTTCAGCAATCCTCAGCTACTGCATGGTACATTAGGGGTCATAGCCAGCTGGCGCAAATTTTATCAGTGCTGAAGCAAATATGGCTTGTAAATCAAGGTACCAAACCCAGCTCCTTAGTGGGTACCTCCTTTCTCTAGAACCAAGTGGATCTTGGCACAGGAAATAATGTGGCTCATTATTATTTGCTTTTGATGTACCCCGAAATGTGGTAAGTGCTTCATAAAAAAATCTGATGTCTCATCCTATTGCATAAACATTCTTTTCGTAGCTAGAACACTTGGATTTGGTGACTCTGCATTTCAGGGTCACTGAGAAATAGGAATGGAAATGAAAGTTCTAAAAGGTCCTGAAGTCCTGGCAGGTGGAAAAAAAGTATGTGGGAGGATTCCCAGTCTCTTTCACTAAGGAGCTTAAATGGCACCAATGAGATTTCCAGAGGGATCTGAATGTAGCAAGGGCACATGGGTTTGGGATGAACAAAACGCTGAAGTACTTTTATTACTCCAGAAGCTAAAAACACCTCACTCAGCCCATAAACCCATATCCACAGTGCACAGAGAAGCCTGATCAGCAAACATACCAATTCAGGGATGTAGTCCAGAAGTGGTGGTATCATGCATGTGCAGTCTGGTCTGATCATCTCCGTAATGTCACCAGTAGATAGCGCATTGCCCTAGGACTGACAGCTGGATTCTACCAGTTTGTCTCTGATCTGCTATGTGACCTGATTGATCTCACCTGTCTGTGCCTCTGGTCTCGGCCTAGGTATGTCTATTTAGACTGTAAGCTCTTCAGAGCAGAGACTGTCTTGGACTATGTTTGTACAGCACCTGGAGTAATGGGATTCCTGTCACTATGATAATGCAAATCACCACTAGATAAGCTGCAACCACTGCCTCAAACCATAAATTAGCCATACTTCAAAGTAGCGAAGAGTCCTGTGGCACCTTATAGACTAACAGACATTGTGGAGCATGAGCTTTCGTGGGTGAATACCCACTTTGTCAGATGTATGTAGTGGAAATTTCCAGGGGCAGGTATATATATGCAGGCAAGCTAGTGATAATAAGGTAGTTCAATCAGCGAGGATGAGGCCCTGTTCTAGCAGCTGAGGTGTGAAAACCAAGGGAGGAGAAACTGGTTTTGTAAAAGAGAAACTGCTGAGTTTCAGTTCATCTGCAAATTTGACACCATCAGCTCAGGATTAAACAAAGACTGTGAATGGTTTGCCAATTACAAAACCAGTTTCTCCTCCCTTGGTTTTCACACCTCAACTGCTAGAACAGGGCCTCATCCTCCCTGATTGAACTACCTCATTATCTCTAGCTTGCCTGCATACATATACCTGCCCCTGGAAATTTCCACTACATGCATCTGACGAAGTGGGTATTCACCCAGGAAAGCTCATGCTCCAAAACGTCTGTTAGTCTATAAGGTGCCACAGGACTCTTTGCTGCTTTTACAGATCCAGACTAACACGGCTACCCCTCTGATACTTAAATTAGAGGCCTAAACTTAGAACCTGCATTATAAGACATGTTTTGATTACAAGCTTACAGCTAAAGCACTTTCCATTTTTAAACATGTGATAAGATGGAAAAAGTTATTCTGTACCCACTTCTTAGTACAGGTTGCAGCTTTAGTCCTAGATGGGGATCTGAATTTCTTATTCTTTTTAACCTTTATCAGCCTTGGACTACTACAATACTATATTGCCAAGTGACAAATAGCATTTTAAGAGAAAGTAACTTTCTGAAATTGGTTGCCATGGTTGAACTCTCTGGCCCAGATCCTCAGCACATGGAAATCGGCAGAGCTTCATTGAAATCAATAGAGCAGGGGTCGGCAACCTTTCAGAAGTGGTGTGCCGAGTCTTCATTTATTCACTCTAATTTAAGGTTTTACGTGCCAGTAATACATTTTAACATTTTTAGAAGGTCTCTTTCCATAAGTCTATAATATATAACTAAACTATTGTTGTATGTAAAGTAAAAAAAGGTTTTTAAAATGTTTAAGAAGCTTCATTTAAAATTAAATTAAAATGCAGAGCCCCCCGGACCTGTGGCCAGGACCCAGGCAGTGTGAGAGCTACTGAAAATCAGCTCATGTGCTGAAGGCGGCATGCGTGCCATAGGTTGCCTACCCCTGCAATAGAGCTATATCAGGTTTACATGGCTGAGAATTTTGCTTTTTTTCTATTAATGGCCAAGACTTAATAAAAATAGAACTAGGCTTAAGGCAGCCAGGCTGATGGTGTATGCAGCATGCAAAACCTCAAGAACATTTCAAAAATGTAATAAGATTTAAGAAAAGCATGAAAGACAAAATATTTTAAACCTCTGAAATTATGAAAACCTTACACGATCCACCAGATGAATGAAATTTTCTTTTCAGAAAAAAAAAGTTCATTTCTAGTAAACACATTTACCTATGAGAAATCCTATGTATCCACCCAGCCTCACCACCTTTAATTGCTTTATAAACAGGATGCACTTTCATAGCCAGAGTTTCTTGATTGTAGCCCTTCTTGTAGGAAATAGTCACTAACAGTTCTCTCCCTCTGTTTTTCTTCTCTCTGTCCTTCAGAGGCTCACCCCAAAAATGCAGATAAAATTATTTGCCCATATTCATTCCCTTCCCAGTGAACCAACCACATTTTAATAATACCAAACTCTTATAAAGCACTTTTTCATCAGTATATATGAAAGTGCTTTATAAAAGGAACTCTCTCTCTCTCTCATCATCATCTGCATGTTAGAGCTAGGGAAATGGAGGTGAAATGTTTTGCACAAGGTCACCCAGCAGCAGCACTGGGAATAGAAGCCACATTTCCTGAGTCCCAGGCCAGTGATCAATCCATTACAACACACTACCTCTCTAGGGAAAATAGTTTCCTTCTGAAAGGATGCCAATAAGAAGTAGATTGTAATTAAAAGCACAAGTTAGCTTCCATATGGTCACTCTGTTGCCAATCTCTGTTTTGAATACTGAGGCAGAATTATTTTTCTACCACCTCAGGGATAGTTATTGTGGGATTGTATACATCTACAGGGCTACAGCCAATGTAGTTCCCCTCGAAGAAAAGAAAATAGAGCACAGAATCCTTTGGATCTTTTGTGGGGTAGAGAGAGAATTATACGGGTTATGGAACAAATAAGAGGCAGTAGGAGAAAAAGTGTAATTCGGGCCAAGCCACCTCAACAACATTCCTTTAAGTAAATTGAAGATGGAAGTAGAGACACATTAATTAAGGCATCAAAATTCCAATTTCCAGAAGGTCTTGGGTGAATATGCAAAAAGCCTTAAAGAACTGGGGAAGCAGCTAGTAGAGACTATGATGCAATAAGAATTTATGAGAAAAACAAGCACAAAGCACAAGCACAGTCCTGTGCTACAACATCACTCTATCAGTGGCCATTTGGATATTTTATATGAAATAACCCACCAAACTCAAAAGGCTGTATTTGTGGGAACAATATTGTTGCTGTCAGGGGTTTATCACAAAAACACCCCTGAGTTTGCTGGATGGGTCTTGGAGCAGTGGCCAATCCTGCCATTAACTTTTTAGATACATATTTCTCTCCCTTCTCCCAGACTCTCTGTTTATCCCTCTTTTAGACTAAGGTTTTGGAGAAAATCAGAAAATATCTTGTTCAGGCTCATTTTGCTTATTATCACCTTTGTTAGGCATTTCAATCAACTTTTCAGCCTTGTGTTAGTACTGAAACAATTCTACAATAGGGAGCATCAAGAATTGTGGAATTCACAAAACAAGTCCTAGATACTAAATATTTTGACTGCGGATCCTAGAATTTGTAGGCGGCTGGGTAGATTTCTGTCTTTGTTTAGCTCTGTGCTGCAGCTTTTACTTGGAAAAGTGTTCACTGCTCCCAGTCAGATTCAATAAATGACATGCCACTAAATTATGAACAAAGGGGTCACAGACTCCACAACTAAAGATGAAAATGTTTTTGTTGAAAATCCAGTTTTGACCCATCTTCTGATTTTCAAAGGAAGCCTTCTGGTGGGCCCGATGATTCAAATACTTCATCCCATGCCAAGAGAAGGGTTTTCTGTTGGTTTATTTTATTTATTTATTTAGCAGTATTGGAAGGGAAGGGTAAAGTAGTTATTTAAGGGGAGAAGCAGGCTGTTAGGACACAATGTAAAGTTGGTGTTTTTCATTTCTGGAGACATGAAGGCTTTTTTGGTCTCACCTTAATTCAAAGCCTACTTACCGTACAGCATTCACACACTCATTTTCACCGATAGCTCCTGCCAAAATCCTGTTTGACAAAGCTTATGTTCTAAATTAAAAAGTTGTAATTGCCAATTCCTTAATATTGGCTATGTCAGATTTCTTAGTAAGGCTTTAACTAGAGCTGAGTGGAAAACAGCTTCCTACAACCCCGCCTCCCTGAACCCCCCAAATTGTGTCTTTTTCACAAAAAAGACAGTTATCTTTTCCGTAAGCTGTGTTGCTCATACCCATTACACAGTAAGTGTGCATGCTCACCACATGCACCGGTGCCAGAAGTTTTTCCCCTAGCAGTACCCGGCTCCCCCAGCAACCCCTGGAGTGGTGCCCCTACGCATGATAAGGGGATCTGCGCACTCCCCCAACCCTCAGTTCCTTCTTGCCAAAAAACTCAGAGAGGGGAAGGAGGGCGGGATGTGGAATGGACATGAGCAACACATCTGGAAGAACACCAGTTACGGAACAGGTAACAGTCTTTTCTTCTTCACGTGATTGCTCATGTGCATTCCACAATAGGTGGCTCCAAGCTAGATCTGTTGGAGGTGGGTAGCAGTTCACAGGCTCTCGGGATGGAGTACAGCCCTGCTGAACCCAGCATCCTCCCCGGTTTGGGAGATGATTGCATAATACAAGGTGAACATGTGACCCAAAAACCATGTGGCAGCCCTACAAATGTCCTGATTAGGAACAGGGCTAAAAAGGCATCCGACCAGGCTTGCGCCCTAGTCAAGTGTGCCCTCACAATCAGCAGCGGAGGGACTCCTGCCAGGTCATAACAGGTACAAATACACGAGGTGATCCAGTTGGAGAGCTGCTGAGGGGAGATCGGCCGACCTCTCATGCGTTCTGCTGAGGCGATGAACAGCTGCAAAGACTTCCTGAATGGCTTAGTACGTTCCAGTTAAAAAGCCAGTGCCCCATCGCACATCCAGCATGTGCAGGCGGCCCTCTTCACTGGACGCATGGGGCTTGGAACAAAGCACTGGCAGGAAGATGTCCTGACCTGCGTGGTAGGTGGAGACCACCTTAGGGAGGAATGAAGGATGCAGTCGGAGTTGGACCTTATCCTTGTGGAACACCATGTACGTGGCTCAGAGGTCTGTGCCCTGTTCCAAGACCCATCTAGCTGATGTGATTGCCACTAGGAAGGCTACTTTCCATGACAGGTGCAACCACGAGCATGTGGCTAGCAGCTCAAACAGGGGACCTGTCAGTCGGGCCAGCACCAAGTCCAGGTCCCACTGCGGGACTAGGGGCCTAACATACAGGAAAAGATGAACCAATCCCTTGAGAAATTGACCAGTCACAGCATGGGAGAATACCACGTGGCCCTGCACTGGCGGGTGGAAGGCTGATATGGCTGCCAAGTGCACCCTGACAGATGAAGGCGCTAGGCCCTGGGCTCTAAAGTGAAAGAGGTAGTCTAAAATGAGCTGGATTGGTGCAGCCATGGGCGACACGCCCCAAATCAGCTACCCACCAGGAAAATCGAAACCACTGTCAGGTAGACCTGACATGTGGAAGGCGGTCTGCTTTCCAGGAGGACACACTGAACCCATTCAGAGCACATCCTTTCCTCCTAGCCTAACCATTGAGCAGCCACGCCATGAAGTGGTGTGCCACTAAGTTGGGGTGGATGAGGCAGCCCTGGTCCTGGGAGAGTAGGTCTGGGTGGGATGGTAATGGCCACGGCAAGGTGACTGCCAGGCTCATGAGAGTCCTGTGCCAATGTTGCCTGGACCATGCCGGGGCGATCAGGAGGACCCAGGCCCTGTCTGTTTTTATCTTCTCCAAGACCTTGCCAATCACTGGGATTGGGGGGAAAACAGAGAAGCTGGCCTGACCAGGATAAGAGGAAGGCATTGGAGATGGCACCTGTGCCCAACCCCCCGGAGCAGAACCGGCGGTTCTGCAGTGTTGCAAACAGGTCCACCTGGGGAGTGCCCCACCTTTGAAAAAATCCTGTGCACCATCTCTGGGTGTAGTGACCACTTGTGCTGAGAGGGGATGTCTTGGCTCAGATGATCTGCCCATGAGTTCTGGGCACCTGATACATGGTGGGCTTGTAGGCAAATATGGTGGGGTATACAGAAGTCCCACATCCTGAGGGCTTCCTAGCAGAGGAGCAGCCTGTGCCTTGCCTGATGATGTAAAACATTGAGGCAGTGTTGCCTGTGATAAACCCGACCATTCTGCTTTCCAGCTGAGCAGAAGGCCACACATGCCAGACAGACCGCCCTAAGCTCCTTGACATTTATATGCAGGGCAAGGTCCTGCACGGACCACAGACCTTGGGTCTGAACGTTCCTGACATGGGCTCCTCATTCCAGGTCCAGCACGTCGGACACCAGCTCCACTGATGGGGCCCTGCCCCTGAACAGGACCCCGTGGAGCATGTTGCCCAGGGAGGATCAACATTGTACGGATGTGATCACCGGTTCAGGCACAGTCTGTCTCTGGCCTGGGAGAAGACCAAGGCCACCTTGAGCTGTAGGAGCCTTATCCTGAGTCTGGCATAGAGAACCACATATGCGCACGCCAATATGTGACCCAGGAGCTGGAGGCATGCTCTGGCTGTGGTCACAGGAAACCTTGTCACTGTGTTGATGAGCCCTTTTTAGGGTCTTGAATCTGTCCAGTGGAAGGGAGACCCTGGCTGATGTTGCATCCAGGACTGCCCCAATCAACTCTATGCAGTGCACCGGGACTAACACAGACTTAGTGTCATTTACTAACATGCCTAGAGTGACGCACATGAACAGGAGCACCACATGATCCTGCACCTGCGACCTGGAGCTGCCCTTGACCAGTCAGTCGTCGAGATAGGGGAAGATCTGAACCCCATGACATCTGAGGTAGGCTGCCACCACAGACATGCACTTTGTGAATACGTGACAGCAGTGGACAGGCCAAACAGGACTGTAAATTGGTAGCGTTCCTGCCCAACCATGAAACAGAGGAAATGTCTGTGCCCCTTGAATAAATGAATGTGGAAGTACAGATCCTGCAGATCGAGGGTGGTGTACCAGTCCCCAGGATTCAGGGAGAGGATGATGGATGCCAGAGCCAGTACGAAACTTGGGCTTTACCATCTACTGGTTCAGGTCTCGCAGGTCCAGGATGGACCTGAGCCCCGCTTTGGCCTAAGGAAATAGCGGGAGTAGAAACCTTTGTGTCTGAACTCCGTTGGCACCACTTCCACTGCTCCTAGGCCAGGAAGCCACCCCATCTGCTTCAGCAGGGCCTTGTGAGAGGGGTCCCTCAGGAGGGATAGGGGCAGAGGGTGGGGTAGAGGTAAACTGGAGGGTGTAGCCCCAGGAGATGGTGTTGAGGACCCATCAGTCCGAGGTCAGTTGCAATCACTCAAGGAGAAAAGCACACAACCAGTTGGAGAAAGGAAGCTTTATGGTGGGTAGATTCCTGCTATGAACTGGTAAATTGCCCCCAGGCCTCCTGTCAAAACTGATGTTTTCCCACTTGTTTGCCCTTGGAAGGCCTAGGTTGGGGGGCAGACCAGGACTGCCTCCGTGGGTGTTTCTTGTAGTCCTGCAACTTTTTATAAGGGGGCTTATATTTAGAGCCAGGACATAGAGGCCAAGGGTCTTAAGCATTGTGCGGGAATCTTTCAGGCCGTGTACTTTCTTGTCCATCTGTTCTGCCAACAGGGCCTTGCCATCAAACAGAAGGTCCTGCAAGGAGTTCTGCACCTCAATGGACAGCCCAGACTACAGGAGCCATGATCCACTCCTCATGCAGGCTGTGGAGGCCATAGATCTTGCAGCCGTATCCGCAGCATCTGACACTGCCTGAAGGACTGCCCTGTCAGCTGCTGTACCCTCCTCCATCAGAGCCTTGAACTCCTTCTTGTCATGCTCTTGGAGGGAGCCCTCAAATTTGGGCAAAGAGCTCCCCCAAACTCAACTCTTACCTCTTCAGGAGGGCTTGGTGGTTCACCACCCTTAACTGGAAACTTGAGAATGAATAAACCTTTCTCCCAAATAAGCCCAGCCTGCTTGAGTCTTTATTTTTTAGAGTAAGACCGATTCGACCACTAAAGAGTTGGGGCAGGGTGAGTATACAGGTATTCATGCCTCTTGATAGGCACGAAGTACTTCCTTTCTGCCCTCCAAGAAATAGGGGGAAAGGAAGCCTGAGTTTGCCATAAGGCGTTCGAAATCTTTGCCACTCCTTCATAGAATGGGAGGGCCATTCTGCCTCATGCTGAGGCTGAGAGGATGTTGAAGAGGGAGGCCAAGGGTTCCTCCACCTCCTCTGCTTGAAGGTTGAGGCTTGATGCCACCCTTTTCAACAGTTCCTGGTAGACCCTAGAGTCCTTTTGTGGAACAGGTGGAGGAGGGGCCGTAATCGCTTCATCAGGGGAGGACGAGGATAGGGGTGCGGTACTCTGCATACCCACCAGTGCCAGCAGTCCCATCACTTGGTCACCCTCCAGGTGTGGAACCGGAGATGAATGCTCCACCGACTCCTTCCTGGGAGGCTGATAAAAGGAGACCGACTGTCTCTTTGAGGCTCTGGCCACCAAATGAGCCACCACCGGGAGCTGCGTTGGGGGCCATGGGGCCACTGCACCTGCTGTGGCACCGACAGAGCAGGCTGTTCAGCCTGACTAGCCTGTCCCATTTACTGACGACTATGAAGGGAGGCTGGGTTGGCTTATGACCTGCTGCTGTCCCAGGACCGGGAGAAGCGGTTGTGTTAGGAGTGGCGCCAACCATGAGACCATGATCCTGGCATGGAGGAGTGGGAGTACCCCTGGTATCAGCTGCTCTGTTATCGACTCTGACAGGCGGATCCGCAACGGTGAGGTGCTGGTGATTGATGCCTGGGACTGCAAAGTCCTGGAGCAAGACAAAGAATGGGAATGGCGTCGATGCCCATACCATGATGGGCTACAGTAGCCTCTCCGAGACGAGGACCTCTGGAGCAGTCTGTCCCAGTCTCGACAGGGCACGCTCTCCTCATGAGGTCTACAGTCCCTCGAGGCGGAGCCGTGCTTAGAACCCCTGCCAGTCGGTACCCAGCCAGACAACCTGGTGGGGATTGATGGGGACTGCGCACAGGGTGGTCGCTGAGTGGCAAATGGCAGCAGAAACATTCCCTAGACTGAGAACAGTACTGACCAGGCAGCAATGGCAGAGATCCAAGCGGTGAATTGCCTCTGGACTGAGAAGCCAACAGTGGTGGTGCCCCTGGTACTGGCAGAGACATAACGTCCCGGACTGCTTGCAGAGCCTCTGGTGTGGAGGGCACCTGGATGTCTGGGGAAGTCGGCGCAGAGTGGGCCGGGCTTCTCCGCTCAAGCTGAGGCCGACAGGGATCGAGAACTGCCCAACATGGGTCTAGTCTCTCGCCCGATCTTGCTCTGGTGTCTCGGTGGAGAAGACTTCTTAGTCTTTTTGGAATGTCCCCCAGACGGGAAGCGGTGCAGGCTGGTGGAAGGCACCGAACAGTCGCCACGCACCAAAGCCACAGTGTTCGGTACTGACCCGGAGCAGCGCACTAGAGTCGGGGTCAATGCTGACTCCATCAGAATGGCTCTGAACCGAATGTCCTTTTCCTTCTTGATCTGAGGCTTGAAGGTTCAAATCTTGCAGCGATCGCGGAGATGGGTTTCCCTCAAACAGCGTAAGCAGTCCGCATGTGGATCACTCACTGGCATTGGTCATCTGCAAGTGTCACACAACTTAAAGCCTGGGGCAAGGGCATGCCCCAACCCTGGCGCACTAAATTAACCCTAAATTACTTTAACTACAGGTACTACTAACTATGAACGAATAAGAGTTCAAGAGGGAAGCTGCAGCCAAGCTGGAACAGAGCAGTTCTAACACCTTCACTGACGGCAAGAAGGAACTGAGGTGGGAGTAGTACGCAGCGCCCCTTATACCGTGCCATAGAGGAGCCAGTCCAGGAGTTCCTAGGGGCAGTTCCCTATAGGTACTGCTAGGGGAAAAACTTCCGGCACATGGCGAGCACACACCCCTACTGTGGAATACACATGAGCAATCACTCAAAGAAGAATATCTAAAATGCAAATATTTCAATTCAGAAATGCTGCTGCAATTGCTGAAGGGAATTTTAGAATGGGTATCTCATGATTCCATTTTCCTTTATAGGCCAGATTTCCAGGCTGGACTACCTCTCTCACAATCCTTTATGGGAACAAGAAGCAGTTCATCATGGAAGATGCAGTCCAGCCAGGGAGCCCAGTCCATAGAGAACAGAGACATGGGACATAATGGTACATATCCAAACAAATATATTTTGGTTTTCAAGCTTCTAGTTTTTTGACCAAAAACTTTTAAGTTTTCTGCAGTAAGCAGACATTTTGGGAAAAAAAAGTTTATGTGAAAACCCAATTTATAGCTGAAAAGCTCTTTTGCTGGAAATTTTTTGGCCAACCCTTTACCTTCTAGTCCAGGGGTGGCCAACCTGAGACCGAGGAGCCAAAATTTACCAATGTACGTTGCCAAAGAGCCACAGTAATATGTCAGTAGTCACCCTCCTCACCCATTTGCTTCTCCCCCCACCCCACTCCCAGTGCCTCCTCCCATCCACGGCAGCCCCGCTGATCAGCACCTCCCTCTTCCTCCCTGAACCAACCAATCAGCTGTTTTGTGGCATGCAGGAGGCTCGGATGGGTAGGGGCAAGGGCATAGCAGGCTCAGGGGAAGGGTGGGGAGGGGAAGGGGTGGAATGGGGACAGGGCCTGTGGCAGAATCAGGGGTTGAGCACTGAGCACCCACCGGCACATTGGAAAGTCGATGCCTGTAGCTCCAGTCCCAGAGTCAGTGCCTATACAAGGAGTTGCAGATTAACTTCTGAAGAGCCGCATGTGGCTCTGGAGCCACAGGTTGGCCACCCCTGTTCTAGTCAGATCCTGGAAAAATTGGAAAGTCTCACAAGTAAGAGCAGAGCTAACTTACATTTGTGGGTGCTAAAAGGGCTTAGAATTCAATTGTTCCACTTAAGCAGCTAACACATATGAGCCTCATCTGGCTCCTCTCTGTGCCCAAGCTGCCTATTTCCATCCTTACCTTTAGACTGAGTCTAATGGAGGTGAGGCTTGCTGGCCAGAAAGGTTCACCAATGCAACAACAAATTAGGATCAGTTATACAACTGGGCATCTGGAGTAGCTAAACCCAGCTCCTGTAATTCAGTGCATCATGGACAGAGATAGGGAAGAGGATCTGGTTCCTACTGACTTCCCCCTCAACTTCTTTGGGGGTTGTAGGCAAGGAGATCTGGCTTCTTCCAAGAGTTATCTACCATCACAGGGCAAGCAGTGACAAGATCTTCCTTCTCCCAATATCTGTGGTGAATTAAGTGGTGAATTAAGAGGTGAACAAGGGAAGGGCACTCTCTTAAGACAGACAGCTCAGCTTCATTCAGGCCCTCTAGTTTACTGCCCTTAATGTACACAAAAAGAGAACCACCTGGCAATCAAGGTTCAGTGGTGCTTGGGGCTGAGCCTAGTTAGCTGTTTTGGGAGCTGTACTGACATACAGGTTTGAAAACAGGTTGCCTCACTGCAGTATATAGGGACTGAAATTTCAGAGCACTACTTGCCCCTCTCTCCATCCCAGAAACACAGGTCCCTGCCAAAGAGTGAGACTAGTAACAGCTTCAGAGTCAGGGAGCTACAACGGCTCTCTGATGGCCCCTTCTTACCTCCTGTGCTCAACCTCCTGTGTTGGCAGAAGGGTTACAAATTCTACTGACTATGCCAGCAGTGCTTTACTAAATTTCTTGGGTTCTTCTTTAAAGGGGCTCTCAGAAGTTACAAGTTTTATTACCCATTGTCTGCCACACAGAACCAGAGCGTGTAGTGCTACTTTCCTACATAGGTGCAACTCCTCCACATAAGATCTCCTGAAAATCACCATGATTTTCTAGAAATAAATGATCAGATTTCCTTTATTCCTGCTGTTGCAAATAAGCAGGTATCAGTGTTGACAGCTTATTTTAATAAGAACCAATCCTGATTATCTCGTACTGGTGATAATTTAAATCCTGGACAGATGCAGATGTGCTTATGCGGAACTGTCACTTTCTTCTACTACTAAGTTAACATACTAGTTCACGTAAGTTTTAAATGCTCTTCGACTTGTGATAAACACAATGGGCTCAATTCTCCATCACTCTGCGTCTTATGCAGAGAGTTACGCTAATGCACAATGTGTGTAGGACTCTACTGAAACAGAATGGGAGCATTTTATCCACACTAAGTCTCTGTTGCCTTGCACCAGAGCAGACCCCAAGTCACAGAGATACATTTGCTCACAGAGAGATATGATATGAGGGACCCAAGAATCTGCTCTTTCCATATCTCCAGCCCCACCCCCGACAAAAATGCTCTCAAACATGTAGGAAGGCAACTCAGTGATAAGCAAACCCATCAAGTGCTCTTCCTTGGAATACTTTGCTGATACATTCTGTTCCTAAATGATATCATCAACACCCGGAGGATAATACTGTTTAACTTGTATCCTTTGAAGTGTGAGAAAGGACCTGGGGGGGGGGGGGAGAACAGATCTCCTCAGGTACATTTTTGAAAACACTTGCACTAGGTGAAATTTGGGGCACTGCAAAGATAAAATATTTGCTCTTCAAACATATTTTTGAAGCCTTAGGGATAAGTCATCCACAGCAGGACAGGTTTAGCAGATTGCAGAGAGGCTTAGCTCCATCAGGCTAGGAAAAGAATCAAGAAAAAATTCTACCACCAACTGGGAGGATGGTTAACAGGTGACTCCCAGAAGTCCTGCCCAGAAATACTCACCAGCACATTGCTGTGATACCTTGCCATCTCTGACTGCTCATAATGCACTTTATTTTTTCCTTTGTACAAAAAACAAATATAAAATTTAAATCCAATACAAAGTGAATACTAGCAATGACAAGTTTACATTACAGTAAAATAGGATGTCAATGCAAATGTGTTATCTATCAAGACATTAGTTCTTTAAAAAAAACTTTACCTCAGTGGTACATGCATTACATAAAAAAACTGCTAGAACTTTTCATCTAGTTCCACAAAAGATATCCAATCAAGCCATTCAAGGGCAGAAATATTGAAGAGACATCTACAAACCCAAAGACATTTTCCACATAAAAATCATTGCTAACAGAAATGGTTTGTTTAGTCATGCTCTTGTTAAAACCCTCCCACAAAAGCTATGCATAAAATTCTTAGGACAGAAAAAGCTCAGTAAGTTTGTTAGCATAGGCAACCATTCAGTAGTTTCAAAGAATCTTTCAGACATTTTGAAAAGGTATCGTAGTTTTCAATTTGTGTTTTCTCATAAAACCAGAACTACATTGACTCCTTTTTCAAAATCTAGTCACAGCTGACTACAAACTAGTTCTTGAGTGAAGTGAAAGAGTAGTGTACAAAAATATTTAACGGAACTAGCAAGGATGTATCAAATGAGTCTCTACTTTGCTCCTTAAGGAAAACCTTTTCCATATTCAAGGTTTGTTTATTTGTCCCATAAACAAGACTGCACCTGAGGGATAAAATAAAGAACACTATTACTATATATACACACATATCCAATTTGTAAGTATTGTAGAGCATTCACTGAAAAATAAAAATTTACAGAATGTGTTCAAATAAAATCTAGGTAAGAAGGCTGTTTCACACTCCATGAGCTTGCTTTGTTTTGGTTAGGGGAATTGTAGATTAATAAATTATTTGTTTTCAGGTGAATTAGGAGTGTATATGAATATAGATTCTCCCAAGGACCCTCCCATACACTTTAAGGTCAGAAGGGACCATCATGATTGTCTAGTTTGATCTCCTGTGGAGTAGGTTTTCCAGTTCTTCTGGTTTATTTTAAATGGAGTTAAAAGCACAATACAGAAGCATATCGTATTTTGTATTTGTTTTAGCAACACTTACTGGACAGCTTCAAGCTTTCCCACCTAGAAATTACAGTTTGCAAGTAGCCATTATACTATACAAACTCAACTTGCATGCAAAATAATACAAAACATTGCTTACCTGTAGGATTGTGCCGGATGAAAAATACAAATGGTCTATCTACTATAAACCAAGGAGGGGAGGATCTGGCTATTAAAATTGCAGCTTCCAAAGAAAGTTAAAGAGAAAAATAGGATGGAAAATTAAACAAGTCAAACACTATCACACTACAAACAGTGCAAATATGAAGCATCCAACAGGTTTATGATTTCCATTCGATATTTGTTTGCTCCTTTAGGCATTCCATTTCACTAACATGCATCAGTTTATCAATTGTTTTATATCACCAGTGGCAGCCTGGGTCAGCCACGAGGCCATTTTATCCAATGCTATCTATTGCAAATGAGCCTTCTTATATTGCTCACCAGAACCACACAATCCATAACAAAAAGGGAAGAACTAATAATTAACATCAAAATTCAAGATTGTTCCCCTACAGGAAAACCCAGCTGCCACCTTAGGGCAGTGTTGCTTAAATGTGGTTCTCTGGAACAGCACAAGGATGCGTATTAGGAGCCAAGGAATTGGCCACTAGATTTTAAACTTGATGCTGTTCTATAGGTAGCAAGTGGAGTAAAGAGACGTGTTTACAATTTGTGGAGGGCTATGTTTAACTAATTCTGTATTGACCCAAAAATTCACTTAACCCCTGCCTCCCCCGCCCCCCAAAAAAACTCAGTAGTAAAATTCATTTGATTTTTTTTTACTGTCCTTTTTATGTGCTTCTGCTGAAGTGATCTCAATTTAAGCACTCACAAAAGATTTCCTATTTCTGAGAAAATCTAATTAATTTGTTTTAGTACAGCTACTTTTAATTAAGGATTAAATAAAACCAGAGAGAGAGAGAACTACTTACTTGTTGCTGCAGAAGCTTTGGTTCCATCTTCACTAACTTCAATTTTTGCTTTTTGTAAAATATGAGACACATGAAGGCTTTCTGTTCCTGTGTGACCAAAACAAGAACAGCACCTGTGTTAATATGCAGTTATACATTTGTTATAGTGTATGTAAAGCTGGCTGGGACTGAGGGGTTCAGAGGGTAGGAGGAGGATCAGGAGTGTGGGTAGGAAGGTCAGGGGTGCAGGATCCCAGCAGCACTTACCTCAATCAGCTCCTGGAAGCAGTGGCATGTCCGCTCTCCAGCTCGTATGCTGAGGCGCAGCCAGGTGGCTCTGTGCACTGTCCCGTCTGTAGGCGCTGCCCCTGCAGCTCCCATTGACCGCTGTTCCTGGCCAATAGGAGCTGCAGAGCTGGCACTTGGTACAGGGACAGCATGCTGAGTCTCCTGGCTGCCCCTACGTGTAGGAGCTGGAGTGGGGACATGCCGCTGCCTCTGGGAACCACACAGAACCATTCCTTATCCCTGCTGCACCACCCACCGGACTTTTATTAGCCCAGTCAGCAGTGCTGACCGGAGCAGCCAGAGTCTCTTTTCAACTGGGTGTTGTGGTCAAAAACTGGACACCTGGTAACCCTAGCAAAGATTGAAATCATGGTGGAAGCAAGAGGACTTTGTTCTATTGTTGTTAAGATGCAGTTGCTCGATCTGACCGCAACAGAAGCAGTGAATCTGATGACACCAAGCAAAGAAAGGAAATATGCTGCATGTAAAGGAATGGATTAGCTGGACTTCTGCATGATTGTTGTTTCTTGTAACACCATAGTATATCACTTGTTAAACTGAGAAGTATTCACACAGGCACAATGTTCTATTAGTTAACATAAACGTTGGCCAAAGCACAGAAAAAAATGCACATTAGCACCCTAACACACTAACCACGTCAGCTATGGCATTTGTGGATACATGGCATTGCAGTGTTTGCACATGCATGTGTATATGTTAAAACAAACATATGGTGATGGACAGTGTCCAAAAATCAGAATCTATTGCCTTAGCTTTATTTAGTGATGCAGGAATCAATGCACTTAAACATAGTGGCACAACTCACTCACTGCGTATGATGACATTAATAAAATAAATGGGATAGAAAATATCTAGGTGACTAGGGGACATATTTTACCACAAAGAAAATGCAATGCAAATTGTTTTTTAAAACTACTGATACCCTTAAATTCTATGCTTATTTGGTGGTTTTAAAGGTAAAACTGAAAATTTATAATCCGAGAGTGTAATTTTTTCTTAAAAACAGAATTATAGCAACACGTAACCAGGAATGCCATTTAAATTCATCCTGAGTGTCTTAAACACTGTTCAAGTAAAACTCCTTGCTTTCAGTAAAATAAAGGAACAAGGTCTGACAATTGCAGTAAACTCACGTGATTAACTCAAAACAAATTAATCGTGATTAATCAGTTTTATTTGCACTGCTAAACAATACCAATATACATAAATATCTGTTTTTCTATATTTTCAAATATATTGATTTCAATTAAAACAAAATACAAAGTGTATAATGCTCACTTTGTATTTTTATTACAAATATTTTCACTTCAAGATAGATGAAAAATCTTTTTCAGTTCATCTCATACAAGTACTGTAGTGCAATCTCTATCATGAAGTGCTACTTACAAATGTAGATTTTTTTTTAATATAACTGAACTCAAAAACAAAACAATGGAAAACTTTACAGCCTACAAGTCCATTCAGTCCTACTTCTTGTTCAGCCGATCGCTAAGACAAACAACTTTGTTTACATTTACAGGTGATAATACTTCCCACTACTGATATTATAATGTCACCTGAAAGTGAGACCACACATTCGCATGGCACTGTTGTTGCCAGCATTACAAGGTATTTATGTGCCAGATATGCTATACATTCATATGCCCCTTCATGCTTCAGCTTGTAGATTGCACTTATTACAGTGCAAATATTTATAAGAAAAATCATGTAAAATGAGCATTCTACACTTTGTATTCTGTGTTGTAATTGAAATCAATATATTTGAAAATGTAGCACAACATCCAAAACTATTTATAATAAATTTCAATTGGTATTCTGTTAATGTTTAAGTGTGATTAAAACTGCAATTAATCGCAACTAATTTTTTTAATTGTTTGATAGCCCTAAAAAGGAACGTAATCTTTTATTTCAAGTGGAGAAGTGTATATGAGATAAAAATGAGCTGTGTTAACAAGCAAGGTCTTTTTGTCTTGGATGGGCTTTTCTGGAGGGTAACTAATCAGAAGTCTGAGGGGGACATAAAATTCATAGACAGAAGACATCCAGTTTTCTTTTAGAAGTCAGTGCTCCACTGTCAGAAAGAAACGTTTATGGATCAGTTATGCAGTTCAATGACTGTTCCATTTTTACTCAGCGTTACCATCAATTTGGCAGACATCCTTCCTCTCAAATCCATTGTTGTAAAGTTTATAAAACATATAAATTGTAACAGAAAAAGTGCCTCAATTAGATCTTCCATTATGGTCTCATCCAACATAATTATTTTTTTTTGTAAACCAAAAGGAAAAATATTGAAGAATATGTAAGGTTACTGTGAAAATGCCTCATGATATTTTATTGGCTTCTCGCAAGCCACACCATATGGTTAACTTCTTGTGGTTAATTTAGAAGTTTGCCTTTTGGTAGAAAAGTTTCAAAGCAGAAGGTTGTTTTAATAATTGCAATTGTAAAACAGTAGTTCTAGAAAACGTGAACAAAAACCAGAAGAAGAAGAATTTAAACAAGATAACCTACTTGTTATTTTTGCAAAGTTTGCCTTTGACTGCTCAAACATATCTGTAATGCCAAGCACTTTCAGAGGCTCCTTTAAATCTGTTTCTGCTACTGCTGTGAACCTGATTGAAGCATATAAAATAGAAAAGACATCAGAATTACAACTAGAAGTTGCTTTAAGTGCTGAGAAGGACTATAGAAGAATTCCTTATTTTGGGGGTGTAGGGAACCCCGGAAGACTTTGTCACGGCCTAGTTATGGCTTTTCGCTTTCTCGGTGGCAGGTTATTATAGGACACCGTATGCTAGCAGAGGCTGCTTTTAGCCCGTTAGAACTGCCTTGCCTGGGAAGCCCCGGTGTTTATGAGGAACTACAGAAAGCCCCTGGCCACAGGCCAAGGTGGGTGGCCACTGCCGATGGAAAGCCCCGAATTGCATATGTATGTGCTGCTTTGCATAGTATTAGCATGATGGTATAATTGCTGTGAGCTATCGGTTGCATATTTGGACTCCATACCAGGCCAAGCTTTTTCATGCGCTGGGCTCCCCATCCCAGTGAGAGCAACGCTTGGAGTCCCTGTTGTGGGTGTGTCACATTACCTTCATTAAGGCCAATTCACTGCGCGTGTGGGCCTCGTCCTTGCAGAGCAGCCAGGCAAGTAACAGGGGGCTAAGAGGGAGAAGAGACTGGAAGATATTAGTACTCACTTGGGTAAAATAACTTGCACTCTCTTTTGTATCATGGTTGTCATCCAGCTCTGTATTGTTTTTGTGCTGATGTGAGGAATGATGGCAGAGAGAGGGGTAGTGCTTTCTGTAGGCAGAGCAATCAACATACTGATGCTTTCGCCATGGTAAGGCAATTCAATTATGTTATACCACAAGTCATTAGGGGTACTTGTTGTGCCTAAGGGGAGAGAGAGAAAGAAGCCATAATTCTCAAACAGTTAAAAGCCTTTAATCTCTGATATTAGAAGCAGTAGTGAGTAAAAATGTTAGACCTATTGGCAAAGCTATACTATTGTAACTGTAAAATCTCGATATCACAGATGATTGCCATCTTCCAGTAGAGTTCACTTACATAACAAGCATGGAGTCTATATAAAAGTTACATTTTGATAATGCAATGCAGATAGCGCAAAAAATCTACTCGATGGCATCTCAGAATAGTTTCTACAAGTTACATGAATATTACTTGGTGGTGGTTGGAGTTCCTTTGAAAATATAAAATAGCCATGCTGCAGACTGCTTCAGAATGTCATCAGCATCTACTGAAACAGAACAGGTGGGAGACACGATGGAAATAGCAAAAGCTCGTCCAAAAAAGGAGTAAGATTCCTTTTGTAAAACAGATTCTTTTCCTCCAAGGACTACGGTACACTGGGGATCAGAAATGCTCTTTAACAATCTCTACAAACTGCCACACCATCTGCCTTTAAACCCCACTGAATCTTGTGCTGCTTCTAAACTGCAAGTAAAAGAGTCTACTGCTACAGTTTACCAAGGAGACTTCCCTGGAAACAGTAAGGTAGGCAAGTAAAGGAGATCAGCAACTATAGGAACAGAGGGCAGCAAAAGAGAAGCGCTTAAAACCTTAGATACTGCCCTGGAAAGGACCATCAGCAGTTTGTAAGCACATGATGAACAACAGATTGTAGCAGGCCATTGGCTATCTGTAATGTGCAGTGGGTAAAGAAACATGGGGTCTCATCCAAGGCCACTGAAGTCAATAAGGGTCTTTCCATTATTTTTAAAAGACTTAAAACACTAATAGGATTTTGCAAGACAGTTTTCATTATGAGAACATTCAAAAGGATTATTGGATTTTTTTTGTCCCACATGATGCTACTTTAGCAGCAGTTTATTGTGGCTACACATAAATCCAATGGTGGAAACTTCTGCTGCAAGTGACAGTGGTGCATCCTATAAATTAGATTTCAGCCATACTGAATAAAACTTTTCAGCATAAACACCTACATCCAAATTATGCTAGTATTCAAACTGCTGCTGGTAATCAACCAGGGACCATAACTACTCTAGTTAAAGACCATAATGACATCAGTAGCATACTATTACATGAGGTTTCCATACCACCTGGCAACAAACAAACAAAACCAGACTATTTTCTTGCTTGTTCTGTTATGGGATAGAAGGACATGAAACTGAAAGTATTATGGAAAAAGACTAACAGAGCTAATGAAAAGCACAACAGGCTTGTTTACTAGTTGGAAAAGAAAGTAGAAAAAAAATCTAGCTACTTGAATGGATCTTGATCAGTAAAAATTATATATGGAGACAGAGTACAAAGAAAATAAGTGGTCAAAAAGGCTAAGGGAGCTGAAAGCCATTTTATATGTTCCAGGACACCATTTTGCTGGGAAATGGACTAAAGTTTTCCTTATTTTACAGTTAACAGAAAAAAGGAAGAAGTTAACAGAAAGTTAATCACAAGCTTGTTTGACAATAATGTCTCTTCTCACAAAAAGGAAGCAATAAAAAGACATCCTGAAATTTATTCAAGCGTAAAGAGATTTTCACAAATAGCTCCTATTGCTGGTAAAGCGTGACACACCATTATAGGCCTCCAGCCAGCTCAGCTCATGTTAAAATTCTCAAAAGCCGCCTTTAGCTATCAAGACACTAACTAGTGCTCTAACAAACATCACAGGTGTTAGTCATGGAGGATTTCAGCTAGCACTTTATCTACAATGTGCCATATCACAGGATTGCATTGCAACTTGAAGATCCATTAGCAATCGGAGAGTCTAATTACTAGCATTTTATTTTGAAAGCTAATTATTTTCTTTACTTTTCTGGAGACACAGTGAAGGCTGATAGACTCTAATAGGTTTGTGTCCTAATCAAAAAGATTCTTTTTTGTGACAGGGAATCCCTTATGAACTAGAATTCTTACTGTCAGCTGGGTGGACAGCATGCTCCCTATATATCTAGCTGAAAAGCACTTATTTGTAAGACTATGAAGGAAACTCTTCCCTCAGTGTTATGCTCTAGGCATTTAGATTCTGTTTTAAACATTGTCTTGAGTGGACAGTCCCTTTATAGGGCTGACAACTTTGTAATATTTAAAAAGCAGACACCAGTAGGAATGCCAGAACCTCCCCCACCCCACCTCTTCCCCCCAAGGCTCCCCTGCGTTCACTCTTCTTCCCATGTCTCCCCATTGTTTGCTGCTTTTCCTCTCTTATCTCCTGCTCCCTCTCCCTAAGTCAGGAGGGAGTTGCAGAGCCAGGGCTGGGAACTGCAGCCATCCAATGCAGGTAGGAGGCAGCCCCAGCTGAGCAGGGGTTGATACAGGTAATGACCCAGTGCCTCCTCCACCCTCTGTAACTGGACTTTGGACACTCAGTTAAATCCCTTTTTCAACTGGACTTTCTAGTCAAAAAACAGGCAGCTGGCTATCCTAGTTGAATAGGGTCCCTCTTCCCACTCCACCCTTTTTTCAGTTAATATCATGGCTTTTTAGACAAGTGCCAAAAGAACAAGTTTCATTAAATTTGAGCATTGGCCTGCTAAACCCAGGGTTGTGAGTTCAATCCTTGAGGGGGCCATTTAGGGAACTGGTGTAAACATCTGTCTGGGGATTGGTCCTGCTTTGAGCAGGGGGTTGGACTAGAATGGGATAGGCAACTTATGGCTTGGGTGCCGAAGTCGGCACACGAGCTGATTTTCAGTGGCACTCACACTGCCTGGATCCTGGCCACCAGTCCAGGATGCTCTGCATTTTAAATTTAATTTTAAATGAAGCTTCTTAAAACATTTTAAAAACCTTACTTACTTTACATACAAACAGTAGTTTATTTATTATATATTATAGACTTATAGAAAGAGACCTTCTAAAAACGTTAAAATGTATTACTGGCATGTGAAACCTTAAATTAGAGTGAATTTCTGAAGATTCAGCACACCACTTCTGAAAGCTGCCGACCCCTGGAGGAGATGACCTCGAGGCCCCTTCCAACCCTGATATTCTATGATTAAACCAAACTTAGGGCTTGTCTGCATCACAAAGTTGCAGCGCTGGTGAGGGGGTTACAGCGCTGCAACTTAGGAGGTGTACACATCTGCAGGGCATCACCAGCGCTGCAACTCCCTGTTTGCAGCGCTGGCCGTACTCCCATTTTGTCTCGGGTGTAGAGGATCCAGCGCTGGTGATCCAGCGCTGATAATCAAGTGTAGACACTTACCAGCGCTTTTCTTGACCTCCGTGGAATAAGCAGGTATCCCAGCATACCTGAGGATACCTCTCTGGTAATCAAGCAGGTCTCCTTCCCCGCGGTTTGCTCCGGTGTTCTCCGAATCCCCCCCCAAGCGGGTCTCCTTCCCCGCGGTTTGCAGGGGGGTTCGGGGAACGCGAGAGCAAACCGCGGGGAAGCAGGTCTCCTTCCCCGCGGTTTGCTCTCGCGTTCCCCGAACCCCCGTGCAAGCAGGTCTCCTTCCCCGCGGTTTGCTCTCGCGTTCTCCGAACCCCCCTGCAAGCAGGTCTCCTTCCCCGCGGTTTGCAGGGGGGTTCGGGGAACGCGAGAGCACACCCCGGGGAAGGAGACCTGCTTGCAGGGGGGTTCGGGGAACACTGGAGCAAACCGGGGAAGGAGACCTGCTTCCCCGTGGTTTGCTCTCGCGTTTCCCGAACCCCCCTTGAAGCCGCCCAACAGCGCTGCAGTGTGGCCACATCTAACACCACTTGCAGCGCTGGTTGCTGTAAGTGTGGCCACTCTGCAGCGCTGGCCCTATACAGCTGTACTAATGCAGCTGTAACAACCAGCGCTGCAAAACTGTAGATGTAGACATACCCTTAAAGTGTCTCAGATGAGAAGAGCCAATCTAGCTGCACAGACCACAAGATGCCAGAGACTGAGATTTGGGACAGAGTCACTACACAGCAGCAAAATCTCACTACACTTCCCACTCTGCATCAAAATCCACATCTGCCAGCCCAAATTGATGAGGGATTTCTGTACCAGAAGATTAACCTCGTTTGCAGAGCCCTGCAGCCTTAAGACTGTTTGCCTGAAACCAGCTCATTACAGAGAGGGTAGAAGGGAGCCGTTAGCTTACCTCTTTACCCAGCTCACCTCCTTTTCCAGCTCAACTAAAGAAAATTTTCTGTGTCTGAGTAGCTCCTTTACATTAGGCTTACAGTTCTCAAACTAGTGATCTGCAGACAGCCTGATGATTACATGTTTCCAGGTTCCCTCATTCACATGGCTAAATTACATTTAAAAACAGCACCACACACTTACTTTCCCATACTACGTTTCCGTGCAAACAGTTGCTGTGGTTGCCATAGGATACTGTGATCTTCAGAGCTACAAATGGGAGTGTAGGTATCTACAAGATGTTTTTGCTCTAACATGCTTCTTACACTACCAAGAAATCCGAGAATCTTTGCATTCATCTATATTAAAGATACCTAACCTGAAATAGGAGTTTCAATTCTGCAACAGGATTCTTAATACTTTCCATCTAAAGGCCTTGAAAATAATGGCGTTGGTTCCAATCACTGTTATGACAATGTAATAAGAGTTACTCCCTATTTACACCGGATTCAGACCCTATGAATTTTAGGGCAATGTAAGAATGGTAAGCAAGACCTGACCATGATGTATGGTCCTTTTCTGAAGTATAGATCCTACATATTTCACTCCGCGATTTTCATTCACATCCCTGAAGTTTTATCTGTCTAAAGCATTTAATTTTTGCTTTAATGTGTAAAGATTTTCAGGACATGGCCAAGGTACAAAATAGTTTCATATTTTTTAAGCCAGAGAGTGATTGATTTGTACGCTCCTATGTTGGCTAAACTAGCACATTTTTAATACTGATCACTTAAATTAATGTTTGCCCTCTTGGCTAGCTGGTTGTACATTTCTTTACCAGTAACATTTTTTCAGATTTATTTCTAAATTTATTCCTTGTAATAGTGTTTAGTGCATATGAAAGCAAGTTACAAATAGCACTTGTCTTATCTTAGAACACGGGCAGAAAACGTGCACACACTTCTATAAAAATGCTCCCAATGCACTGTGAGCCTGATCAGCAAAACCCGTTTCAGTACTGGAACTCTTGAGTAGAGGCTGCCAGTCATGTGGGCTTCTGTTCTGGTTTTGTGACAGGCACAAACAGAAATTAGGCTGAACCCAGTGAACTCCTTTTTACTTGCAATTCAATTTAGAATTTAAATGCTGGCCTCCAGAGGTAAGCAAATAGTATACTAACCCTGAGCTACTCTGTCCCTTGGTTCAATAGTTATTGTCTGCAAAACTGTTTCTAGCTGTCTACTACCACAGAATCTAAAGTGAATTTAAGCATGCTTTGTGTACACTTCTTATGGCCTGCTAAGAAAGAAAGAACTCTGTATTTTAATTTTTATTTGCTGATTTTTAAAGCTTATTCCTTCTCACAATATATGGCTAAAATACAATATAAAAACCAGGTAATTCTAAGTTTTTCTACTTTAGATAGGTTTTTGATTAAGGACAGGACACATTTTATTTCTTATTTATTTGGCCAAAGGTTTTGAACAGGAGCATCTAAAACAATGCACCTAAATAAAAAAGTCACCTATTTCCAGTGGTTCTGACTATTCACAGTTCTCAATGTTTCATCAAGATTAGATAGGAGTTTGAAAAGTTTTCCCACTTAACCAACACAAGTATCTACTCAAACAGGAATGCTACGTATCCCCTCCCAAAACACACACATTAACCTTCTTTGCCTACATTTTGAAAGGAGTACAGGTGCAGAAAGTTGTGTTTCATTTACAAGAAACTAGCTCCTGAGCTTACCACAGCGGAACAGAGACAACTGGGCCAGCATAGGTACTTGGTAAGTCTTCCCATCAGCTCCATTAAATGTTCGTTTCTTTGTATTTTCAGGTTGAAAACGTGATTTCCATAAACCCTTGAAATACACCGCATTTACCAGCACAAGCCTGGTCAAAGCACCATCAATAATGTCTGGAGATAAGAGATTATCAATCATACCTGAAAATAAAATAAAAAAGGAAGGGGGGAAACTGAGCATTTTCTGTTGCAATGTAAGCCAGCTGGTCATGACGAAACAGAGCCCATGTACTTTGTAATTCAGTAGGTAACATTCATTCTGAATTGGAGCAAAGATGGCTGCTAAAACCAGCCTGAAGAATTCTGGCTCTGCTCATTTCAGAGCCCGCTGACATCAGTGGAGTCATTTTACTGAGAACAGTAGCAGCTGTATTAGGGCCTTAGTCTTCACTAGTGAGGGAACACTCTAGCACCCACCTAAGAGCTGTGCTCAGGCAAAGCCTTATTTAGCACATTTGGGGTGTTTACCAAACTAAACAATTAAGGCTGAATCAGCCACAGCCTGGAAATGAAAAGTTAAAAGGAAAAATCTCCAGCACTTGACGACATCCATGCATTGCCATCACCACGATCAATGACACACTGCAAGCATCCCCAGGATGTCACTTTCATCTCCCAGCAGATACCAAGATGCAATATAAGCTAATTATGCTGTAATGCAAAACCTGAACTCTGGCCTCAGCAATATGTGGATAAAAGTTTGAATAGTGGGAGTGTTTGGTTTTGCAGGTTTTTTTTGTTTATGAAAATAACATCACTGGAATTAGCTTCATGGAAGTGACTCTTAAAAGGACAATAGATACCATGCATCTTCAAGTAGTTAGACAAGGTGCACCCAAGTTTAAAAAAAATTATATTATATATACACATATGCACGCACACACACACACGATAAATTAAGATGAGATGATTCAGTGTCTTCCCACCATTTTTTAAAAACTTTTTACCCCTCTCTCAACTTTAGTGTCTATAAAATAAGTGTTTAACACAGTTACACAAAAAAATTCAACAATACCTACCCCTTGTTTCATTTTTCACCCACTGGTTAATGGAACTGCATGCTGCATTTTGGTCCTCAAAATCCACAGTCTTGACACTGCACTGAAACACCTCTTTGTTTCTTGTAACAAAAGGCACTTCCATTTTAAAGCCACTCTTTGCAAACACTGCATTAGCAACTGTCACAATGTCTTTATTCTTCTTCGAGACTATGGCCTTGTTTATCTTCTTTAATACTTTACCAACTCCTAGTTAGAAATAACAGCAAATTTTATTTAGAAAGGAAAATGAAAGAAGTTTTCAAGGAGTTAACTTGTATCAGTAATTACTGACATCCAAACACACACACTAACATGATGGGATTAAGAAAGAATACCAATGCCACTAACAGACATTCTTCAACACTCATCTGAGCAACAGTATCTCTGACTCATCTGAAGGACACTACTCTACAGTGAAGAATTTGGCTCTTTGTCTAATCCTTGTACTGTATATCTAAGTCCTGGTGTAGTATATATCAATCAATAACTTTCTGGTATGGACAATAGTTAAAATGTTTATTCTAGAATAGGTACAAACAAAAACAAACAAATCTAGATTAGTGTAATTGATGACAGTTTGAGAGCTACAACATAAATTAGCTGCAATATCTTGACCTTATGTTGACATGTTTACAGCACTGCAACTTAACACAATACTACAATGTTATTTTGTGGGTGAGAGTCCTCATCTTCCCAGCAGCTACAACTGAATAAGGATATTCATTCTGGCCACTCAGAGTATAAGGACCATAAGCACAGGAATAAGGGTAGTTCTCAAGAGGCAGAAGTCATGGGGGAAGGAGGGACTAAGACCATAAACTGAAAAACTAAGGTTGTCAATTTTGATCCCTCCATTCCATTCAGTAAGAAATAGGGTGGGATATAAAAAACGTTTTCTGGAAACTGTGTGCTAACCAAAAGAGACACCTTTGGAAAGTTTTTGGAAAACTAAAATTAAATCTGAAGACTAGGCTACATTAGTAAGGAAATTCAGTATTAGACTCCAGCCTCTAAAAGGAAGTAGAGTATTTATCCAAGGGTATCAACTATTAATAGGTTGCAATATGCTCCATGAAAGCCTCTAGTATATGAAAGAGTGGTCTTCAAGAAAGGTGTTATGACTGGTAAGTGTAGCCATGCCCTTAGAGCAGGACAGGAAAACTACTACATTTGTCACACCTCAGTTCTCCCTGTCATTAATGCTTCTAAACAAGATAAGAGAAGGGGGGAAAAAAAGCAAAAGATTCAAAAATGACCATTTCAGCTCCATGTAGGATAAGTCCTCAATAGTTGGGCCTGCTGGTTATATTACTGTGAATCTTTTAGTAAGATAGATCACATGATGTCCATGTGTTCACAGTCTTCAATATTATGGGCATATCCTTTTGGTAAGCATACCATAACGGATGTTTTCACACTAGTCTGTGGCCCACTAGCCATCCACTGAACATTTGCTGGTGGCTGCTCACGTGGTACTGTCTCTCCTCCTTGCTTCCAGCTGTTAAATTGCATTAAAGGATACCTAAAAATGCTTTAAATATTTCACTAGAGTTACTTTCCAAGTAAGCAACTTTTGTAGCTGTCACAGGGTTATTAGGCAATCATCAACAAGAGAATAGGAGGTACATGCAAACATTAAAAATAGGTGGCGGTCCATGAGAAACTTTATATTAAGATATGGATCACTACAGAAAAGTTTGAGAACCTGTCTCTCGTGTCTAGGATTGTTAGACTGACTAGTTCTAATGAATTCAGTTAGTTTCAATGCTTCAAAATTCTTGCAGACAGCGATGTTTAGAAAACTCAAAATGCTTTTTAATTCAAGATTACCACATAAAAGTATTTGAATCTTCAACATATGGATATTTTACTACGCAACAATAAATAAATTTAGTTATACCCTAAACAGAAAACTGCACAGCAAAGCAATTAAGGATGGGACAGTGTGTTACAGGAAACAATAACATCGCTCATTCTTTATACATCTGAAAATGTACTCACCTTTTGGAAGGTTTCACATTTCATAAACACAGTTCCTTTAAGATTCTGTAAGTGCCAGCATTCTGTGCTGTTGTTAAGCCTCACTAGCATACTAAGAAGCAGCAAGTAGTCTCACCCTACTCTCTAGAGGAAAGGCACTGGTAGAGGAATAATAGGGATTCATGCCAATGTCAGGAACAGAGACTGAAAGAAAGGGGTTTTTGAATAGAAAAAAGGCCCAGGAGAGGCTAGAGAGTCTGGGATCTTGACAGAAGAAACAGAAGCAAAGCCAAAAAAAAGCATCAAAAGATCCAAAAGAGAGTCCTCCAACTAAGTGGGCTCAGAGGCCTATAAGAAACTGAATATAAAAATATTTTATTGCCCAATAATTTCTGAAATCTTGAATTAAAGGCTGTTTTAGTACAACAGGAATAGAGGCATTAAAATCTACCCATACTATGCTGGCACTGGACCTCAGCTTTGTGCTGCAGAGATAATCTGTAAAGCTAAGAGGACTGTTTAGTCTCATTCATTTCTTGGCCCCTCAGCTGAAACTCAACAAAGGTCTGTATCCTGGGATAGTCTCAAAACATATGAGCCAGTGTGGCTCTAGGAGACCCAAATCTCCAGCAGAAATATATTTTGGCAAGGCCACACACTGTAACCTACACAGGGACCAGTATGAACAACAACCACCACCACCACCACAAGTTAATTACCATTTGTAACTCTTGTTCTTCAAGATGTGTTGCTCATGTCCATTCCATTCTAGATGTGCGAGAGCCCACAGTTGTCAGCCACTTTTGCCTTAGCAGTATCCGTAGGGTCAGCTGTGGAGCCCCCTGGAGTGCTGTGCTCATGTGTAGGTATATCAGGCACTGACGACCCTACACCCTCTCAGTTCCTTCTTGCCAGAAACTCTAACAGAGGGGTTGGAGGGCAGGTAATGGAATGGACACGAGTAACACATCTCTAAGAACAACAGTTACGAAAGATAAGTACCCTTTTTTTCTTTGAGTGCTTGCTCATGTCCATTCCATTCTAGGTGGCTCAAAAGCAGTATCTACAGAGGTGAGTTCGGAGTTCACGGTTTCATGTCTTGCAGTACTGCCCTACCGAAGCCAGCATCATCCCAGGCCAGCTGGGTATTTGCATAGTGGGAAGTAAACGTATGGACAGATGACCAGGTGGCTGCCCTGCAGATGTTCTGGATAGGCACCTGGGCCAGAAAAGCTGCCAAAGAGGCCTGCACCTCAGTCAAATGGGCGGTGACAGTCACCTGGGGCAGCACCTTCACTTGATCATAGCAGAAGCAAATGCAGGCGGTGACCCAAGAAGAAATTAATTGGGCAGACAGAGGATGTCCTTTCATCCTGTCAGCCACTGTGATGAACAACTGTGTAGACTTACGGAATGGCTTGGTCCTGTTGATGTAGAAGGCTAGAGCCCTCCTAACGTACAAGGCATGCAGTCTATGTTCCTCCTCTGACTTATGCGGCTTTGAAAAGACGACTGGTAAGTAAATGTCCTGGCTTGAATGAAACAGATCACCTTGGGCAGAATACCCAGGTGTGGTCTCAAATGGATTTTGTCCTTGTAGAAGGCCATATAGGGTGGTTCCGAGGAGAGCACCTGAATCTCTAAGACTCGGTGGGCTGAATTCACTGTGACCAGCAATACAACCTTTCAGGACAGGAGAAGAAGAGAACAGGAAGCCAAAGGCTCAAAAGGAGGACCCGTGAGCTGCGACAGCACCAGATTCAAGCCCCACAGAGGAACAGGATCCTTGACATGCAGGTAGAGGTACTCAAGGCCCTTGAGGAATCTGTCCATCTGGCAGATCCTCTAGGATTGACCAGTCGATTGCGATCGACCAGTTGGTGACACACTGAGGTACAGATTAGGTAGAACAAAGATCTATGAAGAACTGCTCTTGAGAATGGCAAGACGAGGCACTCCAACCTCACGGGCAGTAAGAAGGTACTAAGAGGTCATAGGGTTGACAGCGCCTAATATACAGATGCATGGGCACGACACTCAAGGGGGCACCACAGCTGGCCCTATGGATACTGCTACGGCAAAAGTCTCCGACAACTGTGCTTGTGGGCGCGCACAAACCTAGAATGGAATCAACATGCACAAGCACTCGAAGAAATAATTTTCTGCCAGATCAGTCTTAATAGTAGATCAAGAGTAGAGTTTTAAAATGGTCTGCCCACTGGCAAGGGGTCAATAATACACACCAATCTTAGTTCCAGTCATGGTACAGGCAATCTAAATTCGGGAGAATCTTTTGGGTCAGGAAGTCATAACAAGCTACAGATGTTCAGGTGAACCTAGAGAGCTCTCTACACATCACCAGTTCTGGAGTCTCTGGTGCTCCCAAGCACATCAGGATCAAACATGTCTTTCAAGAGATGCTTAAGCTGCAAGTAATGCCATATAGCTGGACCAAGTAGATTGTATTGTTGTTGGAGGGGTGCTTGGAATGGCAGAAACTGATTTTCTGAGATCGAGAGACCCAAATTATCCCTATATCTTTCTACACCCTCCACATAAATAGTTTATAGGTCACCCCAAAGCATGGCACCAATGTCAGCAAGAAGGGATGGAATTTGAATTTTCTAGCTAAACTGGGTCCATGTTTATCTGGTAGCCTATATTGTAGAGGACATTTTATGAGGTATGGCCTTCTCTTAGTGCTAACTATACTTTGCATCACAAGCCAGTTTAAGTAAACAATGTAGCACAATTTGAAGAACCTCCCATTAAAATATATTGTCCTTCCAGCCTTAAAAGTTTATGCAGGTTTTTTATGAAGTGATTCATAATAACAATATTATTAATAATAATAATCAACAACAGATAAAAACTGACCATTTACGCTGTATCTCATCACAGTTGTCAGCTGCTTCTTTGTCTTGCCATCAGCACCCAGCTGAAGTATTCCCAGTACAGATGCAATCCCATGTGGAGAAACCACAATATTCTCCTGAGGTCTAGCTCTGACTATCTGATTGAAAACTTGGATTCCAATGTCAGAGCCTAGTTCCTCAAGAGATAAAGGATTGAACTGGGACCACACAGATGTTAAAGTCACGGTGTTGAAAAGGAGAAGGAAGTGCCAGTTCATGATTTCTAAACAAAAATAACCTAAAGGAGACCAAAAAAAAAAAAAAAAAAAAAAAAAGTTAAAGACCACTTTCATGAGCATAAAAATTCTCTGCTACGCTTACATGTTAACATTAGCTAAATGCAATGTAGTTGTAGCTGGCTGTCTCTAACATTAGCTAAAGTCAGACATATGTAGTGGATGTTTTGTGAAAACTTCACATAGCTTTGCCAATAAGCCTCAAAACTCAAGTTCAGCACACCTACCATTCCCTCCAGAAGCAGAAAGAATGACAATTGTGCTGAGTTATATGGTTATTTTGTCATTCATATAAACACAGACTTTCAGTGCAATTCTGGCAATGTCTCAAATCAGCATTGTATTGAAATTTGTATAGTCATTTACATTAGGGCAAAAGGATTACAAAGTAGAGTTTTACACCCACAAGGTCAGAATGGTAAGTTTGCACTTATCTTGCATGAGTATAAATGATCACACAAGGTGCGAAGCAACAACAGACAGTGTACTTGAACTCTGCTAGAATCTTGGAAATAAAAAACCAGAAATATTGTCAAGGCTATATCATAGTTCAAGGGACATAATTCAATCATGGTTTGCTCCTGTACTGTAGACAGAACCAAGGCACAATTTAAATGCACCCAACAATAGTCATGACCCAACCTAGTCCCCCAGCACAATTGTATTTGTAGTGTAGATGTATCCAGAGAGAACTTCATGGGTCTTGGTTTATTAAGTTATCGAGATGAGGAATTCAGATTCAATATATACTGTATGCATGCATGTTACAGTCCTTAGTTTGGAGAGGAGATAGCTTTTTTATTTTAGGATTTGGAAAACTGTTTGCCTATGTTCGTTTTAAACTTCTTGCTTATCAATCCAAAGTGGTGGCCCTTTAAGGTTAAACTTTTAACTTTTTTTTTGAAAATTTTTATAACCATTCTTAAAAAGGATTGATGTATAAGCAACTATTAGTTTGCAAAACGATGAGTTAGAGCTCTCTGAGCATACTGCAGACTAAACTGGATTTGAACAGTAGCAATTGACAGAGTTTTTAAGGGAAACTACAGAGGTAACTGAGATCCTATCTATCCACATCACAATACAACCATGTTAGTTACATCACAGTTGATAGCAATAATCAAGTACAGTTTCCTTGACACGTACAGGTAAGATTTTTCTCCCCTTGTCCTCCTTCTCTGAGAGCCATGATATAGGCTAGAGCTGAACCAATTATAGGAAAAGTTATCCAATCAATCAGATGAACTAGAAGCTGAATTTCAATCCATCATGTTGACTATTAGTTTTGTTTATGAACATTCTTACTAGTAGGGTTTATTGGTACTAATATATTTGTAAACAAACCTAAGTGTCAAATTTTGTTTCGGCTAGATGAAGAAGTAAGAGACTTCCTTTTCAAAGATTGTCCAGTGCAAAGAGGAGGAGTGGTGGTGAAGGTGTTGTTTCTTTGAGTTAAGTCACTATGGCCTGCCATTTGTAGGCAAGCCAGGTTGAGACACTGAAACTATGCTGGTAATGCCCATGTTAAGGTTGCCTCCTGGCGTATGTGGATCTTTTTGACTGTGCTGAATAGACATATGACAAAAAACAGCAACTCAGTAAATGCACTTGGTAGATAGGTGAAACAGTGATGTAAATGGAACAAGATCAAGTGTCTGAAAAATACATTGTCACTGAACAGTATTGCCAAAACCTTTAACCAAAGTTTTTGCATTAACACATTTAAACAATATTAACAAGACATCAGATTTTACCTTTTGCAGGACTACGCAAAAACTTTAAATCAGAGACAATTAAATAAACCAGTTAAGGATATTGCTGCAATCTGCATGGCTTGGGACTGTGCATGTAAATGTCAATATGCAATTACTCTCAAACTGGATTCAAGAACTAATTATACAACAGGTAATTTTATTTATCTAACAATTATGTGCCAGGCAAGGCCTGACTCAAGGGGCTTGGTAAAGAAAGAATTAAAAATATTCTAAAAATTCCCTAATCCTGTCAGCCTAGTTCCTCCCAGCTCCACAAACTGTCCTGAGCCTCTCTCTGAGGGCTTGTCTACATCAGAAAGTTGCAGCGCTGGTGAGGGAGTTACAGCGCTGCAACTTTGAAGGTGTACACATCTGCAGGGCACCACCAGCGCTGCAACTCCGTTTGCAGCGCTGGCCGTACTCCCGTTTTGTCTCGGGTGTAGAGGATCCAGCGCTGGTGATCCAGCGCTGGTAATCCAATGTAGACAGTTACCAGCGCTTTTCTTGACCTCCGTGGAAGGAGAAAGCCTCTGGTAATCAAGCTGGTTTCCTTTCCCGGTTTGCTCTCTCGGTCCCGGAGCCACCCAGCAAACCGCAGGGAAGGAGACCTGCTTGCTCGGGGTTCCGGGACCGAGAGAGCAAACCGGGAAAGGAGACCAGCTTCGCCGCGGTTTGCTCTCGCGTTCCCGGAGCCACCCAGCAAACCGCAGGGAAGGAGACCTGCTTGCTCGGGGTTCCGGGACCGAGAGAGCAAACCGGGAAAGGAGACCAGCTTCGCCGCGGTTTGCTCTCGCGTTCCCGGAGCCACCCAGCAAACCGCAGGGAAGGAGACCTGCTTGCTCGGGGTTCCGGGACCGAGAGAGCAAACCGGGAACGCCGCGGTTTGCTCTCTCGGTCCCGGAACCCCGAGCAAGCAGGTCTCCTTCCCTGCGGTTTGCTGGCTGGCTCCGGGACCGAGAGAGCAAACCGCGGCGTTCCCGGTTTGCTCTCTCGGTCCCGGAACCCCGAGCAAGCAGGTCTCCTTCCCTGCGGTTTGCTGGCTGGCTCCGGGACCGAGAGAGCAAACCGCGGCGTTCCCGGTTTGCTCTCTCGGTCCCGGAACCCCGAGCAAGCAGGTCTCCTTCCCTGCGGTTTGCTGGGTGGCTCCGGGACCGAGAGAGCAAACCGTGGCGTTCCCGGTTTGCTCTCTCGGTCCCGGAACCCCGAGCAAGCAGGTCTCCTTCCCTGCGGTTTGCTGGGTGGCTCCGGGACCGAGAGAGCAAACCGCGGGGAAGCTGGTTTCCTTTCCCGGTTTGCTCTCTCGTCCCGGAACCCCCCTTGAAGCCGCCCAACAGCGCTGCAGTGTGGCCACATCTAACACCACTTGCAGCGCTGGTTGCTGTAAGTGTGGCCACTCTGCAGCGCTGGCCCTATACAGCTGTACTAATACAGCTGTAACAACCAGCGCTGCAAAATTTTAGATGTAGACATGGCCTGAGAGAAGCAAGAAACCAGGATGGGTGTAATGAAAGCCCTGTTTTCTGCATTCATTCTATCAGGAAACAGAAACAGTACCAAGTGACAAAATAACTAGTCTCGGCAGATATGGCACAAGTACAGTTCACATCTATATGCTAAAATATGTGCATATACACTAATCAATTAGAAATGGACAACTATGGAAAAAAGAATTTGCTTGTGAACGGAAAAATCTAGCTCATCAGATAAACTGTTATAAATAGCTCACACAGGT
This sequence comes from Gopherus evgoodei, assembly GCF_007399415.2. NCBI lineage: Eukaryota > Metazoa > Chordata > Testudines > Testudinidae > Gopherus > Gopherus evgoodei. The sequence goes on along the minus strand of NC_044330.1, from coordinate 37,806,713 downwards.
CTAAGATGATGCCAATATTTTTCTTCCATAGTATTTAAGCATGAATGTAGCAATATAGCAGCTTGCAGCAAATACAGAAGAGAGACCTTAATATTGATTTTCCATGTTCTCAGAGTCAAGTCAGGTCTGAGTTCTGCTTCTGTGATTCAGTGAACAATTTACAGTCTCTCTCATGTAAACTCCCCCAGATGTAACACCATCCCAGCCTAACCTCCCTTGTTAAGACAGAGAAAAATGCACTAAAATGGTAAAGGACTGGGCTTAGTAAGTGAAAGCTCTGCAAAGTAATGAGCATGTGAAAAACAAATTTGTCCCCTGCTCTATTCCCCCACCAGTGCCCAGGTCTGGGGAGGGATATTGGTCTGGTCCAGTTCGATCTTGGGAAGGATTTGGGTTTGGTTCAGTTTGGACTTGCGAGGGATGTGGCTCTGGTCCAGTTTGTAGGATTCAAACTGGGGAGGAATGCGGGACAGATCCAGTTTGGTCTGGGGAGGGATGTGGGTCAGGTCGGCCTAGTCTTTTAGGGGCACACCTGGTCTTGATCCTAGTCTCTGTGCTACAAGTCTCAACCAAGAGACAATTAAAATGCCATAAGCTAGTGATTTTATGAGGGGTGCATCTGTCCATGGGAATGCTACAGAGAACATCTTTATGTTAATGCCTTACTGAATACCAGCATTTAGAATGATCAATGGCATGTTGATTTACTTAATTAGTCCAGACAAATTCAAAGTACCACCCACATTTAACTCAAGTTGGAAGTTAAGGTACTGTACATTTAAAAATTACCTGTAAGCGCAACAATGTGGTATGTACGCTCTTCAGCTGGTTAAAAAGATATAGGACATACTCCTTTGAGTTTTCACATCCCAATTCAATACCACATTTGTTTTGTGTGTTCATTCTCTCTCTCTCACATTAAATGTCAATGTTAATTTCTATACCAATATATTTCCTTTCCCCCACTACACACTTGGACACAAGAGTTCAAAGGAATTGCAATGTTTTGGAGACACCAATCTATCTCAATCTCCTGAGAACATGTCAAATTCACTCATCCTCATACAGTGGACAGCATAAATTCAGAGATCTCTCCAGTCCCCAAATATTTCTTAACTTAGTTCTCTTTAGTTTAGTCAGTTTCCCTATTCAGAAAGTGCTAAAATGGCCAAGAATCAAGAAAAAGCGTAAGACAGGGTAGCCAAGAGGCAGACCGCAAGCAAAATCCGCACCAGCAGACACTTTTGAACGGACCCCAAAAATCATATTTAACTTATCATTGTTATTTTTATTATTATTTTCTTTGGAGTCTGGATCTTGACTATATCTTGCCCAAGAAATTTGGACCTTGACAAAAAAATAATTGACTACCCCTGTGTGACGTTATTGATATAAACTGGGACCATATAGAACATGGGTTGCAACCAAGGTCCTGTAGTGGCACCAGATCTTATGTAAAGGGGGTCATATAAGGTGTCTAAGACCAAGTTATGAGTTACTGATTATGATTATGCTGTCTCTATGTCTGTATCACTTTGTAGTTGAAGTTATGAATATTGGCTGTATACTGTCTATATTTCAAACTTGTGCTGCGTTACTGGGAGAGATCCCAGACAAGTGGGTGTTAACTCTGCTTAGCCTGCTTGATGGCCCATTCGCTACACAACTGACCCATTGAGAGGAGGCAGATATGCCTTGTGCCTCAGCAAAGTATGCAGGGACTTGCCCATGTGACTCCAAACTCCATTTTGCTGTAATTTTCCACAGTAAGAACAAAAGTGTTCTTACACCTGGAAGTCCCTATATAAGGCTGATGCCTCATCTCCATCTTGTCTTCAATCCTGCTACCTACCTCTGGAGGGATTTGCTATAAACTGAAGCTCTGAACAAAGGACTGAATGACCCATCCCAGCTGGGGATGTTCCAGAGACTTGATCTGAACCTGCAGTTTATTCCATCACTGCTACAAGCCTGAACTAAGAACTTTGCCATTACTGTATGTAATTGATTCCATTTAACCAACTCTAGCTCTCATTTCTACCTTTTTCCCTTTATGAATAAAACTTTAGATTTTAGATTCTAAAGGATTGGCAACAGCGTGATTTGTGGATAAGATCTGATGTGTATATTGACCCGGGTCTGGGGCTTGGTCCTTTGGGATCGAGAGAACCTTTTTCTTTTACTGGGGTGTTGGTTTCATAACCATTCATCCCCAGGACGGTGGCTGACACTGGGAAACTGGAGTGTCTAAGGAAATTGCTTGTGTGACTTGTGGTTAGCCAGTGGGGTGAAACCAAAATCATTTTTGTCTGGCTGGTTTGGTTTGCCTTAGAGGTGGAAAAACCCCAGCCTTGGGCTGTGACTGCCCTGTTTGAGCAATTGGTCCTGAATTGGCACTCTCAGTTGGGTCCTGCCAGAACCGCATCGTCACACCCTGCTGTAAGAGCAAGGCCAACAATAGGCTCTTCCGATGGCAAGACATTCTAGGCCAGTTGAGTCTCTCATGCCAGCCCTTTGAAGAGTCACATGACGAGTCTGAGGCCGTAAACCACCCCCACAGCAGCAAGGAACAAGTCTGCCAGCCAAGTATTTTTGGACCAGGTAGGCAACAGAAATGCACAAGCAAATTAGGTCTCCCTTATTTCTTCCTTTTTATTAGTCAATGCCTTTATTGCAGCTACAGATCATCTGGACACAGGTAAACAGTGGACGACAAACATAATAAATCAATTGTGTTAAGATGAAATAAACCTACAGTTAAAATCTGCCATTTTAAGCTAAATATATCCTCCTGAAAGAATCATAAAGTGCAACTATTAGAGGGGTCAGATCACTGGAGAATGACTTTTCTATCCTAATGTATCCTTGCCATGATGTAGTAATTTATAACATGAGGGAAAACAATTCCAACTCTCCATTTAAATCCATATGAACTACTGGCAGGATGACTGGATCCTTCCAAGAAGAGCTATAGAGTTGAAGCCTATGGGAATTTTGCTTGAATAAAGATTACATGATCAGGCCCAAAAACGAATTCTTTAGGGAATCCGAAGCTGCTTATTTCTAATCAGAGTGCCAATCATTCCACTACCTTACAATTTAAATTCTCATGACAGTTATACTACAAACTTTTGCCAGGATACCAGATATTTTATTTCAAGTTAGTATTTTTACAAAGCTCGAATGCCTGAAGCTGAAGACAGAAGTTTTACTTTTGCTGCTAACCCTCTGTCCAGTCCTGCAGGAGAAATGCTCAACAAAACTTGTAAATCTTGGTTGAGACTGGCTGTGCTGCACAGAACAACTGTTCCTTCAAAGCATTAAGACCAGAATCTAGTTGCATAGTGATGCAAGGTAGAGTAGGATGAATCCATCAGGAATATGTTGCCACGACTGCTAGTAGCAGTTATATCCAGTAGGCAAGCTCTTCTTCACGCTAGTTAAAGGCTGTTCACAACTCTTCAATTGCCTAAAATTCTCAGGCTCTTATCTCATCTCCTTGCCCACTCAAGTTGCCAGCCTCATGCACCATTAGCCCCCTTCTTTTAGTCCTCTCTTTCTATTCCGTCTCTAGGCATGCCATCTACCACCATGGTTCATCAGCTCTACGCATTCACAATTCTTTTCTTGCACAATGCTCACCAAATGTGGGCAAATCTAACCAAACCCTCAAAAGGTATAAGACAACATTTATCCTTCTTTGGGGCTTTCCAGTGTCCTCTCAAAGTTATTTCCTCCCTTTTGTCTTTTAGGTATTCAGTATTCTGGGACAGGGAATGAGAAAATAAGGGCTCCGTATGCCACCCAAGGAATTATTGTTGCCTAACAAATTGTTGCTTAACAAATGACAATCACTAGCTTTTCAGATTTGCCTGATTTGAAAAAAATGGCTGAGTCAGGTGCAATAGATTTATCTTGCTGCATGTCTTAAATTACACTGTTTGCTACTCAGTAGCCGGAAGATTTAGTATGTGTAAAATGTTGCTAAGAAAAGCTGATTGCTAGTTTTTAGAATGTTTTAAAATAGTTATGGCACTTATTACTATATTAATCTTAACAGGGATAATAGCTTGCTGGCTGCATAAATTGGTTTATGCATAGTTGCATAAAGCAACTTGGTTTATGCATAGTTGCATAAAGCTATTTGTGTTGTTGCATTTTTAGAGTGACCTTGCAAGTTGTATTCCATCACTAAATAGTGACAACACAACTCTTGCATATTCTGTGAAGATAAGCAAAAGAATGTTGGTTAGTCAGGATCTAATGCACAAGCAGATCTGACAGTAGCTTTGTACAAACTCATCTGTGTCTGAGACCGATGATAAACAGGACAAATGATTTGCAGCTACAATACGGCATGCCCTTTTAAGTCTCTTGATCATGAGAAGCTGCTGTACATACAGGTATGTCAAGAAGGGTGTTCTGACCATTTTTTCAGTTTCACTTGTTACAGCAGATCTTCCAAAGTGAAAGGTGACTTGCACCTATACAACTTTATGATCATACCACTCAACATACAAAACTCTAACTGGTGGATTTTTAGAGCCCTTAGCTGACAGTTGAGAACATAATTCATCTTTGTTTGGGATGTAACCCAGGATTCAAATATTTATCTTCATAGATGAAAGGCTAGCAGATTAGTGTTCTGTAAAAAAACTTTCTGTAATATTGAATTGACAGACAATTCAAATATCAAATTCTGCTCTCAGTAACACCAGAGTAAATGCAGACTAACTTCATTGCTAGCAGGACTTTTACACTCAGAGTAGCCTCAAACATTAGACTCTAGTGGGATGATGGCAGCAACCGAACTACGTGTCATCTTCACTAATATAATCAACTCCACCAGCACAACTGTATGGGATTTACAACTGTCTCAAACATTGCTGGCATGATGTGCACTGGTATTAACTAAATAACTTCTAGAGCAGTGGTTCCCAAACTTGTTCTGCCGCTTGTGTGGGGAAAGCCCCTGACGGGCTGGGCTGGTTTGTTTACCTGCCATGTCTGCAGGTTCAGCCTGCGCCGCTTCCAGCAGCTCCCATTGGCCTGGAGCAGCGAACCATGGCCACTAGGAGCCACGATCAGCCAACTCTGCAGTCACGGCAGGTAAATAAACTGGCCCAGTTCGCCAGGGGCTTTCCCTGCACAAGCAGCGAACAAGTTTGGGAACCACTGTTCTAGAGAGCTCAGTGCTTTAAGATGACATGCCAAGGAAAACAAAAAAAACTGTGCTTGTGCTCTTTATGATGTACAAAGACAGCCTGAAATATTCCCTTAAACCTCCATTAGAAATATGAAGGACCAGGAAGTCAAATCTAGTCCTTCCTGGTTTTGATGAAACTACTCAGATGTGCGATGTTGCTTATGAGCCCTTATTTGAATAAACACACTCATAGACCCATATATCTTAAGGTAAAGAATCAATATAATCATCAGTCTGACCACCTTCACATTGCAGGTCACAGAACACACCCACTGCTGAAATAGACCAACCTCTGGCTGAGTTACTGAAGTTCGCAAATCATGATTTAAAGACTTCAAGTTACAGAAAATTCACCATTTACACTAGTTTAATCATGCACATGCTACAGAGGAAGACTAAATACCCCTGGGATCTTAGCCAATCTGACCTGGAGGGAAAATTCCATCCTGATCCCCAAAATGGTGATTGGTTAGACTCTGAGCATGTGGGCAAGACCTACCAGGCAAATATCTGGAAAAGAATTCTCTGTAGTAACTCAGAGCCCTCCCCATCTAGTGTTCAGTCTCCAGCAATTAGGGATTGCTGAAAAGGTTAGGGAAAGACCTCTGTTTATAAATGTTTCCAAGATATTTAAAACAGCCCCATTTTAATCAATCTGGCTATTTTGTATGTGATCACTGATGACTTAATCCTACCAGTTTTCCATAGCCTCTAGGAAAGGCAAGACTGAATCTCCAGTGTAAACAAAAACCTCACATCTTGCAAGACTTCATATGCATCACAATAAACCAGAGGCAAAAGTCTTCTCTCACCTTCCCTCACTTTTCTGCAGATCCCCTTTAATTAGGCCAAAAAAAGGTGTTACTTGGTTCAAAATCCAGCCAGAACTGAAGACCCCCATTTCAACTCTCTACACCACCTAAAGAAGACTAAGTAAATTAGGATGTCTGGCTAACCTACCCCAGAAGCGACCACGTGAATGCTCACTAGGAAATACTTGTGATTTAATGAAAAATTATCACTTTAAATCTAACTATATTTTGACTCTTACTAGGTTACAGTCATGGTAGTGACCAGGCATAGGCCTGTATCAAAAAAATCTGCCAACCACACCATTCCCTGACTGACAGTGATCACAAAAATAATAAATTGTGTTATTTTCCATCTTTTCCTCTTAATCTCTAGGACTTGGCGGGGGCGGGGGGAGGAAATCTCACAAAGTTCATGTTAAGTGTCACAGCCAGTGATGAAAATTTTGGGGATAATCTTATCTAACCTCTTTACCACATTCCACACCCACATAGAGGTGGGTGGGTGGAGAAGAGATTCTGTTAGCAAAGGAGAAATTCACAACTATCCAGTCTGTTGCCTTTGATGGGATTCCAAGAAGATGCTGATGCTGAGAGCAAGTGGGGCCAGGTTGAGGTTTCAGTCTTGATGATACATGAGGCTTGGCTTGGTCTACACTAAAGAATTAGGACAACATAAGGCAGCTTATGTGGACCTAATTATGTCAGTATCTAGACCAGTGCTTCTCAAAGCCAGTCCGCTGCTTGTGCGGGGAAAGCCCCTGTTGGTCCGGGCCGTTGTTTACCTGCTGCATCCACAGGTTCTGCCGATTGCAGCTCCCACTGGCTGTGGTTCACTGCTCCAGGCCAATGGGGCTGCGGGAAGGGCACCCAGCACATCCCTCAGCCCACGCCGCTTCCCACAGCCCCCACTGGCCTGAGGGTGGCAAAGCCAGTGGGAGCCGCAATTGGCCAAACCTGTGGACTTGGCAGTTAAACAAACCAGGCCAGACCGCCAGGGGCTTTCCCTGCACAAGCAGTGGACCAGCTTTGAGAAGCACTGATCTAGACTACAGCCTTGCTCCCACCAATGTAAGTGCACTACAACACCGACATAGTAACACCACCTCCATGAGAGGCATAGGGCTTATGTTGGTGTAGTTAAGGAGACACAGTGTCAGTGTACATATTGAGTCCCTGACATCGGCAGTTGGCTGGAGCCCTGAAGTTGACAAGAAAGTCAGCTCCACAGGTGGGCTGCTGCCAGGTCTCCGCTCCAAGCCGAGCTGCTACCCAGGCTTCCAGCTGAGGCTAACACCTGAGCTCTGCACTGGGAGCCCTGCTGCACACCAGGGTCCTGGCTCCCCACCAGGAGCACAGCTGCTGACGGGACTCCAGGCTTGGATCTCCCCACCTGAGGTGCAGTTGAGCTCCTGACAGAGAGCTGCAAGCCCTGGCTCTCAGCCCCCCACACTGCTCCTATCAGACAGTGGAAGTGCTCCTGATGAGGACGTGCACCACTGACAGAAGTAGGATAATGTGGACATCAGCCACCACAGTAATTACTGAGGTGGCTGTAAGTCAGCCTAAAAAAGGTTTACTTAAGATTGTTGTGTAGACCTGCCCTTACGCTATATTAAAACAAAACAAAACCAACAAAGACAAAATGAGGAGTGAGGATTCCTCCAGTAAGAACTAAGAAATACTAGTATCTTTCTTTCCTACGACTGCTGGTTGACTTTGTAATATTATGAAGATCCTTGCAGTTAAATATGCTAGGATTTTTTTTTTAAATAAAAAGCTTAATTTAACTGGCGCTTGTAACATTTAGACCATTCACAAGTTATAATACAAGCATAAATGGCTTCTAGTAACTATATACTGCTGCATGCCAACATGTTAAATCATCCTGTGACTAGTTTTTAGAGAATGTGCATTCAGAAACAAGTGTTGTAGCCATGTTGGTCCCCAGATATTAGCATGATAAGGTGGATGAAGTAATATCTTTTATTGGACCCTCGCGTGTATCTCACCAACAGAAGCTGGTCCAGTGAAAGGTATTACCTCACCCACCTTGTCTCATGTAGAAACAAGTTATTTCTAACCTGTATTATGAACAGCCAAAAAAAAGGCACATTTTAAAAAGTGGAAAAATTTTTGGAAGCTACCCTTTCTGGTTACATGCAAACTTTCCTTAATAAGGATCCCTCTAGACACAGACTATACACATGCATCCGAAGACATGGGTATTCACCCACGAAAGCTCATGCTCCAATATGTCTGTTAGTCTATAAGATGCCACAAGACTCTTTGCTGCTTTTACAGACTATACATAGTGATCACCACATGGGGGGGGGCATTCTTGTTTTTAAAAAAAACCCACAGATTATTCACTAGATCAGGTTTATAAATGAACGTGGTCATATAAGGTTAACTTTGAAATCATGATTTGATTATCTTGACTGCATGCCTCTCCTTTTGGACAGTTTATTTTCACTCCAAAATACCACAATGTTCAGTTGTGACTAATCTGCTTTTCAAGTGATAAAAAATAAGACATCCAATAATGAGGCTGTCTCCACCAACCACGTTACTGAAATTCTACATAGTCTTGCAAAAAAATCAGCATAAAAATGTATTAACCCAGGTACAATTAAATTCACTCATCCTTCTCAGTGATAAAAACTGAGGATACCTTATTCGCTCAGGAAAATAAAAAGTAAAATAACTTGCCACAAGCAAGTTGGTTTTGGTGGTTAGTTTATTATTGCGAGCAGGAAGATTATTAAATGTACCAAAAAAAATCCATTCTTGGGAAATCACTACTATAATTTCTAGGTAGAAGACACAAGGTTAAGAATGCACTGAATTTTTTCTTAAGATCCTCTCTCTTCTCCATTCCTCAATTCAGATACTACTGGAGATTCCACCTAACTTATCCCTGAGGGATTACAGCAGGCCATTCTTTATTACAGGGATGTAAAAGGTTTTGCAAAAAGGTGGGCCTTGCACCAGGCTCCGGGTCAGGCTTACAACCACTACAATGGAATTCTTTAGGAAAGCGCCCTCTGCTAAGAATGCTCTGCCCTCTCTTCCCCATCAGATGGAATTTTTCAGTGGGTCACAACACTGCTTTAATGGGATCATCAGGGCTGGCATTACACTTACTGGGGCCTGGGGCCAAAATCTAAGCCCAACTGCCCTAGGTGGCAGGGCTCAGACTTCAGGCCCCCCGTCCTGGGTGGAAGCCCTGGGGCTTCAGTTTTGGCCTACCCGCCTGAGCTAGTGGGGTTTGGGAGGGCTGAGGCTTCGATTCCCCCCTCCTGAGGTTGTGTAGTAATTTTTTTTTTTTTTTGTCAGAAGGGGGGCCCAGTGCAGTGAAGTTTAAATACTCCAGCAGTTCTCAAAGCAAGGGAGTCAAGTACATCCACAGTAAAATAGGGAACCCCCAGAATGGGCACAGAATTAATGTGATGAACTCTTGGAAGAAAAAAACAAAAACAAAAAACCACACTCTTGCTCAGAAGGTAAAATTATTCAAATTGAAGTTTCCACATATTTGTCTTCATCCTCAATTAGATTAAAATGCAGTAATCTAATCTGGCAATAGTAAAAAACATGACCATAGTGGCTAAATCCTCCTCTGACTAGTTAAATCTCTCATGGCACCATTGTGCATAAACAGGAAAAGCAACAAGACCAGTCAGACCCCCAAACTGTATACTTCCCTCAGGGCACAAGGTTGATGTTCCTTCTAGTTCCTCAAAGCAGGAGTTCAAGTCTGAGGCAACTATTTTGCTCTGGTTCTAAAACCTTAGAGAAAGGCAAATTGTTTTCATCCTAGGTGATTTCCTCCCCTCCACTAACAGAGAAGCTGGGCCACAGCCCTGATTGTGGCTGCTGAAAAGAAAAGGCAAGCTATTTGCACTGTGTAGTAGATCCAACCATTATTGTATTATATAAAGGACCAATCAGTATTGTTTACCCAGTTGTGCCAAGGACTGCACAAACACTCAGGAACACATGGTGTCTGAAAAGCTAGGATCCTCCAGTATATTGGTGGCATGGGAATACATGATATCTCAACTGCTCTAAGCAGTCAAAAATTAATGAGAGCAGGAGATGGGTATAAGTCTTGTGAGACTTCACTCAAAGTCTTTTGGCAACGAACTACTCATCACAACGTTATAAATGGTCTGTAAGAAATAATCAAAACCAACTCTGAGCTGAGCTGTCAACTTTGAGCTGTCATGCATGCAATCAGCAGCACTATATGGCCAACTGTATCAAAGGCTTCTAAAAGTCCTGAAGTATAAGCATGAAAGTTTGTCTTGTTCATATCCATAAGAAGGTTCTTAATCCATATCAGATGCATCAATGCGGTGTCCTAGACCTTCCACTGTAGGTACTTGCAAGCATAACAAAAACGAGACTTATTTAGGAGTGTTTTCTATGTACACTAAGAGACTTTTTATACCTCTGCTTTGTAAAGTAAAAATCTGCTTTGCTATTATGTGAAAATAGCATCTGAAACATCCATAATTGAAGAACAGGGCAGGACAGGCATGCATTGACACAGAAAGCTAGCACAGCACTTATTATGACATTACTGCCTTGATTACAAGGCTGCCAACTTCATTCACAACAAAAAGCACACTTCTTTCTTTATACTACACCGCAACCCATGTAGTACAAATTCATTCTTTCAAGAATGATTAAGGTTACCCAATATTTCCCACTGTAAGGCCCCCGTTTTCAGTTGCTTATAAGCTTCGCCAACTTTAATAGTTGGAGCGGAAATTTTCCATCCGGAATCCGCCTGAGGCTGAATTATTAATTATTATTATTATTTTCAGCCACTTCCAAGAATGAGGCTTAGCAAAAATACATTGTTTTGCCCATGTTATTTTTTTTTTAAAAATTGAGACTCTCTTTTAAATGCTCTGGCGCTCCCATGCTTGATAGCAGGGGCTCTCCATATCTTCAGGGCCAAAAATTTCAAGTTCCTACTCCCCCTGTAGAAAAAAAATAATGTGATCAGGTCATTAAAAATTGTGTCATAATGCATATGAATTCAGAAGAATATGCATGGGCAATCTTACTTATGGCATTTCTTAATTTTTGAGTTCTTGATTTTGAAATTATGGAGTTCTGTTAACAGTTATTGTGTGTGTAATATGTAATTAGAGGGATAAGCATTACTAGATATAATTTGCACAAAAAATGAAGAAGCCAGAATATACAAACTAAGATTAGAAGATTTCCCATATTTGTCCAGCAAGATATTTTCAACATATCTAAAGAATATACTATATAGTCTTTATTACATATGAAGCATTTTAGTACTGTGGATTAGTATTCGGTACAATAATCCATTTTTATACAAAATAATTTGAGGTTATGAAAATTTACCTATATATACACACACACCAGCACATACATACACACTAGAGATGAATTCATGTGGCAAATATATTTTATATTGAATCCACATGTGGATATAGTTAAATATCCCAATCCGGAAAACATCTGTGTATCTTAATTTATTAAAATTCAACAGACTCCTCACGCGTGTTTTCAGGTCTGAGTCCTAATACACAAATCTTGGCAATAATTTTAGTGTGTAATCTACACAGACTGTTCAAGAACCCAGGAGATTTACAGCGTTACGTTCTCCACCCACCCCCTCCCAAAAAAACATTTCAGTTAGCCTTTCAACAGATCTTGGTGTGTAATCAAGTTAGTAGTAGATTTTTAAAATTTTTGTAACAATTTCAACCGGTAGAGGGTGTGCTTGAACATGCAAGGGAACCTGAATATATCCAGCTAGGTTTCACACACTGAAAACATTCCTGATATTTCCATAAGATAAGTCTGAAAGTTATTTCTGTAATAAGATTCTCTCCTCATCTTGTAATGTTAGAGCTTTCAATAAACAAATACATAAAAAGGGTTTACTCTTCCATGCTACATTCCATCTCGAAGCCAAAAGAAAAAATTATTCTACATTTTGCTTGTTAGTTCAGAATTGGTTTATGGTCAATATAGGCTGTCTAATCTACATTCTTTTTAAAGTAGGTATCTTGGCAATATCTGCTATGAAGTTACTTCAAATTAAAGTTTTATGATTGTTTGGGGCAAAGGATGTCTAATGCAATGCAAAAAACAGCAACCCTTTAAAGACTACTTACAGAGATGATTAATCTGTTCTATCCTTTTCTTTTCCAGGATATGCGACCTTTGATATTGAATTCTACTATTAGTTTAGTATACCAAGATAACAGAAAATTCTTTGATGGTTGCCTTCGGTTTTCCCCCAATGAATAATAAAGGGGTCTATGTTATGCATGTTTGTGATTAAGCAATCAAAACTGTCTAGACAACCCTAAATAAGATTCCCAAAAAGAAAAAGCCTCCACTGGGACTCTCTTTTTTATCAAATTGCTGTATACTATTTTATCAGTGTTGAAAAAACTGGATGGCTCATGGAACCGTTAAGATACTGAGACCCTTTCACCTCTAGTTACACAAGTTCAAATCTAACCCAAGCCAGCCCCCGATCGCAGACCTCTGTATATGTTGTTGTAGCCATGTTGGTCCCAAGATATCAGAGACACAAGGTAGGTGGAAATGTCTTCACTGGACTGTTCAGAAGTTGGTCCAATAAAAGATATTACCTCATGCACCTTGTCTCTTGCTAGGCAAGACATCCAAGTCATCAAAAAACAACTGAATCTGGTTCATATTTACTTTATCGTTGGCCAGTTTACAGACTTATCAAATAAATTACTTTTCCACATTCTAGTTGGTGTCTGCATTATGTTTGACTATGTTCTACATGGCTCCCCCTCTCCACAAATACACATACCAGATGCAAAGCATGATATACCTGTTCTACAACAGTTACTGAACTGCTGATCATGACCAAATCTCAGGACTTTAGGTGTATACTAAAACCTTTGTAGATTGTTGAAACATTACCTATTTTACCTGTTGTCACTGACAAACAGTAGGAACAGCAATATTTCTGCATATACCTTTACCTGAGATTAACTATTATTTTGAAGCCTTATGCAATTATCTTTTGTTGTACTGACATGAATTTATCTTATCACCTAGCTGAGATATATGGTGTAACATACAAGCAGCCACCCGTACCGATTACTATAATCTCCACCAGTCTGAGTGAGAAAAGTCATATTTTTATAGTTCTGGAATACCTTAGTAATGGATGCAACAGAAAAAAAAATAGATTAGGGGGACGGGTCAGCTTTTGTAACATCTTAAAATGGCAGTTTTAACCTGTCCGTTGTACAGATCTTAACTGTTCTTATTATTAGCAGGTGCTCATTTTACACCCAAGTTTACTTATGTACTGAACACCTGCTTTCCCTATTTCTCACTATCTTGCCATCAGAAATGCTAAATCTTAGAACTTGCAAATTTTATACACACAGGAATTCATTTATTTAATCATCCTGATCTCCAGTTTGGGCTGTTCCTCATTTTCTGTGTCTTCAAAGTACATTTGGTAGTTCTACAGATATGCAGCTGTCTTTTGATCACCAGTATATGCACCAGATCCTCCCATTCCTCAGATCACACACAGTGTTGCTATATACATCTGCTTACTGCTCGTGCATAGTCACTACAAAAAATTAACAGGAAATCTTTTTGGAGGGGTCAGAGGAATACTCATAAGAACATTCTTTTTCTTTGCTATCAACTACTTTCTCCAAGATTACAAGGGGAATTAATTGCTTGGATTTTTTTTTGAAGAGCAGCCCAGGAATACAAAGTCTGTTTAAGGCGTAACAGAACAGTAGGACAATAAACATATGATACGAGATTACATCTTGGGGCCTCAAGTTTGAAAGTGGCTCATTTTAATAAGATAAGAATCTCATCTCAAATTATTTCCAAAACCATGTCAGAGATGCTATTAGGCCAGGGCCGCCCAGAGGATTCAGGGGGCCTGGGGTCTTCGGCAGCAGGGAGCCCCCACTGCCAAACGGCCACCAAAGACCCGGCACTTCGGCGGCAGGTCCTGGGGCGGAAGGACCCCTGCTGCCGAATTGCCACCAGAGACCCGGGGCGGAAGGACTCCCCCCTCCCCCCCACTGTAGGTCTTTGAGACACTTCGGAGGCGGATCCCAGAGCAGAAGGACCCCCCGCCGCTGAAGACCCGGAGCGGAAGAAGCTCCGGGGGCCTGGGCCCCGCAAAAACTTTCTGGGGCTCCCAAAGCGAGTGAAGAACCCTGCTCCAGGGGCCCCAAAAAACTCTTGTGGGGGGTCCTGCAGGGCCTGGGGCAAATTCCCCCACCCCTTTGGGAGGTCCTGCATTATGCGTGCTAACTTACTGTGTTACGTAGAACAGCTCCTTCTGCATTTATTTACACACTTGCTACTCAAGACATTACTGGCTATGTGAACAAAAGCCAAAGGGCCTGATCCTGAAACATATTAAGCATCCATAACTTCCACCAAAATGAAAGTGTTGAGGATAATCCATATCTATCAGGATAAGCAGAGCCCTGTGTGGATACAAGATTTGTATCCACATCCAATCCGCAAACATCTGTGAATATCCGCAGATTTGCAAGGCTCTAAAGATGCAAAACAAAGGTACTCATTAACTACAATTTACTATTCTTTCTTTTGTACTTCATTAAAAAAAAGTATCATTTACCCAATTCCAGCCAAGATAAATCCTTGTCTTCTTCCTTCCCATACTTCACCCCCACCAGCTCATCACCTGTTAACTCTGTACATAAATATATTGCCACCTTTGAGAAAAGAAAAGTTACTTGAGAAGAGTCATGGTTGACCTTCAATTTTGTGCTGCAGTTTCTCCACCAGTGTTCTATTTCTCACAGTAGAAGACAGTCAGTGATTGAATGACTGCTTATGATATTAAAAGTAAAGAAAATCTTTGACAAAACAGTCATTAGGGAAACAAACACAAAACACCCCAGCCCACCTCTGAGATTATGATTAAATCTCTAGGTCTGAAAGGGACTTCCTTCACTGCTAGTAGACCTTGTTCTTTAATTGGCTGAAGACGTTGCCATTCAGCAAGTCAGACCATAAGAACAGCCACACTGGGTCAGACAAAAGGTCCATCTAGCCCAGTATCCGGTCTTCTGATAGTGGCCAATGCCAGGTGCCCCAGAGGGAATGAACAGAACAGATAATCAACAAGTGATCCATTCCCTGTTGCTCATTCCCAGCTCCTGGTAAAGAGAGGCTAGGGACACCATCCCTGCACATCCTGACCAATCCATCCATCACTGGGTTGCACCAGTAGCCTCTTGTGGTTTAGGGAGTGAGATCTAGCACTAAACTCGCATGGAAGTGTAAAGCATTAGGCTGTGTGATTTAATTTTATGGCATTTGATTCCTGGAAGTTTGGTTCAAAAGCTAAGCAGATACGATCTACTTTTTTAAAAAATAAAAGTATTAAGAAGTACCACAGTCATGCTACAGTTTTCTTATATTACTATTGTTTATGTAACCATTTATGCAAGTGGATGGCACTTAAAACACCAGAAAAGACTTTGGAGATCAGGATAAACTATTCAATTGAACTACATAATACTTAGAACTTGCACAGTGCTGTATATTTTCAAAGCGCAAGTCAGACTTCAATCTTTTGTTAAAAGCCCATTTGTTAATACTTGTTCCAATATAGTTTAGTTAGTTAGCTGTGTGGGTGGGAGTTGGAATATTTATTGACAAATATAAATAATTTTGACAAGTAGAAGACTTTCCACCTATTCCCCAAAACATTCACTGAATAAAAATTTATCTGGAGAATTTGGACAGCTCTATACAGAAGAGGTGGTCAAAAATCTTTAAAAACAAAAACCACACACATAAAAGGTCCTGTCTGTTGCATGGATAAAGATCACATGGCATTTTTCATAAGATTAAGGATCTGTCCTTGTGTTATTGGCCCAAGATTTCCCCTGTGTGCCAGTTGGTTATTGGCCTCCATCAGAGAGGTGGCTTCCCAACACTTTAGCTGTATGCATTCAATTTTAAATTATTTTTTAGAGAAAAAAAGCTTTTAAATTATTATTATTGGAGATGCAAATAAATATGTTTTTTAAAAATCATTGTTTAAAAGTGTACCAAAGAATAATCTCACATTTGGGAGCATTCAGTTTTTATCCAGTCTATCATTTGGCATATACAGTATACCCATAGGTTAACTGAAACATCATTTTATTTGAGTGTTATCCTGATAGACTAGAACAGTTTCTCATATATCTCCATCTCAGATTCTCATCTATTTCCAAGTATAATCAGAAAAAAATATGTTTCCCTCCTGCTTGTACCTCAAAGTACACCTCTGCTCTCATTTTTCTATTTTAACTTTGTAATTCTTCTTTAATGGCAGTGATAGTGTTCTTAAGACAGAGTACAAGCCACAATACAAAGCTGCATTGTAATATTTGTACTTAGTGTTTATCCCTCTCTTGCCCTTTCCTAAAGGGGTCCTATTCTCTTCGTCCTTACATCTGTTTAAGACCAATATAACCCCACTGGCTTTAGAGGGGTTACACTAGGAGTCAGTGAGAGCAGAATCGAGCCCATAGTCTTTTATGGGCCTCCTTATAGTCACTATTCCGATATTAGCACCAACACACATCTTCAGCAATGTCTACCCGAGGCTCTCTACAAGCAATTTTCCATTGTTTACAACACTGACGGTTGCCACAGTGGGTGTAAGGTAGACAAAGCTCCCATGCAGCTGCTGGTGCTTTTACCCCTATGTCACTGTGAGGCCACAGATGCTGGATTTAAGGGTGCTGGGGTCCACTGGGTTCCAACAATAACAGGATTTACAGTTTGATTCAATGGCTCTCAACACCCCCGCTATAAAAACTGTTGCAGCACCCCCATGTGAGGCCACAGAGGTGACAAAAAGCACTGGCAGCTGTAAGCACCTCGTCTACACTAGGGCTCCCCGCCTTGCACCAGCAGGGGGCAGTGAGTGGGGATAGGAAGTGGGGGGCGACGGGAGAGAGGTTCCCCCACCGGAGGCAGGCGATGGGCAGCCGCCGGGGGCGGACCCCTTACTCCCGGGGCCATAGGGATCTGGCAGGGGAGAACAGGACCGCGCACCGGGCTCAGGGGACGCAGGCCCCCAGGAATCGGGGAGCGCCAGGAGGCGGGTAACGATCCCCGCAGCATGCTCAGCGCGACCCCAGAGCACCGAGAGAGCCGCCTCTCCGCGCAGGACCGCGCCCGCCCCGGGGCTGGCAACGGGCACTGACCGGAGCCCACACACTCATGCAGGGGACGGGGCTCCCGGGGCGGGACGCTCACCTATTCTCCTTGCTGCGAGTGCCCGGGGTGCGCAGACCAGGCTCCGGCGCGGCCGCCACTCCGCTCCCTTTAAATCCCCTCAGCAACTGAGCACCGCCGCTGCCGCGCTCGGGATTTATCCCCGCCCGGTGGGAGCGGGCGGCGCGAGCAGAGCCCCACCCCAATCCTGCCCTCTCGGCCAGACCCCGCCCCCACCGAGACCCCGCCCTTCTCCTGGACACTCCAGCCCCAGTCCTAACCCAAACGGTTCCGCCTACCAAAGCCCCGCCCCCTCCTCGGGAAACCGCGCCCCCAGCCTCCGTGGATCCACACCTGGCCCTCACATTACCCTCCCCCTCTGCGTCAGGCTCGTCCTTTCCAAGACAGAGCCTGGTTCCTGTTCTCATCGCAAACCGATCTTCTGAGAGCCCCCCAACCCTTCCCATAAGCATATTCCACTCACTCCCCCACCTCCATCGCCACCCAGAAACAGCCTGCCCCAAACTCCCCCCTCTCCCAGTGCCATATTGAGATAATCCACAACTCCCTCCCCACACACACACCATCACCTTCAACCCTCCCTTGAGGTAGCTGGAGCAGGGACCATCACCGCTGGTCTGGGGAGGCTGAGACCTCACCCCTCACCTGACCACTGCTGGTGGGCTGCAGTCTGTCCTGGAGGAGGGACTTGGTACCCATACACCCAATGTGAAGGTCCCTGCTCACATCTCCAGAACAGAATTGTGATGCCGAGTCAGCAAGCAAGCACCCTCTCCCCACCACACACATGCACACACCCAAGAGCGGCAGGTTTCAGAAACTAAAACCCTATATCCTTGCCCACCCGTTCTCCAAACTCTACCCGTTCCCCCACGTAGTTCTACAGTAGAGCAAGAAGTAGGGTGACCGCACAGCAAATGTGAAAAATTGGGCCGGGATGGGGAGTAATAGGAGTCTGTATAAGAAAAAGACCCCAAAATCGGGACTGTCCCTATAAAAAGGGGACATCTGCAAGAAAGAGCAGAGGGATTGAAGCACATGGACAATATGGGAGCTCTGTAATCTAAATCTCAAAAAATCCCTTACATTACAGTTGCCAGGAAAAATTTGAAAATAGACTCTAATAAAATGAAGAAACTTTAGGAGGTAAAATCTTCATTAGGGCCCCCAATCTGTTCTCCTTCCCTACTCCTGACATTACTATACCCCACCCTTACCAGACAGAGAAAGCAACCACTCACCTTTTCCAAATTCCTCCCCATTCTTCACCTTCTTGCTTGTGTGAGAGGTTACCCACCTTTATCTCAGACTCACCACTCCACCTACCTGGGAGAGCCCCAACCCAAAATACCCTCTCCTTTTGCCTGGGTGAGAAACTCTATAGACTTCTTCCCCTCACACCTGTGTGCAATCACTCCACCCCTTCCTAAAGTCCTCCATCTCTAGCCTCAGAGAATCCTTCTCACTCCTGGCGTGTCCCCAACTGGTCCCCTCTTGCCTTATTAACTCCCTTACTTTATTTGCAGGTGAGATTATCATTTCCTCTGCCAAAACCTTTAGTCCAGCAGTGAATACAGCAAACACACATACACTTTGTATGCAGAGTTGCTGTAGTCATGTCAGTCCCAGGTTATTAGAGAGACAGTGGGTGAGGTAATTTTTTTTTATTGGACCAACTTCAGTTGGTGAGAGAGACAAGCTTTTGAGTTTGCACAGGGTTTGAAAATAGATCTGAAGAAGAGCTCTGTGTAAGCTCCAAAGCTTGTCTCTCTCACCAACAGAAATTGGTCCAATAAAAGATATTGCTCAGCCACCTTGTCTCACACATGCACTTTGTCAGGCTAAGACACTCACCCTGGTGTGCATGTTCAGTCTCATGTGTTCTCTGTCACAGGTGCTACTGTTACTGCCTGGAGCTGGCTAATTTCCTGGTTTGAGGGGGCTTTGGCCATTCCCTTACATTTTGCGGGCATCTATGGCACTGTGACAAGGAGGAAGTATTATACTGGGAAATGCACATTAATCTTAACATTGGCTGACAGCCCTGAGGATCCTGACAGCCCTGTTAATACCACTTGGGTCATTTGCAAGCTAAACAAATAGGCATCCTATGAGCCTGGTGGAGTGCAGCCGTCATGGTTACACATTAGAGCTGTCTGAAAGTTATTTTTTTTCATTTTGCAGGCACAGCAAAGGAGATGCAGCCCAGCAAGAGAGGGACAAAGGTGCTTTAAACAATCTTTATGCCCTTGGGCTTCTGTATTGCTCTGGGAGCCAATATACAACCCAGCATAAACTAGGACAGCCAGAGGATGCTTTAATTTATGGCAGCCTCCTCAGGGCTGCTTATGGACTGTTCCATAGTCTGGAGCAGCTCAGAATCTCTGTACCAATCTCCTCTCTCATCTCTGAAAAGCACCCAGTTCCAGAACAACTGAGGGGGCAGCCAGTGGAGAGGCAGTAAGGACAGGGATTTGGGGACAGACAATGTTCCATAATGTTTTACTTTATTAGCAGTATCAACCAAAATGAGTATTTTTACAAGTTTTCAATACAAATGCCACCATTGTTCAATATATGGCCCATTTTTGCTTATTTTCACTCAGAAATGCTCTTCCCCCCTCCAAAATGTGCATACTTTAGTGACATTTTCTGCAGAAATAGACCCATTTAGAGGAAAATGCAAAAACTCTTGCATTTCAAGTAGTTTGACATTTGTCACACACACTGATTCTCAAACTCTTTCTTCATATGGACCAAACATTAATACAGAGATAGAAGGAGCAGAATGCATCCGTGAGACTATGAGTGATCATACAGACCCTTTCACCTCCCTTTCATTATTACAAAACATCCCTGTGAAATCTATGTGGAACACTAATATTAGGAATGTATTTTTAGCAACGCTTTAATACGTTTTAGCTTTTGGGAATAAGGAGGAGGGGGAGCCAGAACCAAGTGACTGGCCAGCTGCGTGGATACCTAGCAAGTACCCCATACTCTCTGAAGACAAACCAAAACCCCAGGTTTAAATATCCTCAAACTTTGGCAAATTTGAATCCAAATTTTTCACTCTAGGTCTGTTTCTAGTTTAAACACAGATGTTGACAAGACCAAGAGTGTTTCCACCAAATTATCTTGAAATGGTTTTCAGTTGTATTTAAAACCCAGTTTGGGTAGCATAGTTCCCAGCTCACTGTAAGCAAAGCCTTGGAATTATGCTGCCAGAAAGCAGCCTTCTTCCTTCCACTTTCTGGTTGCCATGGTGCACTGTCAGTATAAGATCATGTAGAAGAGGGCAGCCACCTCTAGCCCAGATAAATAATCACTATTTTTCTAATTAATTAATGGCCTTATATAATTGTACTTGTATCTATTATAAAGTAAATTATTAACACGTGTGCAGGTATCTAAAGAAAACATCATGCATCACGCCTGTTAGTTATTTTGTATTAGCACTGATTGATTTTGTATGTAGGCTAAAATTAATGAGCCAGATCCTGAGATTCTTTCTTAGGCAAAAAACTCCAGTGACTTCAACAGAAATTTTGCCTTAGTAAAGATGAGAGGATTTCACCCTGAATTTGTACATAGGTCTGAACTGAATATATATCTTGTTACTACTATTTGAATTCATTTGTATGAAGGTATGTTTATATTAAATTTTGGTGCACATATGTATGTAAAAGAAAACTTCATACTCATATCTAATATGTTACAAGGCTATACTTAGAACCAGATAGCTTTGTCAGATGAGACCTAGATATTTTGAAGGGACAGGGTTAAAGTCACATACAGACACTAATAAGACTACAGAAAATGTCAGCAATTTCTATTCCACTTATAGCAAAATATCTCATCATGATGGAAAAATTTGACATGTTATCAAATTCAAAAGCGAAAAAATCAAAGTAATATGGGAAAATTGATTCAAAGTCTAAAACTGACAAGATAGGGTGTGTTTTGAAGGACAGTGTCTATACACTATCTAATTTTGGAGAATGCTTACTTTTTGATACTTATGAATGCTGCCATCTGCTGAGGATAAAAGGTTTAGATCAGTGTTGCTGAACCTTTTCAGGTGGCCATTCTTTATTCAAAGTAAAAAATGTTTCAACCCCCTTGCATTTTCTATAAAAGTAAACGTCAAAAAGTATTAGTGATTATAATGAGAAGCCTATATAATTTATGTGCGTTTTGAGACATTGATAGAGAATATTTGAATTTGAAGAGTATGTATGCAGGAAGTGGGGGAGTGAGATTTTCTTTCCTTTAGACTGTAATAAATTTTTCAGTACCTCGCAACCCCCTAATTGCCTACATGACTCCCCAGAGACGTGAACCACTGGTTGAGAATAACATACTCCAGACAATTGACAAAATATACTATATATGTATACACACAGCAGCAATTTACTAAACGTAAATAAAACCCAACAACAAGTTTCTCTGCAGCTTGAGGTCTTCAAACCAATTTTGAGGATTTCAATAACTCGGTCCCGGGATAGGGGTTGTTATAAAATTGGATGGGTGGGGTTCTGTGGCCTGCCTTGTGCAGGAGGTCAGACTAGATGATCAGATTAGTCCCTTCTGACCTATGAGTCTATGAGTCTATAAGTAATCCAATCTGAGACCAAACCCATCACTCATGGGGTACCTTAACTTGAATGGAGTTTCCCTGGTTTACACTGGTGTACATGAGACCAAGATTTGGCCCCAAACCATTTGGCTGAGTTCTGGATGAGGATAAGATTACAAATTTTCCACTCTGTCTCAATCTGTAAGCACAGTGGAAAATGGACTGTTAGCTGCTATGCTTTTACTCATTGACAGGAATCAGATAACATCACTTAGCAGCTAAATTCTTATTTATCTGAAGCAATCTAACTAGAAAGTATTAGTGACATGGGTTATAATAGGCCTGTAAATGAAAACACCAATGTGGGACACCTGAACACAGCAATAAGAATGATGTTAACAGAGATAAGAATCTTTGCTTTTTTAAGGTTCATACTCAATACAAAGCTGGAGTGAGCAATATCCCCTAGGTTTTTTGAAGGCTAATTGGCTCATCTGTGTTTGGCATAGCCAAGGATCAGTGCATAACAGGAGATCCGTTACTAAACAGTGGTTTCCCGAAGTAGGTTGAAATGCATTAATGGGTTATTAGCAGGATATGTGTGTATAATTGTGGTGAAGGTACATTTAAAAGAAGCTTAGTCCCTTTTCAGAAGATTTTTATGGCTCAATCAGATATAGGTGCTGCTTCAAACCTGGAACTGATAGAGTCCATCTTGCGTGATAGGTTTCACAGTGGTAGCTGTGTTTTTTTTTGCTGATACAGACTGAGAAGTCCTTATGGCATCTTAGAGACTAACACATTTATTTAAGCATAAGCTTTTGTGGGCTAAAACCCACTTCATCAGATGCATGGAGTGAAAAATACAGTAAGCAGAATACATATTAAAGCACATGAAAAGATGGAAGTTGCCTTACAAAGTGGGGGGTTAGTGCTAACGAGCCAATTCAATTAAAGTGGAAGTGGTCCATTGGCTTCGTTAGTACTACAAAAGTAATTTTCCATCCCTTGGTATTCACCCTTTCTTGTCAAATGTTGAGAATAGGCCACTTCCACGTTAATTGAATGTGATCATTGACTCCCAATAGCAACAATGATGTTCCATTTAATAAAGTTCCAGAGATGGGTATTTATTGCATCAAAACACTTCAATAGCAATCACTTCATCATGAAGGTTATCTATAATAGTTATGTGGTAGTGATTTCCAACAAATATTCCACATTGGATGACCAGCTGTCTATTGCAGAGGGAGAGGTTTTTTTGGATTCTATCACAGAGTTGATGGAGAACAACAGACAAAGGAGAATGAAAAAACAATGTTGGATTCCAAATGGTACCATCAGATTACGGGAGAGAAAAAAAGTCACGATACAGAATGGATGCACTTGAAAGTCAGAGTCAAGTCAGTGAAGAGAGGAGGAAATGGGCAAAAGAGGGAAAAAATGTGTTGAACAAGCAGTCAAGAGGGGCCGTCAACAGTGGAATAGTATGGCTTATTGCATTAAGGAAGCCTATGAAAGACATGACCAGAAATGTATATCTGAGACATGAAATGATAGAGTTCATGATTCTAAGGAATGGTAGGAGGGAGAACAGCAAAATAAAGACAATAGATTTCAAAAAGGCAGACTTTAGCAAACTCAGGGAGTTGGTAGGTAAGATCCCATGAGAAGCAAATGTAAGGGGAAAAACAATAGAAGACAGCTGGCAGTTTTTCAGAGAGACATTATTAAGGGCACAAGAGCAAACTATTCCACTGCATAGGAAAGCTAGGAAGTATGGCAAGAAACCACTCTGGCTTAATCTATGATCTAAAAATAAAAAAAGAGTCCTACAAAAAGTGGAAACTAGGTCAAATTACAAAGGATGAAAATAAACGTAAGTATGTAGGGACAAAATTAGAAAGTCCAAGGCACAAAACAATATCAAACTAGCTAGAGACATAAAGGATAACAAGAAAACACTCTACAAATACATTAAGAGCATGAGGAAGACCAAGGACAGGGTAGGACCGTTACTCAAGGGGGGGGGAAATAATATCAGAAAATGTGGAAATAGCACAGGTGCTTTATGACTTCTTTGTTTCAGCTTTCACTAAGAAGGTTGGTGGTGATTGGACGTCTAACATAGTGAATGCCAGTGAAAATGAGGTAGGATCAGAAGAGGCTAAAATAGAGAAAGAACAAGTTAAAAATTACTTGAACAAATTAGGTGTCTTCAAGTCACCAGGGCCTAATGAAATGCACCCTAGATTACACAAGAAGCTGACTGAAGAGATATCTAAGCCATTGGTGATTATCTTTGAAAAGTCATGGAAGACAGAAGAGATTCCAGAAGATTGGAAAAGGGCAAATATAATACTAATCTATAAAAAGGGAAATGAGGACAACCCAGGGAATTATAGACCAGTGAGACAAAGCTTCCTCTCCACCTCGGTGGCTCCCGCGCTTCCGTTTAGTGGCAGACTGGAGTATTCCTCTTTTCCCTCAGAATTTTCCCTATGCTCCTGGGTTTACTGTCCACACCCTGTTGGAGCAGAGTTCCTCCTGGCCTCTGTCATAAACAGATAGCTAAGGGTTAATGTCTCTTTCACCTGAAACACCTGACCAGAGAACCAATCAGAAAACCGGATTTTTTCAACCTTGGGTGGAGGGAAGTGTGTCTCTGAGTCTTTTGTCTGTCTGCCTGTTTCCTCTGAGCTTTGGAGAAGTAGTTTTATTTTCTAGTCTTCTGTTTCTAAGTGTAAGGACAAAGAGATCAGATAGTAAGTTCTATGGTTTCTTTTCTTTGGTATTTGCATGAATATAAGTGCTGGAATGCTTTGATTTGTATTCTTTTTGAATAAGGCTGTTTATTCAATATTCTTTTAAGCAATTGACCCTGTGTTGTATCATCTTAATACAGAGAGAACATTTGTATTTTTTCTTTCTTTTTTATATAAAGTTTTCTTTTAAGACCTGTTGGAGTTTTTCTTTACTTCAGGGAAATTAAGTCTGTACTCACCAGGGAATTGGTGGGAGGAAGAAATCAAGGGGAGAGCTGTGTGTTGGATTGCTAGCCTGATTTGGCATTTCCTCTGGGTGAAGAGGAAAGTGCTTTTGTTCCAGGATTGGGAACGGAGAGGGGGAATCACTCTGCGTAGTTTCACAGAGCTTGTGTCTGGGTATCTCTCCAGGAGCATCTGGAGGTGGGAAGGGAAAAAGGATTATTTCCCTTTGTTGTGAGACTCAAGGGATTTGGGTCTTGGGTCCCCAGGGAAGGTTTTTCAGTGGGACCAGAGTGCCCCAAAACACTCTAATTTTTTGGGTGGTGGCAGCAGTACCAGGTCCAAGCTGGTAACTAAGCTTGGAGGTTTTCATGCTAACCCCCATATTTTGGACGCTAAGGTCCAGAATCTGGGAATAAGGTTATAACAGCCTCCCTGATGGGGAGAGTGGGAGGGGAGCCTCTCAGTCTCTGGTAGCCCTTCCGGGCATGATGGCAACAGACCAGACACCCAGTTCAGTTTCTCCCCTCTGGCAGAGTCTCTTCCCTCAGATCTACGGGCCCAGAAGGGCTGTCCACCCTGTTGGGCAGGGATTCTCCTGCCCTTCACCTCTGTACCTGTGTGGCTTCTCTCCTAATGCTTGTCAGTGTCTGCACTGCCCAGCTCTCCAGTAGCTCACCTTCCTCCCTCAGCTCCTATTGTACAGCCCTCTACCTGGCTGGAGAGGAGGCTTTTAACAGATTCTGGCAGGCCCTTGATTGGCCCCAGATGTCCTAATTAACCTAGAGTAACCCCTGTTCAGCTACCAAGAGAAAAGGGACCTGCTTATCCGGGGACTAATATCTCTGCCTTCCAGCACTCTTCTCGGATCTTAGGAGAACAACCGAGACTAAGGAGAATGAATAAACAATGTTGGATTCCAAATGGTACCAACAGATTATGGGAGAAAAAAAAAGGGGCATGATGCAGAATGAATGCATTTGAAAGTCACAACTCAAGCCTGACCTGAGATATACAGTTCCTTCCTTCTTAACTTCACTTAACTGGTCGGTGAACGGAGGAGACATCAGCTCCATCCAGAAAAGCTTCATTTTGTGTGAAGGCTGTTAGGAACACAACTTTGTCCTTCAGACTGCTACCCACCCCGGCCAGGAGGGCACAGAGGCAATGTGCCATAGCATGGCTCGACCTGGCCAATGCTTTTGGATTGATGCCCCATCAGCACGTTTTTGCAACGCTGCAAGAGATCAGGATGCTTGAAAAATTTTTCCAACTAGTCTGGGAATTTTTTGAAGGCTCCATGGAAGGAGAGACACCCAAAATTCCTATTCCTAGTGGCGTGAAGCAAGGCTGCTCCCTGAGCCCCATCGTTTTCAACTTAGCCATGGAGCCGCTCATTCAAGTGATCTCTAACAGTCTAGGCAGTTTCAATCTATATGACAACAGAGTGAATATCCTGGCCTATGCAGACAATCTGGTCCTGATTGCAGACAACCCCAAGAGTCTCCAACAAATGCTTGACATCACCAGCCAGGCTGCCAACTGGATGGGACTTTGCTTCAGTGCCAAGAAGTGTGCATCCCTTCATATTGATGGCAGTAGAAGCGATTTTGTCCAGGCAACGTCTTTTCAGATCCAAGGGGAACCTATGATCTTCCTTGAGGACAGACAGAGGGCCAGCAATGAACCGGTGTACATCTCGCACAGGCAAGGTGGCGCCAACATCCCTCGAATGTGTGTTGTGTGTGACGTTGCTATGATCACTCATGTCTTCTGCCTTCTGACGTGCCTGGACACCAAGTTGAGGAACATTGCGGAGAATGCTCTGCAGGATGCCGTCAAGAAGCGAATTGCCAGAACCCCCTCCAACAAGATGTCACCACCTACCTGAGCGGCTTGCTGGAAGGTGAATTTGGAAGAAATAGGGGAGACTTTGCTTCGCTCTGGACTTGTGCCTGCAACACTACGTGATGACTGGAGAAGTGTATCAGCTGCCACTGGATGTGGTGCGAGGAATGCCAGGAGCTGGGAGTCCTGGTGCCATAAGTGAAGACTACAGATCACACTATCATCACTCCGAGAGCTAGAACCATGCTGGAGAGCACCCTGAAGAATGCAATCCACTGCTAATATGTAGAAAATCTGAAACTGAAGCCGTACCAGAGCAAGGCATTCGAGGTGACGTGCAAGTGGGATGCCAGCAACCACTTCCTCCCCAGGGGCAGCTTCACCCAATTTGCCAACTGGAGGTTCATCCACAGGGTCTGGCTCAACTGCAGCCCACTGAACAGAGCCATCCACCACGGGAATCAGGACAAGCAATACAGAAAGTATGGCTACAACAACGAAACAGTACCCCACATCCTTTTAGCTGCAAGCCCCATTTGAGAGTTTGTCAGCTGCAACACAACACCATCCAAGATCACCTGGCCAGAGCCATCCTGCCACCCATGGGGACGGTTGCCGTAAACTCCGCCATCCCAGGAACCAACAGCCAACTGCAATCAGACATTGTCATTACCAACAAGGACCAGAAGAAGATCATCATGGTGGACATCACAGTGCTGATTGAGAACAGGACCCTGGCCTTCCACAATGCCTGAGCTCGAAATATGCCCCTCTAGATGAAACCTTGAGAGTTAAGGTCCAGACACACACTGATCGTCAGATCCTTGGGCACATGGGACCCCAGTAATGAGCGAGTGCTGAGAGAATGCGGAATTGGTCAATGCTATGCTTGGCTGATGCGGCAACTCATGGTGTCAGATGCCATCAGGTGGTCAAGGGACATATACATAGAACACATCACTGGACATTGGCAATGCCAGGAGGGATGAGCTAGAATGCCAATGAGAAGCACAGTCAGGAAAGTAACTGAAATAATTTCCTCATGTATTGTATTTTCTAAATGGACAAGCAACCTAATTCTCAATTACTGAGGGACAATCTCCTCTCATTGATATATTTTGCTTTCTACATCCAAATCTCCTTACAACTTTTCATGAGTGATGTACCCAACTATTCAGATTCTAATATCTAAACTGTATTGTTAAATCTATTCACCTAAATTTGGGTGACTGCTGATTATGTGTCTATGTATCATATGACTTTTAAAAACTAACTTTATATTTGTGGATAATCTGGCCTGATCCCATCACACCAGTCAGCTTAACTTCTGTACTCAGAAAGATAATGAAACAAATAATTAAGTAATCAATTTGCAGACATCTAGAAGGTAATAAGGTGATAAGTAACAGTCAGCATGGATTTGTCAAAACCAAATTATGTCAAATCAACCTGATAGTTTTCTTTGACAGGGTAACAAGCCTTGTGGATAGGGGAAAGTGGTAGACGTGGTATATCTTGACGTTAGTAAAGCTTTTGATACTGTCTTGCATAACCTTCTCATAAACAAACTAGGGAAATGCAACCTAGATGGAGCTACTATAAAGTGGGTGCAAAACTGGTTGGGAAACCATTCCCGGAGAGTAGTTATTAGTGGTTTACACTCATGCTGGAAGGGTATAACAAGTGGGGTCCCGCAGGGATCAGTTCTGGCTCCGGTTCTGTGCAATATCTTCATCAGTGATTTAGATAATGGCATACAGAGTATATAGTTATACTTATAAAGTTTGTGGACAATACCAAGCTGGAAGGGGTTGCAAGTGTTTTGGAGAATAGGATTAAAATTCAAAATGATCTGGACAAACTGGAGAAATGGTCTGAATAAACAGGATGAAATTCAATAAGGAGAAATTCAAAGTACTTCATTTAGGAAGGAACAATCAGTTGCGCACATACAAAATGAGAAATCACTACCTAGGAGAGAGTACTGCAGAAAAGGATCTGGGGGTCATAGTGGACCACAAGCTAAATGTGAGTCAACAGTGTAACGTTGCTGCAAAAAAAGCAAACATCCTTCTGGGATGTATTAGCAGGAGTGTTGTAAGCAAGACATGAGAAGTAATTCTTCTTCTCTACTCTGTACTGATTAGGCCTCAACTGGCGTATTGTGTCCAGTTCTGGACACCACATTTCAGGAAGGAAGTTGACAAATTGGAAAGAGTCCAGAGAAGAGCAACAAAAACGATTACAGGTCTAGAAAACATGACCTATGAGGGAAGATTATAAAAACGGTTTGTTTAGTCTGGAAAAGAGAAGACTGAGAGGAGACATAACAGTTTTCAAGTACATAAAAGGTTGTTACGAGGAGGAGGAAGAAAAATAGTTTTTCTTAACATCTGAGGTTAGGATAAGAAGCAATGGGCTTAAACTGCAGCAAGGGGTGTTAGGCTGGCCATTAGGAAAAACTTCCTAACTGTCAAAGTGGTTAAGCACTGGAGTAAATTGCCTAGGAAGGCTGTGGAATCTCCATCATCAGAGATTTTTAAGAACAAGTTAGACCAATGATTTTAAAACTTTTTTTCTGGTGACTCGGTGAAAGAAAATTGTTGATGACCACAACCCAGTGGAGCTGGTGATGAAGGGCTTGGGATGTGGAAGGGGGTGAGGGCTGGGGCAGAGGGTTAGGGTCTGGGGGTGAGGGCTGCGGGGTGGGGCCAAGGATGAGGGGTTCAATGTATGGGAGGGGGCTGTGGGCTAGGACAGGGGGTTGGGGTGCAGAAGGGGGTCAGGGCTCTGAGTGCAGGCTCTGGGGTGGAGCCAGACATGAGGGGTTTGGGGTGCAGGAAGGGGCTCCAGGTTTGGGGGGGCTCAGGGATGGGACAGGGGATTGAGGTACAGGGTTGGGGCACGGGCTTACCATGGGTGGCTTCTGGTCAGCGGCACAGTGGGGGTGCTAAGGCAGGCTTCCTGCCTGTCTTGGCATCGTGGACCACACTGCGCCTTGGAAGCAGCCAGCAGCAGGTCCAGCTCCTAGGTGAAGGTGCACAAGAGGCTCCGCGCGGCTCTCACCCACAGGCATCGCCCCTTCCCCCAGCTCCCATTGCCGGCGACCCAGTGCCTTACATTCCTCAACCCAGTACTAGGTTGCGACCCACAGTTTGAAAATCACTAGGTTAGACAACACCTGTCAGTAATGGTTTAAATAATACTTAGTCCTGCCACGAGTGCAGGGGACTGGGCTAGATGACCTCTTGAGGTCCCTTCCAGTTCTATGATAAATTCTCACTGCTTCCACCTGTTAAGAACAAAAATGGAAAATACTGCCAGGATATTGAAACACAACTTAAGAGTTGGCATGAGCATTTTTATGAATTAATGGAACAGACCTCAACCAAGATGTAAACTACAATTTATTCCAGAAACAAACCCAGCAGAAAACTGGTCAGTGACAGCAGAGGAAATGACGCTTGAGGTCAAACAGTTACAAAATGATAAATAGTCTTGACAAGATTTAGTTCACCGGCTTCATTGAGTTGTCTTAAAAGTTTGGGAAAGCAGCCACATTCAAGAAGGTTGGAAAAGGGGCTGCATCATCCCTTTTTTTTAAAAAAGAAGAGGAATTAGATTGCTCAAATTATAAGGGAATAATACTGCTGTCAGCTCAGGGAAGGTGTTTATGATCTTATTATTGAACCGACTGAAATACTATCTTAACCCAGAATTGAGAAACAACCAGTGTGTTTTCTGTACAGGGCGATCTAAAATCCATGTTATATATGCTCTGCAGAATGTTACTGTAAACTGACAAAGTTAACATGGTGCTTATAGACTGCAGCTGCTTTTGACTCAGTAATGTGGATACTTCTACCCCGCATGAGGTACCGGAGGACTTAGAGTGCTGCTGGTAGAGGAACTGGTAGAGGAACTGTACCATAGTACATTTAGCTGTGTGAGGACCAACACTGTTGTATTAGATTGGTTTTCAGAATATACTAGGGATGCATTTTCTCATCTGTGTTATTTAATGTTCTAATCTAAGGATAAAGCTGATTGAGGCCAAAGTAGGAGGTCTGAAAGTTAAAGATTCATCTTTAGAGGATCCTGAGTACATGGATGATATAGCCTTACTGACCAACTACAGCTAATGCTGGAAGAGCTGCAAAAAATTGCAGAATCAATGGGACTTAAGATCAGCAATGATAAAACCAAAGCTATTTATTTTCTATAAAATGGAAATGAATGATCTGCCAGTGCTGCATAAAGATGACAATGACATTGAATGGATGAATAATTTTATTTATCTGGGGAGTCAGTTGACAGCAGGAGCGTCTATAAGAAAAGAAGTCAAATGCTGAATTGGTCTTGCATCAATGGCATTTCAGCATCTTCAGAGGTATCTGTCTGGATGGCAGGATGTCTGTATGACAACTAAGGTGTGAGTTTTCAATGTGATGGTGATGACAACAGCTGAGAAGAGATATTGTTTTCAGTGTCAAAGGTTTTATGGTGTATTCTTAATATCTGTTGGTTTGATTTTGTCACAAATAAGGAGATAATTAGATGACTCCAGCAAGTTGCAGTCTTCCAGCAGTTGAGAACAAGATGACTGCAATGTTCATGTCCAACATGCAGAAGTAACCTTTTTACAGAAGGTTTACAGAGCTGAGCTTGAAGGAAGTAGAGAATAATGCTGACCACAAATGAGGTTGGAAGATGCAATTTTATAGGATTTAAGAATCCTAAATCCTCCCACACTGACTCTTGCTGAAGCAAAAAGACTTACAAGGAGTGTTCAAGATGGAAGTCCATTCTATGCACCACCATGACTACATCATAGCCATGTAAATTTGCTGCTGCAGCTCAGCATTGCACTTAGATAGCTAAGTTCCATTATCAAAAGAAACTCAGGCACTTAAGCCCATATCCTCCAATGGTATTAAGATGTCTAACTGTGGGAGTAAGGTGCCTTTGATGATCTGGATTGTAGGAGTCTAAATCCCATTTACAATGAGATTTAGGTTTCTAAATCAGGGTCGCCCAGAGTGGGCAGTGGCCCCCAGGAGAGTTTTTTGGGGCTCCTGGAGCAGGGTCCTTCACTCGCTCCGGAGGCCCCGGAAAACTTTCACGGGGCCTGGGTCCCTGGAGCTTCTTCCGCTCCGGGTCTTCGGCGGTGGGGGGTCCTTCTGTTCCGGGACTCACTGCCAAATTACCGCTGAAGACCAGGCTGCATTTCGGTGGCAGGTCCTGCTTCAGCAGTAATTCAGCGGCGGGGGGCTCTCACTGCAGGTCTTCGGGTCCCTTTGGCGGTGGGTCCCCTAGTGGAAGGACCCCCCACTGCCGAATTACCGCCAAAGCGGGGTGCCCCCCACCGCCGAAGACCCCAGGCCCCTGGAATCCTCTGGGCAGCCCTGTTCTAAATAGAAGCTATTGTCACATTCATAGAATATCAGGGTTGGAAGGGACCTCAGGATGTCATCTAGTCCAACTCCCTGCTCAGAGCAGGACCAATCCCCAGAAAGATTTTTGCCCCAGATCCCTAAATGGCCCCCTCAAACCCTGGGTTTAGCAGGCCAATGCTCAAACCACTGATAAATGCCTAAGTTACTTCTGAAAATGGGACTTAGCCATCTAAGTCACTGAGGCCAGATCCTCAAAAGTAACACTCATAAAATCAATGGAGTTATGCAGCTAAATACCTTTGAGGATCTGGGTCCTAGGCCTTGCAATGCTGGGTGGAGCAATGCCTAAATAAGCTTTAGAAAGCTGGGCCTTGAGTCCTGATAGCAAGAAGGTCCTGTCTCTGGCTCACTTCAGACAGGCCACATGATAGAGAGCAAAGGAGCCTGGCCAATCTCAGCTGCTTTGTACAGACACAGGGGCAGAGATAGAATGAACTAGTAGATTGAGCACAGGACTAGGAATCAAGAGCGCCTGTATTATACTAGCAGCTCTGCCACAGACAAGCAATCCACCTAGTCTCTTTATGTTTCAGTTTCCCCATGTGTACAATGGAGCTAATTTTTACTTACCTATATCACAGGACTGTTACAAAAATAATTAGCGCTTAGACCATTTCATCATCAAAGCACCAAACTATTATTAAGTGTTATTATATAGGGTGAAATATTCATTACAGTACGTTAGGCCTAGATTATATTAAGGGCTATACATAGATCTGTAAATTCTTGAGCTGAATCCTTCGGTTTACTGGCAGCCAGTGGAGGCCATATAAAGTGAGCATTTATGATTTTCTCAGCTCCATGCTAAGGAGCAAATAAATAGCCACATGCTGCACCTATTCCACCCTTTGTGATCATTACAAGAGAATTAATTAAAAGTGAATTGCAATAGTTTAGCCTAGAGGTGACAAAAAGATAAATAATGTTGAAGAGAAAGAGTCTTGCTGGTGAACCTGAAGATGGCAATAACCACTGGGGAGCTGTGCCTTACCAGGCATAAACTTCACTGCTGAAAGAGTAATTCTGAGCAGTCCAGAGGGTGAACTGAAGAAAAGCTGCCCAAGCTAGGTAGCCTAGTGACAATACAGTCCACTATGATTTAGGACAGTGTTTCCCAAACTTCCTAAGCTAGCTGCTTCAGGCCAATGGGGGCTGCAAGAAGGGCGTCCAGTACGTCCCTCGGCCCGCGCCGCTTCCTGCAGCCCCCATTGGCCTGGAGCAGTGAACCGAGGCCAGCGGGAGCTGCAATCGGTCGAACCTGTGGACACAGCAGGTAAACAAACCAGCCCAGCCCGCCAGGGGCTTTCCCTAAACAAGCGGCGTCCCAAGTTTGGGAAACACTGATTTAGGAGATGAAAATTTAGGCACTGAGCTTCCTGAACAGCAAGAAGAAGAGACCTAAAGAAGAGCTCTGGGTAGCTAAAAAGCTTGTTTCTTTCACCAACAGAAGTTGGTCCTCTTACCCAGGTTGCCTCTCTAATGTCATAGAACAAACATGACTACAACTACACTGCAAGCAACAATGCAACAGCATGAAGACAGCATGCTCAAATTATCACTTTGCATCACTCTTAAGGAAACACCTGTGGCACATGCTCTGAGTTAGACTTACAGGGTGAAATCTGAAAAAAAAATGCAACTTAAGGTATTTTACATTAATACTAATATGTCTTAACAGTAAGTATCTCTATTTATATGACTCCTATCATCTTGCATACATCACAAGCATTAATTGATGTATCTTTACAATACTCTCATGAGCAGGGCAATATTATTCCCATTTTACCATGAGGAACTGAGCTAGAGAGAGGTTAAATGACTTGCCCAAGGTTATGCAAGAACTCTGTAGCGGAGCTGGAAACAGACGCCAGATCTTCTGAGTCCCAGAGTAGTGCCTTAACTGTAAGACTGTCCTTCTGTCCAAAACGGAGACCAAAAAGGAGAAAATAAAGGAGAAGAACCAAAGAAAATAAAGAAAACAGCTGACGAAGAGAAGCAGAACAAAACCTTTTAATACAGCTTTTTCACATGTGATTTAAGTTAGGGCAGCGATCCAGTTGAAGCCAACTGTGTCTTAATTCATCTCAGTGATATTTTCACATTTGGGAAAGTTTTTTTTTTTTTGCCATTTAAAATGAATAAATTTAGTTCTGTGCCACTACTAAAATGACTCACTGCCCTAAAGACATACAAGACGTCTGCAATAAAGGAAAAATGTTACTGAATATTAAATCTGAGCCACACAAATGAAAACAGTGCTGTTCTGGGAATTCATCTTCCTGAATGTTACAGTGCTCTAACACATGAAAAATGAAACACCATGGGAAAAAAAAAACCTTTGAATTCAATGAGATTTTTATCTGAGTAAGGAATAAGTAAAACAGTGAGCAAGGACTCTGGATTTGGACCAGATAGTATAGCAAAATAAAATGCCAGCGAATCATCTGGGATCTGATCCCACTGAAGGGATCAAGGGAAGTATTTTGAAGGACTTTGGATTAGGTCTCTAAAGAGGGAAATGTACAACATATAAACTAGTTTATTCAACATGAACTATTGATAAAAATTTCAAACTCTTTTTGCCACTGATTGTTGTTCACTTACTAATACAAGACATCCTTTAAAAAACTCAAGCTTGATTCTTTGTTCTGCCTGAGCTGCTCTACTTTTAGTTATAGTTAGTTAGAGACAAATGGAAAAAGGAAAAAACTGGGCAGAAAAAATCTGAAAATGTTGAGTTTCAAAATCTGATTTTTGTATCAAGTTTTTGCAAAACATACTTTTTGACCAGCACTAGTAACTACGTTCTTATTAGCCATCCTTCCAGTTTCACCTGCATGTTCACATATTTAACATGTTAACATTTAACACTGTCTTTTCACATGGTGGTTATATTACCATCAGAAATCGCTTTACACATAAATGCATCTTAAATTTGGATGGACAGTGTTTACTATATTTTGTACTCATCTCTAATTGTTGTGATATATTTGGATTATCTCTTGTTTACCTTACCTTAGGCCTTAGCTCCTTCGGTGCCAGACATTGGGCAGTCCAGTTCCTTCACTGAGTACGCTCACTTGCTAGTTGTGGTATTTCCCAGGTAATGCCAGTGCATTCAATATCCTCTGTCATTGTCTTCTGTCAGTTCTTCCTTGGCTTTCCTCGCTTTCTTTTCTCCCTCCAGTAACCAATTCAATGCTTGCTTAGCATATCTCCCATCTTTTTTACATATCCCAACCACCTCTTTTGTTTAGAGTTAACTAAAAAGCCTCACATGGGCCTCTCTCATGATGAATATTGGGAAGTTGCAGAGGTGGAGCAGTTTGGTATATTTTCTGCATTTTTCTGGTATGAAAAAAGTCAAAAATCAATATTTCCCTCAGAGTTGGGCTGCTCTGCCTCTAGATAGTTATGCCATGAGAAGTGTTCTATTTGTGTTTGAGTGACTCTTGAAGCTCTCAAGAATTATGTACCCTCTAAGGATCAGATCTACAGAATAATATTCAGCCCAAGAAAATTCAATCCTTTAAAATAAATTTGCCCTTTCAGAGGCATGCAGAGAGTACCAAATGTCGGTGTTTCTGATACCAGACCATTTATGTTGCTAAAACAGTTTCTTCTTTGGGTCAAATAGGCTGTTAATGTCTTGCCAAGTACCACACAGGTTACTCAGCCAGTATCAAATATCCTTGAAGTACAAGTTTACTAATACCAATATCCTGATAAATGCTATCGCCTCGACTCTCCAATTAGGTCCATGCTGCTGTCTGATCTAGTGACCACTGATGGCTGCAGGAAGCCAGCTGCTGTCCCCTGAACCCAATACTCTAATGTCCACTACTGGTGTTATGCCAGTGGGGGATCAGGTGTAAAGGAGCTCAGCTACACTGTGCCCCCTCTTGTCCTTACATACCCCTAGTCTGCCCCTAACCCTGCCCCCACCTACCCACCCACCCGTACACACTCCTTATGCCAGGATAGGAGTGATAGCTGGCACTGAAGGTGGTTATTTCAGCTTTACTCCAGCAGATGTTACCCCTACATAGGTTAGCTAACCCTGACCTAGCCTTGACCACTTTTCCTTGATAAGTTTAATTGATCAGTTAACTCAATACTAGGCTAGTATTGCTATCTACTATCTGTTTCTATTGGTGCTCCATCTTCTCTATTACAGTTATAAATCCATTCAGTTCCTCCCTGCCAACTAATTAGCTAATTTTAGTTCTCACAGTAAAATTCCTAGTATTCCATCTCCTGTCATCAGTTTGTTATTTCTTCAAAGGCCTTTTATGTTATATTTTGTGTCAATGACATTTTATTTTCCTTTCTGTATTTTAAGAGATTTTGCTTATCATGCTGTCCTTCATAATTATTACAGCACACAGTAGGTCCCTTATCTAACCTGTTTTCTTTCTTTGCTACTCAACAGCACTCTTCACTTAAAAAAACCCTTTTATTGTGGGACTAAATGCCAAGCTACATTCTCTTGCATCCACCTCTTCAGTCATGTTCTATGTGACTCCTCTAGAGCTTAGGAGTATTTGTGTTCTTTTTCTATTGCTCTGATATATTTTGCCTTCTACTGTCTCCACATGATGTGATCTGAGTGCTTTATGAAGCTACAGTACCATTACAGGTTTCCGTTCTCTCCTGCATTCTGTTACTCAGCTTCTTTCAGGTGTGGGATGAGCTTTTCTTCTGTTTCATAAAAAGGTTTTAGCTTGATCTCTCTTGCATCTAGTCAAGCTTGACATCTCCTTGCACCACTTTGTGATGCAACAGATAAAATGATGTGATTAGATGCAATGCTCTCAGTGTAAAAGACCAAATAAGGGTCTTTTTTTTTTATCATTGCTTATCTGCATTTAAATCCATCGGATTGAGGGAATAATGTATTAAATGGTTTATGATCTAAATCTCATTCTTGAAAGAAATTAGTTAATAACATCAAGCTAAACTGTGGTTTATTGTCCTTATTTTCTGAGACAGCATCTTAACCTGCGAAGACTGATTTGCAGTCTGTGGTAACAGCTAAGGAGGAGACAACTACACTTTTTTTAGATTCAATAACTGCCATACATCACCATAGAGTGATCAGATGTCCTAATTTTATAGGGACAATCCCAGTATTTGGGGCTTTGTCTTATGTATACTAGTTACCAATCAGTCTCCACAAAGCACAAAAATTTATTCTTGGCATTACAGAGTTACATATATATATATATACATATATACACACACACATATATATATATATGTTCCTAGGGGTCCTAGCATGCCAAAGTCTTTCCAACACTTCCACAAGGGTCAGGGTCCCCCTATCTATTGGCTGAATCAAAAGAAGGCCCAGTGTTAGTTTAAACCCAGCCTTTTTACACCCCAAGTCCTTTCTTTGAGTCTCTGGAAAACCCAGGTAGAACCAGTATATCCAAACCTTTCCAGTGGGTGGTACCTCTCTAGAGTTGTTCAGTCTCAGTGACTTGCCTTACTCCCCCCTCCTGCTCCTCTTTTTAGATCTTGGAGGAGTTGTGGTAACCCTCCCCACTGGGGTAGAACACAGACATAAAGCATTCATAAATGTAATACAATGGCCCTCAAAGATACTGCATGGGGTTGCAATACCTGTCACAGTAAGCACTATGGAGCAGGGAACACCTGTGCTATATATTTGTACAATAGCTAGCACAATGGGGCTTGAGGATCTACACACTATCACAATATGGTATTGGTCTGTAACAAGGTGGAAAGGTGCTCCACAAACCCCAGTGCACAACCCAGACCCCTGTCTGTCATATGGCTCATTGAGGTTGAGGACACAAAGCTAGTGGGAAGCTGTTGCAGCAGCAATCAAAGGGGAAGAAAGCATTTTTTCTCCTCCCAGGTGGCTAAGAATCTGGAAAGGTCTTTGGTGACTGGGATCTACTGTTCTGAGTGGCTATTTGTTTGGAATCCTGTGTTTATAAATGAATAAAAGGAAACTCTGAGGGACGGATTGAAATTCTGCCATTGGTACATGTGTTATTCACCTTCCCTGACTAGTGGTTCTGTCCACCAGCCTGCAGGGCCTAGTTGCGCTCCATTGTTATTAGTAAATAAAAATACAAATGCTTTGGATTAATTAGACTAGCATGTTTAAAAGTCAGAGACCTTTCTGAAACAGCATTTAATATCTAAAGAGCAGTATCACCAAATCATATATTAAACACACTGCATTGATTGGGAGTGCTCTGCAGCTGCGTTCTGTTTCCACTAGTTTGCAATGGTCATCATGTGGTGCATGGTGGTCACTGAGAAACACAGAGAGGTGTTTTGCCACATTGGTTTCATTTGCCAGTCAATATCTGGACCCTCCTTCATGGGGTCAGCTTAACTTGGTGCTGAAAGGGAGAGAGCATGGCTCTACTTTAGCATTTCTCTAACTGGGGTCCACAAGGGTACTCCAGGAGGTTCGTGGGCCCTTCTGATCAACTCCTCACCCTCCCTCCCAGCGCCTCCTGCACACCGAGAAACAACTGTTCAGTGGAGTGCAGGAGGCGCTGGGAGGGAGGGGCAAGAGTGGGGATGGGGTGTGCTCAGGGGAGGGGTTGAAAAGAGGCGGGGAAGAGGAGGGGTATGGGTGAAACAGAGATGGGAAGAGTTGGGGTAGGGGTGGCGCCTTGGGAGAAGGGATGGAATGGGAACAGGGACTGGGGCTGAGTGGTACTAGCCACATAGGATTCCTCTTTTAAATTGATGGCTGTATAATATTTTCCTTCTTTTCAGATTTTATATTGCTTTCACTCCATTTCTGGCTTATTGAGCAGTTATTGAGCAGGCCCAGAAATGCATCTCAAATTGTAGACAGAGCTGCACAATGCAGCTCCACTTTTCTTCTTGTGAACTCCCAGTTTGAGCCAGAAGCCAAAAGAAAACTAGTGGTATTGCTCAATGTCTTCCTGTCTACAGTAATTAATTACCATTTGTTTAAAAAGAATTATCACTGGCTGCTGAGTATTCATATATATCAGCTACAGTATTGTTCTTAAAGACTTGCAGAAGGAAAGCTGGTAACTGGGCTCTAATACTTTTAAGAGCATCCAGTTATCAACATGCATCGACTCATTCAGAGCATTGTAAATTTCCCTTACCTCTAGGGAATCCATTTTTCAAAGTCTTTTATGGTCAGAGAGACAAGGTGGGACAGATAATATATTTGATTGGACCAACTTCTTTTGGTGAAAGAGAGACGCTTGCGAGCTACACAGAGGTCGTCTTCAGATCAGGGAAAGGTACTCAGTGTGTCACATCTAATTACAAGATGGAACAGATTTTTTAGCATAAGCACATTCTTTAGCAATTCTCTGTGCTATGCTTGTTTGAGATTGGTTTATCTGTTGTAAAAACAGTCTTCTCTGGTAGCTCTTTACAGGTTATCTTGGTAAACCTCCAGGTACCCAATTTCTGCATGCTTTCTCATGACAGATGTTGAGTAGCCAAACATTGCACAATTTGTATCAGACTTTTGCTGTATTAAAATCAAGCACAGAATAAGAACATATTATACACTATCTCTTTTCACAAAATATGTCCTAAAAACAGAAAGAAAATACAGGCTTTAGTACCAAAACTTTCCCGATTGGCTATATTTGCATACCAGAGCTCTTATTCTCCATTATCTTGTAACTTGTGTCATTTGTGCCTGTGCAAAGTTAGTGCAAAGGGGTGTAAAACAATATGGATCTGATTCTCTTGATGTAAGTGACAAGTGCATCCTTCAGTTCTGATTTGGTAGCATTTTTGTACTCATTTAACACAGTTTTACATAGCTACACAATGTACAAGGAAGTGGAGATTGAGACCTGGGGTGTCCATTCACCATAATGTACATCATGACATGTATTGATAAGACTATTGCATAATTGTACTCATCTTTCCAATTCACTATCATAGTTATTCTGAAAAGCTATCACATGTTCAGTCAGTATTATCTTCAGGGTAAGATTTTCAAAGGTGACAGTATGCATGTATGCTCGCCCAATTGTGGGTGCTAAATCTGTTTGCACAAATGCCATAATTGTGTTGACAAAAGGTGGTATCTGTACATGCATATGATCATCTAGGCATCAAACTATCTGCTGGCTGCATACACAAATGCCTAATTTGCACCTACAAGTTAGGTGCCCACACAAATACCTATGGAAATCTGGCTCCTAATTTCAATAAGCAATTTTCAAAACAGTGGAAACAGTCCAGCAGAACCAAAAATCCATTCCATGTAACTCAAACAAAACCTTGTGCCAAGGCTCATTTAGAACCACATGCAGCAATATGGGTTCTTTTAGGTGTTTGCTCCCATATGTGTTAAACACATTGCATATTAATTTGGTAGTTCACATCTGGTCAGTGTACAATATTTTGAACTCTCCTTTTACACAACTCCCTTCCCAAGTGACTCTATATATTACTGCCAATGTCTCTTCTCAGAAGCATTTTGGAATTAGTAGCTTACTCCTTTGAGAGACAAGCTAGTCCTAGTTGCTGTCTGAAGGCTGGGGGGTTTAAGTGGGGAAAACAAATAGGGAGATACTCTACTTTCATCTCTTGCTCACCGCACCCACAATTACATAGCTGCAATGTGATGCCCAACACTCCCCAATTCACTGTCACTATACTCTCTGGTTTCTTGAGAAGGAGAGGGGTGGGCTTGCCCTGGAGCATTGGCCCATAGCACTCCATACCATGTAGTTGATGCTGGTGCTACAGTTTGTTGTTTGAATGAGCACTGCTGCTCTATAGTACCAGATCACATGTGCACAGCACATCTAGTGGCAAATGGCAGCATGCCATTTTCCCCTTGCTATTTCCTCATAGCAACTCCTGTTAGAGTCCTCCTGAAACCACATTTTTGTGTCATCAGATACTTCTTGCTTTTCATCTCACCTCCATTTAAATTATTGTATTTGTGCAAACAGCTTTAGCACCCACAACTGAGTGGGCAATGCTTGCAACATGACAGCATTTGCAGTGTCTAACTGAAAGCCATTAAGCATGTTTTCTGATATTGACAAGTATGGCATCATGAGATACACCATGACAACAACATCTCTAATCACACCTTCTCCAAATGCAAATATGTTCTTGATAAGGCATCTGCTTTGCTTTTAACTTCTTCTGGGGCTTTGGCATTCGATCTTTCCCTTGGTATATCTGGAGTGTTACAGCTACCTCCCTATTCTTTGTAGAGTACTCAGCTGAAGTTCTCTGAAAACATCTCAGACACCTAGCAATCTGTTCAGTTTCCACGGATGTATTAGTGACAACCGTTATTAGTGGTACCACTGCAGTTCCCCAGACAATGAGGCTTCACTATGCTAAGTGCTGTACAAACACAATAAGAAACAATCCCTGCCCGTAGAGCTTACATTTTAGAGACAATACAGACAAGGGGTGGAAGGAGGGAATTCAACATAAAAGCAAAAGATTGGGAACTGAGGCACAGTTTATTTTCAATTAAAGAAATGACTAATTTAGACAAATCGCCACGTAAGTAGGTACGGATTGCTTAAAATCTTTAAAGATGCTACAAGGCCAAGTTAACTAATCCTGCAGACTATTAAAATTGCCAACGTGGCCTTTGCAATTCAAAAGAGGAAGGATGGCCTAGTAGTTAAAGTGCTACCCTAGGATTCAGAGATGCAGGTTCTATTCCAGTATGACCTTGGGCAAGTCACTGGCTTTACCCTTTACTCCCCATCTGTACAATGAGGAAAACAACACTCCCCTATCTCAGAGAGGTGTTCTGAGAAGAAATATATTAAAGGTTGTGAGATGCTCAGATATTGTTGTAATATGGGGGGAGCATACAAATACCTTAGATATTTGAGAATGTCCCATTTGCTAGGTATCTGTTGATACCTTTGAGGCATATACAAGAGGAGACCCATTTTGAAGCAACTCTTCCTATAGCATTTGCAGCCACCAGCATGTTTATTTTTTTCTCTGGGCACACTTAAGTATTGAAGAAATGAAACTTGTGTGATTAGCTCTCAGTATTTTATGCCTTTTCTATGCACTGGCATCATGACAACCAGTTCTACCAGCTTCACAGCTATCTCAGTAATGCAGTTAGAGCCAAAGGATTCCACGTAGATCTTCCTCGATATTTTGCCATTCCCTGAAACCTTTGCCAATTTGCTGTTCAGTCAGTCATAGCTGTCATATCATTATAATTTAGCATCAAACCTTCCTCTTGCAAATCTGCAAGATAGGTCTTTGTATGACTAAATTTTATTTCTATTTAATTTCCGGTTTCCGTTTCAACCCCTCAGTATTATTCTCCTGAACCTAGCATCATGTACTTGCTTGTTAGCTCCCCACACAAAACTATCACAAATGAAGTATTATATACTATGCTTTCTAAGCTTTCAACATTGTGGTATAGTTTTGCTTTGATTTTCTCAACCTGAGATAGCCAGGCAAATCCAGGTGGATTGAAAGCTTAATTTAAAATATTTTGACCTTTCTTTTCTCCACTGAGCAATGCAAATGCAGTGGGCCTAATTAATTTCTAGTGCAACTCCACTGAAGTCACAGTTGAATTTAGACTAGCATTTCTGCCATTCCAAGCTGAAAATACTAATTGCTTATTGCTTTGCTTTATCTGAGGTCCAGATAAAGTCTTGGCTCATCTCTTACAGGCTGATCAAGAGCTTTCCCACTTTGTAGGGTTCTGCCCTTTTGTTATCACTAGTGATTTTTCCATTTTCAGCTCTTTTTCCATTTAGTCTTGCAATGCCACCAGATGTATGATGGTATTATATTTAATATCATTATAATGGTGGACTTTCCTGTCTGACCCCAGTCATGTGGAGATGGGCAAGAAGGCCCATGACTGTAATGACAAGTAAGTGTACTATCAGTGTCAGTGTTCAGTTCTTTCTCATACATAATATTGATTCTCTGCACTGAGTATAGGTTTTGTTACTGTTGGCAAACCCAGGTAGAATCATGGGTGACATAGACACTACAACTTGAAAGTCTGAATGTTCTCTTTTATCTATAGATACAATTGAAGCTGCATTTGCCACCCACTTGCACTTACTGTCTTGAATAAATTATTAGCTCTAATGTCAGAGTACGTAAGGGGCTCTGCTTTCAAATCTTTATACAATTAGGAATTATGACAATTGCCTGTACTGATTTAATAGTAAGTTCACTGTATCATTGTCACATATGTAGATCAACATTCTTTGAAGTGTCAAAGCTTAGCTCTCCGAGTCCCTGTAGTTTTTTTTTAATTTCCAAAGACAGCCTTTTTAGATTCCTTTTCTTGGAGCCACTGCAAATTTTAGTGAAACAGTGTGTCTTACACAATTCCAGCAGTATTGTCCAAAGATGGAACACTCTTATGGAATGATTTTGTGATATGTGTAACAGCTTTTGACTATACAGTTTTCCCACCTATTTCTGTACCAGTTAAATGGTAGATTTAATTTATACATAGATAAATCTTGGTGAATACCGTATCTGGAATGCCATATCATGTAAAGTGGGCCCTCAGTTTGCCAATCACTGACTTGCTTCTTGTATCAGACATGGCATACATCTCAAAAATTTGAATAGTATTCCACTGTAGTCAAGTACTGCTTTTCCCTAAGGGTGAATAAGTCCACTCCCACCTTTTCCCATAGTTGAGTGGGCAGCTCACATGGTAACAGAGTCTCTTTCTGCTAATGGTTATCACATGACCTGCAAGGGTTACAGCCTTCTATCAAGGAGTGGAACTGTATACTCATTCCTGGCCAGTAAACACACGCACTCAAGTCCATCTAAGACAACTGCCAATGCCCAATTTGAGGCATGTATTTTTGTATGACAACAGCTCTCTCCTTGAAATATGATTCCATCCTGCACATTCACCTCATCATTAATTTGAAAATATGGTTCTGCTCCTACTGATACCTGGCTTTTCAGTTGGTCACACTGCTAGTATGGCTGTCTTGTCTGCCTGTAATTAGATGACCTTTTCCATAACCTCTTGGATTTCCATCGTCTTCACTGTTGAAACTGAATTCATTAACAGGCTGCACTATGTCCTGATCTCCCCCATTCCCTCAACTTGCTCATGCGGCTATGTAATCATCCTGGACAATATCTGAGCTTCACCTAGTAGTGTCGGAGGTCCATCAACATGCACTGCAATCTCTTTGGAGCAATAAGAAGGGGCTTTGAAATGATTGTCTCCAGGGGCTTGTGGTCTGTTTGCACTAGTACAGGGTAGCCATAGGTGTTCTGATAGAATTGCTCCATTCCAAATATCACAGTACTAGTGTTCAGTCTCTGACAGGGCTCCACTGGCATAAGCAACTGGCTGTTCCTGCAAAACCCAGTTCTTTTTCCAATGCATCACACTGGAGTGTCAGTGGCTCTCCTAGCTAGCAGTACTTCAGGATAAGAGCATCTGTTATCATTTGTTTCAGCATGTCAAATGCTTGCTGTTGGGGACCTGCCCAGTCCCACTTAGCATCCTACCTTGTGAGCTCGCATATGGGTTCCGCTGCTGCAGCTAGCTGTGGACAGGACTTGGACAGAAAATGTATCATGCCTATGAAGTGCTGAACCCCTTTCACCATACACTGGAACTGGCATTTCTCTGACTGCCTTCATCTTGCCTTCAGTCTGCCTGCTGTGAGCAGATGTCCAATGTATGTCATCTCATGATGAGTCATATTTTGTATGGGTTGAGTTTTATGTTCTTGTC
This sequence comes from Gopherus evgoodei, assembly GCF_007399415.2. Lineage (NCBI taxonomy): Eukaryota > Metazoa > Chordata > Testudines > Testudinidae > Gopherus > Gopherus evgoodei. The sequence continues at coordinate 37,761,794 of NC_044330.1, read as the reverse complement.
CCTTCCTCACTGGAGAAAAGCTTGCTGTTTTCTGTAATTGCCTAATTCAGCTTCTGTGTCACTGCTCCCTCAACCTACAAAGAGGATGATATCTGCACTTATTTTCTCCCCAGGCAGTCCTTCCAGCACTTGGGTGAGTCTTCTCTGAAACGCCTTTCATGTTCAGCTTACGCCTATCAGTACGTGTAGCCATCTGTAGCAACCAAATGGTGTTGCAAAGGTTACACTGATCTACAATTTTTGAGAAGTCGTCTGCTTCAGAGATAAAATGTGATATTTATTATGTATTTTGATGTGCTGAATTCAAATATGACAATTAAAACAACTGATTGGCTACTGTTTCTAAGATATTTAAGTTTTTACATTTTATGTCTATGTATATTGTGTAGATAGTAGAGTTTTAATCATAAATTGTAAACCTAGGTCTTTTCATGTGTTTATGGTTGCTTTACATAATAATATTTCACCTGTCCTGTTTATGTAACACTTTAAAAATCAGCAAAAGGGTTATATAAATAAAATTTATTATGAAACAAAAGGCAAAAAACTGTTATGTACATAGTTTAGTCCTATTCAGTGTCTACTCAATGTTTCTTGGCTTGTCTCTTGTATTCATTAAATGGAGCATCTCTTGTCACTGTCCAGCAATAGTCTGCAAGCATTGAAGGGCTCCATTTGCCCTGATAGCCTGCCAGGAGATTCCACTGCTGTAGTCTGGAGCCCAACAGCTCTGCCTTACTCTTGGGTAGTTCCAAATCCCTGACAAGGTCATTCAGTTCACCTTGTGTTATGAGGTGTGGTTCAGAGGAGGAGGATGGGAGAAAATGTGGGTCCTGTGACATTGATGGTTCAGGACCAGAAGTTTCATCCTCTTCCTCATCTGACTCAAGTGAGAATGATTCTGGTGCATCAGGAACCGGCAGTCCTTCTCCGTGGGGTACTGGACGTATAGCTGATGGAATGTTTGGATAATGCACAGTCCACTTTTTCTTCTTTGACACACCTTTCCCAACTGTATGCACCATGCAGAAGTAACAATTGCTGGTATGATCTATTGGCTCTCTCCAAATCATTGGCACTGCAAAAGGCATAGATTTCCTTTTCCTGTTCAAGCACTGGGGAAGATTTGTTGCAAAAGTGTTGCAGCATACGTGTGGGGCCCACCTCTTGTCCTGATCTCCTCCAATTTTGCAGCCAAAATAGAGGTGATAGACTTTCTTAACCATAGTGGTTATACTGCGCTTTTGTGATGCAAAAGTCACTTCACCACAAACATAGCAGAAGTTATCTGCACTGTTCACACAAGTACGAGGCAACTCTGCTCACTTTGGCTAAACAGAAATGTGTCCCTTTGCAAAATCAAACACTGACAAAGAAGAGAGCACGACACTGTATGATTTCTAGAGCTGATATAGGGCAATTTGTTCAGCAGAGTGATGTAAGCTTCGTTATGATTGCATCATCCATGACTTCTAGGAATAACATGATACAATTCATATCATGTATGATGCAATACCAGCTTCAGATTGCATCATTCATTGTTTTGCCTAAAAAGCAAGTACTGTCCCCAAACCCAGTCATAGATTTATTCATAGATCCAGTCAAAGATGTATTTTAGTCATTTCTGGTTTAAATTGAGATCCCTTCCCTTTATAACTCACTTATCCTCTGCCATTCCCAAGTCAAGGGTCGGATATACTGACCCAATAGCATATCTTGAAAACTAGAGCCAATCAACAATTTTAAGCATCATTTTCGTTCTCAGTGACCCAGAATTAGTAAAGTTGGACTACATTTATTTCAGAAGCATTTTGGCTGTAGAGCAGTGTTATTAGCATACTGGACTCTTCATCCAGGCTTATGTGCCATAAGCCATTCCTCAGATCACAGACCATAAAGATTTTGACTTTGGAAAGGTCTGGCAAGAGGTCATCAATTATGGGCAGGGATAGTGGCATTTTTTCAATGCCCAGTTCAGCTGGTTTGGAGTTAGGTAGAGGCATAATTTGCCTGATGGCATCTTTACTACCACCATGTTGCTTACTCAGGTTCTACTGGTCTTACAGGTGCTATGATATTTCTGCTCTGCAGACTTTCAAGCTCCTTGTGTACTGGATTACGAAGTGCCCCAGGGATTTTCCTTCGTGGTAATCACAAGCACAGGTTCCACTACGAAGTCTACTTCCAGCTGCAGCTTTCCTTTGAGGCACTTGTTGCCTTTGAAAACAGGTGTATGTTTTAGAAATTGTCTCCATTGCCCATGGGGCTCCCCCTTTTTCTTCCTGCACTGCAATGACAAAATTCTGACACTGCATCCTGATCAGATCCATGGAATCTGCAGTGTTTACCATCCACTACTACAAACTTCAGCTGGCACTGTGTTATTTTAGGAGGTTAGTCACTATGAGGTCACATTATCCTACAGGCTGCATTATGCTTTTATAGTTATAACATTACTCTTTGTAATGATTCAAGTCCAATTCATCCCTAGGAATCAAATTGCAGGAGGACCCGCTATTCAGCTGAAATCTCATAGGGCGTTTCCCTGTTAACATTGTTCCATGCCTGGAGGTTGGTATTATCCCTTGTTCAGGCTCTCCTGTCCTGGAACCTTGAGTTAGATATGCTCTCAAGCTCAAAGAGAGAGTGATCACTGCTATCAGATATGCTGTCCCTTGTACATATTGTTAAGATAATTCAACTTGCTACATTCCTTGCAATGCTATCCTAATGTGAGGCACTTCTCCTTTACCTGCTCACACTGTTTCCCACAGTAATTGCATTTCCCAGGTAGGGAACCCTGGCCACATGCTCTTCTTTTCTCTCACTGCATGTATTTCAGGAGTTGTGGTGCCTCCTAGTGCTTTCATACTTTTTCTTGAGGTTTTCACTGCATGCTTCATGTCTATGTATCTTCTCCAATGCGAAATCGCTTTCCTAGAACAGGTGCTCCTGCAGGTGGTGGTGCCACAGACTATCCTGTTCTGAATCAGGGTGTCTGTCAAGTCCCCAGAATTGCTCCTCCACAATTTCTTTCTGCTTTGGGATTCTATTGGTCTCCTAGGACTGAGACTTGAGGCAGAGGTGACCTTCAAAGTGATGCAGACCTCTCAGCCTTGCTCCCCAAGAAGGTAAAGTAACAATTTTACTTTCCTGCTCTTGTCAACTTCCTGCATGGCCAGACCTATGTACAACTCTAACTCTTCCTTCCACCGGGCTCCATCCAAGCTCCAAGAGGCATCAGACTGAGTTCCATGGCTAATGCTGCCAGCTGCTGCACTTCAGAGAGCTCACAGCTCTGATGCTGCCACCACGTTTCACTCACAAATAGTGAAGCTGAATGCAGGTTGAGTTGAACAAGTGCTACTGTATTTTATTAAAACCTCTGCATTGCTCTGTCCATGTGGCTCCTTGCTTCCACCCTAATTCCCTTTGTTCCCTTGTGCATCCTCAATCACAGTCCCTGCAGGGAACTTGGGTCCTCCAACTTCAGTTCCACAGATCCTGATACAGCCCTGTCTCCCCTTTTACATTAGAATGCCTGGGCTGAGGGAAATCTGGGTATAGCTGTTGAGCAGGTATAGTAAGGGACACCTCTCCCTTTGCACTCCCAATGTCAGTAGAATAATTATACTTTCTACAGCCATAATGCCTCCAGGCAACTGTACCTCAGGGGTGCACTTTTCCCTCCGTCGCAGCACAGCTCAGCCTGAAACATTACAAGGAGCTATGGAACATGGACATTTTTGTCAATAGGAATTTTGCCTGAGAATAGCATGAAAGGATGCTAGAGGTCAACTCATGTCTCTTTAATTATGTTTATAGAAAGTGTTGGTTGCCCGTACTCAATTACACATTAGCCAGATTTTTATTTGAGCTGTGTTCTTGTATGCAGTTGCTACTGTTAAAAACTTTGCCAACAGTTATCAGGGCAGAATCTCAGATTTCACCTTTTTTCCTATTCTAATAGTGATATCTGTTTAAACTGTTATCATTATATTCTACTGGTATGTTTATAGTATTCTTGCATGGGGGAAACTACAGTAACTGTTGGCAAAATGTTTTAATGGACACAACTGCAACTGCAGTACAGGAACAAATGTGTATTTCGGTGGCACGAATGGGGAACCACAGAATAGCACCATCACAATAGCAGTTGTATTATAATGAGAAGTTTCTAACAAATAAAACACATATTCATTGACAAAAACCCAAATCTTCTCAATAACTTAGCAAAGCAAAGAAATGGGTTAAAACCATGAAGGATTTTGCAGCAAAACATGGAAAGGACTAGTAAAACGGAAACTAGCTTGAATTTAAACTGAAGCTCTACATTCTACTGCCAAGTGCATCTGATTCCTTAATCAACTGGGGCCTTGTTTCACAGTCAATCATCAGAGACTTAAGAAAGTAGTTCAAACAAATCTGTAATGGGAGAGTCACAAAGGATGTCTTTGCTGTGGCTGTCTCTACCTAGAATATGTGATTTTATGGGACAGGGGTTTCTCTCAATGGTGTTTCTATAGCACTGGAGTACAATACACAGTAGTGCTATAGGATACTTTCATTACTGAGCTCCTAGTAATTTAAATACGTATTTAATTACGGCAAGTAGCGTAGCAGCGAGCTTTCACATCAGCACTTGACTCCCTTTCTCATCCTTAAAAAGAACAGGAGTACTTGTGGCACCTTAGAGACTAACACATTTATTTCAGCATAAACTTTCATGGGCCCACGAAAGCTCATGCTGAAATAAATGTGTTAGTCTCTAAGGTGCCACAAGTACTCCTGTTCTTTTTGTGGATACAGACTAACACGGCTGCTACTCTGAAATTTCTCATCCTTGTCGAGGTCAGGAATTAGTTTAAAGAGGCAGTGTATCTAAGCGTCTCAGTCTGTTAGAAGCCAAATTCCTTCTCACCCCCTTGATTTTCCACAGCAGCCTTGATGTTTGCTTAGGGTTTTAACCTCTAAGAACATTCTTTATTCCAGTTTTAGCTACTTAACAGGGCTTTTGACTATCCTGATTGTTCTGCTTTTATTAGTAACTGTAAATGCAGACAGCAAAATGCATGTACTAGAGGTCTGACTGTTCTGCAAAACTTTGAAGTTCCCTCTTTAATGGCATTCTTTGATGTCACTATTTTAAAAAAGGCTCTTTGAAAACGTTAAACATATTCTTGCTTTAAGGTTTATCTTTCACTGCTTGATACACCACTATCATTAATGTAAAAAATCTTTTCATTGTTAGCTACTGTAAACACCATCAGCAGCTGTGATTTAGCGGCACTTGACGGTGACCTGCCTGACTGTGTGGCAGTCTCGTTTTTCAGCCCTAAGTGCTTGCGAAGGAAGGAAACAGCACTGTGAGCAGAGATGTACTACAATGGAAACAGAACAAAAAAGGGGAAAAAAGCTCAGATCAAAACCAAGAAAGGATATACAAGCAAGAATCTGCTAACAGTAACTCTAAAGAGAGGAGCAGAAAGATTAGAAAGAAAATATGTGGCTGTTATGTGATCTTTGGTCGCAGCCTCAGGTACTTGCCATGACAGTGGTAAATAAAGCTGCATTTCTAGAACTATGCTGCATTTGAAAGAAATAGATATCAGCATTTATAGCAGAAGGAGCAGTGCTACATCGCTGCAGTGAGAGTAAGTGCATGAGTATTATTCCATGCAGCATTCCACCTATATGACTATACGGAATTCTATGTACTGTATGTAAACGCTTCAGGGCCTGGAATTCTGTTTGGAGCAGCTCAGCTATTGTACAGCGTTCTATACACTTACTGTGTTATGTAAATATGAAGAAGGGCAAGATTCTGACCTATCCTGAACCACCTTCCTGTGTCACCAGCCTGTGCATAAAGGAAAGAAAAGCAGCTTTAGATGTGTGGATAGGGAATAGTAGGTAAAGTCAGGGAACAGGCAGAACCTTAGCACCAGCCACGACAGCTGAGCCAGTGTGGAAAGGAAAATAATCTATTGATGGCATGGATTAGATTGTATCAGTGTCAGATTACTGCCTCTCAGAAGCAAGAGAGGAGAAAAGGAGAACTAGGGAACAGATTGTGACTCTTTCTATGGAGGAGTTACATGCTGCCCCTTACTCAGGGCTCCAGGTAAAGCTACAATCTAGCTATACGTGAGCGCTGGGCAACCAGGAGGGGTCTGAAAAGCCTCATTTCACAGAAAAATAAACGTTCACTCTGTAACCCATAGCAAATACTGTATGTCTGAATACAAAAACAACATCACTCTTTTAGAATGCAAAACATATGAGCAGGATAGAGAAATGGAAGCTGGAAGGAGACTTCTAATCTTTTCCCGATACTTGCTCCAGCTACTTTTATCCACCCTGATCTTTTCAGTATATTCAACACCAGCAATAGAACTTAGAGGACTCAATCCCTTCCTCCCACGACTAACTACCAACGGGGCCGGCTCCAGGCACCAGCGTAGGAAGCAGGTGTTTGGGGTGGCCAATTCAAAGGGGTGGCACTCTGTCCAGTATACAGGCAGCACATGCTGGTCTTCGGTGGCAATTTGGCGGCGGGTCCCTGATTCCCTCTCCTCGTCTTTGAGCTGCCGCTGAAGAAGTGGCATGATTTAGCTGTCACCAAAGTGCCGCCGCTCGTCTATTTTTTTTTTTTTTTTTTTGGCTTGGGGCGGCAGAAAAGCTGGAGCTGGTCCAAATATTCTCAGCTCCATAAAAACAGCACACTAATCCATTCCATTCCCCCTGCCAGCTTGTGCTCCCCACCCTGGTAACCCAGAACTCTCATCTTACCATAAGGTTGCCAGGTGTCCGGTTTTCAACAGGAACGCCCAGTCAAAAAGGGACCCTGGCAGCTCTGGTCAACACAGCCGACTGGGCTGTTAAAAGTCCAGCTGGCAGCGCAGCAGGGCCCCAGAGTTAAGGCAGGCTCTCTACCTGCCCTGGCTCTGTGCTGCTCCTGGAAGCAGTTACCAGGTCCCTGCGGTCCCTAGGCACTGGGGCAACCAGGGACTAGGAGGGGCCGCATGCTGCTCCAGCCCCAAATACTGGCTCCACAGCTCCCATTGGCCGAGAAATGCGACCAATGGGAGATGTGGGGGGCAGTGCCTGTGGGCGTGAAGGCAGCACTCACCGCACAGAGCCGCCCAGCCGCCCATGCACCTAAAAGACACAGGGACATGCTGGCCGCTTCCTCAGAGTTGCAGTAAGTGCCACCAGGATCCCACACTCACCCCCACACCCCAACCCCCAGCCCAGCCTGGAGCCCCCTACTGCACCCCGAACACCATCCCTGGCCCCACCCCAGAGCCCACACTCCCATGGCCACAACCCCAGCCGGAGTCCTCACCCCTCTGCACCCCAACCCCCTACCCCAGCCTGGAGCCCCCTCCTGTATCCCAAATGCCTCATCCTTGGCCCCACCCCCAGTCGAAGTCCTTATCCCACTGCACACCCCAACCTCCTGCCCCTGCCCGGAGTCTTCTCCCACACCCAAACTGCTTTTCCCTAGCCCCACCCCAGAGCCCACACCGTCATCCAGAGCCCTCACCCCCCCAACTCTCTTCGCAGCCAGAAGCCCCCTCCTTCACCTCAAACCAGCCCCACCCCAGTGCCTGCATCCCCAGCCCAGAGCCCATACCCCCTCCCAAACCCCAAACCCCCTACCTCAGCCTGGTGAAAGTGAGTGAGGTTGGGGAAGAGTGAGCGACGAGGGCAAGGGATGGAATGAGTTAGGGCAGAAACTCAGAGAAGGGGCATGGCAGGGGCATGGCCAGGGTGTTGGATTTTTTGTTTGATTAGAAAGTTGGCAACCCTATCTTACCACCACCTTCCAACCCCGTCCTTAACCTCCACACAGAAAATATATACAGTACATTTGCAACATTCGTGTGACAAATAGCTGTCACATGCTGATTGAAAGGTTTGTTCTGCACAGAGCGAGTAGAAGCGATCTAGGCACAGCTGTTCCTTTCTGTTGACATGTTAGCTCCTTAAGCAAACACCTTCTTGCATAGATAACAATTTCTGGAAAGTATTTACCTCAAGAACTGCACAAGTCTTATTTAAAACCCAAGTACACAAAAGAATAAGATGACTTAAAATCACTTATTTTGCCAGTGGGAAAGTATTGTATTGTTTTTTGCATTGCAGTAGGACTAAAAGACACCATCAGAATCAGAGCGCCATTGTGCTAGGCACTGTCCAAATGGATAGTCTCTGTCTTGAAAAAGTTTGAAGTCTAATTTGAAATAAGAAACAACAAGCATGTGTGACAACAACAGAAGTGAAGGGGGGAGGGAGGACAAGGGCAAAGAAAATAAAATCGCTTAGTTCCATAGATACCTAGTGCACAAATGGCTGCTCCAAACCAGTGACATTTTTTAAATAAATAAAATCAAGTATTCCAAACAAACCATCATTAGTTGGCTGATTTCTTACAAATAAAATTATTAATAAAAGCTCCAGTCTTCAGGTCTGGCTGATCTGTGCTTAGTGCAAGGCCCAAGATTGAGAACGATGAGGAAGTAAAGGTGGTTTTAAACCAACTTCATGTTTTTCTGATCCAACAGAGTGGCCAATGGTCGGTTCGACCCCTGGTGTAATTAAGAGCTGTCTCAGGACTGCTCTTAGTTATGCTGGGTTAGCTTCATGGCTGCTCTGAGTTGTACTAGGTTGCAATGTCCCCTGGACATTATACAAACTGGGTATCACTGGAGTATAGCATGATCTAGCCACATCCTCTCCTCCCTGAGTATAACCTTTACATTTGAGACAAAAAATGTTGATAAATGTTAAGTAATACATACTGGGAAACATAATCCCAACTATACATGCAAAATGATGGGGTCTAAATTAGGGGTTACCATTCAAGAAAGAGATCTTGGAGTCATTGTGGATAGCTTTCTGAAAACATCCACTCAGTGTGTAGCGGCAGTCAAAAAAACTAACAATGTTAGGAACCATTAGGAAAGAGATAGATAATAAGAGCGTAAATATCATAATGCCCCTAAATAAATCCATTGTATGACCACACCTGATCACCCCATCTCAACTCTTTGCCACGGGATGTTGCGAATGCCAAAACTATAACTGGGTTCAAAAAAAATTGGGCAAGTTGATGGAGAATAGGTCCATCAATAGCTATCAGTCGAGATGGTCAGGGATGCAACACCATGCTATGGGTGTCCCTAAGCTGCTGACTGCCAGATGCTGAGACTGGATGACAGAGGATGGATCACTTGATGATTGCCCTGTTCTGTTTATTCCCTTTGAAGCACCTGGCATTGGTCACTGTCGGAAGCCAGGATACTGGGCTAGACAGACCATTGGTCTGACCCAGTATGGCCATTCTTATGTAGAGTGCTTCATAGAGCCAACAACTCTGGGTCTATGCCAGCTGGGCATTCTGGAATTTACACATATACCAGAAGTGAGAGACCTGTCTCATACTGCATTTATGAATATGGTATAGGTAAAAAGGGCTGTCTATGGGTTTATCCATATCACAGAATTTTAATTATGTTTCAACATGGCTGTGAACAATCAAACTTGGTGACATGGTGCTGACTCTGCCTTAGTGGTCAGCCTCTTACCAGAGCAATTTGTGTTTAGCATCCCATCAGCTAAATGTGATTAATCCCTGGACGGCCAGTTTAATCACAACTAGCTGCCATAATACAGAGCAAGATTTGCTCTGCTCCTCATTGACTGCTTCACTGTGGTCAGTATCACATCATTAAACTCAAACATGTTCAAATATGATACTGCTTTGTAAAATGACACAAGCCCTTTGATTAAATAAAGTAAAAATACCACAGGATATTGAAAAGGTAGTGGCTGGTTAAACAGTGACCTAAGTCCACTGCTTAATAGCATCATATAATCAAACAAAACAGAATAAAATAGATTGAAATTAAGGGATATAGCTTAATGAGGGTTTTTTTTTTTTAAATACTTATTCTACATCACCATCTGCTCATTTCTGAAACAGGCACACTGTACCAAGCTGTATACTGTGATACTGATTTAGGAAAACACTTAAGCTGTGTGCTTAATTTTAAGCAGATTCTGAAGACCATCCCCAATCATCAAAATGCTTTCCTGAATCATAGACTCATAGACTCATAGGTCAGAAGGAACCAATATGATCATCTAGTCTGACCTCCTGCACAAGGCAGGCCACAGAACCCTACCCATCCACTTTTATAACAACCCTTAACCCAGGACTGAGTTATTGAAATCCTCAAAATTGGTTTGAAGACCTCAAGCTGCAGTGAATCCACCAGCAAGCGACCCATGCCCCACACTGCAGGGGAAGGCGAAAAACCTCCAGGGCCCCTGCCAATCCGCCCTGGAGGAAAATTCCTTCCCGACCCCAAATATGGCGATCAGCTAAACCCTGAGCATGTGGGCAAGACTCACCAGCCAGCACCCAAGAAGGAATTCTCTGCACTAACTCAGTTCCCATCCCATCCAACATCTCCCCGCAGACCATTGAGCAGACTTATCTGGTGATAATCCAAGATCAATTGCCCAAATTAAACTATCCTATCATAACATCCCCTCCATATACTTATCAAGCTTAGTCTTAAAGCCAGATAAGTCTTTTGCCCCCACTACTTCCCTCGGAAGGCTGTTCCAGAACTTCACTCCCCTAATGGTTAGAAACCTTCGTCTAATTTCAAGTCTAAACTTCCTAATATCCAGTTTGTACCCATTCGTCCTCGTGCCTATATTAGTACTAAACTTAAATAATTCCTCTCCCTCCCTTATGTTAACCCCCCTGATATATTTATATAGAGCAAGCAGAGAGTTTTTGAAAAGGAGCAGTAGAGTTAGTCTCTCAGCATTTATCTGATGAGAGGTTCCTCCCTCTTCCCCTCCTCAGAACAACAACTCAAATGAGAACTAAAACTTGTATAACTGAAGACATTTTTGTATAGAATGCCTTCCTACTGTAATTTCTTCCCTAGATCTTGGTTGAAAAATGTAATTCTAAAGTTTTGGGTTTTTATTGTTTAATTTTAAAAAAGCATTACCAAAAAATAAAAGTCTTGCAAGTTAATACTAGAAAAAGAAAGCAGAAGATTTTGTGTAAAGCAGCAGAAAGCTTGAAAGATTTCTTGGAAACTTGGAAAATAAGTTAGTGAAATCCAATAAATACAAAACTAAATTGCTTTGTACATTTTGCTCGGGTAAGATAGGCTTGTGTATATTAACACCACAACATAAAGGGAAGTAATAAAACATTTTACATTGCTTCCATTTGTGTAAATTAGTAGAGCTATAAAATACATTATTGAATAAACTACAGTTGAAATGAATAAGTTACAAAGTTTCCATGTAATGTTGTCTTTTTTTGGCTTACTGACCAAAAAGAGCTTAAGGAATTATTTTGGGTTTTTTAGGATGAATTTTATTTTTATAAGCTCAGCAGTCAATACTAGATTATCAGCATCACCACTTTTGTTTAATGTAAGAACCATAGACTTTGAACAAGTTTCATACTTTAGGTTTATGCATGTTGTTAGAGGATAGTTTAATTTTTTTCCGCATCATGGAACTGATTAATGGAAACAAATGCATTAGAGCATAAAGGTGGATGAAACTGGCAAAGTTTTAGAATCAGCATGGATATACAAAGGAAGTTATAAAGGAATAATTAAGACCAGGTCCGGCTCTAGCCATTTCGCCGCCCCAAGCACGGCGGCACGCTGCAGGGGGCGCTTTGCCGCTCTCCGGTCCCGTGGCTCCGATGGACCTCCCGCAGGCGTCCCTGCGGACAGCTCCAGTGGACCTCCCGCAGGCGTGCTGGGTCCTGGAGCTGGCCCTGATTAAGACAGGGAGATATGAAAGCTGGATATTTCTCCAGCAACTAGAATCATTACCTTACATTTTGGAGGTAACACTATATAATGAATGCGGACAATATTCACCCTGTGGAAAGTATTTGCCAAGGGTCTGGGTCTGCCAAATACTAATTTATTCTGTGAGGAATCCTATTGACTTCTCTGGGACTAATTGCAGAATAAGGGAATTCTAAATATGAATAAAGGTGGCAAACTGAGGCCTAATATAACCTAGCCCTAGACTTAGGACAGAACCAAGTATTTTCATTGCATATCCACATTCAGATCCAATAAGAATATTCTGTGTAGCATTTATAATTCTTCCTACTTTGTAATAATGTTAATAGCAGCAGATGGACTGATGCATGCCATGTGGATGATAATATTCTAGGAAGCTTCAGTTAATACTGAGTAGAAAGTAGCTTGAACTGTGTCTCTCCCCCCATGAGAACATACTTGAGAGTCAATACTGATAGTAGTCTGAAAGATATATATAAGGAAGAGCAACATTTTATATGCTACATTTTATAACCATTAAAATGCTTGCCGGGCAGGCAAATTTAGGAAAGAGAAAAGTAGGTAATTCAAAAGAAAGCAAGAAAATAACCAACATCAATTTAATTCTGTCACAAATAATACTAGAGCCAATTCTTCATAATACGTTGCTAATTAAAGGAAGAAATGAATTAGCAAGTAGTAAAATATCTATATACAGACCAAAACTTTACTTGGTCACAGATTCTGGCCAAAAGCACAAGTGGCTTCCAAACAGGTGCATGCCTCCATTGCTAAAGTAGCAGCAATATGGGCCTGGATCCTGGGTCACAGAAACCCAGTGCACAGATTATTGCAGACAGGAACATTAGTAATCTGCATGCTGGTGTGGGCCCAGGTGCCATTACCATCTCAAAAGCGTGTGCAGACAAAAAAAAGGCACACCAAATGCCTCCTGATCCCATAGATTGTGCCCTTGGATCCCACCATCAGGCCTCTCTTACTGGGCTTTGGCAAGAGAAGACCCACACTTTCAGATTCTTTGTTAGGGGCCTCTATAGCTGGCCAGAATTTGGCCCATAAAAATGAAAGGAAACATGTAGCAGGCAGAGAGTTTTATTTTATACCTCAGGATCTAACTGCACTCCAAAAATACAACCTCAATTATTAATTATTCCTAAACAATTTGATATTAGCAACATTAATTTTACCAGGAATTAGATCAATGTGCTTGGCAGCTCAGTTAGCAGTTTAAAGCACCTATCAGAGGTACAGCAAATGATGTGGCCTCCTACACATTAGGCTTATGCTATTCTCATTCCACATGCAGATTTTTTATTTACATATTTAAATATATATACTGAGCATACATGAACGCTAAGAGAATAAAAAAACAACAACAACCCCAAACCAAAAAACAGTGCACCTACCTACCGAACTTAGTCAAGTCCACAGCCACAGACCTTAAACTGAGAGAAGAAAAAGACCCCCGCTTTACTTCTTTCCAACACAAACAATGTTATCCAAACCCAGACACCCCAGCCTTTAATCTCTGCCAGTCATCCTAGCCATCACTCATCCGAATGGGTCTTCCAGAACCCTGAAGATTATCACTGAAGGACAACATTGAGAGTTTGGGCATATGTCAAGATTAGAACATGACCCAGAATGATGAGTAACTAAAGATACTGGGCCAGATTCAACTACTGTGTTAAGTATCAGAGGGGTAGCCGTGTTAGTCTGGATCTGTAAAAGCAGCAAAGAGTCCTGTGGCACCTTATAGACTAACAGATGTATTGGAGCATGAGCTTTCGTGGGTGAATACCCACTTCGTCGGATGCATGTAGTGGAAATTTCCAGGGGCAGGTGTATATATGCAAGCAAGAAGCAGGCTAGAGATAATGAGCTTAGTTCAATCAGGGAGGATGAGGCCCTCTTCTAGCAGTTGAGGTGTGAAAACCAAGGGAGGAGAAACTGCTGCTATCTGTTAGCTTTGATAGATAAATGCGTCAACCATTTCTGTTTAGTCTTCCATCTAATCTTTGCAATGTTGTTTATTTGTTATTTATTTTGAAAGTTTATTTCGAATAGTATCATGCTCTGCAATTTCTAAATGCCTGATTTCAGACCCAGGGGTCTGATTTGCAGAAGTGCTCAGCACACACAGTAGCAACTGAAGTGAATGGGAGTTGTACTTTGAACGTATCATGTCCTGTATAATGCTATCTTCTTTGAAAAATCAGATCCTAGGTATCTCAAATTGGGCACTCAAAATTAGTGCATACTTTAAACTCTAACCTGTCTCTGCCTCAGCTCCCATCTGAAAAATGGGGATAATAATATCACAGAGAACCTTATTCTCCACTGCCTTGCACCTTGTGTAGTCTTTAACTTTTGTGCAAAGGGGATGTGAAGCACTATGAAATTAGAATTCTGCTCTCACTGTATGTTGTACAATATACAAAGGTTTGATTTTATGTCAAACCAGGTGAAATATTTAAGTAACTGGGGTGACTTTATACATGAGAAAGCACACAAGAGCCCTGTGTTTCTATGCATAATGGGCTAATAGAGGAAAAGAGATAGGTGGCATAGCAATACAATGTTTCTATATATTTTTGGTATTGGAGAATTTTTTACTCTGGTTTTGCACACCCCAATGGGATTTGTATGACTGGGCTTGAGATTTCACATTTTTGTGCATCCATGCCCCATTACTCTTAGTCTGCTCCTGCCAGTTTGAATCCAGCCTATTTGGTAGTGACTGCACGTAATTACCATCTGACAGCTGTTCTGTGGCCTATGTGAGTGAGTTTTTGGTTACCAACCTCCACATCACAAAAATGCCACACTATAAGTGGCATACTTATTGTCAGCTCTAGAGGATAGATCTAGTAAATATTCAACAAGCATGAAGGCTGAACTAAACTCACCCACTCCACATCACAGGAGACACATTTGCAGGACAGTGGGAATACTTGCATGACTACAGCCTATGCTGTGTTTGATCTGTGGATACACGGAAGACCTCTTGTTCGGGCTCCCAATCTGGCACATTTCATAAACACTCAACTTTTAAAAGTTAAATGAACAAATAGTACAAGAGATGATGATTTATTAATCGGTGGGAAGACAACACAAGAAGCTGATTTGCTGGCAATCAAGCTGTACAGAGAAATCTCCAGTAGTTATCAACAACAAGACCTACAGAAACTTACAAGGAAAATTGAGTGCTTTTTCTTTGAGCCTTTTTCACATGTTTGCTCTAGCTTGAAAGGGTAGCCTCAAAATGAGGATTCGTATATAGAATGGGTTCATACCTCTCAAAATACATATAATATGATTCCAGTTCAAATTACCATGATTCTGCTAGTCCATTTTTAACTTGCAAACTATGCTAATAGCTTATCTGATGTTGACACCAGTCTGATGGTTCAATAATTTAGCATAAATATCGAAGGGCAATTTAGCAACTGATGCCAAATGTTGCCAAGCCCCATTAGGAACAAAAACTTAGAATTAAACTACTGGAAAACCAAGACTAAGCCTTCCATCTCAATTACTAAGGGATATCTTAACAGTCTGCAATTAATTAGCAATGAATCATTTTTTTAAAATCTCAGGGCAAAACAGAATTCCATATGCAAACTAATTAAACTTGTAGGTTGGCCTATAAATGAGCAATATCATTGATTTTGTATACCCCTATTTTATTGCATTATACAGCGCCTGAGATATTTTTTACCTGTTTCTGAAATTGACAAACATTCTCCCTAATATATGTAATGAGGTCCCTTGACAGAAGTGAAACTCTGACCTAGATTTCAGTGCTTGACTAGGCTGTATTTATGTGTCTTCAGAACAGCTCTATTTACTCTTCTAAACTGAAGATAAACTACAAAGAGATTCCTGAACCCCTTCCAGCCTAAATGCATTCATCCCTGCACTGCTGTCTTTGTTTGTCTTTGTTACATATTTCAGCATAAGTAACTTCAGGCAAAATTAAACTTTGCTGAAATGGATAGTAGTCTTCATAAGGGACCACAGTGGGTCTGATCCTGAGAGGTGCAGAGCACTGTAATACCATCTGGGGTCAGTTTATTATTATATTGTCTAAAGGTCCCAGCTAAAAATCAGGGCTTCACTGTGTTGGTCACTCTACATGCACATAATAAAATATAGTACCTGCCCCAAGGATCTTACAGTCAGCAAAGGGTAGGAGAAAGGAATATTACTCCCATTTTCCAGATGGGAAAGTGAGGCATGCAGCTGTTTAGGGCAGGATTTTCAGAAGTGCTTAGCATTGCCTAACTTTGCTCCCACATAAGCCGATGGGCACAGAGTTAGGCCAATGCTGAACATTTCTAGACTGGAGTGGAGTAGTAGGAGTTTGAGCACCTTCGACTTAAAGCACACGAATAGGAGACACATGCTTGCCACAGATGCTGTGAGCTATTCATTTTTCTACCCCAAATGGTACCTACTGTATATAAGTTCTCAGCTTACATGCAGAGGCATCTGCTGATTGTGAAACCACTCTTCCCACATCTCCTTAATTATTTTTAGCAATGTTACTGTATTTCACTTTACTCTTTTCTAAAAGACAGACAAGAACTTACACAACCTATCCACTGCTAAAGGCACTCCCCCAAAGGTGTATATTAACCTCCAATCAAGATGGGTTTAGTGAATGAGTTGAAGCAGAATGTTATCAGACATAATAATGCCTCATTTGAAACAATGAGGGTTTTATGGAGCTAGCAAAAGCAGATATATCACCGGGAGCTGGTGAGTGGCAGAGCAGAGGAAAAGTTCAGGAGTCTGTATAAGTCTCAAATACAAAGCAAATTAGGTGCAAATAAATACACTTCTACTCTGATAAAACGTGACCCGATACAACATGAATTCTGATATAACGCGGTAAAGCAGCACTCCGGGTGGCTGGGGCTGCGTGCTCCGGTGGATCAAAGCAAGTTCAATATAACGTGGTTTCACCTATAACGCGGTAAGATTTTTTGGCTCCCAAGGACAGCATTATATTGGGGTAGAGGTGTAGATGCAGGTGTGATTTTTCACATCACATTCTTTCCCCACCTCACTGAGCTCCTATTTATTTCAGCACTTTAGGCACGAACTCTTAACTGCCATTAATTTGCACTTAAAGGAAAACTGAAAAAATATAGGTTTTTTACTTCTTATGTTAATAAAATTAATTATTTCACTGTGATTCTGCACAGAAACGCCAACCAGGAATTTCTAGGTTTGTGCTATGATAAAAAAAGAATTTGCAAAGCCATATTTAGAAATATCTGTCACTTTTTTTTATATCTGCATAGTGCAGAATTAGGCCTTGATTGGGAAGTGAATGCAGTTCCCTTTGAATATAAGAAAAGCATGAGATGAAACCTTCATTCTTTTAAAAACAGAGAACTTTACAACTTTGACAAACTTCTGCTTTGCAGAATATTGCAATGGGAACGTGTCACTTTGCCAAGTACCAAGATGGCAATTGCCTTTCCGATTATTAGTTTTTTGCCAAAACCCAAAAATGTGTATCTTAAATTTAGCAATATGCCCTTCTTTCTAATCAGTTATTTTAGACTATTGCATAAAACAATGGAGATTTTCTTTAGTGTCTGATTCCACCAGCTTTTCTCCCCCTTACTCTTGCCAGTGGGACAACTCAAAGAATAAATAATTACACTGGTAAACGTGGAGGAATCTGAGTTAAGTATAATTAATATTTTAACAGACTAAATGTTCAATGCTGTAACATAAAAAGGGAAAAGGGTTTGGAGCCTAGCCGTCTGTGAGACCGCTTCAGCCGGCATGGTGCCTCCACATCTGAGACAATCTATGGCACCAAGTTAACAGCCCTTGTTTAGAGGAGGGGGCTGGCAGCAAACAATTCTCAGAGAAGGGATTTTAGCTTTGGAGCTTGCTTTTTTCTGTAACTAGCCATGCAGGAGAGTGTGAACACTGACCCATTATTTAATGGATATTAAACTTTTGTCATTTCATGATTATTTCCTGAAGTCTAGGCAGTGTTTGGCCCAGTGATGTCTATAATATTAGTTCCAGCAGTTTTGAATATTTGAATAGCACAAGCTAGTAGGGAATAAAATCAGAAAGACTAAGGCACAAAATGAGTTACACGTAACAAATGACATAAATGCCAGTAAGAAGTGTTTTAAATACATTAGGACAAGAGAAAGAAGAAGGAAAGTGTAGGTCTGCTCCTTAACGAGGAAGCAGAGCTGTTAGGTAATAATGCAAGTCCTCACTCACCTCTCCAGCACCCGAGTTCGTGCGGAGTTGGTATGGGCACACAATTCTGTCAGAGACCAGACACCAATGCGTTGATCAACGGGCTCACACTATCCCAAAAGCTTTAGAATAAGTGTGGCGCCTTTATTAGGGGTGAGCATCAATATTTATACACAGAAGTAAACAAAGTGATTAACAAAAGATAATGGTCATGCATAATCAATCAAGATTTTACAGGAAAAGCAAGTTTAACAAGTAAATGCATAGAGATAAAGGCTAATGGCTACTTGAGAAAGGGGGTGTCATGAGTAGTTTGCAGGTCAGTGCTTTGTTCGATAAAGGGTTCAGAAAGGATTATGCAGAGACGGCCAGTCTGGGTGTGTTTTGGCTCCCAAAAGTTCACCAAAAGTTTAGACCCAACATTCCTCCATTTGTAGCTTTGAGATAACTATTAATCAAAAAGCTACACCCTATTTCAAGATCTCAAGGGCCGCTTGGCAATTTCAGCCTGGGCCAATTCGAAGAGAGTAAGGCTTTTAGCTGAAGTGGGAAAAGAATAAACTGACTTACATGAGTTTATGAGGGAGGGGACACACTGAATACAGCAACACAGTATTATAAGGACTACTATGGCCCCAACAACACCCACCAAGAGGTTTTTAACCCACCCAAGTCCGGGCAGCCAATTCCATAAGGCTCCCCACCAATCATAAGGTGGGGAGCCAGAGGAGTAGTTTTTAGCCATTTCCCTTAGGTGTTTGGTACGTTGAAAAGTGTCAGAGTAGGTGTCATTTACAAAAACACAGCATTCTTCATTTATGAGGGCGCAAGTTCCTCCCTGGGCTGCTAACATCATATCTAAAGCCATTCTGTTTTGCAAAGCTAACTGGCGCAGCTGGGACATTTCCCCGGCCTGATTTTCAAATAGGGTTGCAGTTTCATTGGTCAAAGATTCTAATAGTCCCTGTAGACGGATGATAGCACCCTTTAAGCTAGTGTGACCAGCCCACCGCTGCCAGGACAAACCATCACGGAGATTAATATCTCTGTCAGTTTCACGGATGTTACGAACGTGGGGAAAATGAGGGGGAGTGAGGGAGATGCGAGAAGGCGGTGCTAGCCATGCCAAATAACATGACCCTGCCCAATCAGGGGAGAGAAAATAATAAGCCTTGGGCCCGCACACCCAGTATGTTCCATATAATGCGTTTTGGGTATTCCATTTCTCAAAGTAGGAGGTAACCCACCACCCGTTGTACCAATGTTCCCCTGGTAACGCAGAGGGGTCGTTGTGTGAACTGCAGAGGCACAATTTGGTAGTGTTGTCCTCAAAGGGCAGTGTAGTACTGCTTGAGCAGTTGTAGAAGGCAATTGTGTATCCTTTAACAATTAGTTGGACACCCTCGAGATCTGAGCAGGGCTTTTTAAAAACTGACTCTGAAAACCTGCCCCTCCATGAAAAAGTTGAAAAGGTTGGATCGGGGTGAGGGATCCACATATGGGATAAGTGGGATGCGCAAGGCTTGAAGCCAAGATTTTTACTAAAGGCGGTGCCATTAAAATATATGTTGCATTTACTTGTTCCCACAAAAGCTGACCCTTTTTCTTTAACAAAACACAGTGATCCTGTTTGATTGGTTACCCTGAGATATTTGTTAATTGGCACTCCTGTTTTGTCCCATGTAAGATTGGGTTGGACTGGATCTTTTATTCTAGTCGGTGGCATCCAAGTCATATTAGCAGTGGTTAGGGGAATGGGTGTGAAGGGGAGTCCCTGTGCTGCATTTACTGGAAATTGAGTACATACCCAACAATCACTTCTATTTCCTAAAATACGAGTTTTAACCTCGTGGGACTATCTAATAAAAGCATTATCTTCATAAGCAGAAAATAAACTAAAAAAGCATAAAAAAAACCATACAGTTGTCAGAATAACGGGTCCTCTCATTTTTTTCGAGTCAATTTAAGTCTAATGTCTGAGAGAGGTAAGCTGGTCCACTGGTCGAAGGCAGTGTCCTCAGTGGTGACAAGAGCTGCTGGTCCGTCACTGTGGTCCACTACGGCTGGCTTGACGTGGGAGTGGTGGATCCAAGATTTGCGTCCTTCCAGGAACACTGCAGTCTGGGTTGTCAAAAAGAACCTGGTGGGGTCCAGTAAACCTTGGCTGGAGGGTGTCGTCACGAACGAACTTTTTGGCCAAGACGAAGTCCCTTGGTTGGAACGGGTGGATTTGTTCCTCCAGCGGCACGGTCTGGGAAACTGCGAGGCTTTCCAAAGGGTACGGAGGCGAGCCTGTAGGGAGAGAAACTGACACGCGGTCATATGATCCCCTCCCAATAGTGAAACATCAGTACGTGGTAGTGCCCCGCCTTTGAAAGGGGGGTGTCCATAGAGCAGTTCAAAGGGGGATAATCCCAATGCGCGGGTTGGGCGAGTACGAAGGTGAAACAGGACCAAGGGAAGTACCTGAGGCCACTTTAATCCTGTTTCCTGACAGTATTTAGCCAATGTAACTTAAGTTCCCTATTCATACGCTCAACTTCCCGCTAGACTGGGGGTGTAGGGTGTATGAAAGGAGTGTGAAATGCCCAGTCCTTGTTCTAAACGGCCAAGGACATGACCAGTAAAGTGAGGTCCGCGATCTGAGTCGAGCACAAGAGGATGCCAAAACGGGGGTACAATGTCTCTAAGGAGAATCTTCGCCACTGTGGCAGCAGTACAATTAGCAGTAGGAAAAGCTTCGGCCCAGGAAGTCAGAGGGCAAACCAAACAAGGAGGTGCTTTTTCCCAAAAGCCTTGGCATATCTGCAAAGTCAATTTGAAGATTTGAAATGGAGCAGCAGGCGGAGGTCTTCCACCCTTAATTTTGTAAGAGGCAGAGCAGGTCCATTACGCTGACATGTGCTGCATGCTTTCACTATGATAGGCAATAGGGTTGAATGCCTGGAGCATACCAAAAGCGAGCGATAGTGTCCACGAGGGCGTGCGTGCCGTAGTGACCCCCCTTTATCATGGTGCCAGCGAACTGCCACGGGGTATGTGGAGCGAGGGAGGCAGGCTCGCCATCTGGCATAAGCCAGGTCCCTTTGACCAGAGTGGCCCCGAGGCTCTCCCACGATTGTAGTTCAGCAGCGGGTACTGGTACGGGGTGCGGTGGAGTAAAGGAGGAGGTTGCAATAGCCAATGTGGGCATGGCTAAAGGTAAGGTGGCAGCCTTCTTGGCGGAGGCGTCAGCCAGGGCATTCCCACGGGTAACGGGGCTACTATCTTTAGTATGGGCCCGGCAGTGAACTACAGCAGGACAGAGGGTTTTTGGAGGGCGTCCAAAAGCTTGTGGATGAGGGGGAGGTGCTGAATGGGTTTACCGGCAGCTGTCTGGAAACCTCGAAACTTCCAGAGGTGGATATGACAATGCACAACTCCAAAAGCATATTTGCTATCAGTAAAATGGTAACGGTCTTACCAGCGGCCAACTGGCAAGCTCGGGCCAGGGCATAGAGTTCAGCGGCTTGGGCTCCCCAGTTGCCTGGCAGTGAGGCGGCCTCTTGAATGTCCCATTCAGAGGTGACAGCATAACCTGTGAAACGCTTGCCATCAACATAGAAGGAGCTCCGTCCGAGAAGAGGATGCAATCGGGATTGTCCAGTGGCACGTCAAACAGGTTGTCCTTATCTGTAAGATGCTGGAAACTACTTCCACACAGTCGTGCTGATCCTGGAGGACTGGCAGGTCAGGAAGCAAGGTAGCTGGATTAAGGGGTCCACACCTTTCAAAAATTAGGTTAGTGTCTTCTAAGAGTTCGGCCTCTAGCTGTTGCTGACGATGGGCCGAAAAGACTTGGGTTGTGCCCCTACGCAGAAGGGCTGACAAGGCATGAGAGGTCCAAACCGTGGTAAAATGACCCAGGGTTAGGCTCTTTGCCTTTGTGATCAGCAGGGCAGCTGCTGCCAGAGTCCGGGTGCAGGATGGGGTTCCCTGAGCGACAGGGTCGATTTGCTGAGAGTAAAAAGCAAGCGGGAAATGGTGGGGCCCGCTCAGCTGGGTAAGGACACCACTAGCAATTCCGCCCCTCTCGTGGACAAAAGGTGAAAGGGTTTTTGCTGTAATTGGGGGGGGCGGAGAGAACATGGAGGAGGCCACCACTGTCCTTGAGTAACTGACAGGCTTTAATAGTGTCCGGGGACCACTGCAAAGGGTCAGGAGCAAGGTTAGCAGTGAGTCGGTGGAGCGGTTTGCTTAACTCCCCGCAGGATGGCAACCAGGGGCGACAGAAGCCAATTAATCCTAAGAAACCTCGAAGTTGTTTCTTGGTGTTCGGTAGAGGGCAGTTTGATAGTCTTTATGCGGGCTGGGTCCATCTGTCTTCCCTCTGGGGTTAACAGGAAGCCCAGATATCGGACCTTCTGTGAGACCCACTGAATCTTTTTAGGGTCTACCTTGTGGCCTCTGGTGTGTAGGTATAATAAAAGTGCCTTACCATCGATGCGGAGGGCAGCTTCTTCGCAATTACCTAATAGGATGTCATCTACGTATAGGACCAATGTGGATCCCTGCGGACTGGTGAAACCTTCCAAGTCGTGGCGGAGGCACTGGCTGAAAATCATGGGGCTGTCTCTGTAGCCTTGAGGAAGTCGTTGCCAGACATAACTTTGTCCCTCCCAGGTGAAACCAAAGAGATACTGAGAGTCTGGGTGCACAGGAATGCTGAAAAAAGCTGATTTTAAGTCAATAACAGTGAACCACTCAGCATCCCAGGGGATTTGGCTGATGATAGTAGCTGGGTCAGGAACTACTGCATGAAGAGGGACCACATACTGATTAACAACTCGTAGATCCTGTACAAAGCGCCAATGAACAGGGTCTCCATCCTTTTTAGGAGGCTTTTTGACAGGCAGTATAGGGGTGTTACAGGGAGTGCACTGAGGGCGGACTAGCTTTTGTGCAATGAATCCCTCGATAATGGGGCGGATGCCCTCCCGGGCTTCCAGCGACAGGGGGTATTGAGGGACTGATGGGGGGTTAAGGAAGGCTTCACCTGAATCCTTACGGGTTCTGCCGAAAGGAGCAGGCCAACATCAGTGTCAGAAATTCCCAGAGGGTTGAAGGCAAGTCAGTGAGGTCAGGGGAGAGAGAGGGGGGTGTTTCCCAATTACCCTGAGTAGGGGCCGAATCTCCTAACACTGTCATCAATAATCCTACCCCTTCAGGAGTGCAGGTTAAAGTAGCCTCAAGCTTACAGAGTAAATCCCGGCCCATCAAAGGGATCGGACAAGCTGGGGAAAAAAGAAAACGGTGAGGAAAACATTTATCAGCATAAACAACATTCAAAGGCAAAGTGAGTTCCAGAGACTGTGGGTTGCCCTCCACCCCAGTCGCAGTTTTAACCTCAGAGGATAGCCAGGGAGAGGGGGCATGATTTAAAAGAGAGAAAGTAGCCCCAGTATCAATGAGGAAAGAGACAGGCAGTCCCTGGACTGAAAGGGTTAAACGAGGCTCTTTGCTGGGAGGGGAGAAAGTGAGAAAGGAGCCGGCTAAAGACATTAAGGAAATAAGACCATCACATTGTTTGCCTTCGCCCCCGGGTACCGTCATTGAGGAGGCTGAGTTTGCTGCGGCTGCTGCTGTTTCCCGTAGTTGATCCAGGCCTGGGGAATGGGCTGAGCTGGTGGTGCAGGGGTGTATTCCTCACTTGTGTAAGCATCTGCGGATGCAACCAGACCCTCTGGGCGTCCCCAGGGGCATTCACGTTTAAAGTGACCAGGCTGTCCGCACTGAAAACAATTTCCTGATGGCTGGGGTCGCCAGGACCCTCTTCCCCGAGCACCCTGGAATCCCCTGCCACGGCCGCGGCCTTTGCCTCGAACACCGCCGTGAAAAGCTAAAGCCATCAGCTTATATTCTTCCTTTTTCTCTTTCTTTTTACTACTTTCCCTTTCTTTCTCCCAGGCAAAATCAGCTACGTCCAACACTGAAGTGACTGACTCACCTCCCCAACCAGGGCGAAACTTTAAGAAGTAATCCCTTACAGGGGGCACCGACTGATTCACAAAAAATGAAATAAGAGTAGGGTGGTCTGCTTCTCTCTCAGGATCCATCCTGAGTGAACATTCGGGCCCCCTCCAATAGCCTCGACCAGAAACTTCTGGGCGGCTCATCAGACTTCCTGGCCGAATCTGCATGAACTTAGCTGATTAGGCGAGCGGCGAGCCATTCCTTGAGGTCTCTCTAACAATCGCTCTCTATCTGCTCGCAGCTGAGTCAGCCTTGGCTGAGTCCAGTCTAGGGGATTCCAGCCAGCGCCAGATCCCGCCTATCCATCCAAGTAAGATTAACTCATTGCTATCTCCCCATGTCCTTTCTGCCATCCACATCTACTACGTTACTCTCCGGTCAAAACTCTACTTAACAACTGATCCACATCCGTATAAGTAGGATTATAACTTAAAACAATCTTTCTAGAAGTTCTATGATCTTTCGGGGATTTTCCCCAAAAGACTCTGACAACTGTCCCCACTCTTTCAAGTCCCATTCTAGCCATCCTTTATATTCCACAATAGTAGCATGTGTAACCGTCCCATTCATGCCCATATAAGGTTGATCGTGCACCTGTAAAGGCATCTCTCTAACTATACATTTATTACTCACAAGAGATTTGACGGAGACATCCTCTGGGCTATCCTCAGGTGGGGGGCATGCACCCTGCCGTACCTGCTTGGACATTAGCCTAGTAACTACTCCTCCCGAGGTTTGCCCCTCCATTTCCTCCTCATCCTTCTGCAGAAATTCCAATCTGGTATCCTGCAGATTCCCCTCTGCTACAAGGAGAGAGTCCCCCTGCGGAGGAATAGGGGCAGGTGCAGAGGGGACCAGCTGACGAGTCAAAACACGCCGTGGTCTACACCCTTCATCGAAATAATCTGGAGGGGGTTCACTCTCGGGAGAGTACCTGACTGCCATAATTTTTAAAGATTTCCACAGCTCTGCTGCTGTGTCCCAACAAAACCAGTAACATAACTGTCCCGGATGGTCTTTTTCGATCTGGCTCTTTACTCCTCTTAAGGCAGCCTGTTCGAAAGAGCCATACGAAGGCCACCTCATCTCCGGGTCTGCCAATACCGCGGTATACCCAGTCCAATTCCTTACACATAGTGTGTACAATTTCTTCCTAGACATTTCTGTCTGTACTGGGAGTTTCCCTTCGTTCCATAACTTATTTACAATCCCCAACGGACTCTCAAAAGGCACGCTAGTCCCTTGACCCATGGTGTCTGACAGGAGCCCTCCAACTGGCGTTTACCCTGCTGTCCAATACACGACCCCTCAATATTGAATTGGCTGGGAGAAATCTCCTGTGGCGCCTTGCCAATTCATATATGAGTGGTCTGACACTGGACAGAGGTACCGCACAGAAGGAATCCCGGACGAGCCCCCAAATTGTTAGGTAATAATGCAAGTCCTCACTCACCTCTCCAGCACCCGAGTTCGTGCGGAGTTGGTATGGGCACACAATTCTGTCAGAGACCAGACACCAATGCGTTGATCAACGGGCTCACACTGTCCCAAAAGCTTTAGAATAAGTGTGGCACCTTTATTAGGGGTGAGCATCAATATTTATACACAGAAGTAAACAAAGTGATTAACAAAAGATAATGATCATGCATAATCAATCAAGATTTTACAGGAAAAGCAAGTTTAACAAGTAAATGCATAGAGATAAAGGCTAATGGCTACTTGAGAAAGGGGGTGTCATGAGTAGTTTGCAGGTCAGTGCTTTGTTCGATAAAGGGTTCAGAAAGGATTATGCAGAGACGGCCAATCTGGGTGTGTTTTGGCTCCCAAAAGTTCACCAAAAGTTTAGACCCAACAGAGCTAATAATGGATGATATTATGAAGGCAGAAGTATTTGATACCTATTTTGCTTCAGTCTTCACTAAAAACATTAATGGTGACCAGGTACTCAACACAATTAATATTAACAACAAGAGGGAAAGAACGCAATATTAACTGTGTTGAGTATCTGGTCACTATTAAACAAATCTTGATTTTAGTAAGGCTTTTGATACAGTCCCACATAACACACTCGTAAGCAAACTAGACAAATATGGTCTAGATGAAATTACTATGAGGTGGGTGCACAACTAGTTGAAAGATCGTACTCAAAGAGTATTTATCAATAGTTCTCTTTCAATTTGACAGGGTGTACCTACTGGTGTCTCTCAAGGGTCAGTACTGGGTCCAGTACTATTCAATATTTTCATTAACAACTTGGATGATGGAATAGCCAGCGTGCTTATAAAGCTTGCAGATGACACCAACTTGGGAGGCGTTGCAAGCACTTTGAAGGCCAGTGTTAGAATTCAAAATGACCTTGACATATTGAAGCATTGGTTTAAAATCAACAAGATGAGTTGATAAAGATAAGTGCAAAGTATTACTCTTAGGAAAGAAAAGTCAAATGCACAAACTACAAAATGGAGAATAACTGGCTAGGTGGTAGTACTGCTGAAAAGGATCAGGGGGATACAGTGGTTCAAGAGTCAAGAATGTGATGCAGTTGCAAAAAAGGCTAATATCATTTTGAGGTGTACTAATAGAAGTATTGTATGTAAAACATGGAGGTAACTGTCCTACTCTGTTTGACTCTGGTAAGGCCTCACCTGAAGTATTGTGTCTAATTCTGGGTGCCATACTTCAGGAACGATATTGACAAATTGGAGAGTCCAGAATAGAACAACAAAAAATGTGGAAAGATTTAAAGAACTGGGCATGTTTAATCTTGAGAAACCTGATAACAGTTTTCAAATATGTTAAGGGCTGTTATAAAGAGAATGGTCATCAATTTGTTCTCTGTGTCCATTGAAGGTAGGACAAGAAGTAATGGGTTTAATCTGCAGCAAGTGAGATTGACATTAGATATTAGGAAAAACTTTCTAACTATTAGAATATTTAAGCTCTGGAACAGGCTTCCAAGGGAGGTTGTGGAATCCTCATCATTGAAGACTTTTAAAAACAGATTAGATGAACACCTGGCTGGGATGGTCTAGGCTTACTTGGTGCTCCGTCACCACAGAGGTCTAGACTTCCTGATCTCTCACTGTCCCTTCCAGCCCTACATTTCTATGATTCTGTGAACACCAGCAGAGAATTTAGCCCTTGGATTATGTAGCATACTAGGTAAGTAATGAGAAAAAACACAACAAACTACCAACTGGCTGCATTTGCAGATGTCGTAGAGCTGATACTGGATCTTTTATGTTCCTCTAAATCAGATTCACAGAAATCAGTGGTGCCAATAATGCAGGCCCACTTATACTATAGCTTTGTATCTGGGCACATAATGTGTGTTCCACTTCTTGTCACTTTTAGTATGGGTAATGATTTCACATTTATACATATAGCAACATTTCCTTTAGTCACTGTTTGCCACTTTTTTCTATCCATTCAAATTTATAGAAACACTGACAGTTTGAAAATAATGCTGTTTACTGAGCTGTAGATTTTTGTAAATTAGAAGCACCAACCTCTAACAATGACCACAGAAAACAAGCAGAGCTTGAATGAATGTAATCTTTCTCACCCTGATTAACACATCCTTGTCTAATGCCAGCAAGTGTTTCCATTACAGCTGTGGGAAAATCATTTTGTTGATTATGTGACACAGCTTTAAACTAAAAGCCAAAGCCAACACAAAGGCAAAAATAACAATAATTAACCATGTTCTTTCAAAATATATCTGGTTTCATTTGGTTCCCTTTATGCGTGCTTGGAGGAAATATATTCTCTAGGTTATTTTAGAAGTAAACTCATTTAAATCACTGATATTCTTTTTGCATGTTAATTTCTCATCTCAGTTTAATATAATTCCCTTGGGTTTTGTAGTTAAAGGGAAACTGCCAAGCAGTTTATGCCAAAGAAAGATAAGATAAGAGTGCAGAAAATGGGTTTTACATAATAAATAAACTTTCATTATTAAAGTTACTGTTACTGTCACTGTCAGCATAACTCAGTGGGGAAAAGATGACTTAGGGCAATTTTACTACCAGTGTTATTTATGTCCTCAGTTTATTGGCCTATTTGCATATTCAAATCTTTGATTTTCACATATAATTGTGGTATATCCATGTGAAAAGTATGCATCAAATTGAGCAGCTAAATTACTTGAAAATCTGCTTTTTGCATACAGTCACTAGGATTCAGAGTTAACATTAAACTGTGAAACTGGGAGGGGGGCAAGCATATCTGGGGGATGATGGGACATGTCACTTAGGCTATAGTACTAATGCATACTCACTCTTGGTACTCCCCCACCTTTCATAATGAGGTGACACCACTCCACTGACTGGACAGTAAGGTGAAGGTTGCACTGAAGATGTCAATGCTGAGCTAGTTCTGTGGCTCAAAAGGACTTCTCCATCTTTTTAATGCATATGCCAGTACTATCTATAGGGGCAAATTTTCTGCTGTTGTGAATGGGCACAGTTTATTGAGTTTTGACCATTCACACCTACAGACAATTTTGGCTGGTTTGTAGCAGTTATGACCTCAGCTTACTTCAAACACAAAGTCATGGCATATGGACCCTGACATCTGGGAGAATTCTAGTGCCCAGATATAAAACTTGTTTTATTTACTTCTCTGGGCCATTGTTTGTTTTTAGAGTATTGTAATAAGGTCTATTTCCTGGGTCTGTCTCTTAAAGTTAGTTTCAAAAGCAACATTTGTAAACATTATAAGCTATCATTTATCATGGCATAGGATTGAATCTAAATCACCTACTATCTGCATAAATAAATATATTGTGTAGGACTACATCAGAAAATCTTTCCCAATGCATTTAAATTCCTTTAAGAAAAATATCTGAAAAAAAGAATTCAGCTGAGAAAGAAAATAATAATAATAATGAAAATGTACGTAGAAACGAATGAATTTGGCCTCTTAGCAATAAATGTATGAATGTGCCTATTAATCAGTTTAAAAGGATGGGGTCGAAAGAATGTCACCAAGCCATTCACTATTTATTGTTACAGCAATTTTAGATATGTTTGATATGTAATAGGTCTCAAAGGGATAGTATGAGCTAGTGTTATTGAGCCTGCTTAACCTACATTCATTTAGAAACAGAATATCTTAAAGAGTGATTTTTTAAGTTGTGGATCCTGAAAGAGGTACTGAGTGTGCTGACTAGAACTAGGCTCATTATCAGAAGGCCTTATCTGCACTAGCCAGTCACAGCCTGCTAGGGTTAGACAACACACCCATGCAAACAGAGGGGTGAATACTGCTTGCCCACCCCCTGCCCCATTCTGTAACAAACCTGGTTTTCATTGTGGGAGGGGAAGTGTAATACCATCTGGAAGAGGCAATGAGTGGGAGGGGCAAAAAAGGTCACATAACCCCTCCCCAGATGTCTGGAGGGGGCACAGTCATCAGCAGGGAAGTGCAGCGGCGAAAGGAGCAGAAAGTGGGGCTGCCTGGCAGCCTCCACTGGATCCTCCTCCGGAGTGGCTGCACTGCCCCCAGTCCTTCCATGCAGCTGCGTCTCCTGGGGTCTGTGTCCTGCCCCACTGGAGGGCAGGAGCGGGGGCGGAACAAGCCAAGCCAGAGGGAGCTACGGCATGGAGCTGCTGCTCTCAGGAGCCAGCATCCCGTGCTGGCAACTCCTCTGACGCAGCTGTACTGGTACCATCCCCATCTCTGTCCTCTGGCGAGGCTGCACAGACCTTAGGAGATGCAGCTGCATGGAAAAGTTGGGGGCAGGGCTGGGGGGCGGTACAGCCATGCTGGACAGTGTTTTCCCCAGGAATTGAAATGAGGGAGGGTGTTCCAATTTATAGGGGGGGAGCCGGGGAGGGGTCAGGATCGATGAGGGGTGAGACCGTGAGGGTGAATGTGGGCTGTATGGCACCGTTGTAAAAACTGAAAAATGTTTCACGACCATTTTATTATATTGAATACATGTTGTAAAATCATCACACAAATTAAAGTTGGCTACTCAAGCCTTCTATGAAGCACTATATCTACATCCTTCTTGGTTTCTTGTTATAATTTTGCATAACTTTGTTAATGAACTTCTTGAAAGCAATGTATTCATCTTTGGTGGCTTCTTCTGTGTCTGGTACTTCCATTCCTTCAACTGGTATGTTATTAGTTCATTCACATGATCAGGCAGAAGGCAACTTCTTTCAGAACACAAATCTATTCAATGATGAAAAAGAACGCTCAACTGTAGCTATTGTGACTGGGAATAGCAAGAGATGAATTCCTACTTCTTTCATCCCAGGGAACATAGCACAAAGATTGGGTCGAGCTACTAGTGATGATGAAAAAGAAGTTGAAATCAAATCTTCATTCATTAGTCGTATGATATTTCACTCTGTGTTCAAATTCTCTATTCCGTGCTGCGCACATGGTGGCCCTATAGCTAGTAGTGCCTCACTCCTCTCAACTGTCTGTGTTTTATAGGATAGGGATCTGTAAAAGCTACATAGAGGTTGAGTAGAATCTAGAAGTCACTGTTGTAAATTTTTAAGAATCAAGTCTGTGTACTTTTTCAGTTGTCAACAAACACTTCTTGCCCTCTTCATTAGGGATTCAATATAAATGCTTTCATTAGTCAACTTCTGGACTGAAGCCTTTGCTTCTTCCAGTACTTTTTCAATGGATATCTCTCTGATTGATCCAAATGTAGGGTCTATTGCTGGACAAAGATCTACTACTGTTGTAGCAGATGCCTGGATGGCATTGTTTAATGACCTCAGTGGTTTTAACAGTAGACTTACGAGAGAGAGAATG
Source organism: Gopherus evgoodei (assembly GCF_007399415.2). NCBI lineage: Eukaryota > Metazoa > Chordata > Testudines > Testudinidae > Gopherus > Gopherus evgoodei. The sequence goes on along the minus strand of NC_044330.1, from coordinate 37,730,892 downwards.
GCAATAGTCTTCTCTGAACGTAGAGCAAAAGTAGTTCACCAGCCTCACTACTTAGATCTATCCCATCTTGGTAGATACTTTTGAAAGACAGTAATAATGGCTGGAGTAATTTTAAGACAACAGCCAAGAATTGCTCATGAGAAAGCAAGAGGGTTTTCCCAGGTTGGACTAATTTGAACTTCAGTCCTAGTGTATCTTCTATATTTTCTAAGATATTCAGTCTTTTTGGACTCTTGCTGAAAAAAGAATATAATGAAGTCATTCAATTTATAGCTTTTTATATGTCTTTTGAAGAGTCTGCAGCTTGTACTAGCGCTAGTTGGAGTAGATGGCCTCTGCAGTGTGTATAGCAGAGATTATAATTAAACTTATCTTCGAGCAAAGCTTGTACTCCGCCATGTCTTCCAGAGAAGTTTGCAGTTCCATCAAATGCGCAAGCAGTCATCTGTTTGAGACAAGTATTTAACTCCTCTAAGATGTGGGTTATCACAGATGCAGCTGATGTGTCATCTATAAGTTGAATATCTAGAATACAAGCTGTCAGGAACAGTATCCCTGATGATGCCACAGCACAACTGGCTGCTGAGCTCTGTGCCTTTATCCTCACACACAACTACTTCAAATTTGATGACAATATATATCTCCAGATCAGTGGCACCGCTATGGGCACCAGCGTGGCCCCACAATATGCGAATATTTTTATGGCTGACCTGGAACAACGCTTCCTCAGATCTCGTCCACTCACGCCCCTTCTCTACCTACGCTATATTGATGACATCTTCATCATCTGGAAGGAGACTCTGGAAAAATTCCACCACGATTTCAACAGCTTCCACCCCACCATCAACCTCAGCCTGGACCAATCTACACGGGAGGTCCACTTCCTAGACACCACGGTGCAAATAAGTGATGGTCACATTAACACCACCCTACACTGAAAACCTACCGACCGCTATGCCTACCTTCATGCCTCCAGCTTCCATCCTGAGCACATCACACGATCCAGTGTCTACAGCCAGGCACTGAGGTACAACCGCATCTGCTCTAACCCCTCAGACAGAGACCAACACCTACAAAATCTCCACCAAGCATTCTCAAAACTACAATAGCCACACGAGGAAATAAGGCAACAATCAACAGAGCCAGACGTGTACCCAGAAACCTCCTACTGCAAGACAAACCCAAGAAAGAAACCAACAGGACTCCACTGGCCATCACATACAGTCCCCAGCTAAAACCCCTCCAACGCATCATCAGGGATCTACAACCCATCCTGGACAATGATCCCACACTTTCACAGGCCTTGGGTGGCAGGCCAGTCCTCGCCCACATGCAACCTGCCAACCTGAAACATATTCTCACCAGTAACTGCACACCACACCATAGTAACTCTAGCTCAGGAACCAATCCATGCAACACACCTCGATGCCAACTCTGCCCACATATCTACACCAGCGACACCATCACAGGACCTAACCAGATCAGCCACACTATCACCGGTTCATTCACCTGCATGTCCACCAATGTAATATATGCCATCATATGCCAGCAATGCCCCTCTGCTATGTACATCAGCCAAACTGGACAGTCGCTACGGAAAAGGATAACGGAACCCAAATCAGATATTAGGAATGGCAATATACAAAACCTGAGGAGAACACTTCAACCTCCCGGCCACACTATAGCATACCTTAGGTGGCCATCCTGCAGCAAAAAAACTTCAGGACCAGACTTCAAAGAGAACTGCTGAGCTTCACGGCATCTGCAAATTTGACACCATCAGCTCAGGATTAAACAAAGACTGTGAATGGCTTGCCAACTACAAAAGCAGTTTCTCCTCCCTTGGTTTTCACCACCTCAAACTGCTAGAAGAGGGCCTCATCCTCCTGATTGAACTAACCTCGTTATCTCTAGCCTGCTTCTTGCTTGCATATATATACCTGCCCCTGGAAATTTCCACTACATGCATCCGACGAAGTGGGTATTCACCCATGAAAGCTCATGCTCCAAAATGTCTGTTAGTCTATAAGGTGCCACAGGACTCTTTGCTGCTTTTACAGATCCAGACTAATACACCTACCCACACTCAATTAGCGGAATTTTGTAACAGTTTATTGTCCATTGCCATTGATGATGAGGCCCATAAATGCCCTTTTCCCTGGCTGTTGCAACACAAGTTATCTTGGTTTACAAATGATTTGTGACAAATGAAGAGAGAAGGAAGATTTTTTGAACACTTCTGCTACAGCAGTTCTTTGCCACAACCACAGCATCCATGAAAACTCAACCCCCAGTTTTATTCTGAGTCGTGGATAAGTTAGACACACTTTGCTCTCTTCACTTAGTGGCTGATTCAAGTACCTCCTTCATAAAGAAATTGTTGGTTACTTTTCAGAGACAATCACTCAGATTCCAGATTGAATTTTCTGCTTCTGAGGAGACAACCACTGCATCATCTCTACTAGAATTTCAGGCACTGATGCTCCTCTCTGAAGTTGGAGGAACGTCATTCCAGAACCTGTGCTTTGAACTCATGTCTTCTTGGCTGGGGAAGGCCAATGGGGGAGCACTGGGCCGAGTGCTAGTGGAGACTGAGGTTGCCTCTTTGAAGAAATGTCTTACAGCCTGTGCTCAAGAAACCAAGAGAGCTGGTGTTAATCTGGCTGGCCCAATGTCATCCTGTGTCAAATTTTCCCTTTGTGATCAAGATGATTGAAAATATTGTGGCAAGACACAATTTTCACAGCACAGGGATAACAAACAATTGCCTTATGAAATGAATTTGAAATTTAACATTTGTTTTATTCAACTTAAAGTGAGTGAATAATTCTAGAATGAATTTTATATCAAGCATGTTCATGGTATTATAGCCTTCCAGGGGGCCAATTAACAATATTAACTCTTTACAAAGGTTGAATTAATTTGTGTTGAAGAATAAGGCCAGAGAAAGCTATGAATCAGTTTGAAGTTGAAGAGAAAAGAATGGAACTGTTGCCAATTTCTGAACAGTATGAAATGCTCACTTGAATTTGTGAAAAAGCATAGAAATAGTTGTTTGGCTAAGTTAGATGAGCATTTGCTAATAGTAAATTTACAAATTAAGTATGAATTAATGAGAATTAATCTTCTTTTCTAAGACACTTATCACCAGATTAGTGCATCTTAAAAGAAGTTTCCAAGCAATTACATTTAGGGTTTTTTATTGCATTTTTTCAGACCTGTTTTCATAAGTTAAAAATAATTTAATTATCTTAATATACAAGTAAAATAACAATTGCCTAGGCTTTAAAGTAACCTAGGAAGCTGTTTCTTGTGAGCATTTGTTTTAGACTGTATTAAGCAATTTTTCCTTTGCACCACGCAAGGCTGGAGAGAAACAGCACAAAATTAGAGAAGTAACTGTTACAACAAGCAAGGAGATATTGCAAAATGCATGGTGGGCATTTTGACAAACTGAATTTGGGACTAATGAATTCAAGGACAAAGTAAAATAGAACATTAGAGATACAAAATGAGTGAAGGTTTGTCATTATGCTGGCCCACTGCACGGGAGTGTATTCTACACACCTTGCAAAAGGAGTGTTTGAATTAAGAATTTAGCTCCCACTCAAGCTTCACAAAGCAGGGTGGGAATGAGATATATATCATAGTACTAATGTAGGGCACAGACTGCGATAGCTCATGTATAGCTTATTGAATTCTCTTAGCCTGAGGACTCCAAGAAACTTACTGTGCCTGAGGTCTTAAAAATTACACTGTAAGAACACTGATTTTGCAATAAACAAGGTGTATTTTAGATCTAATGGATATTTTAAAAGGCAGCTTCCCAAAAATCAGAGAATAGTTATATTTAGCTAAGGTTAGGTGAATAAGACAGCATTTAGTGGTATTAAGCAATTTCTCCCTGCATTTTTGTGGATTTAACTAGACCCAGGACTTGCAAGGGGGAAGGAATGGAAAGAACCACCTCCAGATTTTCCACTTTTAAATATGAAGACACAGCTTCACAAAAATGTAAAGGCAAACAAACTGATTAAACATAAAATACCTTATTACTGAGCTCCAGCTCACACTCCCTGTGTCTACTCTCATTCTGACAACTGTAGATTTTTTTTTTTAAAACCTAGAAGCCTTAGTAACAGATGTCTTTGGATGGTGATACTTTAAGAGTTGACCAAAAAAAAAAAGGCTTTGTGTGGTGAAGATATTAAGAACTGGGTAAAGGTAGACACTGCCTGCAGAGAGAGAAAATGGTTTACCTTTAATTGTCCAGTAAGGATTTAGGACCTGATCCAAAGCACACTGAGGTCAATGGGAGTTTTCCTATTGATTTCTGTGGGCTTTGGATCAGGCCCATATGTTATACAGAGCCACATCCTTGGGCCTATACTCCAGCAAATGACTGACCAAAACTCAAGTACCTTTACAATTTGGGCTCATGACCACTCTTTCCTCAAATACATGAAAGAGGTACATCATGATCCTGCTGAAAGAATGTAGCAGCCCCTGGGGTTTGTCAGCATTAAGGGGCAGACACATGTATCTCTGATTCTTCACAGAAAGTGAGTAGGTAAGGAATCAATCAACTTCAGAAAAAAATCAATTATAGGTAAGCAGTTCTTTTCTCCAAAGTGATTCACAGAAGCTACTGTCAAAGAGTACCTTAAGCCAGAGGCTGTAACTTGAAAAAAAAAAAAAAGGAGGGGTGTGTGTGTGTGTGGAGAGTGGGGAGAACCACAACATGCAGGTTTCAAGCAGCCAAATGGGATGATGATGCCATCTTTCTAACTGCAATCTTCAAGCAAAAGTATTTCATTTAAAATAACTGTTTAAAGAGGCATTTCATAATCCTTGAGGAGGCAGAGAACCGGACACTCTCAGTGCAAAACATGAACAACAAAGAACAAACCTGATCTTATGCTGAACAAATATATTAAAATAGTCAAGAGGAAAATCCTGTGGTCTCACACAGTGTGTCACGCTGCAACATTGGAAGTGAAATCTGCCAAGATGCATTAAGTTATGTTCACAAAATGCCCATCCAGTAATTTGGGCACTGTAGAAAAAATTAAACAATACAGTTGACAGCTAGAACAAGTGACTAGAGATCAGACAATAGAGAGACATGGTTCACATAGAGGTTTGAACATTAAATTATTATCAGAAGAGGCTATAGACGAGATATCCAAAGGCACAAATGGAGATTTTTGAAGTTAATGTGCCTTTGAAAATCTCACGTTTGGTCTCTTCTAATTGCAATGTATGGATAGTCTAGGGTATATTCTTCTTTAGGTAGTCACTAGACTTTGGTATCCAAGACATTCTATAAAGTGGTAATATCTCTCCAGAATGGATATGAAGGGGGGGGAGGAATCTCGACTTGGTCCATAACCTTCCATGATCACCCAAAACCACGTGAGAAAGGATCAAGCCCCTAAGGCCTGAAGTGCTTTAATTCTGTTGGCTGAAGATACTGGCACCAGAAAAAATAAAACCTGTAGAAAAAGGAGCCATGGGGCATTCTAGTGATTCAGTAAGGGCTTCCTTAGCAAAATGATAGTTCCCTCATGACTCCAAAGACCAGGGCTTAGCTGAAAACTAACTATCTTTCATTTTTATGCAGTGTTTTTGTAGCCAGGTTGGTCACAGGATATTGGAGAGACAAGGCGGGTGAAGTAATATCTTTTATTAGATCAACTTCTGTTGGTGAGAGAGATGAGCTTTTGAGTTTACACAGAGCTCTTCTTCAAGAAGAATGTCCAATAAAGGATATTACCTTACCCACCTTGTCTCTCCTCTACCTTCCATTTAAATAAATAGCAAGTTATTGAACTCCAAGAAAAAGAAACCTGGAACCTAGGATGAGAACAATGTGGGAAATAGCAAGGTAGACTATGCTGACAGAAGAAGTATCTACAACGGCTTTCAAAAACTATATTGGAGAGTCAGAGGCAACCTTTCTCCCAGTCAGCAGTGTAAAAAACAGTTTAGCTTCTTTGTTTAAACTATATTTTAAAAAAATCACAAATATTTATTAGCAGTTTGATCAATGATCTGCAAAAAAAGTAACATACCAAATTCCAGTAATTTGTTGAGAGTGTTTTGAATTCCTCAATATTCAGATTAAGTGAGGACTATAGCAAAATTACCACATATAAACTTTTCTTTCTTTCATGTCTCAAACACCCTGCTGTAAATAGCTGACTTTGGCTCCAATGAAACGCCCAATGTGTAATGTTAAAGAGACCACAGAACACTGCTTCAGCCAGCTATGTGAACCACAGAGAGAAAAGTCAAGTAAATTGTTGCTGTGTATGTTTTCCCAAAAATGGTTATTCATACAAGGTTTTAAAACTCCAAAATGCAATAGTAGATTGTGTCCAAGTGATATTTTGGATTAATGCCAAATCATGAAGAAACCATGACTGTTTCTTGTGATGAGGTACTACGTCATTGTGCATTACCGGGAGTATGGTCATCAATGGCACAGTGGTGTCGGGGGTTCTCTAGGTGTCCTGGACCAGCAGTATCACCTAACGGCGATACTCCGGGGTGTAATGCCTGCTGGTGAGAATTCAAAGGCACTATCAGTCACCTAGCAGCGAGAATGGGGAGGGTAGGGGAACCTGGGCCCACCCTACTCCACCAGATTCTGACCCAGGGCCCTTTGAAACATGGTACCCTGACTTAGGAGTCAGGTCACAATACCCCCAAGCACATCCCCTGCGTCGCTTCCTAACCTTGTCCCTTTCACTCTGGTGTCGTCTCCAGGGTTGGACGTGGGGTGTCTCTTGTATCCTTTCTGCTTTGTCTCCGGCAGCTCCTTTGCTGGCAACAGATCCCACGGCCAGCTGACTTCCTGTAATGTAGCTAGGGGGATCTACCCTGTCGGCTTGGAGTCCCAAAAGCTTCCTGGAAGGAGGCTGTTACACACAACCACTCTTCTCCTCCGTCAACCCAGATTGAAGTGAGCTTCTCCCTTTTGAATGAGCCATCTGTTGGGAGGGATGGGGAGGTGTGGCCTTTTGGGCCAAGAACAGTTCTTTAACCCCTGTTTTGCCATCACACATGGCTATTTCCCATTCTAGGGAAACTTTTAAACAGGAGTAAGATTATGGACATATCCTTAAAAAAGTTCCATAGTATCATATGATACAATTAGGTTCCAACTGCTATAGAAATTGCTTTGTAACTTAGAATGTTCAGCTTCCAGGCGGCATCTACATATTTCAAATTAAGTTTCCTAGTACATATTGAACATTTGATCATTTTCAATGAAAAATAAATCTGCAGTGCTCTCTATTTTAAGGACACTAACATTCAGATTGTTTTTCTGCCCTACTTACTCAATTGATTTAGCGGGAGAGAGAAACTGGTTTAGGCAACTTAGTATTTTTGTGTTTTGGCAATTAAACAAATGACTTGGTGAAATGGGAATATGTAATGCCCTTCCTTCATTTCCCTTGCACTTCTTTATAAATCATGCTTCTATAAGCATTTCCCTTTTATTTATTTGTTTGGATGTGAAATTTGGAATAAGCTAGGATTTTATGCAGAAAGTAACCTCTTATTAAACTCTTGGATTGGACAATTGATTCTTTACCATGTCTTTGCAGAGTCATATTTCTTAATACAATTATACCTACTTAATTGGTAATAAGGGCATGTTGCATTCACCATAAACTTACACATCGTTAAATATTTTGTCTGATCATCACTTTGCTGGACAAAACTATTTTCTGTCCCTGTTGACAGTATTATACAGATTAATTAACTGGAAAAAATTGCCCAATTTATTTCAAACAAGTGTCAAGTTGCAAGAAAGCAAAATGTTTCCTAAATTTTATTTGCATTTAGATGTTTCTTATTATTCTGAACTTATTTGGCTTTGGCGTAGGAATTCTGCTGAGTACAGATCAAGTCATTTAACACACAATTTAAATAATTCAAGTAGAGAGAAAATTGTTGTAGTGTCCATCCACTGCAAGCTCCTGCTCATTCTCTGAAGAGATTGGATTGAACTGTTGCTACTTAACCCAGGCAAATGGAGTTCCATGATGTAAAGGAAACAAGCAGCAATCTGTTTATATGCCCAGATACTTATTTCAAGGGAAAACTGAAGAATCTCTTGACATGAAGCCAGTCAGGTGTCTGAGTGGGAAAAGTGACTTGTATTGACTACCTACATGTCTTTTGCTATTGCTGACTAAAAAGAACAAATAGAGTAGGGCAGATGCTCAGCTGGAATATATTGTTATAGCCAGGGCTGGCTCCAGGGGTTTTGCCACCCCAAGCAGCCAAAAAAAAAAAAAAAAAAAGCGCAATCGCGATCTGCGGCAATTCAGCAGGAGGTCCTTCTCTCCAAGTGGGAGTGAGGTACCCTCCGCCGAATTGCCGTCGAATACCTGGACATGACGCCCCTCTCCAGAGTGGCCGCCCCAAGCTCCTGCTTGCTAAGCTGGTGCCTGGAGCCAGCCCTGGTTATAGCTCCACTGAAGTCAATGGAGCAACACCAATGTACAGCAATGGGAGATCTGGCCAACTGAGTTGTATTTAAAAATGCTTAGCAAGAATTTACAATATAGGGACCTAGTTCTGCAGCTGAACATGCTGGCACACAGCTCCAGCTAGGCAGAGCCCCACTGACTTCAGTATGGCAGCCCAGGCTCTGTCAGTTGCAGGACTGAGGCCTAATTGGACACACTATAGCATTTTATTAAAACTTCTTGGGCTATTTTTAAGTTAACCCTTTGCAGAACAGTACTGTTTTATTGTGTACCAGGAACCTATCATTTTGTGAAATTTCGGTGTGTTGGGGGACCATAGGTTTATTGGCATTACACCACAGAAGTGATTTTGAAAGAACTGTTAAACATACATGCACAAACCTCTGTCACATACTAACTGGAAAAATCTTTATAAATATAGTGCTACCCACAGAATTAAAATTTCAAAGCAGGATGCCCAGGGGAAGCTTTTAAACTGCAAGCACATTTTATTCCTTTCTGTGTACTAACAAGATAACTCCATACAATTCATATTTTAGCACAGCTCTGGGAGACACCATCAGCAAGCATGTTACATATAAGTATTTGTTTTAAAAGAAACTTAGATTGTACAAATTCAACATCACCACTGATGTTAATATGATTGTAAGTGTTTTTTTCCCCTTTTGTTTTCTTTTAATAAGAAGAGTCAAAGAATGGTGTGAACTATGGCAGATATTAAAGTCATTGCTGTCATGCACACTGATTTTAATGTGCAATGCAAATCTTATGTATCTAGGTCACCAGATGCCAAATTGCTCCAGCCAATGGGTGAAATCTGTTAACTTTGCCTGAATAGGAGAGCTCTTGCTCTTATTACTACAATGCCTCTCTTCAGCTACTGACTATATTACTGAGGTACTCTCAAAACCCATAGAGGGTGGGAGAGCAGCCCAACACCATGGCAGAGTTTTTTCCCCAAACTCTTTTTTTGCTTTGCAATTCACCTTTAAATCAAGCAAAAAAAAAATCTAATATTTTCCACAATTATGACTGTCAAATTGTACAGGAATTTGCACTGGACACAGAAATATAAACAGTGCTATATATACAATACACATTGTTTTGATTTTATGCCAGCATATATAAAAAGGATATCTGCTTACATATTTGAAAATTTTTAAAGCAAGACCATCATACTTAAAGTTATGTGAAAAACAAGTTGCCCACAAGTTTAATTCCATCCCTATATAATCTACAGTGTAATCAAATAACTTAAGTTTGGATTTTTTCCCTTGACAGGGTTGTGGGGAAATGGAGAAAGTGTGTCTGGTAACATATGACTGATACTGAAAGGATTTCTGAGCTTATAGTTGTGAGAAGCCCTCAAATAAGGATGTTTCTTAAAGGCACTCCTGCAAACACTTATGCACATGGTTAAATTTACAGACAGGAAGATTTTTTAGAAATCTAAAACATACATAAGATCCCAAAAGAGGTAAAAAGTTAAAACCCTTTTTAAAAAATAAAGATACGATACTCAGGCGTGCTGATAACAGACTGAACTTTATTTCTTGGCCACCACTACCTGATGTGAGTCAGAGTTACAAAAGATTTTGACCGGTGTCACGTGACAAGAGGATTAATCTTTGTAACTGTGACCTTTGTCAGGTGACCAAGGCATCTCATTCCACAGCTGTTACATTTAGCATGCCAAGATTCAATATTTTTATGGTCCTTGAGGTGTCAGTCTGGCAAATACACCCGGAAGTCTGCAACTCACATTCTTAGGAATGTAATTTTGTTCTCTTTGCTCTAGATAGTTACATTTTTAAACATTCCCAGTTTTTCTCCTACTTGTGGGATGTTACAAGCAAAGTTCAACCAAACGTTTACAGACTGATCATGAAGAGTGAGCAGAATTTTGTCATGTTACTATCAAACAGCATGAGAATAGGCATTTATCCAAAGAGGAGAGAGGAGAAACTTACTGGAGGACAGCTGAGAAAAGAGGATGAAATAGAATGAAACAGACAAGAAACCTCTCAAAGTTTTAAAAGTGTGATCATACTTTGCAAAGGGATTTCAGTGTGGGCTTTCCATTTTGCCTCTCATTGATTTCAGACCATATTTGTTCAGTTCTCAAATAGAAAGAAACTCATCCTGGGATCAAAAGTTGAGTACCATTTTTTTTTCTGGCTTACAAATCACCACCACTTGGGAACTTTCTGTGAGAGAAACTTTGGGCTTGTCTACAAGGAGCAGCAATGAGCACTATGGGGATATGATTTCTTATGCCAGCTCAAACGGTGTACAAGAATTGTTTTCAATGGCTTTGAAGCACATGCATAAGTGCTTTCCTGAATCAGGACCTATAACTGTATTTGTCAGTAACATAAGCAGATGAGGCTGAATGTACACAGGAAGCAGATCTGTAGGCATGTTAAGAAGGCACATTTTTACATAGTAATTTTCTTGACTATAAATGCAATAGGGTCTTAAAGTGTTCTCTCTCTCATCTCTTAAAATATTTATGAACGTTCAATGAATTTGAGCATTCTATGACCCAAATACCAAGGTATTGCTGACAGCTATTTTTAGACAAACATGGAAATCTTGATGATGTTTGGAAAATGGGGAAAATGTCTGGCAGACACAACAGAGCATGAATGTGACACTGGGATATAGATGTAGAATTTTCAAAATAGGTAGGAGCCGAGAGAGTTGTATCCAGCTATCTACAGTTTGAAAGCTATCAGCTCAGAGTCTTTATGACTAAGAACTGATGTGTGAAACCAATTTTTAAAAGTATCTCACCATCACAGCTACCCTAATATTTTTCTCTTAAACCATTTTTCTTTGCTTATCTTTAGAGATCTGGTATTTGAATGTTTAGCTAAGATCATAGATCATAGAATATCAGGGTTGGAAGGGACCTCAGGAGATCATCAGACTCCCGTGCCATTTTTTTTTTGGAGAAGTCAATATTTACTAACATTTCAGCGCTTCCGTACTCAAAGCAGTTAAAAAAAATTGTTAAATTGCTGTTACTGAAATTATATCTCCCTGGAGACCTTTATTTTCTATTATTTTGAAAAGCAGAGAAAAAACAATTGCTTGTTTGTGAGTCTGACTTATTCACTGACTGAAGTTTTAGAGATTTAGTGGGCTTCTAACTTTGAAACCATGGTGATGACTTTTACAAATACCATATTAACATAAGCTGCAGATTTTGATTTTCTGAAGGGTACCCGGCACTTAATGTCTTTAAACAAGGATTTGTCAATTTTAGCTATATTAATCCTCATTTAAAAGGTTCCGTTAACAAACACTGGAACAAACAAACTCCAGTGAAATGATCTAATCTAAAAAGGAGCATGCTGTTCTATCTGTGGTTCAACCTGCCGTTAGCACATAAAACTATTTGAGGATTTGGCTATTTTAGCTATAGCACACATTCCTCACATAGTATTCCAGGTTACATGAAACAGTAATTGCTGTGTAGCACTCTGAGTGTACATGTAAACAACTGGAAAGCTTCATTTAATTAAAAAAAACCCACAAAACAGAAATATTTTCTATCTTAGGATGTATAGGAAGATTTTATATATGAAGGTTACATTTGTACATGTCCACATCTCTTAATCCTTTTTTGCAAGTGTAACTTATTAATTTTCCTGTTGACTTATTTCCTGTCAAGGTTGGTATGAAAGAATATTTTTCAAAAGGACTAAACATACTAAGCATACTACTTGCTAAATGTTTATTTGCGCCCAAAATTAAGTATTAGAAAGGGTAATGTCAGTGTGTCTCCAGCAAAATTAGACTTGATTCAAATTCCAGACAGTCAGACTAGAGTGCTGCTGACAATCCCTTTTGCTCATATCAGGTAGTATTTTAGTATGCAAGTAGCTCTATGAGAGGCAGATTCTGGCCTCACAAGTTCCCATTAGCATAACCAGTTTAATGTGAGATGCGCAGCAGAGGTAGCAACATCTGTAGTTAAGGTTGCCCAACACTTTCCATTTTAAGACCCTATTTTCAATTGCTTATAACTGCAAAACTTAAACTATTCAGGCTGAAATTTTCCATTCCAGGTCCCCACCTCTGGCTGAATCTTTCTGGAAAGTTTCAGCGAAAATGGTTCAGTTATTTCCAAAAACAATTTAGAGGAAAATATATTGTTTTGCCCATGTTAAAAAATATGGACAACAGTTTCATTGAGATGCTCTAGCATCTCTAATCTTTAGAGCAAGGGCTAAAAATGTGGCAAGGGCACTGACCTGGAATAAGGGAAAATTTGCTGTTCCTGTGAACATTTTCTCAAATTTGGCCAAGTTATAAGGCTCTGAAATATGTCAGTTCACACAAGTAGAGACTTGGAAGAATTTGGCAGCTAAATTATCTGAAGATTCCATCTGCACTGAACATGTTAAATCCCTCACAGCTCCTGGATGCCAACCAGAATGTGCATGCACCATCCCCACAGAGAGACTGGGCATGCTCCAGCCCAGGACTGCAAGGCCTGAGCAGGACTTTTCCTGAAATTGCTCCTTTGGCACCAGGCACCCAAATTGAGAGAAGAGAGATATTGTCCTTTCTCTAGCTGCTGGCTCCCAGGCAGCATGGAAGAGAGGAGGCAGCCTGTTTTGAATGCAGTGGGTTGATGGAGGGGAAAGAGATGCAGGCAGTGGTCTGGGACAGGCAGAATATGTACTAGGAGGTGAAAGGAGGTAGGACAAGGAACTGGGAGGAAGGGAGAAGGATAGAAGCCAGCGATGGGAAATCATGAGCAGGGGCAGAAGCAAAAAGAGGGAAGGAGGGAAGAAGAGGAGTAGGGGAGAATAGCTATGGACAGGGGGATGTACAGGGGCAGGAGCAGTGGACAGAAGGTGGGAACAGAAAGGCATAGGGAGAAGTTGTGGGAAAGAGCTGAAGAGCCTGCAATCACTAGAGCATGCTCCTCTACGCTTCCTGAGTATCAACATTCACTTCCTGTATAGCAAATAGCTGTAAAACCACTGACAAAGTGTGTGTCTCCACCCCCTCCAGTGCCTGGTCCACACAGAAGATAACAGCCTTCTACTAAGATCAGTTACTCTATTAGCATAACATATTAATAAATAACAAAAATTGGGAGGGGGCTTTGGAGGGTGCGGGGAATGTGATATGTATATCAAATTAAGTAACTTCCAGACTGCCAAGATTGAGTTTATAATAAAAGCAACATTGCAGAAAGATTGTATTTCAGAATTACCTTCAGGATAAGCAGCTGGCAGAGCATCACTGATGTCCCTTGATTCTTGATGGATGAAAATTCTGTTAGACTGTGCTAGAAATATTCCTGCTGTATTCTCACTGGCCTTCAGTACTGCACGGACAAGTGAACTGCCCCTGAACCATCCATGCCTGAAGAGAAAAGCAAAGAGAAAATGCTGGCTCTTACATTTCCAGTTTGGAACCATATTGTATTTTATGTGCAGTGAAGTTCACTTCTCTTTCCTTCATTTATCAGTAAATTCTTGCTAGTGGCAGGGTGCTGATGAGAGAAACAAATTTGGAATCTTATGACCAAATGGCTGCAACTTTATTAAACCTTTAAGTTCAGGCAAGCTTAAACCCTACAGGCACCTGCCCTGGCAGTAGTGAGGGGGGAAAGGCAACAGCCATTCTGCTCTGCCACTGATGTCCCTCTCCTGATACTCATGTCCCAAGCATCCTGTTAACCTATGGAGTGATCAAGGCCTGCAGCCCCATCCAAACTACAGCACAGGGCAATTGCCAAGCCTTCTACAAAACAAGCAGTGAATTTTTGCAGAGACAAGAGAACAGAGTATGGGAAGGCCAGCTTCTGCCCAGTGCAACCCACTGGCCAATCCCAGCATATATTAGAAGCACTGGGATAGATTAAATCAAACTTCCTAGTAAAGGAAGGATGCCATTAGCAAGTGGTCACAATGATGCCATCTGGGGTTGTGGCCAGCCCTACACTCACTCTGCACTCACCAGGTGGCAGGAAGTTGGGCTACCCAGCCCCAACCCACTCCGCTCTGCTGGTGAGTACTGGGGGGGCAGTTTCCCCTCTGCCCTCCAAGCCTGGGGAGGAGATGGAGCAGTGGGGAAGGGGCATGGGATGAGGGAAGCTGGGGCAGGGGGAAGAGGCAGTGGGGAAGGAAGGGGTGGGATGGGGAGGAGATGGAGCAGTGGGGAAGGGCATGGGATGGGGAAGAGAAGGGGGCAGGGGAAGTGGGGGTTGGGGGAAAGAGGCGGGGGAAATAAGGGGGTCGGGTGGGAAGGCGATGGAGCAGTGAAGAAGGGGCAGGGGGGAAGCAGGAGCCCAGTGTGCCCCAGTGTGCCTTGGCAGAAGCTGGGGCTCCTCTGTTAAGCAGGGCCATCGAACCTTCACCCTGAGAAGTCCCATCTCCTCTGCATCTGTACCACCCTGATGAGCCCCCCAGACACCTTCCCCACTGAGCCCCAACCACCTGCACCTAGACCTCCCCTGCTCAGCGCCAAACACCTTCACCTGGATCCCCTGCAGAGTCCCATTGCCCCTGCACCTGGAACCCCCCAATGAGCTTCTGTTCATCCAGATCTCGCACTGAGCAGCCCATACCCAGATTGCCCCACAGAGAGCTCTCGTACTCCCACCTGGATCCCCCACACCAAGTCCCTCTGCATTTGGATCCTGCTGCTGGGCTGAGCCTGCCCACCCACACCTGGAGCACCTGACACAGGGGGACAGGGCCCCAGGGTGTTTCTGGAGCAGGCCTGGCCCTTGCACTGTGTCAGGATCAGGTGCAGCCTCACTGCCAAGTCTCTGTCCTGGGGTGGGGTCGGGGGGAGGCTACAGGGTAATCTTCCACCTCCATGCAACCAGTGGTCTGTGCTCCCCACTGCCATGTTGGAGCCTCCACATTTATTTATTGACAAATAAAATTTGCAGAATTTTAAAATATTGTGCAGAGAATTTTTAATTTTTTGGTACAGAATCCCCTCAGGAATATGGGGTGCTGTGCAGCTGTGATGGTGGGACTGCAAGAAGGTGGTGGGCAGTGGGGAGGTCTATGGGTGGCAGGTGCTGGTGTGGTGTGGTGTGGTGTGGTGTGCAGGCTGCTGTGCAGTTGTGGTGGGAGGCGAGCAGGGGAGGTCTCTGCGAGGGCTGGGCATAGAGATCTGTGGTGGAGGTCACTGGGTGAGGGTCGCTGGGCATAAGGGCGGGGTGCTGGGCAGGGCGGAGGTACCTGCTCTCAAGGAGAAGGGGGATGCTGGTAGTACAGCGCTGGGCAGGCCAGTGTGTGTCTAGCAGCTGCAGGTTGGTATACAGAGTCCTCCTGCTGGGCTGCACAGAGCAGGGCTGCTCTCGCCGCACTGTGCCTCATTGCCCCCAGCCTATCCTTCACTCTGGAGACTAACCATCCCACCCCCTTGCACCTTGCCCCATGGGGGCCCACAAATATGTGGTGCTGGGCCCATAAAAAGTTAATCTGACCCTGCCTGCTGTCCCCCTGCCCTTAGTTCCCAGGGCTGGCTATGATGGCTGGTACCCTTGTATAATATGAATTAGTTATGTTGGAAACCACTTTGCATGCATCTCATTTAAATGGACTATGGTTGAAATGAGTAGGACACGTACGAGACTTTAAGAAAACCTTTCATCCATTTCTGTGTCATTATTGGAGTCCTTACTGCTATTATTAGCCCTGTTTATTGTGGTAGTGGCCAAGGGCCAAACAAGGATGGGGCTCCGGTGTGCCAGGCACTGGACAAACACAGAGCAGTAGCTGGTCCCTGTCCCAAGGAGCTTACAGTCTCAGCAGACAAGACAGATACAGGATGGGGGAAGGGGCAGAACACATCAGCAGAATGAACAATGTGATGGCAGCAAACTGCATGTCAGTGCCACTTTTTTAATGTTTTGGGTGAGGTGATTTGCTTAGTAGGGTGTTGGCTAAATGAAAAGTGAAAGGAAGGCAGGGCAGGGGGACAGGGCTGGGGAGAAGTAAGGAAGGAGGGGCAGGTGTTGTGTGAAGCTGAGGTGAAGAGACTGTGAGGGAGGTGGATGGTTGGCGCAAACAGTCTCTGCCTGCGCTAACTGGTTGTCAGAGAACATTCTACAATAATGGCTGGGGTGTCCACAGGTGGACAAGGTTCCTGCTCAGCTGCTCCTAGCGAATGGAGTCCCTGTCTGGCTCTTCTCTGCATTTCTTCCCCAGGGCTCCAAGGCGGTGTGGAGAGCAGGCAGCAGTGGATCCTAGAGCCCCCAGAGCACTGGGAGGAGGAGAAGTGACTCAGATTGGGTCCCATTTTACATAAAACACACACAGTGCAGCAGTCCCTGCTTTGCTGATTCTGTCCCTGGAAGCTGTAGCCTTTTGCTGGCTCCTTTCTTCAGTTTTCCTGCAAGGCCACATGGTGGAGGGGAGGAGAGGCAGCACCTGAGCCACAACACCCCTCCACACCCAAGATGCCCACTCTAAGCCTGAATTTGGAAACTACGTTCTGAACAACAATTTTGAAGGACAGGGTGGGAAGATAAGGAGACAGATGAGTCAGAATAGAAGAGCCTACACTCTTTGATCCCCCACTCTGGTGATTACGGTGGAAAACTCAGCAGATGGAAACAGCAGTCCTGCTATCAATCATTATTTTGTAGCTTTCAGGCCACATGCTGTCAGGCTTCATTTCTGGACTCAGGCCCTGAGAGCAGCCCTCTTGTTAGTTAGGTAGATTTACTGGGCTGGAACACATCAATGAAAATGAAAGTATTTAGTGCATGCCCCCTTGTTCTTGTATCAGGAGAACAGGTAAATAGTGCCTCCCATAAATCACAAGTCTCTCTTGTTAGCCTTATGACCAGGTGTAAACTACACATCTGTTTATTTGGGGGCTACAGATGTGCCATTAAAAGTGTACAATACTCAGTATAAAATGGATTTTTTTATTTTACCATAAGGATATCGATAAAGGACTTTGGTAGAGGAAGGACAATGGCTATTGTCTTGAATGTTGGAAAGGCTAACATATGAACTGTAATTTTATAGCCATGTGTCAGCACTGCACTGTTTTGTCATGCAATTTCATTGTTAGTTTTTCTCTAACTTACAGAAGTTTTATGCCATTATAACCCCGTTGGCTTCAGTTGAGTAATGTCTGAATTACACCAGTTTAAGTGAGATCCCACTGTATTTAGTAAAGATCATTTGAGTAATTCCATGTGACTCTAGGCTTAACTATCTGAATGAATTTAAAATGTAATTTAATTGAAAAAAATTTATTTAATGGTTTAAAATCACTAGTGTGCTTTGGGAAAACATTGATTACAATATGAAGGGCTATTAATTTTCCACTTCTAGGAAAGATCTTACTATAGTTGGAGTTTCACAAAACTAAAACAAACCAATGCAATCAGAATCCAGGCAGATATTCCACAGCACCTGATTTTTTTTAAAGAATATTTTGAGAGCCCTCGCAATATGAAAGCACAACACATACAATTTAGGATCAGACACATTTAACCCTGAATTTCTTAGCATTTGGAGGACAAAGCCAAATCAGTGATACATCTTTTAATAGGTTTCCTGTTGAGATCTGTTTTCTGGGGAATTGCTCTTAAGCCTTCACTCCTGTGAAGTTTTAGGAAGACAGTTTAATTGACTTACTCCTTACTGGAAAGGATTTAAAAACTGAACAGGCACATGCACAGAGTTGAGAGTTGAAATAGATTAAGATAAAGTTCATGTCAAACATAAGCAGTGATGACATTACTGCAAGGGGAAAACAGAGACTATACTTGTTTGATTAAGTGCTATGGTAGAAACCATATTTTTGTACAAGTCTGATTCAAATCATTCCCTGTAACAGGAAGTGTGGGCCAGATTTTCAGCTGATGTATAATGACTTCAATGGAACTGCACCCATTTACTCCAGTTGAGGATCGAGCTCTTTTTTTTGCTAGTTATGTGTGCAGAGAAGAGGGTGAGACTGAAATCAGACACATTTACAACACTTCACGGACCAGATAATTGGAAATGCTTCTGCAACAGAAAATTCAGGAAGACTGTGAATTGCATAGGATAAATACCATAAAGAACAAGGAAGTTACCATTTTCATTGCACTTGCCTGCCACTGGTCAGCATTTTAAAAAGATCAAATGGATGTGTGTGTGTCATCTAGGGTAAACTCTAAAGTTTATTCCAGAGGCTTCTGGTATGGTTTGAGATATGATTAGAGATATGAAATCAGCTAGATTCAGAAACTGGCAAACATGACATTCAGCCTGGATAAGTCATTCTATTTGTTTTCCCCATTAGTATGATTTCCAATGATTCTATATTTAGTGAATATGATTTAGTATTCACTAAATATGGCTATGCCATGCCTCTGCTGCTGCTACCCATGATACCACAGCTACATGACTATTTATATTCACACTAGCTCTCTGACAGCTGGTGAAAGTATATGTACCCAAGCAGGGGAATCGTACCCTTAGCTTGCAGCATGGAGGTAGTCTGCGAGAATTATGTCAATTCTTATCTTCATATTAACAGGTGTTTGTAAAAGTCAGAGTCAGAGTAACCAGTACTGCAAGAAAGTTTCCTCCCCATCTGTGTCCAAGTGAAGTGCAATGAAAGTTTCAAACTATTAACGGACATGAGGTATTTCCATACAGACCTGGAAATGCCAGTTTCTCCAAGGAAGACAGACAAGACTAAAAATAGATATAGGGGCACTTCATTACCTCCACTTACACTGGCCCATCCCAGAATGGGTTAGTCATTTCCTGCATATCTTTGTTATCTTATGACCAGGTATTTCATGTCAAAAGTGCTCAACATCAGAAGAAAAATTGCTGAGTTTCTGTCACTTGGTGATCCAAGGTGAAACTTCACAGCACTTGGATAGTGAAATTAGTGCCTCTTACTTCCTGTCACATGTCAGTTACCACAACACAAAAAAACGAAGTTTATTGAGTACGTTTGTGTTGGATCAAGTTGCCTTAAAGACCTACACAGAAGATGTAACTTAATTAAAATACCGCCTACCTTTTATATTGTGATTTTCATTCGTAGATCTCAAAGTGTTATGTAAGAGTTAAGGATCATTATCCCCAATTTATATATGGGGAAACTGAGGCACCGTTGCCACAGTCTCCCAGCAGGATAGTGGCAGCACTGGCTAGAACTCAGGTCTCTTGAATCTGAGTCCTATCCACTAAGCCACACTGCCTTAAAGCCTTCCAGCAGGATGGCTATGAGATCAACTGTCAACATTCTCTCAAAACCTCTGTTTTTGTAGTTAGCATCTACATCCATAGACAATTTGAGAGAACAGAAGCCAGGACCAAAGAGATATTTTTCCTTCTCCATTCTCCACAGTAGACAAGCATGACTGTGTGTGCAGGGATGTTGTGTTTTTTTTAAAATAAACACATCAATTTTGGGGCAAAGTGCAAAATACAATCAATTGATAATAGCGAAGCCCTATTACTGCTTTGTGGAAAGCTGTTCTCTTGTCATAGCTAGTGTTTTCTCTACTAGCTTAGTTGCACAAGTAAATTGGTTGGATCCATTCAAAACTATACAGCTATAAAGTCAACGAATGTATGTTACAGCCTCTCTCATTAGTGGGACCACTGCAATTAATCTCCTAGCCTCATAGGTACCAACTCTGTGTGTGCTCCAGGGCCTAACTACCCACTGAAAAAAAATAAGGGGTTCTCAGCACCCGCAGGGCCGGATTAATCTTTTATGGGCCCCAATGCCCAAACCATGGCCCTGCCCCCCGCTCTGCTTGTGCGCCACCTCGAGGCCCTGCTCCTGCCTGGCTTCTTCCCTCAAGGCCCCATCTGCCACTCGCATCGGGGGGGGGGCGGGGGGAAGAAGAGGGCAGAAAGGAGAGGATGGCACACATACATACACAAAAGTCAGTGCCTGAACTGCAGACACTGAGATGGTCTTAAGGAGGACTAGAAACAGGGAGGAAAATATCCTGCTAAAGGAGAAGCCCAGTGCAGAAAATGCACAGTAGAGCTCACAAGGTTCTAAAAGTGCAGGAACTGCTGACGAGACAGTGAAGAATGGTTTAACAGAGTACATAGCAGGGACCTGTCAGTTTAGCAATGTAAAAAAATAAGCATGTCCATGTCTGGTGCAGACCTAAAGAGATGCAATGAAATATGTAGGAGGAAAAGGTCTCCCCACCACAGAGGGGAGAAACCCTGATCCTCTGGTTGGTCTTGTGCTGGCCACATAGGAAATCTCGTTAGCCTTTGGACAGCTTTAAACTCCACAATTGGTGACAATCACAGAAGGTCTCCCAGCTGTAAATCATAGTGTACTCTGGCATATGGGGCTCTATAACTGCTGAGGATTCCTGTACGGCAGAAAACAGCCAAAGCTTGCCCAAGTTTAAACCAGGAGACCCAATCCTAAGAAAACTAGATGGAGAAAAATATTGGATAACACCAGCTGTTGTCACTAGACATAGATAGTACCTTACACTCTTATTTGATCAAGATAGATCAAGGTGCTCACTAGAGAAGAAACAGGTAGGTTCCAAACCCAGCTGAATTCTCATGTGACCATAGTAGCAGTACTAAGCATACCATGGCCTTATTAAGGTAATAATCCTGCTGAGAAAAGTCATAAACCTACAGAACAGAGATTTGGGATAATCCAAGAAAAAACAATAGAAGAAAAACCTCCTCCCCTCCACGACAGAAGCAGAAGCGGCTCCAGGTCCCAGCACGCCAAGCGTGTGCTTGGGGCGACATGCCGCGGGGTGCTCTCTGCCAGTCGCCAGAAGGGCGGCAGGCAGAGTGCCTTCGATGGCATGCCTGCGAAGGGTCCGCTGGTCCCGCAACTTCGGTGGACTTCCCGCAGGCGTGCCTATGAAGGGTCCGCTGGTCCCGCGGCTTCAGTAGATCACCCCCCCATGGCATGATGCCATGTTGGGGTGGCAAAATGTCTAAAGCCACCCCTGGACAGAACACAATCAAATTTGGATGAGTGGTGGTGTTGGCAGCTCATCCAATCTATAATTTATTGTTGAATGTTGATTCTTGTTTAACAAACCAAAAGGAGGGAGGGAGAGAAAGATGTGGCGATAGCATACTTTTAAAAATTGTAACAGGATGGAGGGGGAATACGGAAAATTCTAAAAGAAAGCTCAACAGTGAAGCAGAAAGAGGGGGAGAAACAGAGAGAGGCTTTAGTGAATGGATTATAGTGTTTTTTATAGGACCTACTGACATTAAGTCTAGCTTCACTAGCAAGAATCTAAATTATTTAATGTTCTTAATAGCCCACATAACACTGACGTACCTAGTTTGCAACTAAGTTAGCAGAGCAGAAATGTCACTGTTCCCTTTATATGGGTTATCAATTCTCTCCGCTCCCCCTAAATCTGTATCTTAATAATTGCACAGCAATCTCTAATAGAATGTTTGTGTCAGTTAATACACAAGCTATTTTGAAAGTTGTCTCCATTACAAAATAATATTTCTCTTAGAATGAAAAGTATGTTAGAAACATGACGATGCATCCACTCCTGCAGATTTTTTGATATTTTGATATTTTCTTGACAAAATAGACCACAAGGTTCTAATTAGGAAGCAGCGTGATGTCCATTCAGCTAAACAGAAAAAATCAGTACTCTCAGCTTTGGCAAACTTTCCAGCCTGGAGCAGTCCTTAACATGCACAACAAAATGCTGATCATCACATTAATTGTGGCCCATGATTCAGCTTTCCAATTATACTCCACCCTACTTCAGTTTCCAAATCCAGGAAAAGAGATAAAAATGTATTGTTAAAAATTAAATATTGGCTTTAGAGCTAACACAGGGAGTCAGCTTTTGAAAACAATAGCTTTGAGAAATACGAAAGTATTCAGCCTAGCACTTTTGGATTATTGTCCGCCTACAGAAATTCATATAAATGAATCTTTCAGAATGCACTTAGTCTGGAGTAGAGCTACCAGGGAATTAGCATTTACGGCTCTTTTGTTTTGTTGGAGGTACTGATTTCTAACACTGCCGAGCAGATTTGAAGTTTCACCTTTACTCAAGTGGGGAAGGAGGAGGGAAATCCCCCAGACTTCAGTAGTTCCATTTGTGCTGTTGCACAGTAACTTATTCAGGGTAGTTCCTAAAGCTGTATTCATAGGAAACTTACCAAAATTGTAAGAAGGAAAGTGAAAGAGATGGAGGGGGACAAGAAGTGGAAAGTCATTGGGAAAGTGGGTTTTAACTGAAATTAACAGAATTGGAGGATGACTGGTCTTGTAATTAAGGTAAAAGATGTCAGGAATCAGAGCCTGCAGCATAGCTAGTCTCCAAGCAGCCTCATCAGTACAATTGGCCTGCACTGGGCTGCTTTATTGGCCATGTTGGCTGATTGGCTACAGGGACCAGCACGCTGACTCTTCAGCCAGCAGTAGGAGCAGCTTGTTGGCTTTGCAGCACTCATGCCCACCATTGTGCCAGCTCTTGTGTTACCTTTTCCTACTGCTTGTGCCTTGCCTCTGTCCTGCCCTTGCCTTGAACCTTTCCTTGCCTGATACCCTGTTCACTCCAGTTCCTGACCTCTGGTTTGCCCTTTGACTTTGGCTCCTGATTACAGATTCCAGTTTGACCCTCAGCACTGGTATCCAGTTCCTGCCTTACAGTTTGACCCTTAGCTTTGGCATCAGACTGATGCCTGCTCCAATAACTGGGCTAGACCACCCTCATCCTGGTCAGCTGGCAAAGGGAACCAGGGGAGCTGGGTTATGTTTCTGACTGTGTCAGAGTTTCTTTGTGATTATGGACAATTCTCTGTTTCTCAGTTTCTACTTCCATTTGTGAAATGAGGACAGTGCATCCCTACCTCACATGGATATTGATAAATGAAAAGTACATGGGGGGAACCTTCTTATCTAAAACAGTAAGGCAGGAAATTTACTGTTAAACACTGTGGGTGAAATCCTGGCCCCAGAGAATTCAGAGGAAAAAAATTCCTCATTGACTTCAATGGAGCCAGAATTTCATCACTGGACTTGCAGAAAATTATTGATTCATACCTGGTGAACATATATATGTCTCTCTCTAGATCTACATCGTTTCATGAGCTTCACCTAGTTAATATCATCCTGGGAAGTGTCACTAGGCTATCAGCAGGAGTTTAAATAATGGGAGTAGCACAGAAACTGAGTTGTTGAATTACCATTGGCTGACTTTAATTGTCATACGATTCTCTGCAACCACAAAACATTTCAGCAACTAAACTC
The DNA here is from genome assembly GCF_007399415.2 of Gopherus evgoodei. Classification (NCBI taxonomy): domain Eukaryota; kingdom Metazoa; phylum Chordata; order Testudines; family Testudinidae; genus Gopherus; species Gopherus evgoodei. Next base: position 37,707,136 of record NC_044330.1, on the reverse strand, counting down.
TATTTCAATGGCAAGCCTCCCATTGATTTCAACAGAGCCAGGATTTCTCCCCAGAGAACTAAGTTAGGAAATCTATTGCATTATAACTGCTTATTAACATTAATAGAATCGCAGGGTTTAAGGCCAGAGGGGAGCATCATATCATCTAGTCTGACCTCCGGTGTATCACAGGCCACCAACACCACCTGGGCCCTGCACACTATACCCAATCACCAAAATTAGACGCAAGTATTACTGTGCACAGTAGATGAGACTTATTTGTCACAGGGAGAGGACAGGAGAGACTGAGGTGTATCAATGGCCAAGGCCCCTGAAATGGCAGGGAACTGATGAACGGAGATATGTGCAGATAATCCTGGCAAGTGACCCACACCCACATGCTGCAGAGGAAGGTGACTCCTTCCCCCAAAGTCCCTGCTGATCTGACCTGGGGGGGAAATTATTTTCCAATCCCACATATGACAATCAGTTAGATCCTGAGCATGTGAGCAAGAACCAAGCAAACAAGCACCTGAGAAAGACCATGTATTAATACTTCTCTCTCTACTGGAAATAATTTGCCTGATGCATTGTAGGATTGCATTTTCCTTTTTTCACAGCTGCATCACACTGGTGGTTTATAGTCATCCTGTGATTGATCCACACATCCAAGTCTGACCCTTCCCCGTCACTTCCAACTAATGAGCCCCCCCCAATTTGTAGCAGAAATTATTATTAGACCTTATGTTCATAACTTTGTATTATTAAATTCCATCCCATTTCTGTCACTCCAGTCCTCCAGGTCATCAACATCTCAGGTATCACATTGATGATGCCCCCAACAAAAAATTTTGTCAACAAAAAATTTCATTTGATATTGTGCCATGATCATTAATAAAAATATTGAGTAAAAGTTGTTCCAAAACTGATCCTTGAGGAACTCCACTAGTAACATCCTTCCAGTCCAATAATTCACCTTTCAGCACAACCCTTTAACCAGTTCCTTATCCACCATATAATGCTTGTACTGATCTCAATCTTCCCTAATTTAATTCATAATTTTCCACCTGGTATTGTATCAAATGCTTTACTGAAGTCAAGTAGTTTAGAGCCACTGCACTTCTCATATCTAAAAAAATCAGTTCTTGTCTAAAAGAAGGAAATTAGGTTAGTCTGGCATGTTAGTAAACTCATGTTGCATTACAACCCCTTTACTATTTAGCTCTGTGGATTTAATTATTCTTTTCTTCACCGTTTGTTCTAAAACCTTGAATACTATTGAAGCCAGACTAATACGTCTGGAGTTGCGTGGATCACTTTTTTCCCATTTCTTAAATATAAGTATGATGACATCGGCTGTTCTCCAGTCACATGATACTACTCCCAAAATAGATAGATTAAAAACAAATCCTTGCTACCAGATTAGCAATCTCATGTGCCAGTTTTTCAGTACTGTAGAATAGAAACTATCCAGTCGCCCTGATCTGAGTGCACTAAGCTCTTAAAAGGTTTTCTTCTACCTCAGATGAGTGTATGAAAATGGAAATGACCACACTTCCGTCCGCCGTTCTGCCTTCATGCCCACATTCCACATTATCATCCTTATTGAAAACTGAGGGGAAATATTCTTTTAGTTTTTAGACTATGTCTATATTACCTTTAATCTCCTTTCCATTCAGACTGTATAGTGACACAACCTCATCCCTCCTTTTTTATATATATAGATAGCAAAAAAAGTTTATTATTTTAATTTCCTTGGCAAGAGAAAATCTGGCTTAATTTTTAGAAATTCTAACTTTAATCCTACATTTTCTAATCTCCAAGATATAGCTTTCTTTGCTGATCAATCTCTTTTTCCATTCTCTGTTGGGTCTCTGCTTACTCCTAATGACCTTTCTGAGATGGGTATTTATTCAGCTGGTCTGCAGCATTTCTCTACAGATTTTTTTTCCCCTTGCTTGGGATGCAAATTTCTGACAGTTTTTGTGTAGTTGATTTGAAGAAATTCCAATCCTCCTTCCACATTTAAATCCCTGACCTCTTCAGTCTAGTGGACTTCTTTAACTAAATCCCTTAATTTCCTAGTCTTCCCTTTTGAAATAAAAAACCACAACAGTTAACTTGGTTTTAATTATCCTTCTATTTAATTTAAACGGAATCAACTCATGATCACGTGAGCCAAGGTTATTCCTATAACCCATCTTCTATGATGTGCTCACTACTTACCAAAACTAAGTCTAAAATTGCATCACTCTTGTTGGCTCAGTGACAATTTGATGAAGAGAAGTGTCATCTACCATGTCTAAGAATAACTGGACTTAACAGTATTAGTGGCATTTGTCCTCCAATTTATACCCAGGAAGTTAAAATCTCCCCTTTCTGACACAATTCCCAGATATTTCTCTCTCTATATTTCTCTCTCTAATAATATTAAAGAGATCTGTATCCATAGCCAAGACTGACCCTGGGGATCTATAGCAGATCCCTAACACTATCCTAATAGAGTCTGGTACAATCCTTCCCCAAAGATTTTGACCCAGACAGATTTGGTTTTGTCCATACTATCACTTCTTATTTCTTGTACATTAATGTACCATGCTACCCCATCACTCCTAAACTACACATACCCTTCAATACTTGTATCCTAGTCAGGGCTGGCTTTAGGAACTGCGGGGCCAGATTTAAATACCTGGTGGTGGTCCGGGTCTTCGGTGGCAGTGGGTCCTTCCTTCACTCTGGGTCTTCCGTGGACCCCCCGCTGCCGAAGACCCGGATTGCTGCCAGGTGAGTAAAAAAAATTAAATAATTAAAAAGGCGCCAAAGGCGCGGGGCCCTCTTAGGCACAGGGCCTGATTCCAGGGAATTGGGGGAATCAGCCTAAAGCCAGCCCTGATCTCAGTCATGAGTCCTATTCCACCAGGTTGCTATAATCCCTATAATATCCAGTTTGGCCTCCTGCGCCAGTAGTTCCAGTGCCTCCATTTTATTGCCCAGAATTCAGTCTTTTCAGATGTTTCCCTTAGGTCTCCCCCAGTTTTCTAGCCAGATTAATTATAATCTTTTCACTAACTGTCTAACACCAAACTGACTACTACTCCACTCAATATTTGTACTTTCTTTCTCCTTATTGTCCATGCTCTTACCTTGTGTTGTTAATAAGATAGAGAAAAGGCAGAGAATGGGATAATGAGAATTGTAAGGCAGGCTTTATGGAGAAAAACAACCTAATTTAACAGTTTCAGTTGTATTCAAAGGCTTCAGAGCCAGCAACAAGGTTTCTTCAACAAAATCTGCATTTTGTTGAAGAAATTCTCATTTCCGCAGGAACTTTTTTTCACATTGTGGTTAGATGGTGCTTTAACAATAAACAGGGATCTTCGCTGTAAGGGATTTTGGATACTGTCAAAGCAAGCAATATTTTAAACCTACAACAACCCTTAACTAATTGCAAAAGTCAGGCCAGACAGTACAGAAAGACTTGAAGCCGATTTTTTGACAGATTGGGACTATGCCTTGAGTAAGGATGACACAGCATGGGCCTTTGCAAAGAGACACAGATTCCAACTGACATAAGCTAAAGCTTTTCATCACTCTGAAAAGCCTGTAAACTGCATTTGAAAAACCTACCAAACTTCTTCACTGTATGCATAATATGCAGTTTATGAACTAAAACCAACACATTAAAGGGGAGATATTTCTTATTCTTTCTCTCTCTTGAAGCTGTCATTAAAACACAAGGGGAATGTGAAACTGCAGCCTTTTCCTATTTCTGATCCAATATTACAGATTGAAAACATACATGTCAGTTTTCAGAGGAACAAGCAGCACTAACACTAAAACCTGTTTAGAATTCATTTTTAACTGAGTCTAGCTTAGGTTTTCAGTAATGTAACTGGAAATTATTTTAAAAAACACACGATTTTATTTTCCAAAAGAGAAAAAATTATTCTTGTGCTTATCAACCAAGAGATGTTAATAGCACAGTTAAACATGTGAAAGTTGATCAGCACTGAACTTACAGACCTAATGGCTAGTAAACTCATTAATGCAACAGGAATGTTTAGAGAAATACAGAAAACAAGTTACAGCGACTGTTCCTATGAGATATTCTAGAGACTGAGGCCTGGAACTAGAGGGTGCAAACTGTGCATTGCCTTAGCATGTAATCCTTGGAACAGGAGTCACCATTACTGTCCCCATACGTTCCAACATGGTAACGCAGCTACAATACAGGGCCTGGGTTTTATCGTTGTGCCTTTCCCGGGTAGAGGTGGTCCAAAAGTAGCTTGGAAGCCCTAGAACCCTGGCGGAGACTCACGCTAGCCCCACGGGTTGCCTCTGCCAGTGCCACAATGGCCACACAGCTATCTTTAGTACACAAGTGCGAGCCCTGCTGGCACAAGTCTATCAACCCTGGGCTGGGAGGCTTGCCCACCCCTCTGCAATGTAGAGATACACTGGGAGCCCTGTTCTGGTGCAGGGGACCTAGAAAGAGGGCTGCCAGGTCTCCAGAATGCTCAAGGGGCCTCATCAGTTTTGTTTCAAAAGTCATTAGAAAAAATATGCTCTCCATGTTTTTAGATGACATATCAGAATTCTCATTCTGTGGAAAAATTTGAAATAAAGATTTTAGTCCAATGAACTTTTTAAAAAAAAATGGAAATTTCCCACAAACTGAGAATTCTTGATTTTGATCAGCCCTACTTCTGGGTGTCCTGATAACAAAGCCCTCTCTGGCCATAGTCACCCCATTTGGCTAATTCTAGGCACCTCAGTGGATTGAGATCATCAGGTACTTTGGGAGCTCATAGTGGCTTTTACTACAAAAGGCCTGCAGCCTAGCTTCTTACTCTATGAACCCAGGAATGAGACAAGGCCTGGATATGTATAGGCTTTAGAAAACTACCCTATCAAGTCTGCAGTTCCACAGCATTCTCATTTCCTTTGATGGGAGGTGGTGGGGAGACAGGCCTCAGTTTAACTCTCCGTTGGGGGAACACCACTGGATGAGTCCAAGCCACAATGTTTGATCTCATTCCAAACTTTGAATAAGGGGTTTTAAATCCTGGCCCAGATCCTTAAAGAGTGTCAAAAGCAGTTTATTGTAAACATAGATAATATATAGAGTTACTGTTTATGTGCCAGAAGGGTTTCATTTGAAATCCTACATTGATTCAAAAAAGAAAAAAACAAAAACCAGAAAAGAAAAGAACTGAACAATTAAGAGCCCCATCCCCCAATCAATAAAACAAAAGTTCTCCCTGGAGCTGCACAATACAAATGATCTGGAATTCATAATGGTACCATCTGCCTCCTTTTAAGATGTGATCAATCACTCTGAAATTTTAAACACTAATAGTTTCCTTTATCCAATAACTATGTCCAAATCAACTTGTTTTAAACAGCTGAACAGAGGACACGATGGCCTTTTATGATACACAGGGCAGCTCCATTAAGAACCTTGGGGTATAAAAGCTCCATCAGTGTGAATGTCCATTGAAAACTGTCAATAAACCACTGAGTTCCCCTATTTTTGCAACTCTTGTGGCAAGGCAGATACTTAATTTTTGAAGAAAACCACTGGAAGGTTTAGGTCCTAAATTGTTACCAGGTTTTATGTGGTCATGCAGTGGGGTGCATTTTGGCGGAAGATAAGGACTATTTCCTCCCCTTAACATAGTCTGTGCATAGGCTGCCCAGAATCACAGCCCTTGCACAGGGCTGCTACTGAATTGCTTCATCTGAACATGTTCTCATAATAACACCCCCGCATCCAGAAGCAACTTGACAAAAAGTAGTAGGGAGCAGGGGATCCCTCCCTCTCTAAACCAGCCAACAGAGTGAGCCAGTTGTGCAGGGGGCAAGGGTAAGAGGAGAGAAACACGAGGGTGACCTTGGTGGAGCGGGGGTTGCCTTCCTCTGCAGCATAGGCTGGAGGTCACTTGCTAGGATCATCTGGCTATAGCTCACTACATATGTTCCCTGCCACTGCGGGGCCCTCCAGCAGTGGTTCACCTTGGGATCCCTCCTGTTCTCTGCAAACAATAGTTTAGTCTCCAGAGGGCTGTGAAATACAGGAGGTGAGACAAGATGATTTGGTGGTCCTTTCTGGCCTGAGCTCTGTGATTCAATCACTTTGCTCCTCACAGCACAATTAATGAGGAACTGGTTCTCCCTCTGGGGCACTATGGCTCTGCACTGCCCTTTACAACAGGCTGTTCCTAAAAGGCACAATTGACCCCTTAACTAGGAATAAAAAATTCAAAAGATCACTCAAACTTTGCCAACTGGTTAAATGCAGTCCCCAGCTGCACTGCCAGTATTGTGCAGCAAGCCATATTAATAACCCATCTAAAATTCAGATTTATAAAGGCCACGTCTACATTAGTGAGCTGACAGCAGCATAGCTGTACCGATGCAGCTGCGCTGCTGTAAAATCACTCATGTAGCTGCTCAGTGCTGACAGCTGAGAGCTCTCCCGTTGACATAATTAAACCACCTCCAATGAGTGGCGGTAGCTATGCCGACAGGACAGCATCTCCCACCAACATAGAGCTGTCCACATTCTGTCAGTGTAACTTATGTCACTCAGAGGGGTGTCCCTAAGTAACATACCTTATATCAACAAAAGTGCTAGTGTAGATATTCCCAAAGTATTGGTGAAGCTACCAATGTTTCTGCATTACCCTGGTCTGACAAATCTTGCAAAAAAGATAAAAAATATTTGCTTTTATTTCTGTTCTCAGAAGATGAGTAAGCAGTCCAAAAAAGGGCTTGAATATAGGATTTCTTATAACCATTTGGTACCAGACATGCCCTCATCATTGGCTTGGAACTAGTCCATACAGAACAAGTAGTGGTTTGTTCAGACTGGCAATAAACTGTTTATTTTCTTAGACAAAAAAGTTGAATCATTGGCAAGTTCATGATTCTTTTCCCCTCCTAATTTTCTCTGATGGACAGCTATTTATTCATCTGCTAGATCTTTTCTTGGCTTACCTCAGGGGCCTCACTAATTTTATTTGTGCTGGTCCTTTTCTACACAACAAAAGAAAAACAAACATAGTCCTGGGGGCAAGGGAACAAAACAGGACAGAGAATTTGCCCTACAGTACCTACGCTGCTTTTCATGGAACCAAAGGGAACAGAATTGTCTTGTTAGCGTTAACTCAAATAGTGATTGTCAATGAGTGTGTCACCTTTCTTAATGCTTGCTTTTTAACATGTACTGCACATGCAATATGAACAAAATACTTTGAAATATCTAGTCTTCTTTTACTCTGTACTGCCTTTTAATGCTATATGTGTCACTTGCCACTGCAGTTCCATCACCAGGTGGCTGAATGGAGATGCAAAGATTAGTGATTAAAAGCTGAAGCAAATCATCAAGTGAAAAAATTTTAAGTTACAACGTATGGGAAAAAATTGGAATGACAAATTAATTTTCTATCCTTTTTCATGAGAAGTCACTGATGCTGAAAACTGACTTTCCCCTGTGCTATCTATTAAAATTTCTTTTGGGAGGGTGAGGAAAAAGGATTTTCAAGATGTAAAATAAGTTGTAGGAGCCAAACTTTTTCCTGCACCATTTTAATTCTGATGATCTGTCCTCTTATCTAGATTCCACTTACACATCACCATGAATGTGTGATTTGATGCATGTTGCAAAGCCCACCAATGTACAGTTCTCACAACACGGTGAAATCTGTTTGAGACTGCATTTCCAGTATTCTTCTGAACAACCTTTGTGCTTTTGAAAATGTCTAAAGGCCTGATCCAAAGTCCACTGAAGTCAACAGAAGACTTCCATTGACTTCAATGTGCTTTGGAATTAGCCCGAACACAGGAAGCATCTGATATTGTGAAACAGAGGTTAATAGGATTTCACTGAACATCTGGTCATTATCAGTGTCAAGAGAAGTATACTGAGATCAACATTAATGATGCTGGCCCTGTGCAATTGTTATTTTGTATAAAACAGGGAATTTTAAGTTCACTGTACACAAGTCTATTTACTGGCTTCATTTATTGTTTCCATCAGTTTCTTTCGTAATGGCCTACAAAGAGAAGAGCCATAAATAATATACAACAGATATTTTCCAAAACATTTACGGTCTATATGATCCTGGTTCCAGACATGACCAAAGTTGTGTGAAGCTCTGTTATTTGTAATATAGAAGCATTATAGCTATATGCTAAGAAAGAGCCAAAGGTTTTTGAAGGCCCAGGGCAAAATCTGAAACTTAGTTCCCCTACCCTTCCAAAAAATGTACCTTGGAGATGAAAGCGTAAGACAAGGAGAGGAGTTGAGGTCAGAGAGGGTAAAGGCTGTGGGGTTGCTGCCCTCCCCACTCCCACCTCTCCCTAAGCTCCAGCCCCATTCCTACCTCAAGGCTCTCAGCCAGCTGGGTCAACTCAGGATTGGTGCGATGATGCCAGTGGCAGTGATTGTGGGATCTGGGCCAGGTCAGGGTTGGTGAGTCACTGCTCATACTATTAATGGTGGGTCAAACCTGAGTGGTATTGGAACCCCATGCACCTTTTCACAACTCCTCATACTCAAATTTGGCTTGGCTGCCCTCTCTCCCCCCATCATTTTGGGAGCCTAGAGCAAAGTACCCCTTTTGTCTTTCCCACTCCCGGCAGCTCTGCTTATTACCGTACAATTAAGATTTTGGGGGAAGCGTGTTACAAACATACTATGGAATATCACATTGGAATTGGACTCCTTATCATAGTTGTAATTGTCATATACACAGGACTTAAGTTTGCACAAAAAATGTAGTCCAACATTTTCAAATCTGACTTCATTGGGCTGTGGAGTTGGTCAGCACCTCTGAAATCCAGCTACTCTTATTAACTATGACATATTTAGGCATGCAATTTTGAAAACTTGGGCCTCACATTTCTGCAAACCAAAACCCTGTGAATAGGTCAGTGATTCTGTGACTAATGGAAGGGAAAGTCAGAGAAATTAACCACAAACTTGTCATAACTTGCCAATGATTTCTGTGAGAAAGTGTTAACAGTATTTTTTTTTTTTTTGGAGCTTTCTGCAATTTTACTCTTTAGACACGGATTTCCTTTGTGTTCTCGATTTGTATAGTGCCTTACAGAATGGATACCTGGTGCTCCTAGCATGGCAGAAATACAAATAATGAATAACAACAGTTCATAAGTCACCATCTAAGATATATGGTTCTAAATCTTACTATTAAAGGTGCACTTGAAACCATCTTTGGGGAGGGTTGGGAAAAGAGGTTATTCCAAATGAAAAGTGGTATTGGTATCAGGCCTGAAGTGTTTATGCAGACAATTCCATCCTTATGTTTTTAAAAGCTTGTCATTTTAAAAGTCTCACCATGTGACTTAGGTAATCAGACACCACAATAATGAGTAATTGACTGCATAGTAAAAATGAATGGTTAAACCCTGATCCTGCAAAGACACTCATTGAGTTAACTGTACATATGTGAACAGTCCCAGTGTAGACAATGGAACTACACACATGCTTAAAATCAAGCACGCACGTAAGTGCTTGTCTGAACGGGGAAAACATGTGCTTTCCTGAACCAGGGCCATAGTCAACAACCCATAGTCTGAAATATGTTCCCATAAACAAGTTAATAAGAAATGAAAATCTAATTTCAGATGATTAATGAACACAAAAAAGGACAAATTAATCAAGTTATTCACCATGAATCATGGTCACAGCTCTAGTCTTGACTTCCTCTCATCTGTGGGTGCACTCACACAAAGCTACTTAGCAAGTAAAACAGAAAGAGAGAGGCTTGAGGATAATGATTTGTGTGTATTTCAGACAGCTTCTTTGTTCTGGTGGGAGATTGGCTGAGTCATTTCAGGATTTTCCAAAGGGACATGCCCATTTCTCCTTGTTATAAACACACACACACACACACACTTCTTTGCTCACTTCATTAAAAAAAACACCCGTTAAACTCACAATTGGGGCAGGGTAAGTCTGATTCAGTGAGGTTGTACAATATAAGATGACCTTGCCCAGCCAACCAGGCTTTTCTCAATGATATTTTTAAAATAAATGTATCAGATCAGATAGAACAAGTAGTGGGCAGTTTACCATTCCTTACGATTAGAAGATAATATTTCAGTACTAATTTCTGCTATTATTTATTTGTGTTGCAGTAGCATCTAGAGGCCAGGTCCCCATTGTGCTAGGCACTGCACAAACAAATAACAAAGACAGCCCTGCCCTGAAAAGCTTACAATGTGCTGTCAGTTTCCATTTCTTCAAATTTGTTGCTAGATCAAACTTATATCTCAAAGCGTTTGGATGGGAAGTTGTTATGGAACTGCTTCATTTGGCTCTAAAATGTTACTGTCTACATCGTTCCTCTTTCTGGCACACACCCAATCCTCTGCATAATCCTACAAGATTTCTTGTTCTTGGAGAACACCAAGAATGAGCTGCCTGTACATACTATTCCCAAATTAATATTAGGAACATAAATGGTAAATATATTTATCAAGAATAGAATAGTTCATAGGCTAGCCCATGCTGAATGGTTAGAGTGTCCTAATACCACAATGCTACATATCATAACTGTGCATTGCAGCTGTTGCAACAAGCTGGCAGCTCTGAGCAACCCTTTTTGCTACCGTGGGCAATGCCACCCCCTCCTGCAAATGCTGAGTAATGAAACAGGATATTATTTATCTTAGACAAACATTTTACCTTCTGCATGGCTCACAGCAGGCTTGAAAGGAGCAATCACATCAGGAGTTTAAAACTGTGGTCACATGCTTTCAATTAGAGACTCCAGGGCTGTCATTGTTCCAGCTACATTACTTGAGAACAAACACCATGGGAAGCAGCACTGCAGCAAAGGCCAAAGGGGAGGTTTTTTTAAGACATTAGGCCAACTACAGCTCCAGCGTTACTGGATTTGTTCCATCAAGACAAAGTTATTTCAAACGAGGAAGGAACATGGAAGACAATTAAAGAGAGAGAAACTATTTTAACTATATTAGACTTAAAATTATACAACTAAGAAGAAGGTTGAGAAAACGACACAGTTCCTTGCCATAAGCTGAATTATGAGTAGTATCACACCTAGATGCCACACCAAGCTCTGTGCTTAGAGACAATTCTTCTCCTAAAGAGCTTATATTCTAAACAGAGAACCCAGATAAAGGGTGGGAGAAAGCGATATGACATACGAACAAGTATGCCTCAGTTCCCACTGTAGCAAACACACACAAAACTGGAATGGAGAGGTTAAAAGTCCTTAAACAGGTTACAGCTAACTAATATATTACAGTGATTTGTAGTCTTCAGCTATCACTGAAGGGGACTTAATTCAAATAATCACATGCACAACAAACAAATTAGTTATAGCAAGTTGTCCACAGGAAGTACCTCTGTGTTTGTTTTATGGTAGCACAAACTATGCTCCTTTAAAATTGAATCAGGTATTGCCATGATAAAAATATATAATTCAGCCTTCTATGTTTTCTGTATGAAGTTGGGAACCAGCTGGTATGTTCCTAGATAAAACAGCTGCTGCTTCTGCCAAAGGTGTCAGGTATACTCTGGTATTCTGCTGAACTCAGCATGTGGTAGAATGACAGCAACACAAGTGCAATGGAGAACCAGCAACAAAGAGGTTAATAGCTGTAAAAAAGAATTGTAATGTCTAATCTGGATTCCCCTGTGCATAATATTGCAAAAAGCAAATGAAACTCGCCAACACATTATCTTTGCAAAATCAACAATACAGCACAGGGCTGCACCAGGGGCACATGGGTTTTGGAAGCCATCACAACATTTCTTAAGCTTCTGGAAGCACCCATAGTGTTGCTGGATCAGCTTCTTGCATTATTTTCCACTCACAAGGGAGAGGCTGGTGATCATCATAACTCCTTGCTTACAGAATGATGCGAATGGTCTGTTCCGCATGCAGGCTTCCACTGTGTTGGGTATGAATGTATAATCAGGTAATCAGCAGCTCTGTCAGTCTGGAATTTGTATCAATCTATATCTTGATAGTACCAATTAGAGCTCATTGGGAGAAGAGGTAAGATAAAGATATTTTAAAATACACCCAACTAACATTTGAGTTACTGAAATATATATGTGTGTAACAGACTGTGGGTTAGAGGACTTCTTGAATGAGGTTAATTCACAGCTGTGATATAGACTGTGCGAGGACTTGGTTTTCAAGCATGACCAATCTTGCTACCGAAGTATAACCAATATTCAGAGAAGTCTTTATCAGTCTGTGGCCTGGTCTACACTGGGGGGAGGATCGACCTAAGATACACAACTTCAGCTATGAGAATAGTGCAGGGTCAATTGCCGCGGCTCCTCCATTGACTTTGCTTCCACCTCTCTCTGAGCTGGAGTTCAGCAATCGATGGGAGAGCGATCAGGGATCGATTGATCACATCTAGATTACACGTGATAAATAGATCCCCAATAGAGTGATCGCTACCCGCCGATAACAAGCACCTGCAAAGACAGGACAGCAGTAGGGAACATCTACCCCAGTTATTGTAGACACATGAGGAATGAGTATGTGAGCTGTTCATGGACTGTTTTTAACCATGCCACCTCCATCCTTCTGAAGCACACTATTGATTGTGTCCATTGCAATTTCTCCAAAGGATGCTTTAGAACAGTAGTCTCCAACCTTTTCTGGGTGACAGGCACTGGACAATGAGCCACTGAGGACGGTGGCCGGCAGCCAAGCATCCACCGAAATGCCATCGGGAAGCGGCAATGTCAAGAGGCGTCACTGCCGAAATGCTGTCGAAAACCAGTGGCATTTTGGTGGCAACGGCTCTTGATGCCGCCGTTTTTCAGAGGCATTTTGGCAGATGCTTGTCTGCCGGCCAGTATGCGGGCGCACATAGATGTCCCGACAGGTGCCAGCGCACCCATGGGCACTGCGTTGGGGACCACTACTTTAGAAGAATTTTCATATGCTTTCATTTCTACTTTGTGTGGAAGAAGGATGAATTAAACCGACCCTTATTCTTATCCCAGCAAGGCATTATTAGCCCTCATCTCCTTCTTTCCATAGATATTAACATGACATCTGTGGCCCATTCTTTCCCCTCATTGTTCTGACATGCTATCCTAGCTTGCTTTCTGTTCAGGCCTACTTTATTATCATCTCTTATTTCTACAGCAATTCAAAAGTGCTAGGAACTTTGCATTACAATATTAAAGAGAGTGCCATCGCCGCACAGTGCTTACAACCAAAATGTAGAGGTGACTTACAAAGGGAAGACTAAAATAGGTGGGAGTGAGAAGCGGGCTTTGAGTGCAGATATATCATGACCTGTATTCAGTATGTGCCCAGTGAAGATTTCAATCAGTGTGAGATTTTTTTAAAACATTAAATATGTGCTTCATAATTTTGGAAATCCATTCAGATATCAAATTATGTCAGCACACGAAGAAATGTTGAATCAGGTCATATGTTCCATGACAATATTCACTAGACCCGTGAAGAGATCTATTGATCAAGTCTGTCCTCTGTGGTATCAGTGATTACCCTTTACTAACTAAGCTAGTAAGCATCTGGAAGAAAGATGGTATTATACTTAAGGAACAAGATTAAGAGACAGAAGTTCAGGTTTTTATTACAGGTCTTCCACAGATTCCCTGTGAGATGTGGGACATGCTGTATAATCTCTCTGTACCTTAGTTTCCCTCTCTGTAGAATGGGATTAAAACTTTCCCACTTCATGGGGCTGTTGTCAGGTTTTATTCATTAATGTCTGCTCTGATGCTATTGTGTGCCACTGAAATGTGTATAAAGTATGAGGTTACAAGCGACACATCTAAACCATTTCAGATTGACCGAATTTCTTAATTCAAATGAATTGATTTTCAGCCAACTTCCAAAAACAAAACCCACCACACATCATTAAGCTAAGAATAAGCATGAGAAATTTCACCCCACAGGGTAATTTTCTCAAAACGTTGGAAGCCTCTGAAGACTTGGGCTTGAAATGAAAGTGCCTTCTCAGCCATAACCAGACAATTGCTATTGTGATACTATAAGCAAGTTTGTATAGTTTGTATGGTGTCCCAAGAGCTGCAGTGATCTGGTATATGCTATGCAATACTGCAAGATCAGATGATCCTTCTTTGAACTACAAACCCAGACACATACTAGGTTTTAAGGCATTAAATTACTGTTGCACAACTGACACTTTTTCCCCAACATAGGTAACAAAGGTTAAAACTATTGTCCCTTTGGGCTAAGCCAGGGTGTCCCATTGCCTAACAGCAAGATGAGACAACTTTCAAACTCAACATTAGAAGAGTGAATGAATTAGCCTGTTTTTCAGGAAAGACTGAGTCTAATGTAATGCCATTGACTTGTGTGTATATGTATACTGCATATATATATAAATACACAGAGACACCTATACATATTCATTACACATATATATGCACACTACTAAGTAAACAGAATATAATAATTTTAAAGCTTTCATTCACTGTGCAATAAATCTAAAAGCTGGAGGGTAATCAACCCCGATCTTTAAATAAAAGTTCTGAACTTTGAAGTGTCCCTAGCACCAGTTTGCCAGAAGCTGGGAATGGGCAACCGGGGATGGATCACTTGATGATTACCTGTTCTGTTCATTCCCCCTGGGGCACCTGGCACTGGCAACTGTTGGAAGACAGAATACTGGGTTAGATGGACCATTGGTCTGATCCAGTAGAGACATTCTTATGAACTGGCATAAAGTGGGAAGGGAAAATGGTACAACCCAGAAAACAACCAAGAAACAACAGCTCTGGATCTGATGGACGACTGCAGGAACAGTTATAAGATATGTGGGCCATTCACTGAGAATACCCTGCTGTGAAGAGATTAACTGGCACTGAAAATGACCCAGTGGATCCTATTTGAGAGATACAGAGAGATTGTAGGTAACAAGATTCCAGAGCAATTAGGGCTTTATAGAACTTAATCAACACCTCAACCCAAAAATAAACAGGCAGCCTGTGCAGAGCATGAGTTATATGCTTGTAAAAGCTTCTCTCATCCCAAGAATTTTGCTGCTCCATTCTGGACTAGCTGAAGCTGCAATGTCCTTCCCTGGGGTGCCATTTAGTAGACCTTATTGGTGTAATCCAGTGTTGTAGTTATGAAGATATGGGTCAATGTGGTGGGGTTGCAGTCATTAGTGGAGCAGTCACAGCATCATAATCTCCTACTAAATGAAAAAAACAACAACCCCACAATATGCCATAGTTGCTATCTGAGAATCCAGATGCAGTGACTGATTTGACAAAACTCCAATACTGTAAATTATATTGCTCAACAGAAGAAGCCATCACGACCTCTCCCCCACAACTTATTCACCTAAACACAGTCCAGTACCAGGCCTGTTAGCATCTTTTCTATCTTAGCTGAACTGTGTTTCAGCCAGATTGCCTTTTCAAATCCTCTTCCCCGGCTCTTGTCCTTATCTCCTCCATCAGCATCTGGGGCTGATAAAAATGAAGTGTAGATCCAAAATGCATTTTGGTGACACAGTACATAAATGTGGCACACACTTTGGGGACCCAGCAAATAAAAATGTCTCACAAAAAATGACACACAGTCTAAATGACCAGAAGGACCCTCGAGAGTGCGCTACGTGAGGAATTGTTCCCATTAACATTTTCTCTCTGAGAAAAAGTAATGAACCCGCTGAAGGACCATTCCCTACTGCAAGTCTCAATGTAGGAGTCACCAAACCCTCATCAATAATATTGCTGATACTGATCAAAAATTAACATGGACAATTTACGTGTGTCCATTTCTAGAAGGAGAACCACCGCTGCAGATAAAAAACTGTCTCCACATTATGCACAGAGGGATTTGATATCTTCTTCATATTAAATAAGATATGCTTCTACAGTGTACAATTCTGGAAGCGACATGTAAGGGGAAGAGCTAAAGATTGTCATCCACCTTATAGTTTCCAGAAACACATTTGCCTCCCTTTAACATAAATGCAGGAGGGGTAGCTTGCATTTCACTGCATTGTTTTAGTACATGTGCTCTCAATAAGAGATTCCAGTTGAACTGCATTATAATTAACAGTCTTTTTTAGTTTTAGAAAAGACTGCTTAATCACAACTCAAACCCGCAACTCAAATCTGGTAGTCTACATAAGCCAGACCAACTCAGCACGGGGCTCTGTACCCCTCTAGTGGTGGTTGAGCCACATAAAGACAGGCCACCACTTGTAACACAACACCCCTGGAACTTCTACACCTGGGTCGCTGAACCCAAGACTTCTGGATCTGAAACCATGAACATCTACTGCCTGTGCTAAAAGACACTGGTCCTCACGGCTGTAGCAGGTTCATCAACCTTTATACTCAGCCTAGCCATCACTAGTGGAGAGATAGAGTGTCACCTGGAGTGGGTGTGGGTTACACCAGCTCTGTTTACTGGAGTCCTCCCGCACGCTTTCCAATGGGAAATATGATACAGCCACCTTGGAGCCCAAGCACAGTACTGTGCTTGGCTCTGACACAAGCTACAGCTGTGCCTCTTACCAACACTGTGGGAAGTGGGAAATTCATTCCAAGTGCTGCATTCTAAGTCTCAAAGCAACTTTTAATGAGAGACTGCTCCTCCCAAAGCTACTCTGTGCTAGCAATTATCTCAAGATTATCTTTTGTAAGCAGTTAGTCTGCAAAGGGGAGTACTTGCTTTAACTTTAAAAACTGGCCATTCAAGAATGTAAAGGTAGATGTTGCACATATGTATCTACTTTCATGTTGTCGCTGTTCATTCAGTAGTACACAATGTACTATTAATACACAATAATAAAAATACACAGTGCACTATTAATAAGAATGTATTATGGATATGAAACTACAGTTGTTTGTATGTGAAGCAAATTAAACAGATAAATATTAAATATACACTACAGCAGCTCTAAAATAGCCACATTATCTGCAGTAATTGCACATTACAAATTAAATCTAAACCGTAACAGCTTTTGTAATTGTGCACATGGCTCATCAGCCCTCAATTAGAACCAAAGCAAAAACTCAAACAAAGCATCCAGAGGGCAAGTCAAATCCCATGTTGTTATAATACAGTGGCTCATCAAGTGTGTCAGTATCACCTTCCATTGGCTGTCCTCATCATAGCCTGCTACTAAAAGGACATTCTCCCATAGCTTAGGTGACAGAGACCTGTCCTTCTAGTGCTGAAGTTATAAGGTTCTATCCCCCGCCCAGTGATGTAACTATGGTTTTCACATCATGTTAAATAAGCATTTTCACCTTCCATCCACTTTCCTATATCAATAGCTTAGGAACACTTTCTCCTCTCAATCTGATAGGCACAAATTTCATTGATTTGCTGGAACATTTCCAGATTTATCCTTGAGTAACACAGCAGAATTTGGCTCACCACAAAAACCAGAATGATTAGTCAAATTTCAAAGTTACACTGAAGCAATAAGGGACTGAATTAAACCAGCAAATACAATCATGTTAAGGGTTAGAGCTGGATCCCTACAATATCCAGGTACTGCAGAGTTCTAGCAGGCAAGCTTCCATATCAAGATGTGACTGGGTGGGTCAGGGATAGTTTCAGGCTTAACTCAAAGAATTTCCTTGCTTTTATTGTTTCAGCTAGACTCTTAAATGTTACCTCATTAACCACAAAATAGTGAGTACATGACTCAGTTGGGTGGAATGTAAATTCTTGCAATTTAAAGTGGGTTTTTGACAAGTTATCATAAATCATATAATTGAAAGAAAAAACTTCTAACGGTCAGTCAGCTGGTACAATACTTTACAACTGCAATATGTTAAAAAAAAATCAGTCAGACTTTTTGTAAACTTATGGGACTTTCATTGCAACATTGCTTTCTGTGTAATTCACAGCCCACGGAAGTTATGCTTGTATAGACTGCCCTTTAAAAAAACATTCAGAATTACAAGGACTTCCAGTGACACTCGCTGTCTGGAAATTTTCAACACTTATCAGAATGAGCTGATGTCATTACAGTGACTAAGAAGCTCCCACCCCTAAAGAGGATTCCAAGGACCTGCTAATTGTTCACAGCTACCATATGCTGCCTGTTGGTTATAGTTCACTCTTGCTTCTCTTTGTTTATGTTGTACTCCCCCAGCCAGATTCTACAGAGACAGGCTTTGTTAGGATCATGCACAGACAGAGAGGGAGAGTCTTTACTGGCACAGCCACAGTAAATAGTTCATAGCATATTTGGGTGATACTGACTCAACTTCTGCTAGGTTCTCACACCACCGTGTTTCCCAGTCCTCCTGGAAACTCTGATTCTAACAGTCCATCTCTCATAATAAAGGATAGAGAATACCTCATAACATCCCTAGCAATTCTGCCTTGTTTTAGGTTCAGATGGGCTTCCAGCTCACAATAATCTTGCAGTATTTCTTAAAGTGCTGTAAATTGACACGAGGAAAGTTGGAACCATGAAGCTGGGTGTTAAGGCCAAGATTACCCTGCCCCCAAAAAAGGGGTGTGCATGTGCCTAAAGATCCATTCCTTAAGTCCACAGTTAGGCAGACAAATAAAGAGGCTGTTTATCAACAGTGCTGAGCACAAGCAGTCTCTCCTCCCACAAAACATGGTACCAAATACAAAAGATCCAATAAAGAGAACAGCATCTGGTACAGATGTGACTGTACTAATGATTCTGACACATTGTACGACCAATTTAATCTCTTTGAAATAGAATCATCGAAAGATATTTCCTGTTTAATAAAAAGCACACATCATAGATCACATGCAAGGACAGCGCAAGACAGTGCCAACCCACCATATTAAACAGGGCATGACAGAAAAAACTCTAAGTGCTGAGTAATGTAGAAGCAATTGCAGCATAATAAAACAGGAGGAAACAGAACATTAGGGCAAAGTTTCTGTATAAACACTAGGGCTCCCGTAACAAGGCATGTAGTAAGATAGTTTTTAGACCTTTAGGCTTTTACTGCATACCAGCAAGACTGGTTGATTCAGCTTTGGCAGCTAGTTACTCAATGATTATGAATAGTTATAAACTATTAATTTAGAGTGGACTTTCCAAAAGCTACACCAGAAAAGGCAGGAGTTAAAATAAAGGGATGTAAAATAAATCAGTGAGGACAGCTGGGGAAAGAAGAGAAATAGGGCACAGGAAGAAGACTAAACATGGAATTTTCATAGGCATTCAGCACTGGACTAAACCTATTAAAGTCAATAGTAAAAAATCTATTGGCTTGACTGGGAGCAGATTTGGGCTAATGCTAAGCATTCTGGAAAATCTCCATCCTGCTAGTCCATTATGATCATTAGTGTGCCCTGACAGTGTGCTTGGCACTGTACAAGACAGCTGAAGAAAGAGTCCCTACCCCAAGGAGCTCATGGGTATCATTTTCAAAAGCACCTAAGTGACTTTGGAATCAAAGACCAATTTTCAAAGTGACTTTAGGCCGGATTTTTAAAAATATTTAGGTATCTAAAGATGCAGATAGTAGAATTTTTAAGAGCATCTAAGCAGATTAGGTGCCTAACTCCCACTGAACTCCTAAGCTCCTAAGTCACTTGGGCACATTTGAAAAAATTACTTTACATCCTTAAGAGCTAGTTTGATGATAGAATGTACATACATTCTCCATGTGGGTCTTGATTCAACGCCTATTAAAGTAAATGAAAAGACTTCTGCTACCTTTACTGGTCACTAAAACAGACCCTTGAGTTGTGGTACATTTTGTAATGCTCACTGACTGCTCTGGAGTTCATGTCTTCCCTCCCGAGGGTTCGTCCAATTATTGTGATTGATTTCTATTGCAGTAATGGCCAAATCCCTTGGTTTCAGAACAGGGTTCCTGTTGTGTTAGGTGCAATTCAAACACATGGTCCCTGTCTTCAAGCATTTCCAATCTAATATGGCAATGCACCACATGGGATGGAAAAAGGAATACAACAAAACTACCTCTAGCTTTTATATTCAGTACCAGGCTGTAAAACAGAACTCGCAATCTGAGAAGTGTCCAAGAAGATTAGTTTATTTCATTTGGACAGAACTGTTAAAACAACCATTACATTATAAGTAGTGGCCAGGAAAGAATGTCTTAGGAGTTTTCCCAAATATAATCCCTTTTGTTTGCTTTTGAACAAATACCACCAGTTTGACTCAGCATTGGGGGTGATTTAAACCAATCCTTGAATAGCAATAAATATGCAGATTCACTTTTAGGTCAAAATGTGGCAGTTCTAAAGCTAAGGTCACTTTAAAGTAGCCAGAAAATAAACAAACATTGCAATTTCACTTCCTTTAACAAAGAAACCCAAACAGACTTAACTGGAATTTTCAAAGCAGTCTGACGGAGTTAGATGTCCAGCTTCACTGGGTTTTGGGTGCCTGCTTCCTGTCAGATCCTTCGACAATCCTAGCCTTTGTGTGTCAGTGAAGAGTATGTCAGGCTGAGAAACTAGAGAGCCTAGAAACTTTTGCTAAGTAAGGCTAAACTTTTTTCAGATGAAGAAGGGTGTCTAGTACTGTACCACTCATGCCCCTCCCAATCTGACATGATGGCCAAAAACAAGACAAGAGATACCTTGTGTTACTTTCATACCATTTTTAACCACGGTACTTTTTTCTGAATTTGAGTTTTCAACTGCAGTAAGCAAGATGAATAAACCTATTTGTTCATATCTACATGATAGATCAACCCACAAGACTAAACAAATGCTTAATTATAAGTTTCAGTGTGTTAGCCAAAGAATCGCTGTGTGCTGCCAGAGACAGGGAATGAAGTTGTGTGCGGCAAGAGTGGAACTGCAGAAGTATAAATGATAAGGCTGAATTATAGATGTTGGTGCCAAGAATGAAGTATGAGAGCTAGATCCTATGAAGGGATCTATTGATTTCATCCAGTCTGCAGTGCATCCCTTGACTTTCATGGATCTTGCTTTAAATTAGATTTTAAGCCATTTGGGCCAGACCATGTCAACCTATGTGTTTATATACTAGCTAGCATAGAGGATCCTGATCCCGATCCCGATGTGGGCCTTTGGGCACTTCCTAAACACAAAGAAATAATAAACAGTAGCTGCTTTGCTTTCCTGGCTCTAAGTGCTGCTGGCATTAAAAATTCCCAGGAAATTTTAAATAGAATAAAAAAGAAAAATCAAGGGCCTTAAATATGTAGCATGCAGGTGGATTGCTGCAGCAGCACAGAATTAAAGCAGCTTCATTGTGTGTGCAGTGATCAGCCCGCATGCCATCATGTACACGTTTGGAGCCCAAGTTAGTTGTTCCATTAACAACCAGCAGAATTGCGGATATTAGATATATGGGCATAGCGTAGGTCTTTCTTTTTCATGGATATGCCACCAACACAGATTGTTACCTTTGCTAGCAGCCAGTCAAATCTCAGTTGCTGTGGACATTCATCAATGCTAATTATAGTACACTGGGCAGAAAAGATCCCTTTGGTGGCTATTAAAAGGCTTCATTGTACATACACATGCACACACACCTCTCTGTCTGTACACTAACATTTACTACTTGTCAAGCTAGGCTTGCTTTTATATGGTTACTATGTTAAAAAGTGCAACAACTATTATTACGCAAGGACCAACGGGGCAGAGAGCAGGGCATAGAATACTGGAATGGTGATGTTGGAACAAGAAGTTCAGATACAAGTAAGATAACCTGATAATATTTGTCTTCATTTTGTTTTGTGCGCTGTAAAGATGACATCTTCTTATGTCAAGCCCCCATGCTCTTACTAACAACAGGCCACTCTTGGTGTTGTTCAGTGAAGTGCCAGTCTATTGCATAGGATTGGTCCATAGCTCTGGCAAGAGGACGAAAAGCCATTTTACATTGTGCAATTACATCACGAAATGGGTTGAATCAAAGCTGAGTGGAGCCTCAACCAGAGAACTTTGGCCTCTTCAATCCAGATTAGGCTCTCAGTGCAGTGTAAGCACTAGGAAAAAACAAGAGTGTAGCCAGCCTGAGACAGAGGCACCAACTGGAGACAGAGGAGGGAATTCAGCCCTGCAGGGGTTCTGAGCTTGGTCCCAGTACAAGGTCCAAGCCAGGGCAACTTGTGCCTCTCCAAGCCTGGGCTGCTAGGACCACTTAGGCCTCTGACGCAGATTAGAGCAGCCCTAATGCATTCACCCTCTGAATAGCCACAGAACACTGTGCTATATCCTCCCTGTTATGCACTCTGTGTTAGCGCGAAGGGGCAGGATATAGTGTTGGTTATGTCAGTTCTGCATCTGCCAGGGATATTCCATCACACAGACGATAGATCCTGGCTGTTTATAGCTACTTTATGCCAGATCTGTCTGAAGGATGTGTAGGATCCCTTAGACTTCCCCATCCTCAGATGCTAACTCCCATCTCTACACTCACCCACATTCTCAATACATTCCCTTTGTGGAATGACAGTTGGATGCAGCCTCCTCTGAATACTAGTGTGTGGTTTGGCCAGGTCGGAGCGCAAAAAGGAGAAGAGGCACAAGATGCTCCCTACGCCCGGAACAGAGTGCTCAGTAGCAGCCTGGAGACCTAATTTCTCATTCCTTTTACACCTCAATGGTCGCCACACATAATTCACCATTGTTCATTAAAGTGATGTCATGCTAATGTGGCTGAAGAGATTTATTGTGACACGGATGGTGTAGAAAGAAGTAACTTGATTGTCTGGAAAGGACTCCAGCAGCCAAGTGTGAGGTAGCAAAGCATTGCTCACATGGGTAGTGTGCTCTCATGTAATGACAAGGGCTGTGTGTGACTCATACATCTGATGGGGAAGGTGACTCCCTTGTCATTTTAGAGCTGGAACATAAGACCATAGGCTCCCTCTGCTGGTCAGATGATGCCTACCTGCATGCCAGACTCCAAGCAACAAAGAATCCAAACTGGGCTAGGAGAGAATGCATGAAAGACAAAAAAAAGGGGTGGAGATTGGGTGGGCAGCAGGGAACATTTTCCCCTCCTTTTCAATATGCTCAATCACAGCTGTAGAACAAAATGGGGTTAGTATTAGACCAGATGTATTTTCCTTCTACCCTGCAGCTGTCAGGATATTTTAAAACCTTGCACAGTGATCAGATGCCAGAGTGATAGAGTCTTCATAAATGCTAATAGCTAGAAAAGTCCTCTTCATTCCTGTCAAACTTACTCTCTGCAAAGCATCTACTGATGTTAGGATGTGATAAAAAACTTAGGCTGCCACAATTTTAGTTACTCGTTTGAGATGAGGAAGCCACTGCTACCATGTCTGTTAGAGTAAATTTACATACCTAATTATCTCCCAGCATAACCAGCCTGCCAGCTCCTGAACTAGGGCGATGAGGGAAAAGAAAGTCTTTGGGACTTTTAAAGAACATTAACACAAGCTCGTAGAAATGAGACCTGTACTATAACTAGCAATAGAGCTGGAATTCTGAACTGGAATGTTAATGCAAGTGCTCCAGAGAAGATGGAAAGCTGTCAAACCCTTGTGAGAATTAAAAATCAGGATGGCATTGCAGCCAATGCAAGCAAAAATTAAGGGAAGAATTTCATCTACTGGAGTGGCCTGTTGGAAAACTAGGTAAAGTATATTCTATAGAAATTCAGAGGAAGCAGCACAGTCTACTAGTTAGGCCACAGGATCAGGAATGGGAGATCTGGGTTTGGACCACCAAACACCCACTTGCTTTTTGACCTCACCCAAGTCCTTCAATTTCCCCATTTAAAATGTTGTGCAATGGAATTTTAAGACTGGCTGAAGCTGATCAACCAAATCTACCTCATGGCTAAATAGGCCACCTCCTTCCTTTGGGAAATTGGGCTTCATAGTCTACAGATGTGTTTGTAAGGGAGAAGGAGGGGAAAGAAGAGACCAAAGGGGAGATATTTGAATCTCCTAGTCAAAAGTCACTAGTGATTTGGGGGACCCAGCTTGATATATTTAAAGGATGATGAGCACTTTCTGAAATGCAGGCCCCTTTCAAGTGTCTCAGAAGTTGAACCCTCAATAACAGAGATACAATATTACTAGTCACTTCTGAAAACATAGGTCATATGAAGGTACTGAATACCTTTTGGGAGGGAAAGGTGAGTTGGCATGCTACCACTTTCTACACTACAAAATTAGCTGTATTGTAAAGTGCCTGCTTGCACTGATATAAAATTAATCTCTTGCTAATTTATATTTTTAAATTGGGCAAATTATTGATTTAAAAAAGAGAATTTGAATAAATAGAACCAACTGGACTATATTTGGCCAACAATACCCTATATAATCACAATATATGGCAAATTAATAAATCAGTGACCAACAGAGAGCTTTGTGACTGATATGAACCCTTGAAAATATACAGCATTTATAGTGCTTAGCTGAACAAAAATGGATCCTTGCATCTACCTGGTTTCCTATTGAAGGCAGGGTGACAGCACTCGCTTAAGTTTAGATATCTCATTGTATTGCTTAACCAAGAATCTCAAAGATCTCATTGCTGAGGCCCCCATCTACCAAAGTACTTAAGCACATGCCTATCTGTAAGTGTGAGTAGCCCCACTGAAGTCACTGAGACTTCACATGCTTCAAAATAGGCACGTGCTTAAGTACCTTGCTGGATCAGGCCTTAATAAATGAAAGAGAGAGATTAAGTTTTCACCCAGAAACTCTGGTTACGTCTACACTACAGCTGTAATTTCCAGCACAGGTATCCATACGTGTTCTAGTTTTGATTGAACTAGTGCAATAAAAATAGCTATGTAGTGGCGGGGCAGGCAGCAGCTCAGGCTAGCTGCTAGAGTACAGTCCCATCCTAGGTACGAACTCAGGTGGCTAGCCCATCCCACCACCAGCACGATGGCCACACTGCAGTTAGCAGGCTAGCTCCATCAAAGCTGTGCGTGTACATCTCCTGGAGCTGGAAATGACACCTCCCAGCTGCAGTGTAAAGATACCTCTGAGCACAAAGGAAGATCCTGACATCCCTAACAAGGAAGCCAGATGGGCTATTGGAGGCCAAGAGAAAAAACTGATCAAATAAGTAAGATTAACTGAATAGCCCTATTTATTTAAGTCTCCATTTTCCTACACATAACAGCGATAATGAAACAAATACTGAAAAGCCACATTTACACTTCGGAGTTCATTGTTGCACAATAGGGTTGCTGCCCCCCAGTGGTCAATGGCTTACACTACATACTGAGTTATAAACTATTCTGTGTGTGCTGTTGAGTATTGCTTCAGAACATTTTAGTGCCATCCAGAGTTTATATGAATGGCATTCTGTAAAAGTTACTCAGAATTCACCAGAAAACTTTAATAGCGCTCCAAGCTTCCATGCACCATAGTACAGCTGTGCTATATTTGCAGGATTGTCCCATGCTCCGGAGAAAAACTGGGCCCCCAGATTTATAAAACAGCATTAGTGAAATCTCTGTAAAAATGGGCAAAATAGTCAAGAAAATCAGTAATGAGTATTTTTTTAATTATATCATTAGTATTTAGTGAGACTCCTGGGCTTGACTGCACTACCCTATACTCTTTTAAAAAGCAATGACCTCACATTGGTCTTCATGTCAACACAGACAGCACATACATATTTTAGTTCTCAGTATTGCCAACCTCAAGAGATTAAAAATCATGAATCAGATGTCCCAAAAATCATGAGATTGGGCCAAAAAATCACGATATTTAAAAAATATATATTTTGCTTTTGAGGTCTGTCATGCTTTCTTGAGGGGCTCACAACCATGAGTGCCAACCTCCTGGCAAACTGTCAAGAAGCAGAGCAAAAACCCCAAAGTGGTTGTATATATTATAATTATGTTTCACTAGCCTTGTAACATGTGTGAATTCCTAAAGCACTATAACAGTCTCACCATGGAGTCATGCACAGTCCCTTTGGGCATTCCAGTTTATCTTGTCACCCACGCAAGCCGGACTTAGTGACAGATGATTCTGTGGAAGTACAGAAAGAACTGACAGGGATTTGTAGGGGATCTTACTGCATGACAGTCTTTGTTAGCAAAAGTTAGGCTAACTGTAACCCTAATAAAGCGAGATTTGTAGAAGCGAGGATTGTATGAGGCGAATAGAAAAGAACTGTGTGAGAAGTTGTTTTTTGACTTTGTGTAGATAATACGAAACATAGACTGGAGTCTCTTAAGTGAGAAAAACAAGATATCAGGATGACCGATGTATAAACAAAATGCAGCTGTTGCTTATTATTGTCTGTAACAAAAGTATAAATGCTTGCTGTAATTGTTTACCTGTTGAGAGACCTGTCTAGGAAGGGGAGACCCTATGTCCTTGTGCACTCTCTCCCTGCTGTAGCTGCTAAACAGAATAAAGTATCTGACTGTGCTGCACCCAAACAAAAAGCGAGAACTGAGTTTTTCTCCAATAGTTCTTTATGCCAAAAGTCACAATATTTAGGTTACTCTCAGACCCAAAGGGCCAGTCACTTTCCCAGGTAATATGTATTCAGATCTCAAACCAAAGACAATATTTGTAGCCAATCTTGTAATAAAACTAACTAAAGGTTTATTGACTAGGAAAAAAGAAATGAGAGTTATTTACAAAGTTAAAGCAAATAAACATACACAAATGAGATACGGTCTTAAGTTCAAAAGGTAATAGTAGATCTATGTGTCCTTTAGGGCTAACATAAGCCAAGCAGCTTGGGGAGCTCTTGCTTATGTTTAGAAATCTTTGCCTCGCAGAGTTCAGACAGCATAGAGACCCTGATTCCTCCTGGAAAGGGATTCTTATCTTCACCTCACTAGAGTCCAAGCTGATGTTACAAGCACTTCCACATGTTACCTTGTCATGGATGGGAGGTGGCAACAGTTGACAAAATTTTTGTTCCATAATGGCCCATTTGGATTCAATAACCCTTCCTGATGGGCAGGAGATGACATCTTCGGTAGGAACCTAGAATTTTGCATACAGTAAAGTTTTTTTTTCCTGTTTGGTGATTTGCTTCAGTTATGGAGCAAACACTTGAGTATTACATTACAGCGTGGGACACAGATATAAGTAGCATCCGGCAAGCATTCCATAAAGTCTAAACGCTAAACACATTCTTCTAACACTAATATCTATTGTAACTATACTAACACGCAGGTAAGCCAGACAGGTTTCCAGCTATGCATTAGTCAGTGTTCAGTGGGTCCAAGGCCTTGGCATGAGCTGACATCTTGGTCTGCCAGCATCACAGGGTCTATCAGTGATTTCTGAACTCCCCTGCCCATCCCCAGCATGCATGTGACAGTCAGTGTTGCCCATTCTCCCACATTTATTGGGAAAGGGGATTCTGGCCCAACCTACAGGGGCTCTCAACTCCCACATCTGCCCATCCCTTGTTAAGCAATTAATCCTATTCTCCACTCCCCACCCACTGCCCTGCAATTCTGTTCCCTCATCTCTGCTCCTCCTGGGGATCTTCACCTCCCTATCCCAGACCAGGGATGGGCAGCACACAGCAGGGTCCCCTCTCCTACCTTACCAGGCTCGGGGTGGCAGCTCGAGGAGCTCGTTATTCTGCTTTGCCTCTTCTCAGGCCGCGTGGAGAGCAGGGGGACCAAGCTCTTTGGGCCCCTCAGTTCATGCTGTTGGCCCTGCTGCCAGTGCTCTCTCCCCACAGGGAGGGGAGTGAAGGGAAGGAAAAGCCTGGGATGGGTTCCACAGCACAAACTGCCTGCTGTGCTTTCCCCCGATCGCCAGTCAATGGGGTTTGCCTGGCTGGCTGAGAGAGACTCACTGCTCAGACAGCGAGCCCCAGTGTAACTCCCATGAAGAGCTGAAGTGAGCTGCTTGCTGCGGCCTGACAAGCCTGCTCCTGTTCCTCACATGACTCCATTTCTGAAGTGCCTCTCTGCTCCCCACCTGCATCGTGGCTGGGTTTGTGGGAACCACAGAGGATGCCCTTCAGGTCATTGTTGAGTCCGGGCCTGATTCTGAACACACTGGAGTTGGCAATAATGGCACCGACTTCGGTGAGGGCAGGATCAAGCTGTTGGAGCCAAAGTCTGCTGAAGTCAGTATGCAGCATCCCACTGACTTCAGAGGCATATGGATCAGGCCTGTATGGCCAAAGAACCCTTGGTGGAAGGACAATCCGGATGGGGGCTGGGATCTTGCTATTACATCATAGGATTGGAGATGTGCAAAAAAAAAACAGATTTTTCAGTTCACTGGCTGAACAAAACAATGCAAAAAAATCCCTTTGGGGTTGACCCTAAACAAACATTTTTTTTGTTTTCTTGGTGAAACAAAAGTAAAAAAAAGTTTGGGGCTGAACAAAATGTTTTGTTTAGATTTGGGGCATTTTTATAGACTCAGACTCTAGGACTGGAAGGGACCTCGAGAGGTCATCGAGTCCAGTCCCCTGCCCTCATGGCAGGACCAAATACTGTCTAGACCATCCCTAATAGACAT
This sequence comes from Gopherus evgoodei, assembly GCF_007399415.2. Taxonomy (NCBI): domain Eukaryota; kingdom Metazoa; phylum Chordata; order Testudines; family Testudinidae; genus Gopherus; species Gopherus evgoodei. The sequence goes on along the minus strand of NC_044330.1, from coordinate 37,678,707 downwards.
TTATCTAACCTACTCTTAAGTATCTCCAGAGATGGAGATTCCACAACTTCCCTAGGCAATCTATTCCAGTGTTTAACTACCCTGACAGTTAGGAACTTTTTCCTAATGTCCAACCTAAATCTCCCTTGCTGCAGTTTAAGCCCATTGCTTCTTGTTCTATCATTGGAGGCTAAGGTGAACAAGTTTTCTCCCTCCTCCTGATGACACCCTTTTAGATAGCAGTTTTCAGGTATCATGTCCCCTCTCAGTCTTCTCTTTTCCAAACTAAACAAACCCAGTTCCTTCAGCCTTCCTTCATAGGTCATGTTCTCAAGACCTTTAATCATTCTCGTTGCTCTTCTCTGGACCCTCTCCAGTTTCTCCACATCTTTCTTAAAATGCGGTGCCCAGAACTGGACACAATACTCCAGTTGAGGCCTAACCAGCGCAGAGTAAAGTGGAAGAATGACTTCTCGTGTCTTGTTTACAAACACCTGTTAATGCATCCCAGAATCACATTTGCTTTTTTTGCAACAGTATCACACTGTTGACTCATATTAAGCTTGTGGTCCACTATGACTCCTAGATCTCTTTCTGCCATACTCCTCCCTAGACAGTCTCCTCCCATTCTGTATGTGTGAAACTTCCTTCCTAAGTGGAGCACTTTGCATTTATCTTTATTGAACTTCATCCTGTTTACCTCAGACCATTTCTCCAATTTGTCCAGATCGTTTTGAATTTTGACCCTGTCCTCCAAAGCAGTTGCAATCCCTCCCAGTTTGGTATCATCCGCAAACTTAATAAGCGTACTTTCTATGCCAACATCTAAATCGTTGATGAAGATATTGAACAGAGCCGGTCCCAAAACAGACCCCTGCGGAACCCCACTTGTTATACCTTTCCAGCAGGATTGGGAGCCATTAATAACTACTCTCTGAGTACGGTTATCCAGACAGTTATGCACCCACCTTATAGTAGCCCCATCTAATTTGTACTTTCCTAGTTTGTCTATAAGAATATCATGCTAGACTGTATCAAATGCCTTACTAAAGTCTAGGTATATCACATCCACCGCTTCTCCCTTATCCACAAGGCTCGTTATCCTATCAAAGAATGCTATCAGATTAGTTTGACATGATTTGTTCTTTACAAATCCATGCTGGCTATTCCCTATCACCTTACCACCTTCCAAGTGTTTGCAGATGATTTCTTTAATTATCTGCTCCATTATCTTCCCTGGCACAGAAGTTAAACTAACTGGTCTGTAGTTTCCTGGGTTGTTTTTATTTCCCTTTTTATAGATGGGCACTATATTTGCCCCCTTCCAGTCTTCTGGAATCTCTCCCGTCTCCCATGATTTCCAAAAGATAATAGCTAGAGGCTCAGATACCTCCTCTATTAACTCCTTGCATATTCTAGGATGCATTTCATCAGGCCCTGGTGACTTGCAGGCATCTAACTTTTCTAAGTGATTTTTTACTTGCTCTTTTTTAATTTTATCTTCTAAAGCTACCCTCTTCCCGTAAGCATTCACTATATTAGACATTCCTTCAGACTTCTCAGTGAAGACCGAAACGAAGAAGTCATTAAGCATCTCTGCCATTTCCAAGTCTCCCGTTACTGTTTCACCCTCCTCACTGAGCAGTGGGCCTACCCTGTCCTTGGTCTTCCTCTTGCTTCTAATGTATTGATAAAAAGTCTTCTTGTTTCCCTTTATTCCCATAGCTAGTTTGAGCTCATTTTGTGCCTTTGCCTTTCTAATCTTGCCTCTGCATTCCTGTGTTATTTGCCTATATTCGTCCTTTGTAATCTGACCTAGTTTCCATTTTTTATATGACGCCTTTTTATTTTGTAGGTCACGCAAGATCTCGTGGTTAAGCCAAGGTGGTCTTTTGCCACATTTTCTATCTTTCCTAACCATCGGAATAGCTTGCTTTTGGGCCCTTAATAGAGTCCCTTTGAAAAACTGCCAACTCTCCTCAGTTGTTTTTCCCCTCAGTCTTGATTCCCATGGGACCTTACCTATCAGCTCTCTGAGCTTACCAAAATCCGCCTTCCTGAAATCCATTGTCTCTATTTTGCTGTACTCCCTTCTACCCTTCCTTAGAATTGTAAACTCTATTATTTCATGATCACTTTCACCCAAGCTTCCTTCTACTTTCAAATTCTCAACGAGTTCTTCCCTATTTGTTAAAATCAAGTCTAGAACAGCTTCCCCCCTAGTAGCTTTTTCAACTTTCTGAAATAAAAAGTTGTCTGCAATGCAGTCCAGGAACTTATTGGATAGTCTGTGCCCCACGGTGTTATTTTCCCAACATATATCTGGATAGTTGAAGTCCCCCATCACCACCAAATCTTGGGCTTTGGATGATTTTGTTAGTTGTTTGAAAAAAGCCTCATCCACCTCTTCCACCTGATTAGGTGGCCTGTAGTAGACTCCCAGCACGACATCACCCTTGTTTTTTTACCCCTTTTAGCCTAACCCAGGACTCTCAACACTCCCATCTCCTATTTCCATCGCTACCTCAGTCCAAGTGTGTACATTTTTAATATATAAGGCAACACCTCCTCCCTTTTTCCCCTGTCTATCCTTCCTGAGCAAACTATACCCATCCACACCAACATTCCAGTCGTTGTGTATTATCCCACCAAGTTTCAGTAATGCCAACAATGTCATAGTTGTATTTATTTATTAGCACTTCCAGTTCTTCCTGCTTATTACTCATACTTCTTGCATTCGTATATAGGCATCTAAGATATTGGTTTGATCTTGCCTCCCAGCTTTGCCCTGACCCTCCTTTCTCTCTGCCATTATAGCCCGTGCTCCCTCCTGTTTCCAACCCATCTCCCAGGTCTTGTTCCCCACTTACCTGTGGCGTTTGCTCACCTGTCCCCGTCGAACCTAGTTTAAAGACCTCCTTACTAGGTTAGCCAGTCTTCATTAGCTAGTCGCTTCATTAGAAGCTAAGAGGAGAAGGTGGGGGCGGCAGGACCTCCTTCCCCATATGCTCTGTAGCTCAGAGGTTAGTGCATTCACCTAGCATGTAGGAGACCCAGGTTCAAGTATGAAAAAGTTCACCCAGTTCTATACTATGCTGGGCTGTGTGTTCAGGAGAAGCACCCAGTCTTCTGCTACCAGTGGGATTAAATCCTGATGTTGTATAAAATTGTTTCCCATCTGCTGACTGCACCTTCCAGCCATGTGTCTGCCAGCAATGACCTGAAAGAGATCAGAGCTCAAGTAAATGTTAAGTGTGCAAACATGTCCCAGTGAAACCAATAAGGTCACAGTCTCAGGCCCTCTGGGAGCTGGGGGAATGACTGGCTGGTGAGATGGGGAGCACTGATGGGTGGATTGATTGGGTTTATTTGCTTCATGAATGATTGCCTTATTTCGCTTTTGTCTGTCTCATACCATCCTCCAGGCACACCCTCTGGATGGACATCAGTCTGTCATAAAGAGATCCAACCACTGAATCCCATGGGCTGCTAAGCTCCTTGGGTCTGGGTAGGGACTGATGACTGGTTCTTGCTCTGGATCACTCAGGTACACTCCTGGGTCTGTGTCTGATACCCTACTGGCAGTCCAGCCACCTAGATGCTGGAGCCAGAGCCTTGACTCTCCCAAGCCCTGATCCATTTCCTGCAGTATCCACCTGGCTGGGTGAACTCTGGGTTCTCTAGCTACACTCCAAGATAGTTAAAGAAATGAACATGGGCTTAGCAAAGGGACATCTTACACACACACACACTCTGACCTGTTAGAGCGCACAGAACAGTTACAGATCTATGGAAAACAACAAATTCCTGAACACCATTCCCTCCCTCAGAGTACTTCCTGCTCCTGAGAGACCTTGTGTTCTGGTCAGTGTCCTTGAGGGGGAAAGAACAGCCCCTTTGTCCCCCTCACCTCTCCTCCTGCTAAGTCTGATTCTGGCAAGAGGCTGGGCTTCTTTGCTAGACAGAATTTCATTTCAAAAATTTGTCACCTTTTTCTGCTTCTCTTCTTACGCTGGGATAGACCATTCTCCAACACACACCCTCTCCCCCTGGGTTGCTGGGCAGAGAGGGCTGTTAACAGCTAATGGTTCTATTGGTATCTCCTATTGTCCCACCAAGACAGAGCTATCCAATGTCCATGACTCTTAGAAAGCCCTGTTTCAGTTCTCCAGACAGCCTGGGTTTTTGCCACAGAATGGAAGTTCTAATCCACACTGAAGGTTATAATCATAAATAGTGTTCATAAAACACAATGAAATTCATAAACCGACACAGATACACTCCCAAAACTGTCACAGTCCCTTTCACTAGTAAACTCTCTCCTAGTGTCCTGTGCTAGGGCTCTTGCTGTTTGTCTCCTGACTGGTTCACTGACTCCTTAGAGCACTGGATAAATTATCTTGTACTCTGAAGTTGTTATTGGGTGTAGGGTGACATGCATTAGGTAGCAGCCTCAACAACGTGGGAGGCCCTATGCTTTCAAACCATTCATTGATCACCTCAGATCCTGTTGCCAGGCATTGTCCTGGTACGGAGCAAGTCAACAACAGCCCAACTGAAGAATCCAGGCCCCTAAAATACATTAGGTACTAGGGCATAATGGGAGAGGTGTTTATATTTAATACTATAAATGCTTTGTACACTTAGAGACAAGGTGGCTGAAGTGATATCTTTTATCGGACCAACTTCTGTCAGCGAGAGACACAAGCTTTCAAGCCACAGAGAGCTAGAGCTAGAAAGTTTGTCTTTCTCATCTACAGAGTACACATGGTGGGAGGGGAGGAGTGCATCAACAGAAGCTAGTCTAAGAAAAGACATTACCTCAACCACCTTGTCTCTCTCAAATATTCTGGGACTGACCTGCCTACAGCTACACTGCATTGTACACTTACAAGCTAATGCGAATTAGTCATTTTCATTTCTGAATGTCCACATCTGTGTCTGGAGCCTGATATTATAGCCCAGGGAAGTTCAAGTTATTTTTTAAAAAAAGAGACAGTGGGTCAGATTTTCAAGACAACCAAGAACTGGTTAAACAACACAATAAATGGCCAGGTTTTCAAAAGGGCTATGTTTTGAGCTCTTTCAAATATCTGGACAACCAGAATGCTGACTTCACACAAAGCCAGACTGAGCCTCACAATGACATCGGTTAGGTGCTGAGCCCTTTTGGAAATCTAGTCCCACATCTTTAATTAAAACATTAGCATGTTTTCATCAACAGTATTTGTATAACAAGCTTCTGTGAGGCATGGCCAGAAAGGGTTAAACATCCTGCAAAATAAATGACTCAAATTCAACCCATAAAGACATGAAGGGAGATAATGTTTGTGTTTTTGTGCATTTCCTTATATATGAGTAGGGTCAACAATATAATCAACAGTCCCTGTCTATGCTGTATTCTGATAATTCAAAGATCAAAAGAACATCGTAGCATTTAAATGAATTGTAAACACGGAATAGCTCTGTATTTGTCTCGCTTTGAAATGTATAGCAAATGGTGAAGGCACAGGCGATTGTCTTATGTTAATTCATATAGAAAAGTACCAGTGATAGACTGCCTGATGGATAAACTGCCTTATGTTAATCTGTGTTAATAATTAACGATGATGGTCAGGAAATAAGAGCCTATTGTTCCGAAGGGACTCCAACTTGTTATAGACCACATGAAATTGTATGCGTCCTGATCCTGTTTATCTCAGATCTGCTTAAACTTCATCATAGGAAGTTGGAGTCACAAGCTGAGATCCCAGTTACCCTGGTACACCCTGGATATGATGTTGGACATTGGACTATAACAAGGGTAGGTAACCTATGGCATGGGTGCCGAAGGCGGCACTCAAGCTGATTTTCAATGGCATTCACACTGCCTGGGTCCCGGCCACTGGTCCAGGGGGCTCTGCATTTTAATTTTAAATGAAGCTTCTTAAACATTTTAAAAACCTTATTTACTCTACATACAACAATAGTTTAGTTATATATTATAGACTTCTAGAAACAGACCTTCTAAAAACATCAAAATGTATTACTGGCACTTGAAACCTTAAATTAGAGTGAATAAATGAAGATTCAGCACACCACTTCTGAAAGGTTGCCGACCCCTGGACTATAACCTATTAACTTAATTTCTAAAAGAACGCATTGCAGCTACAAAGCTCACCATCTCTGCTATATATTGTGATAAACTCAGAACAGACAGCTGCAAGAGAGGGGTAGAAATCAGTCTCAGAGGGTTAAAAGGCCCTCCTCCCTATCAACTGGGGGGTAACTACAGGTCAATCCGGTTCAGCTGAGAAGGGGTTACCAAAGTATCAATTAGAATCATCTGAGAGGGAGCTACCTGAGGTTAATTATGATCAGCTGATTCCAACTAAGGGCTGCCTGACACCTTTTTAAATCCTCACCACGGGAGTGGGGGGAGGGAAGGGAAGGTGTGAGAGAAGAGAGAGATGGAGTCCTGCTGCCAGTTGGTTAGGAGCAGCAAGCCAGTGAGCCTCACCAGGAGGAAAGGCAGTATCCTCTCCCACAAGGGAGAAAAATAGGCTAAAAAGGACTGGTGGAGAGAGGGAATGGACTTCCCCTGTGTCTGAAGGGGGACCATATTCCTCAAGCCTGTCTCACCAGGGCTAAAAGCAGCAGAGGCTGGGGAGACTGAGAAGGTGCCTTGCCACAGTATCTAAACCTCAAGGATTGAACATATGTCTGTATGTATATTGATCTTTTAACCATACTATCTATCTTTTGTTTTTAAATAAATGCATGTATTTGGGTAAGATCTGGAGTATTCAATAAGCTGGGAGGTAATGTGTCTGATCCTTTGGGATTGGTAGAATCTTTTCTTTTATATGATGAAATAAGATTTTCAGAAATCTTCATCATATTTGACTTGGGTACCTGAATGGAGGCCTGAGGCTGGGCTGCTTTAAGGGAACTGTGCTGTTGGTTTCTGGACAACCAGTGAGGTAAAGAAGAACCTGTTTTATGCTGGCTTGGTAGATCTAAGTATTCAATTCTCCACCAACTTTGAGGTTTATCTGGCCCATTCTTTGCAGTTCATCCTAACTGGGTAATCTCAGCTGGCCCCCATTGGGACCCTGGTCACAGCTTCTTTGTCCAGTCTTTGTCTCAGACTTCCAGAAGGCAACTATGGCTATCATGTGTATAAAAAATGCTGGATAATTAGCCCACTTGTTTGATTTAATGGACCTTTCTTCTAGCATCCCATCCAATAAAGCATGGCAAACTCTCATGATTTTATCATAAGGGTTTGACTTCTTTATGAAGGTTTGGTAATATTACTTCTAGAAGACCCTTCAGGTCCACAACTTATTGTCTCTTTAAAGTTGTTCCAAGCCTGGTCCCAGATATTGTGTACTTTAGGGCAAGAAAGCCAATGAAGATGGTGTGTGTCCATCCCTCCAACAGGAGACTGGGTAATTATTAGGGCTGGATCTCCCTTAATAGTTAGGAGAGCTATCATTCTTGTGCAGTAAGCAGAATAACACATGGCTGTAATCCACAGGGCTCCTGTATGTATTTTACCAAATTCTGAACCAGTCAAATATGCATTTAGCTCCATAATTCCCTTTCAAGCAAGCCTTAAGGAGGAGACCCGTTTAGCCACAAGCCAAACTCCAGGACAATCTAGAACTCAACTGATTTGTCTCCCTGTTTATCCATGAATCAAAGATGTTGGATCCCACCCTTTCTATGCAGTTTGTGATGCACACGAACTAAGCCAGCTTTAAGGCTTGATGCTGTGGGATGCTAATCAGCAAAACTCATTTACCTAAATGGGAAGGAAGGGAACTTGGAACCTCAGAGTGGGTCTTTGGCTCTTATCCACTTCAAACAGGAGCAGGCCTTTCTCCTTTTAAATGTTTGATGCAACTGATAGAAAAAGTTGTGCTACTACCAGGGCTGTCCCTAGCCATTTGGGCGCCTTATGCAGCCCCTGCATGGGGGGGCTGTGTGGGGCTCCAGGCCTCCCCCCACCACAGAGTCTGGGAGGCAGAAGCTGTGCAGGACCATTTTTGGGGCCATCACAGGCCCAGAGTGGCCCAGGGGGGCCGGGAGCAGCCCACTCCGCTTCCCTCGCCCTGGACCCAGCCGTATTGCTTGAGGGAGGAGGCTTGGGGGAAGAAATCCCCTCACCACTCGCCAGCAGTAGCAAGAAGCACAGCAGCCTGGCCCCAGCTCGCTCTACTCCACCAGCTCCTAGCCATGGTGCTCCACTTCCTGTCGCCGGTGAGAGCCAGGGGCGATCCTTTCCCCAACCTGAGCAGCATCGCTGGGGTGGGGGCAAGGGAAGTGGAGCAGACTGGGGCCACGTCTCTCCACTTCCCTCCACCCATGAGAGCGGGGGGCGATCCTTTCCCCACATCACCAGCTCCCAGCTTTGGCGCTCTGCTTCCCGCCACTGGTGGACTGGAGCGGGCTGGTGCCGGGTTGCTCCACTTCTCGCCACTGTCAGTGAGTGTGGGGTCGCTGATGGAAGAGGTGGAATGGGGGCGGGCTGGGGTCAGAGCAGAGGGGAAGGGTAAGAGGCAGGGCAGAGGGAGCTGTCCAGGGCCCCACACCCCCTTAGGGCCGGCCCTGCCCCTTGCGGGGTGGGGGTGCGGCCGACGAATAGGACTGGTCACCGGGGCTGATGCTGCTGTGTAAGCCTAAGGATGGCCCTGGCTGCTATAGAGTTCTTAACAAAGCGTCAGTGTTTTAGGCATTGAACTCCATATCTTCTAATCATTTGTCTGTGTGTATACATGTTCATCCACACACCTAGCTGATATAATTAGAAACAGCATATTACATTGTGTGGGCTCTGAATTTGAGACTATAGGAAAAGGTAAAAACCTGCTGAGAAAGGACTGCATTTTTTCCTGACCCCTCCATGACAATCTTCCTTAATACCTGGATGGTTTATTAGCATTGAAAATGCATTAATTAAGGGTAAATTGGCCTCCTTTTATTATTAAATCCTTTATTCTTTCCTTACATTTTAGGGTGAATTTAGTGTTGATGAAGGTGAGAGCTGAAAGCCCAAATTGGAGGCAGAGATAACTAATGAGGCATATGAGAAACTCCCGAAGAATCTAATCAAGTGGGTGGATTGGGCAGCAAGATGGCAGATAACATGTCAATTGAAAGAAATAAGAGGCGTTGCACACAGAGAAGATTTCTTATCTATCCCAGTCAGTTCTGATCTACCAAGCTCCTCGGAGGATAAAAATCTAGGGGTGTATTGGGAGTAGGTCAGTGAAGATGTCTGTTGAACTTGCAGGATGATTGAGTACAGAGGCCAATAGGATGATGAGACAGAAGTGAAAGCAGATAGAAAATAATGCTGTAATATTCTGTGAAAGGATGGCAACCCCTATCACTGCAATCCTTGCTGGGGGATATTCATGTCTCTTCTAGGTAGATATTTTGTGGAGGCTGACAAGGTCCAGAGAAGGAAAACAAAAAAGAGAGGCTTAGGGCTTGGCTGCACTGGAGAGTTGCAGCACTGTAAACCCACCACCAGCACTGCAACTTACTCACCGTCCACACTTGGAAGGCATATACAGTGCTGCATCTCCCTGGCTGCAGCGCTGGTTGTACTCCTGCTCTGCCTCGGGTATAAGGATTGCAGCGCTGGTGATGCAGCGCTGCTCCTTAAGTGTGGCCACCAAAAGCTCTGTAATTGGCCTCAGGGGTATTCGGAGGTATCCCAGAATGCCTGTTCAGCCACTCTGCTCATCAGTTTGCACTCTACTGCCCTGGCCTCAGGTGACCTGCCCTTTAAATGCCCCAGGAATTTTAAAAATCTCCTTCCTGTTTGCTCAGCCAGGTGTGGAGTGCAATTAATCAGTGAAATTTTCCAGGTGACCATGCTCCATGCGCCAAACAAGCCCCAGCATGGAGCAATGGTGAGTTGATGGACCTCATCAGTGTTTAGGGGGAGGAAGTTGTGCAGTCCCAGCTGCGCTCCAGCCGTAGGAATTACGATACCGATGGGCAGATCTCAAGGGCTATGCTGGAAAGGGGCCATGACCGGGACGTGGTGCAGCACAGGGTTAAAGTAAAGAAGCTGCGTAGTGCCTATTGCAAAGCCCACGAGGGAAACCGCCGCTCACGTGCTGCCCCCACGACGTGCCGTTTTTACAAGGAGCTGGACGTGATACTTGAGGATGACCCCACTACCAATCCGAGGACCACGATGGACAGTTCAGAGCTGGGAGAGGAGGTGGAGATGGAGGGGGGGGAGGAAACCGAGAGTGAGGGTACTGGGGTGGGAGGAGACACCCTGGAATTCCAGGAGGCATGCAACCAGGAACTCTTCTCAAGCCAGGAGGAAGGTCGCCAGTCGCAGCAGCTGGAACTTGGTGAAGGAGAAGCAGAGGAGCAGGTTCCCAGTAAGCAGCTTTTATTTTCATGATGGAAATGTTTCTGGAGAGGAGGGGGGTTATGGCTGCATGCTTGCATGCCTAGATGTGGAATAGCCCATTGATGTGGTCTATCACGTCATGGTAATCGGCCTCGGTAATCTCTTCAAAAGTTTCAGCCAGAGCGTGGGCAATGCGCTTGTGCAAGTGTGACGAACTGGGAAAGTTCTTAATGTTTTCTCTGAATACTGTGTTGGTGCCTCAGTGTCCCCATGGCAGTTCTTAAGTATGTGGCAGAGGAAAGGGCCAGTGCACCTAAATGCCTGGCACTCTGTCTCCTAGCAACTGATGGCCTGGGCCCCTCCTCTGCAAAGGTGCCAGCTGAAGGTGTTGGAGACAAAGGGATCAGGTGACCTCCTGGCCCGGGAAAGGGGCTGAGGAGAGAGGAGGGGCTGGGAGCAATTGTTAGTCTGGAGCTGGCTGGGGTCGAGGGTGGAGGGCAGACCTGGGGGTCTGGCTCACTGCCCCCCAGAATGGACCCAGCCGAGGGGTCCGGTTCGCTGTATCTACAAGCTCTGTTTTAGACCCTGTTCCTGTCATCGAATAAACCTCTGTTTTACTGGCTGGCTGAGAGTCACGTCTGACTGCAAAGTGGGGGTGCAGAACCCGGTGGCTTCCCCAGGACCCCGCTGGGGTGGACTCGCTGTGGGAAGCACACGGAGGGGCAGAGGATGCTGAATGCTCCAAGGAGAGACCCAGGAGGTGAAGCCGTGTGAGCTTCTTGCCCTGAACAAGTCTGCTCCAAGAGAGAGGAGGCTCCCCAAAGTCCTGACTGGCTTGGTGGGGAGCAGTTCCAGAGCATCGCCCGGTGACTCCGTGACAGCAAGTTTATAGGGAGAGCCACTGTGGTCCTTGTCCCAGTCAGGCTAACACGTCCGCGCCACTGTGCCGCGAGGGGTGGGGGGACCATTGCTGCACACAGACAAGCTGCATAGGGGCCAGGGCGGAATCCGCATTGCTGTAGAAGACCCTCTCACTCTTCCCAGGTGACCCGCAGCAGCGAGATATCTTCCAGGATTAACTCCTGTGGAAAATGTTGGGACAGTGTTCAGTGTAGGTCCCCCTGCAGCAGTTTGCTTTCCCCAATGCAATGAAACCGCAGTACAGCCCTGAAGCAATCAGTGCCCCTTCCCAGGTGACCCGCAGCAGCGAGATATCTCCCAGGATTAATTAACTCCTGCACTCATTCCTCATTACTCACCATTTCTTCGCTGCTGTGTGTTCTCTGTGCTCTGGCTGGTATGTGGAAAGTATGCTAAAATGAGACTGTAAACTCCTTCACTGTGATTATACACAATGCTGCCTCTCTGTTAAATGTTTCATTTTTTGTCTTTCTAATAAGTGTCCTTGAATACCCCACTGGCTGGATCAGAGACTGCTGAAAGGCTACAAAACCTGAGAAAGAAGCCATGAAAAAGCAAAGAAGATATGGTGAAAGCAGTTATGAATCAGTCTGCCAGAGAGAGTAAAAAACTCCAGGACTGGAGGGAAAGAGAAAGCAGGAGAAAGGCAGTAGCTAAGAAGAAAAGCACGAAGCAGCTGATAAGCATCCTGGAGCCCCAAATGGACTGTATCCAGTCACTCATAGCCATGCAGGCAGAGCGCAACCGTGCGCCCCCCCCTCCCGGCCCAAGTCCCAAAGCTCTTTCCCTTGTGCCCCAATGTCAGCTCAAAACCCCCTTCTCCAGCATCCAGGTTATTACCACCAGCAGCTGCCCTCAACACCTGTATGTTCACCTACCAGCCCTGAGAACTACGACCCTTACCCTCTGCACTCAACCCCCATCATCATGCAGCATTTTCATCCTGAAGTGCAGCAGTCATTGCACAGCACTCCAGACAGGACATATTCAAACCTCTGACTGTACAGTTCACCACCCCACCCCTCTGCCCTTTTAGTTATTTTCTTTTCAATAAATGAATTCGTGGCTTTCAAAACAGTTTTCTTTATTGCAGAAAGTGTAAGATACCGTAGCCCAGGGAAAAAAAAAAAAAGACACTGCAAATCATTGTAAATACTGCACTTCACTCCCGTGCAAGGCACCAAACATTACTGTTGGCTTTCAGCCTCAAATTCCTCCCTCAAGGCATCCCTAATCCTTGTAGCCCTGTGCTGGGCCTCTCTAGTAGCCCTGCTCTCTGGCTGTGCAAATTCAACCTCCAGGCGTTGAACCTCAGAGGTCCATTCCTAACTGAATGTTTCACCCTTCCCTTCACAAATATTATGGAGGGTACAGCATGCGGATATAACCACAGAGATGCTGCTTTCCCCCAAGTCTAGCTTCCCATAAAGAGAACGCCAGCACCCTTTTAAACAGCCAAAAGCACACTTCACAGTCATTCTGTACCAGCTCAGCCTTTAGTTGAACCGGTCCTTGTTCCTGTCAAGCTTCCCTGTATACGGTTTCATGAGCCAAGGCATTAACGGGTAAGCGAGGTCTCCAGGGATCACAATGTGCATTTCGTCGTCCCCTACTGTGATCTTCTGGTCTGGGAAAAAGTCCCAGCCTGCAGCTTCCTGAACAGACCACTTTTCCGAAAGATGCGTGCATCGTGCACCTTTCCAGGCCAGCCTGTGTAAATGTCAATGAAACGCCCACGGTGATCCACAAGCACCTGGAGAACCATAGAGAAATACCCCTTCCGATTAATGTACTCTGATTCTAGGTGAGGCGGTGCCAGAATAGGAATATGCGTCCCCATCTAACTTCCCTCCACAGTTAGGGAAACCCATTTGTGCAAAGCCATCCAGAATGTCTTGCACGTTCCCCAGAGTCACGGTTCTTCTTAGCAGGATGCAATTAATGGCCCTGCAACTTTGCATCAACACAATTCCAATGGTTGACTTTCCCACTCCAAACTGGTTCGCGACCGATCGGTAGCTGTCTGGAGTTGCCATCTTCCAGATTGCAATAGCCACCCGCTTCTCCACCGACAGGGCAGCTCTCAATCTCGTGTCCTTGCGCTGCAGGGTGGGGGCGAGCTCCTCACACAGTCCCATGAAAGTGGCTTTTCTCATCCGAAAGTTCTGCAGCCACTGCTCGTCATCCCAGACTTCCTTGACGATGTGATCCCACCACTCAGTGCTTGTTTCCCGAGCCCAAAAGTGGCGTTCCACGGTGCTGAGCATTTCCGTGAATGCCAAAAGCACTTTAGTGTCATACGCGTCAGGCGAATCGATATCATCAGACTCCTCACTGTCACTTTGGAGCTGAAGGAATAGCTCAACTGCCAACCGTGATGTGCTGGCGACACTCGTCAGCAAAGTCCTCAGCAGCTCTGGCTCCATTTCCCACAGAAATCGCGCTGCACAGAAACCATTGGGAGACTCACAATGGCACCAAACGTGGACGGAAAAACAGTGACTGCTGGGATGTGAAGCGATGCACCATGGGGCGTTGGGACAGGAAGCGGAATGACCCGTCCCCTTCCATCCCCTTCCCACAACCCACGGCGCCAAAATGGGACGAGGTGCTCTGTGGGATAGCTGCCCACAATGCACCACTCCCAACAGCGCTGCAAATGTGGCCACACTGCAGCGCTGGTAGCTGTCAGTGTGGCCACACTGCAGCGCTTTCCCTACACAGCTGTATGAAGACAGCTATAACTCCCAGCGCTGTACAACTGCAAGTGTAGCCAAGCCCCTAGTGAGGCTTCTGGATGCCAAGAGACTACAGAGTCAGGGATTATCAACCTGGGAGAGAGAAGAACCAGGGTATGGCTACACTTGAAATTTCAAAGCGCTGCCTGAGTGTAGTCAGAGCGCCAGCGCTGGGAGAGAGCTCTCCCAGCGCTGCACGTAAACCACATCCCTTACGGGTGTAGCTTGCAGCGCTGGGAGCCGCGCTGCCAGCGCTGCAGCACTGATTACAGTGCTGTAAAGCCTCAGTGTATCTTGCAGTGCTCAGGGGGGTGTTTTTTCACACCCCTGAGCGTGAAAGTTGCAGCACTGTAAAGTGCCAGTGTAGCCATGGCCCCAGAGGTGACTTGAGTGAAGTAAGAGAGACAGTGGATGCTGCTAAGGGGAGGGATTGCCTGGCTCTGGTTTGAGTCAGCATGACCATTTAGCTGGTGCTGTATGCCAGGCTGCCCAGTGCATGATTATGGGAGTAAATATGCATCCAGCTAAAGGGCCAAGACTCTGTGAGCAATTATGGATATACCTGCACTCCACTGGAAACCCAACTTCCACCTGTTAGTTGCTATTCCCAGGACTGGAATTGCCAGTTCTCTTGTCTTCTACATCCTCACTCCCACTAGGATTATGTAGGCACAGATTGCACTTCCATGAACCACTGGGCCTGCTGTGTCCCCCGGGGACATTCAGCTTTTGGGGACGGCAGGGACTCTTGGAAGTTCTGCCCCAGAAGTGCAGCTTAAAGTTATGATCAGGGTATCCCCAGTTTACCTTGGCTGTGCTCTGTGTCATGTCAGTTTGCTGTCATGGAACAGTGCTGGTCAGTCACAGTCTCTATGGCAGGGTGGCGGTTGCAGCTATCTTTCACTGGCACAAATGCTTCTGGGCAGACTTGCCATTGCAGAGTCCTGGCTCTTGTTGGCAGATGCTGCTAGCATAATCCACAAGTGAACTGACCCCATGTTATGTAGAACAGCTTTGTTTTCTCTCAGCATTTCCCTTGCCCATAGAGATACAGGCCAGAGAGAAGAGACAGAAAGGGGCTCCCTGCCTGCCATCCACTATAGCCCTTTCAGACTAGATCATTAACATCCAAGTGCTCTCCTGCCAGAATTCCATTCTCATTCCTATGCTTGTTGCTGAACATTATGTTCTTTGAAAAACACATGCAAGATTAAAAGAAATTGTAAAGTGCAGCTATTATCACCCTCCAATGAGAGAAAACTAGGTCACAAAAGGGACTTGAAATGTTCTGAAAAAGGTGCCATTTGTGGTCACAAGATGGAGCTGGTGCATTAATGATATGATGAATAGTTGTGGTAATGTGCTGGAAAAGCCAGCAACTTAATAATGATAGCCAATGCCTTCCTTTCTTACACACACACACACACACACACACACACACACACACACACACACACACACACACACACACACACACACACACACACACAATACTATGATAGGTTAGATCAGATCAGATCTCTGACTTTTTCAGAAAGGTGAGTATATTGTCTTCTCCACAGCAACAACATAACATTTAGAAACAAACATACATACAGCACAACATATTCTTGTTCTGCCTCTGACATCTCCACTTGCATTGTAATGTTATTTTGTGATGCTACCAGTATCAAACAGTGCAGGAAATCTCCTTTTTCTTTTGAGACAAGTCACACTCCTTACCCATTGCTTGAGCAACTGGGAGGCAAGTCTGCCATGCAAAGAAACTTAGCCTAAACTGAGAGTGCAAGCTCCTTGGGGGCAGGTACCATCTTTTGTGATCTGTTTGTACTGGTCCTTGCACAATGAGGCCTCTATCCCTGATTGAATCCATTATCATAATACAAGTAATAAAGCAACAATACAATAATAATCTGTAAAGATCTGGTGCATGTATCCTTGATACTTTCTTCTATTATCCATTGCTCTTGGTGTAGAAGAATATATTAACCAAATGACACAGGACTGGCTCTTGCTCTGCGTCTGCTTTAGAATCTCAACTTCCAGGCTCATGCTGTACAAATACATATTTATCCAACTAGCTTCAGGCATCCTGTAGGGCAGGTGAGCTCATCCTTGATTCTCAATTAGTTTTGGAACTTTTGGGAGCTCTGGGTGTTGGTTACCAATCCTCTAAATTGCCTTGTAGGTCACTGCAAGGCTGTGGATTATTGTTCTCAGGCTCTGTGGGTCTCCTTGTTCCCGCAAATCTGGTTTCAGTAGCAAGTGCTGCCTCTTCCACCTGTAGCTATAGCAAATGCCTTAGAGGAAACTGCTTAGGAGATTAACACTTGGAACAGGAGATTCTTCTCTCTGGGACCAGGAACAGAAGGCAGCAGGGGAGATGAATAAAAGGTTCATTTGCACTGTAGGTAACATCTTACTGGCCAAGTAGTAAATAAAAGCAAGGCTGATCTCCATAATGTAACTTTCATACAGTGTTTCAGAAGGTGAAGTGCCAATGAGTGTTTTGCTGGTTCTCCTCTTACATTTCATCACTCCTTCTCCCTCCTGGCTGGAATGCCCTAGACCACCTCTGTCCTTAACCACCTCCTCTTCTCCCTGTCCTCTCATCCACCCCCATAATTTCAGATGTCCCCTGGTGATTCCCAACGCTACAGTTCATCCCCTGGCTTCTTTCCTACCATCCACTTCTGCATCTCTTTTCATGTCAGCCCCCTGCAGAACAGTCTGCTAAATAACTCACTTTCGCTTCAGACTGAACATGGGTTAAATCCAGCTTCTCTTTACCCCGGACCTTCTCCTTTCTCCTCATTCTGTCCTCCTTGGCCCCATCCTTCCCAGTTTATAAACTCACTACCTGATGTCACCTTTCCTTCTTTTTCCTTCTCTTACATCCAGGCTCTTGCAGGGTCATTTCTTCTACATTTTCCAGATTCGTCTCTTTCTTTCCATCCCTGTTGCCAAAACCTTAAGCCATGCTATGGTGATGTTCAGTCTTGATGACTGCAACCTCCGCTACTTCTCCCCTGCCTACCCCCACCCTGCACTTCCAAATCACAGCTACAATATCTCCTTCCTTTCCAGAGGGTCAGGACTGTCTCACTCATAAATGATCTAGAGAAAGGGGTAAACAGTGAGGTGGCCAAGTTTTCAGATGATACAAAACTGCTCAAGATAGTTAGGACCAAAGCAGACTGTGAAGAACTTAAAAAAAGATCTCACAAAACTAAGTGATTGGGCAACAAAATGGCAAGTGAAATTTAATGTGGATAAATGTAAAGTAATGCACATTGGAAAAAATAACCCTAACTATACATACAATATGATGGGGGCTAATTTAGGTACGAATCAGGAAAGAGATCTTGGAGTCATCGTGGATAGTTCTCTGAAGACATCCACGCAGTGCGCAGCAGCAGTCAAAAAAGCAAACAGAATGTTAGGAATCATTAAAAAAGGGATAAAGAATAAGATGGAGAATATCTTATTGCCCTTATATAAATCCCTGGTACGCCCACATCTTGAATACTGTGTACAGATGTGGTATCCTCATCTCAAAAAAGATATACTGGCATTAGAAAAGGTTCAGAGAAGGGCAACTAAAATTATTAGGGGTTTGACACAGGTCTCATATGAGGAGAGATTAAAGAGGCTACAACTCTTCAGCTTGGAAAAGAGGAGATATGGGGGGATATGATAGAGGTATATAAAATCATGAGTGGTGTGGAGAAAGTGAATAAGGAAAAGTTATTTACTTGTTCCCATAATACAAGAACTAAGGGCCACCAAATGAAATTAACGGGCAGCAGATTTAAAACAAATAAAAGGAAGTGATTCACACAGCACACAGTCAACCTGTGGAACTTCTTGCCTGAGGAGGCTGTGAAGGCTAGGACTATATCAGCGTTTAAAAGAGAACTAGTTAAATTCATGGAGGTTAAGTCCATTAATGGCTATTAGCCAGGATGGGTAAGGAATGGTGTCCCTAGCCTCTGTTTGTCAGAGGGTGGAGATGGATGGCAGGAGAGAGATCACTTGATCATAACCTGTTAGGTTCACTCCCTCTGGGACACCTGGCATTGGTCACTGTTCGTAGACAGGATACTGGACTGGAGGGACCTTTGGTCTGACTTAGTATGGCCATTTTTATGTTCACTTATTGACTCTCTGCACCTGTTTCCCATTTTATTCCACATTAAATTCAAGGTTCTCCTCACTTCCAAAGCACTTATGGTGCCACCTACATTTCACCGTCTCCCTATACACTGTGACGTTGACAGACCAGGTAACAGCTCATGCCAAGGCCTTACTGAACACTTACAAATGTATAGCTCGAAACCAGGCTGGCTTACCTGTGAGTTAGCATCATCAAAAAAGATGTTATATAAGCTGATAAGAATGTGCTTAGACTTTATAAAATGTTTGTAGGACGCTGCATGTATTAATCTCACTTATAACCTCTGTAGCCCATGATATAAAGTTTTATGGAGTGTTTGCACTGTAAACCTCTCTAATTATGTAACTCAAGAAAGAGGAAAAGAAGCATTGATTGAGGTAAAGTGCTTGTCTGGCACCCAAGTTGACCTACTGAAGGCAAATGACATGTTGTGTAGCATCAGAGAGCAGAGAGTTTTTTGATTGTATTCCTAACTCCCTCCAGGAAGGAGATCTACACATGAATTAATCCCAGCAGTTTTGAACTCTAGAGAAAGGGGATAAAAATCCTCAACAAGGAGAAACTAACTCTCTTTTACGCTGCCTGGATTCTGAGGGGCAGGGGGTCCTCAACATATGCCTAGAGATCCCCATGCTTCCTAGCATGGGTTAGCCCTGAAAAGACATCCAGCATTGACAGATTATTATATTTGTCACCTTTTGAAACCATGGTCTGAAATCACTTGTGTGTATACATTGCCTGCTTTAACCTGTAAATAACTCATTTCTTTTTCCTATTTAATAAACCTTTAGTTAGTGTATTACAGGATTGGTTATCAGCGTTGTCTTTGGTGTGAGATCTAAGGTACAGATAGATCTGGGGTAAGTGATGGGTCTGTTGGGACTGGGAGTAACCTGAATATTTTGTGATTTTTGGTGTAAGTGATCATTTACCACATAGTCCAACTTGCCCTGGTGGCAAGATAGACTGGAATGTCTAACGGGACTGTCCGTGACTCCATTATAAGACTACTGTGGTATTTTGGGAGTTCACATTTGTTACTGGGTTGGTGAAATCAAATTATAGAACATACCATCTGTTTAGGGTGTCTGCCCCAGATTGCTTTTTGACAGTCTGCCCCGAGGTCGGCACTCTCAGTCATGAGCCACTCCAGACAGCATGAGACACGCCATAATAGCTTTTTCCCTGGCCCCTCCAGTTTGGCCCTAATGTAAATGATGGCACTTTGCACCAGAGTGGAATATAACACCTTGTCTCTTTCATCAACATCCAGATTCTGCAGTTCTTAATCAAAGTCAATGGAAGTTTTGCGTCACTAAAAGAATGGCAGAATTTAGCACTTCATCATTTCAGCCTGCTCTCTGCAGGAAAGCTGGTCCAAAGTCTGCCCTCCAGTAAAGGTCCAAAAACTCACCAGTTCCATGCTGTGTCCTAGCTCCAATGAGGACATTTCATTCAATTTTTATTCTGTTTCATACAGTCCTATGCTCAAGGCAGAGATGTATCATTCATTCGGCAAAGGCCTAATGCCCAGAGCCAACACACAAGAGTACTGTATGTACCTGTTGGCACTAGATAAATAGTTAACAATACAGCAAAACTAGTCTACTCATGCTGAAACATGGACCTTGCATTTTCCTTTGGTTTAGAGTCTGTCTGTTGTCTGAGCCAGAGTAGATCCAGGAGACTCAGTTCTATGATCCGAGTGCTATATTCTGAATTGGAGGAATATACATATTCTACACAGCCAAAATTCTAGAGGAAAGGGCTTTTTCATTTTCCAGCTGTAAGTGAACAAGAAGCTGGATGGCTCAGGAGATTGGTCATGGGCTGTGTAACCTTTCACATCTAGGTCACTGGTGGTAATTTGATCCAGTTCAATAGAGACTGAAAGTCTTTTCCAGCTGATGGCTCTTCAATGAACCATATGAAGTGAATTGACATGTGCACTGGTCACAATAGACTGGTAATAAAAACATAAAAATTGTCTGCCAGACTCAGCAAAGCCCAAGGACTGAAGAGGATTGACACTTGGAGTTACACTGTAGAGGTAGGTCAGGGCAGAGTCAAAGCAACATGGGGAAGCTCATATTGCCTGCTGTACCTGACTGTGGATAAACCTGAGGGCTCCATTGTTCATGTCTTCCAGTTTGCACTCTTTACTAGCAATTTAAAGCATTTAAATGAAATTGTAATAATGAATTTAATGATACTATTTAAATACATAACACATTGGGTATCACTGCAACATATGCTAAAATGCCAACAGCAATCTTACTTCATAAACCAGTTTACTGATCATCATGAGGGTAAAAACTGCAGCTGGTTGCAATACAAATTTGCCAAGTGCTTCTTGTTTGGGCTCATCTAAAGTGACAAGTTTCTTCCTGTCTTTCTGCTAATCCTCTTAGCTGGATTTCCCATGTGCTGCACACCACACAAACTGCTTCCAGGTCCTAATGGTCTTGGGTGTCAGCAGGTAAGGAAGAGAGCAAACTATAAACACACACAGATGGCATCTATCCTGCCTGTGCTAACACAAGGGAGAGAGACCAACTCCTGTGTCAGCCTCAGCATTGTAAATCTGGACTAGCTTCATTCCAGATTCATAGAGGTGTAAATGAGAGCTGAATTTGACCCAAAATGTTGAGACATGAGCCTTAGTCCCTACTGAGGAACTTCATCCAGCATTTGTTTCTCCACCCAAGTCTTCTAAGCCTCCACTCCAATGGTTTTTTCAATACAAGAGGCCACAGCGACTCATGGCATAACTTTACTTCAGTGGAGTTATACCAGGGGTTAATTTAGCCCATGGTATCTACCTTATTCCTGAGTCCAAGGCCAATATGTGCTGGGCATTAAGCCCAGTGCTTTTTATATTCTGTATCTAGGATGCTACGGAATGCTGCTCTCTCTCTCTCCCTGGCAACTCATCCCCTGAGCTTCAGAAAATACCATTCTGCTACTTTCAGGCTAGACAAAAGGCGCTGTTACTGTAGCCAGGGGCTAGAAGAATGAAAGCAACAGCATCAGCAGTGCCTGTAGTTTGCATTAAGTAGAATCCACGGAGTGCTCCCCTTTTCCAAAATGCCACCTTCATTTTTCTCTGTCAGACTTACAGGCTCTTTCATCTCCAGAATTGCCTGCTCTCTATTATTGACACCATTTGACTTGAGCAGATGAGAGAATAACCTTTTATTTTAAGCTAAACGTGTTTGGTTGAGTCTCCTGCTAAATGAAGCTGTTGCAGCATTTTTGTATTCAGCAGGGCTGGCCAATTAATTATTTAGGCATCATTTAAAGCGATCTTTTGAGCTAGTTCCATCGTGGCTTGGCAAGAATGGTTCTACAAAGTGAGTAATTACAAAAGCCATCAGAATTAGAAAAGCATTTAAAAAAGTTCAATGGGTGATTTGCTCAATAGGCAGGGTGCATGAGAGCAGATGCATATTAATGTGGTACAACAGAAAGAAAATATAGTCCTAGTATGTTCCCCTCAGAGATTATACGGCTATTGGCCTTGGTTTTGGAATGAATTTGTCCTTCATATTAGATATCTTTTTGGTCTGGTGAAACTGAAATCTGATCTGTGTGTCTTGGAAATGTTTGATAATGTGTTTGTGAATGTAGTGCTCACAAAGAGTTCCAGATTGACAGCCTTATAGACTGGAATTGTCTATTTAGCTCCCCCACCCTGACCGTTAAACGGCAGATATTTCCTCAGACTTAATCTAAAAGGACTACCCATAGAGGTCAAGGGTTATTTCATTCCCCACGCCCAGTCAATCCTGGGCCTCTCTGCTGAGAATGCTAACAAGTTTGTCAGTTGCCCTATGGATAATTGCCTATCGAGAATTAGATTGAGAGAACCAAATTCATTTCAGATAAGTCACTGGGTCACAGTCCTGCTTCCATCATCAACACTGTGTGAAGGGCAGTGCAATCTGAAGACTGACAATAGCCCTCACATAAAATGTACATTTGTTAGGAAATTAATTACATGTCTTCGCACCCCCTTCAGTCAGTCAGACTGTAGCCTAAATCCATGCAGTTCTGTAAACCATCATTCCCTTTCGCACTTCTGGTTGTTTGAGTAGTGCCAGGGTTACATCACCTGCAGACTAAAGCAGTGTAGCTCACCAACATCAGTGTTGCAAGAAAGCAGCAATAGAAACAAATGGGGACCCTCCGAAATTTCAGTCAGGCAAGCTTTGAATCAGGCCCCATATGCCTAGATAGCTTTCTGGGGATGCTTGGCTGCTGATCTATAGCACAAATTAAGGCATCGCATTGAAGAGCATCCAGCACCACTATATAAAGACACGATTTATAGACATGTAACTTATTAACTGTACGACTGATAAGCATCTCCACAACAATTAGGCCCAAGTTCAATCTAAAATCAGGGTAAGGTTAGAATCATGTCCATTGGGCCAAATTCATTTCTGGTGTGAATGCAAAGAAGCCAATAAATTACACCAGGGAAGAATTTGGATTTGGCCTAATGTTTTGAAAACGAAAAGCCTGTAATATCAGTTGCCCTACTCCTTTAGCAATTCTCTACTGTATTGTATTCTTTCCTTATCACTCAATTTCTCACCTACTTTTCTTCTGCTGACCCTTCTTGTTTAACATTTCTACAGTGTCAAGAGTCTAGGGGCCAATCAGACTGGAACTGCATCATTTCAGGCTCTGTATAAACAAAGTATGTGACTCACTTCTTCCTCTCTGTTCTGCTTTTTATTCTCGGCTGTAATTCCATAGCACCTCCAGGCATAATACTGTGCATCATTATTCAGCTCCCTATGGAGGCATGTTTATTTTTACTTGTTTTGCTATAATATTTGTTCTAAAATCTTAGTTATGTAAAAAAGATAATGGATAAAAGTTTTTCTTCTCTTCAGGCAGCCATGCTAACCTAGATACTCTGTTTATCGACTTCACTCACAAACAACCTGGGAAAGACTACTTGTGTGGGCTCTACAAGGCCCTAGCAAGCTTGACCAGGTTGCTCAGGCATAGCCCACCACTAAATCACTCCTTTCTTCTGCTTCCCCTTTACGTTTGGCATCTGGGCCACAGAGTTTTATAAACTACATCTACTCTCTAGCCACACCCTGGCAATCTGTCCCTGGTTGAGAAAACAGGAATGTCTGTGGAGTTTAGTTAAAGCAGCAAAGAATCCTGTGGCACCTTATAGACTAACAGATGTTTTGAAGCATGAGCTTTCGTGGGTGAATACCCACGTCATCAAATGCATGTAGTGGAAATTTCCAGGGGCAGGTATATATATGCAAGCAAGCTAGAGATAATGAGGTTAGTTCAATCAGGGAGGATGAGGCCCTGTTCTAGCAGTTGAAGTGTGAAAACCAAGGGAGGAGAAACTGCTTTTGTAGTTGGCAAGCCATTCACAGTCTTTGTTTAATCCTGAGCTGATGGTGTCAAATTTGCAGATGAACTGAAGCTCAGCAGTTTCTCTTTGAAGTCTGGTCCTGAAGATTTTTTGCTGCAGGATGGCTACCCTAAGGTCTGCGATAGGGTGGCCAGGGAGGTTGAAGTGTTCTCCTACAGGTTTTTGTATATTGCTATTCCTAATATCTGATTTGTGTCCATTTATCCTTTTCCGTAGCGACTGTCCAGTTTGGTTGATGTACATAGCAGAGAGGCATTGCTGGCATATGATGGCATATATTACATTGGTGGACGTGCAGATGAATGAACCGGTGATGGTGTGGCTTATCTGGTTAGGTCCTGTGATGGTGTCGCTGGTGTAGATATATGGGCAGAGTTGGCATCGAGGTGTGTTGCATGGATTGGTTCCTGAGCTAGAGTTACTGTGGTGTGGTGTGCAGTTACTGGTGAGAATATGTTTCAGGTTGGCAGGTTGTCTGTGGGCGAGGACTGGCCTGCCACCCAAGGCCTGTGAAAATGTGGGATCATTGTCCAGGATGGGTTGTAGATCCCTGATGATGCGTTGGAGGGGTTTTAGCTGGGGACTGTATGTGATGGCCAGTGAAGTCCTGTTGGTTTCTTTCTTGGGTTTGTCTTGCAGTAGGAGGCTTCTGGGTACACGTCTGGCTCTGTTGATATGCTTCCTTATTTCCTCGTGCGGCTATTGTAGTTTTGAGAATGTTTGGTGGAGATTTTGTAGGTGTTGGTCTCTGTCTGAGGGGTTAGAGCAGATGCGGTTGTACCTCAGTGCCTGGCTGTAGACAATGGATCATGTGATGTGCCCAGGATGGAAGCTGGAGGCATGAAGGTAGGCATAGCGGTCAGTAGGTTTTCGGTATAAAGTGGTGTTAATATGACCATCACTTATTTGCACCATGGTGTCTAGGAAGTGGACCTCCTGTGTAGATTGGTCCAGGCTGAGGTTGATGGTGGGGTGGAAGCTGTTGAAATCGTGGTGAAATTTTTCCAGAGTCTCCTTCCCATGGGTCCAGATGATGAAGATGTCATCAATGTAGTGTAGGTAGAGAAGGGGCTTGAGTGGACGAGAGCTGAGGAAGCGTTGTTCCAGGTCAGCCATAAAAATATTGGCATATTGTGGGGCCATTCGGGTGACCACAGCGGTGCCACTGATCTGGAGATATATATTGTCATCAATTTTGAAATAGTTGTGTGTGAGGATAAAGGCACAGAGCTCAGCAGCCAGTTGTGCTGTGGCATCATCAGGGATACTGTTTCTGACAGCTTGTATTCCATCTGTGTGTGAGATGTTTGTGTAGAGAGCCTCTACATCCATGGTGGCTAGGATAGTGTTTTCTGGAAGGTCACCAATGCATTGTAGTTTCCTCAGGAAATCAGTGGTGTCACGGAGATAGCTGAGAGTGCTTGTGGCATAGGATCTGAGTAGAGAGTCCACATAGCCAGACAGTCCTTCAGTGAGAGTGCCAATGCCCGAGATGATGGGGTGCCCAGAATTTCCAGGTTTGTGGATCTTGGGCAGTAGATAGAATAACCCTGGTCGAGGCTCTAAGGGTATGTTGATTTGTTCTGGTGTTAGCGTAGGGAGTGTCCTGAGGAGATGGTGCAGTTTCTTAGTGTATTCCTCAGTGGGATCTGAGGGAAGTGGCCTGTAGAATTTGGTATTGGAGAGTTGTCTGGTGGCCTCCTTTTGGTAGTCAGACCTGTTCATGATGACAACAGCACCTCCTTTATCAGCCTTTTTGATGATAATGTCAGGGTGGTTTCTGAGGCTGTGGATGGCATTGCGTTCTGCACAACCTTGGTTATGGGGCAAGCGATGTTGTTTTTCCACAATTTCTGCCTGTGCACGTCGGCGGAAGCATTCAATGTATAGGTCCAGACTGTCATTTTGACCCTCAGGAGGAGTCCATGTGGAGTTCTTCTTGTGCTGTTGGTGGGAGGGTACCTGTGTATCAGTGCGCTGTTCAGTGTTGTCCTGAAAGTATTCTTTGAGTCGGAGACGGCAGAAGTAGGCTTCCAGATCGCTGCAGAACTGTATCATGTTGGTGGGGGTGGCAGGGTAGAAAAAGAGTCCCCGAGATAGGACAGACTTTTCTTCTGGGCTGAGTGTGTAGTTGGATAGATTGACGATATTGCTGGGTGGGTTGGGGGTACCACGGTTGTGGCCCCATGAGGCAGGAAGGAGGTTAGTTCTATCTCTGGGTGATTCTGGTCAATATGCATGAGGCCTTTCCAAGACCTACAGGGGTAGTATACCCCATCCAATCCCATCCCACATTCTCTTTTTACCCAACACTCCCACCCCCCATCCATGCAATGTTCCCCTTTCTGATTTGCCACACTATCAATCTTCAACATTCAAGTGCTCCCTAAAGACTTATTTGTGATGTTCACAAAAAGGGGTCAAAATAACTAAAGTTATTACTTGCACTTTGCCCCATCTTCTTTGGAAGCTCCTTGGGGAGAGCACTGTCTTCAGTCCACGCCTTGTGCAGTGCCGAGCTCACATTTAGCACCTCTGACTAACTCACACTGGAAACAACTCATGCCTCTGAATTGGAAGAGGCAGAGAGAATATACAGTGGGAGCCCAAACTCACACCTCAGATAACCCCACTGAAGTCAGTGAGATACCCAAACTAGCACACTGGAGACAAAGTGGCCCAGTATTCAAGCAAGGTGAAACTTAAGGGAGCTATGGAATTTAACTTGCGATAGAAAACCAGAGGGTTAAATTATTCAGTGCAATACTATTAAATATGAATGTAAGGCAGTGAGATCTCATACGACTGATTTTGTCTTGTACTAAGTTGCACAGTATTTAAAGAACCAAAAACTAAGGAACCTCCATGGTCCAAGTGTCCTTCAGTTTAATCCTAAAACCCTGGGCAAAAACTCCAGCACTCTGAACAGCTCAGAAAACTCCTTAATTGCTTTGAAGCATTATTTCCTGATTCTGGACCCAGATTTGCAGCATGAAGAATGCGTGTGAACCCTTAGGCAGGGCTCCATGTAGGGACAGGAGTCCACCTGTGTTGGATCCACAAAACAACAAGGCTACAAGGCTCCAGGAGAGTGCAGGGACCATCTCTGACTACCACATTTTTTCTCTAAGAAGCCATCCCTTTTCCATTTCTGTACACCGTGCTAAGCACAGAGTTTGGATAGGCCCCTTTATGAACTGAACATTGTGGGATTACTATGGAAGTACCTTTTTTATTTTAACGTAAAATTGCTTGGAGAGTCTAAGGCCCTAATTCTGTTTCCACTGAAGTCAATCAGAATTTTGCCTTTGACTTCAGTGGAAACAGGATTGGGCCATTATCTTGTCTCTCTTCGGAACACTTTGAACTTCACTTTAAAGATACTGTTGCTCATTTTGAAAAGAAATAACAATTCCCATTTATATTAGAGACAGCCTTTACATGGAGCCATAGAACAAAGGCTCCAGGAGCTTGGGATACAAACATTTATTTAGGGCATTTTGTTCCAAAAGACCCACAAGTACTTCACAAAACTGCAGACAAACAGCACTAGTGAAATGCTTCAGGCTGGGGAGTTATGGGCCAAAGAACATACAGCATCCTATAGAGAGGAAGGACATTTCAACTGTGAAAAGTGAGCTAAATCTCTACTCTTCCAAAAAATGGCTGGGCAGAGGCCCTCACTGCCTGGGCAAATCAGCCTTGTTTGTTAAGGGATCACATTAGGAAGGCTCACATTCTTGTTCATCAGTCTTGAAGGACAAAGGATCTGAATCTGCTGGGGATCTGAACCTGCAGTTCCAAGAAAGCTAGACCAATAAGGCTAAGGAAAAGGGCAGTGATTTGTTATAGAAATGGTTATTTACTACTATGTCCATTGCATGAGATCATTCAGCCCTCGTCCAGACTAACCCGCGGCATCGGCGGGTTAAAATCGATAGCTCGGGGATCGATATATCGCGTCTAGTCTGGACGCGATGTATCGATCCCCGAGCGCGCTTACGATTCCGGAACTCCATCAATCCGAACGGAGTTCCGGAATCGACACGGAGAGCCGCGGACATCGATGCAGCGCCGTCCAGACTGGTGAGTACCTCGATTTTAGAAATTCGACTTCAGCTACGTTATTCCCATAGCTGAAGTTGCGTATCTAAAATCGATTTTAATACCTAGTCTGGACGTGGCCTCAGAACCATTCTTAGAATACCCCATCACTTCCTCATCTCCATAGCTGTAAATGGTCTCAGTGGAAAATACCATTGTAAGGATACTTTGCAGTAGATCCAGCCTGATAAATAGCAAGCCTCCACTTTGATAATTGTGGAGTGTCAATTATTCCTTTAAATGCATTTAATTTTTTATTTACTTTTATATGTGATTAAAGAAGAGCAGGTCTTGAATACAGTGGAAATGAAAATGTTAAAATGGGTGTTTGGAGTTACAAGGATGGATCATGTTTAGAACAAACGAATTAGGGGAAGCGCAAAGGTGGTACCAATTATAGAAAAGCTGAAGGAATACAGGCGTAGATGGTTTGGGCATATGAAAAGAAGATCAGAAGAATATATAGGAAACTGGATGTTAAAATTAGAAATGGAGGGCCTGAGAAGAGTTGGAAGACCCAAAAGTAGAAAGGTGGATATCATACAAAAGGATTGTATTAGCTGCAGAGTTTCTGAGGAACCACTTCAAGAAAACTGGAATGGAAGACATGAAGCACTGACCCCATATAGATGGGAATAGGATGACTACATTTATATGTGATTAGATTCAGTCACTCAGATTTTGACACTGGAATTTTCCTTTTGCTGAAATTGTGAATATTTTCTTCTGGGGGTAAATATTAGCCCCAATTCTGTATGATTCTATTCCTGCATTTGGGACAGGAACAGAGTGGTGCAGGCCTTGGAAGTGGCTTTTAAATACCTCTGCATTCATATTTTGGGGCAACCACGAGCCTACCCAGGCCCTGCTGTCAGTTAGAGCAGCCTCTGGCCTGCTCTAAATTACACTCTGCTTTTCATGAACCTGGTAAGCAAAGAATAACTCTGAGCTCTGGACATACCACCAATGTGCCCTCCATGTAGTGAGTGGGAACTGGGTACATTTACTTTCTGCACATGTTTCAAGGTCTACCTTGGCTCCCAGGTACTAGTGGAAAGGGAAGTTGTTCTATCCATTGCTTGGAGCATTCAAGGGTGAAGATGTTTAACTATTTAGAAGCCTGTAATGGATTAGCAGTTTATTATTTTGTTGTTTCAAATGGCAATACAAGACTATGACTTTGACTTGTGAGGAGCGTATCGTAGGGGACACCCGTTAACAGAATAACATCTTTAATAAATACCAATATATTAAGTTATACCAACACTAAGCTCTTATCTAGCACTTTTCATCAGTATAACTCAAAGCACTTTACAAAGAAGGTCAGTATTGTTGTCCCCATTTTATGGAGGGGGAAACTGAGGCATGGTGACTGAATGTGACTTTACCCAAGGTTATCCTGCAGACCAGTGGCAGAGCTGGGAATAGAACCAGGGTTCCTGAGTCCTAATCCAGTGATCTATCGACTAGGAAAAACTGCTCTGAAGAGAAATCAGAGTATAACTCCTAAACCTCAGTGTCAAGGACTAGGTGATCTTGGGCCTGTGTAGATCTCATTATTCGCTCCCTATACTCCTGAGTTCTCTCCTCACTGTTCTTACCTGTCTAGTCATTTAAATCTCACTCATCAGCATAGTGTCGCCTCCTCCGTTTGTTAAATTTGAACCATCATTCATTCTTTTCTATTTGCTAGAGACATTGGTTGTTTTTTGTCCATAAAGCACCCTCTGCCCCTCCCTCCCCCCAAGGCCTGATTCTCCTAGGGCAAATTAGAACTAGCTCCACCCAAATCAGGGTCTGTTTTCAGTTAAGCTGGAAAGTAATCAAGCTAGTGTGTTCAAAATAGAAGTGCAAGTACAGCAATGCAAGTGACAGAAGAAATTAGTTGCCCCAAGTGTAAGCCCATTTCAGACTCTAGACACATACTTGGGTGACTACCCCTGCTGGTAACTCATGCCATCACAGCTACACTTCTATATTTAGGGCACTAGCCATTAAATCCGCTCTTAAAACCTCTTATTCCAGGAATCCATCCACTATCCGATTCTCCTCTCCAGTAAATCACCACCACCAATCCTTGCCTGAACTGTCGTCCCTTGTCTTATATTGGTTTGGCTTCTTCATATTAGCATGTCTCCAGTGGTGGCAAATCACCTTGCTCTGGGTTTGTGAAGTGCTGGGTAAATTTATACCATTCTGTGTGTTATTAATCATCAGCTTATGTGCAGTGAAAGGTCACATTATGTTTTATTGAAAATGATTAAAACTACTACAGACTGTAGGAGGAAATATCTTTTAAAAACGTAAGTGTCTTGTGGTATCAGTATAAAATGGAAGACCAGTTATCTCTGGCAATGGATGTTCTAACTCGGATCTATAATTCTGCATGTCAAGCCACACACCATGGTTTCCTTTGCACAGGACACAGGCAAATAATATGTTTTCAGGACAGCCTGGCACGGTATGACAATATGTGGCACATGAAAATAATGTTAGGAACATGTGTCATTCTACACGTCAGAACACATTCTCCCAGCACACACACAGTTGCTGCTGGAGAACAGCAGCCTGAGTAGCTCTCTCTCATTTGATTCCATCTTGGCAGTATTAGGGCCTGATCCTGAAAACCACAGGTCCTGTTAATTTGAATGGCCACTCAGGGTGCTCAGCACTGCACAGAATCAGGCATTTAATCCTATAAAGAATTCCTACTGAAAGAACGCAAATACATCTAATATATGAGCTGACCCACCTTATTTTGTGTCACTAAAATACACAAATAGGATTTGGAGACAACCTGGAACAGAGCAGATATACTGAGTGAGAGGATGCTGTGCTATCACAGTTATTTTTCAGAGAAGACCCACACTTCAAAGTCTAAGCAGGAGCCTTTTGCAGATTTATTCAAGAGAAAGTAGATGGAATGAAAGTGGGAGTTAGCCTGCCCCAAGCCAAAATGCCAACAAAGCACAGCGCCCCTCTGGCTAATTAGGCTAGGCTGTTCACAAAGAGGAAAAGAACCCTTTTGGACCTGCATGGGTAATCAAGGTCACACACTGAAGCATAGCGTGTGTTTACCCTCCTTATTTTAGCTGGTATAGACTCAAATGTTGTTAATGATCATAAAATTTTCCAGCCCTTTGTAACAGGTAAGCTGTAGTGGCCATCTCAATGCCCTTGTGAGATAGCAGCAGGAATGTTATATGCATGGCCCTGGTACTCGGCAGTAAGCAGGACCTTAATTCTGCTGCAGGATTCTTGGGTCTTCAGGCATTCTGGTATAATGCATACCCCATGCAAAGCTTAAAACAGGTTGCCTGAGTTCACAAGTCTCAGGTGGGCCAGTCATTGGCTAGGGATGGTGATGTGGCTAAATCTGAAATGAATGGGGCACAGCACTGGTCATCCCCTCCCTAGTCCACTCCTCCTCAGAGCAGGCAAGAGCAGTTCAAACTAGATGGAAGGATAAACAAAAATAGATCTGGGTCTAGGGTTTTTTATTTCAAAAGGGCTAACTTTAAAGAATTAAGGAAATTAGTTAGAGAAGTGGATTGGACTGAAGAACTTGTGGATCTAAAGGCAGGAGGAGGCCTGGAATTACTTCAAGTCAAAGTTGCAGAAACTATCAGAAGCCTGCATTCCAAGAAAGGGGGAAAAAATCATAGGCAGAAGTTGTAGACCAAGCTGGATGAGCAAGCATCTCAGAGAGATGATTAAGAAAAAGCAGAAAGCCTACAAGGAGTGGAAGATGGGTGGGATTAGCAAGGGAAGCTACCTTAGAGAGGTCAGAACATGTAGGGATGAAGTGAGAAAAGCTAAAAGCCATGTAGAGTTGGACCTTGCAAAGGGAATTAAAACCAATAGTAAAAGGTTCTATAGCCATATAAATAAGAAGAAAACAAAGAAAGAAGAAGTGGGACTGCTAAACATAGAGGATGAAATGGAGGTTAAGGATAATCTAGGCATGGCCCAATATCTAAGTAAATACTTTGCCTCAGTCTTTAATAAGGCTAATGAGGAGCTTAGGGATAATGGAAGGATGACAAATGGGAATGAGGATATGGCGGTAGATATTACCACATCTGAGGTAGAAGACAAACTCGAACAGCTTAATGGAACAAAATTGGAGGGCCCAGATAATCTTCATCCAGGAATATTAAAGGAACTGGCACATGAAATTGCAAGCCCATTAGCAAGAATTTTTAATGAGTCAGTAAACTCAGGGGTTGTACCATACGACTGGAGAATTGCTAACATAGTTCCTATTTTTAAGAAAGGGAAAAAAAGTGATCCGAGCAACTATAGGCCTGTTAGTTTGACATCTGTAGTAGTATGTAAGGTCTTGGAAAACATTTTGAAGGAGAAAGTAGTTAAGGACATTGAGGACAATGTAGAACTGATAAATGAAATTGTTTTTAATTGTTCACTTTATTAATGTAACTTCTGTTCACCATTCACTACACTTGCCTACTCTGTAACTTCTGTTCCATATTGTAATTCAAACCCCATTTTAAAACACTCACTCCATTTTGTAAAAGCTTCCTCCAACCTTCATTTTTGCAAACCCCGCTGTAATCTTATTAGTTTAGTTTAGATGTGTGAATGAGGTACGTATGAATGACGGAATCAACCTCCAGCCCCAGTCTGTCCTGATGAGATAAAGTTCAAATACCAACGGCTGAAGACCTAGACAACAGCCCTAAACAAAGTAAGAAACATCCACCCTAAAAAGAAAAGGACAACAGAACAACAGAAGGAAGATCAAAGCCAGGTTCAAGGCTGAAAGTCACGCCTGCAATTGATGGGTGATCAGTCTAAACCCAGAGGCAGCGTGACACAGCAAGACCTATAGACTTTGAATCCAAACTAAAAGCCTATAAAAAAGAAGGGTGAGATGAGAGACTCTGGGTAACATTCTGCTGCCAACATGGAAGGACATCAGTGCCCGCCCAACAGAGATCCAGCTTGTTATTGTGCCCGGCTTTCCTGGCCAGTTAGCCGCCATAAGCTACGAACCCAAGCTACAAAATCAAGCTATGAACTTAAGCTATCTTCAGGACTGGTAACTATGCAGCAGCTGCAGAACATCTGATGGATGTGTGTATGTGTGTGTGTGTATATAGGTATTAGGTATAATGTGTGTGTATCAGGACTGGTAACTGCAGCAGCTGCAGAACATCTGATGGATGTGTGTGTGTGTGTGTGTATAGGTATAATGTGAATGTGTGTGTGTGTGTGTATAGGTATTAGGTATAATGTGTGTGTGTATAAGAATTAAGATATTAGTTATTAGTCATAAATCAAATTATCATAATAAATGTGGCATCTTTGTCTTGTCCCCTTTAATAAGATCCTGCTGGTTTTACTGGTCTAATATAATTGGTATAACATCAATGGTAATTGGGACAAAATACAACATGGTTTTACAAAAGGTAGATCGTGCCAAACCAACCTGATCTCCTTCTTTGAGAAGGTAACAGATTTTTTAGACAAAGGAAAAGCAGTGGATCTAATTTACCTCTATTTCAGTAAGGCATTTGACATGGTTCCACATGGGGAATTATTAGTTACATTGGAAAAGATGGAGATCAGTATGAATACTGAAAGGTGGATAAGGAACTGGTTAAAGGGAAGACTACAACAGATCATACTGAAAGGTGAACTGTCAGGCTGGAAGGAGGTTACTAGTGGAGTTCCTCAGGGATTAGTTTTGGGACCAATCTTATTTAACCTTTTTATTACTGATCTTGGCACAAAAAGCGGTAATGTGCTAATAAAGTATGCGGATGACACAAAGCTGGGTGGTATTGCTAACACAGAGAAGGACCGGGATATCATACAGGAAGATCTGGATGACCTTGTAAACTGGAGTAATAGTAATAGGATGAAATTTAATAGTGAAAAGTGCAAGGTCATGCATTTAGGGATTAATAACAAGAATTTTTGTTATAAATTGGGGACACATTAGTTGGAAGTAACAGAGGAGGAGAAGGACCTCGGAGTATTGGTTGATCACAGGATGACTATGAGCCACCAGTGTAATATGGCCGTTAAAAAAGCTAATGCAGTTTTAGGATGCATCAGGTGAGGTATTTCCAGCAAAGATAAGGAGGTGTTAGTACCGTTATATAAGGCATTGGTGACACCTCATCTGGAATACTGTGTGCAGTTCTGGTCTCCCATATTTAAGAAGGATGAATTCAAACTGGAACAGGTTCAGAGACAGGCTGCTAGGATGATCTGAGGAATGGAAAACCAGTCTTATGAAAGGAGACTCAAAGAGCTTGGCTTGTTTAGCCTAACCAAAAGAAGGCTGAGGGGGGATATGATTGCTCTTTATAAATATATCAGAGGGATTAATATCAGGGAGAGAGAGGAATTATTTAAGCTTAGTACCAATGTGGACACAAGAACAAATGGATATAAACTGGACACTAGGAAGTTTAGACTTGAAATTAGACGAAGGTTTCTAACATTAGAGGAATGAAGTTCTGGAACAGCCTTCCAAGGGGAGTAGTGGGGGCAAAAGACATATCTAGCTTTAAGGCTAAGCTTGAAAAGTTTGTGGAGGGGATGGTATGATTGGATAGCCTAATGTTGGCAATTAATTTAGCAACTGATCTTTGATTATCAGCAGGTAAGTATGCCCATTGGTCTGTGATGAGATGTTAGATGCGTTGGTATCTAAGTTACTGTAGAGAATTCTTTCCTGGGTGCTGGCTGCTGAGTCTTGCCCACATGCCCAGGGTTTAACTGATCGCCATATTTGGGTTTGGGAAGGAATTTTCCTCCAGGGCAGATTGGCAGAGGCCCTGGAGGTTTTTCGCCTTCCTCTGCAGCATGGGGCACGGGTCACTTGCTGGAGGATCCTCTGCAGCTTGAGGTCTTCAAACCACAATTTGAGGACTTCAATAACTCAGACATAGGTTAGGGGTGTGTTACAGAAGTGGATGGGTGAGATTCTGTGGCCTGCATTGTGCAGGAGGTCA
Source organism: Gopherus evgoodei (assembly GCF_007399415.2). NCBI lineage: Eukaryota > Metazoa > Chordata > Testudines > Testudinidae > Gopherus > Gopherus evgoodei. The sequence continues at coordinate 37,644,020 of NC_044330.1, read as the reverse complement.
AACTAGATGATCATAATGGTCCCTTCTGACCTTAAAGTCTATGACAAACGTAAACCTAGCCAAGCCCTACTCCTCTGTTATGAAACATTCCATCAGCCAGGACAGAGCAGACATTTTCACGAGGGCACAGTGTAAAGTAGCATCTCCTTGTCATGAATCCAAATTTACCCTCTTTTGGCAGTGAGGGTCCATGTGTTCTCATATTCTGGACAAGAGTAAAATGGGCTGATCAGATTTTTGCCATGCTCTTCGTAATTGTTGACCTTTCAGTCCAGCCCCCTCTAACTCTTCTCCTTTCTGGCCTAGGTGATCGTTCTCCATTAGGAAAACTTTAAATAAATCCAATCTTGATAAACATTTGTTTTTTTTAAATGAATGGTTTCATTTGTCCTTTGGTGAGCACCCTTTACTGGATTTTTAGCTTTTACCATTCTGGTAGCTCTCTCAGCTCCAATGGTTCCTGTTTGTCTCCTGCCATTTAAAATTCAATTGGGATTTTCACCATGTTGATAATTGCACAGAGATCTAACAAAGATCATGCATATTTTTTCTAACTTTATTTCATGGAGCATTGAGAGGGCAGGGGGCATGTGCTTCGTGGGGAGAAAACAGAGTTCAAACGATTGATTTTAAATAGTTTTCTTCAAAAATGTGATAAGTAGCTTTATGGGGGTGTATCAGGGTGCGATTTGGTCTCATTTAAATGCATATGAATGATCACGTTCACACTTTTCAAGTCTGGATGATGGCAGAGGGAGAAATGAGAGGGCACCTAGAAGGAGAAAGACATTGCAAGCCTGCTCACACATTGTGACCATGCCACCACCAAACATAAATATACACTTATGGCAGCATGTAGGGTACAGACGCTGCATGTCCAGCAAGCACAGGTATAAATAGCAGAATAGATGTTGAGGCACTGTTTTAGATGAGTAGAGTGCCCTACCCATCTAAACTCCATGTACCCTACACAACTCTCTACACACTCACACAGTGCCTCCCATGTCCACATTGCTATTTTTAGCAGTGTAGCATTCCACTGCCTCCCCACTGCCAAAGCCCTCTAATGCAACTACACAAGACAGAATGTGTCACAGTCTACTGATTAACATTTACAAACAGTAATAGGACTCACATGGTTTATTCCCATTCATTGCACAATTATGCTGTTGGGTGTTCTGTATTTAAAGGAATCAAACTCACTGTGTAACTGCACATGATTATTTTTTGTGGTTTTGCCCTCTGACTCATTAGCAGTTTTGTACATAAAGTGACTCTATTGCAATAAAACCACACTGAAGTCTTTTTTCATAACAGAACAGGTAGCCTAAGTATCTTGGTGTCTGTATAAACACAGAGTTAAATAGCATGCAGATTGCTTTCTCTCTGTTTCCGGAATAAAGCATTTATCTATCAGTTTTAAAGTCAGTCTGTCAGGCACATTTGTTTCAAGTCAAATAAAGAATTCCTCCTCCTCTTCAGTTTCATTTCCATGGTTTGCTCTTGATATTCGCAAGTGAAAGTTTGAAGCTGTCTGCCCTGCTCCTTTATTTTTTTTGACAACAGATAACGACAGATGGCTACTATCCTCAGAAGGCAAGTTGATTCTGGAGCCAGCAGCAGCTAATGAATAGTTTGGTGCTTGTGGTTGAGGAAGGCTGTCCTGCAAGTCCCTTGAAAACCTGCTAAGTGGAGATGGGTTGCATTCAGAATTTACTACCGTGAATCCTGTGTCAACATTGATCTCTGCTTCTTGCCTTTGAAAATGGATTTCTTGGCTGGAGATATTCAGTTTAGTTCCTGCACTTGCATTGAAAGAGGTGGTATCAGACAGTGAAGTAGCTGCTGGACTGTGGGCCTGGGATGAAGAGCAGGAATTATTCTGTGGGTTGCTGCTAACGCTCCCAGAAATAATTCTGTGTTCTGATTTGATTTTACACTTCATCATTCTGACCTTCCGGCTTTTCTGCTCTGGATTAACCCACTTTGTGGAAAAGGGGGCTAGCGTGGAATTCTGTAGAATCTTTTCTTCACCTGCATTATTGTGCTGATTGGAAAGCCCGTCATTTTTTTCACTGTGTTTTGAGTTGCCTTGAACCTGTTAAAGAAAGATTGATGAGAACACTATTAAATCATTGCTTGAACAGCAATGAAGTGACTACTGTATCCTCAACTGCAGCTGTCATGCTGAAATCATCTATAACTTAATCATTAAGGGGTCCATTATTATATTCTACAACTTGGATGTGGAAACCAGGCTAAAGAATTTATGAATAAGCTGATCCATTCATTTCAATGTACCATTACATTTATAAAATTTCATTTTACTTTGAAACTAATCACAAATTTCACTCTTGATAAAGAAAAAACAAAACAAAAACAAAGATTCAGTGATACCATTAGAGTCAAATTCTAATCTTATTTTAAGTCACACATGCACTGAATTTTATGGTCTCATACGAATGTTAAATTAGTTTGCTGATTTAGTTCTAAGAGACTCCAAAAATCCAGTCTGATTTGTGTTAAAATAACTAGCACTTTTCGTGAGTGTTAAGATTAAAATCTGTTGGAAAAAGTAATACTTCAGAACACAAAGTGTCCAGTAAGTTCTTGGAGTGTGCTGGGGATGACAACTTGTTTCAGAAGGTAGAAGTAGTAATCATGGGGGCAGCCACTTTAGGCTTGGTTCTGACTAACAGGGAGGAATTGGTTGTGAATCTGAAGGTTGAAGGCAACTTGGATGAAAGTGATCATGAAGTGATAGATTTCATGATTCTAAGGAAAGGAAGGAGTGAAAGCAGTATAAGTACAATGGACCTAAAAAAAACAACAACCCAGAGCTTAACAATCTTAGAGAATTGATAGGTAGGGTCCCGGGGAAGAACAGAAGGGAAAAAAATTGTTCAGGAGAAGTGACAGTTTCTCAAAAAGACAGTATTAAAGGCACAACAGCAAACTATACTGACAAAGAAACAATAGCAAGAATAGTAAGAGGCCAATTTGGCTCCATTAGGAGCTCATTAATGACGTGAAAATCAAAAGGGAATCCTACAGAAAGTGGAAACATGGACAAATTGCTAAGGATGTGTTCAAAAGACTAGCACAAGCATGTAGGGACAAATCAGAAAGCTAAGGCACAAAAACAGTTACACCTAGCAAGGGACATGAAAGGAAATGAGAAGAGATTCTATAAATACATTAGGAATAAGAGAAAGAAAAAAGAAAGGCTAGGTCAACTACTTAGCGGGGAAGGAGAGCTACTAATGGATATCATCAAGGCAGAGGTGTTTGATGCCTATTTTGCTTGTCTTCTCTAAAAACATAACTTGAAACCATATGCTTAACACAATTAATATTAACAAGGGGGAAGGAACACAAGCCAGAATATGGGAAGACCAAGCTAAAGAATATTTATATAGATTAGATGTATTCTAGTTGACAGCCCAGATTAAATTCATTCTATGCTCCTTAAGGAATTAGCTGAAGCAGTTTTGGACTCAATAGTGACTATCGTCAAGAGCTCATGGATTATGGATGAGGTCCCTGAGGACTGGAGAAGGTCAAACATAGTACCTATCTTTAAAAGAGGAAACAAAGATAACCTAGGGAATTATAAACCAGTCAGCCTACCTTCTATATATGGAAAGATGCTGGAACAAATTTTTAATTTGTAAGCACCAGCAGAATAATAGCGTGATAAGTAACATGATTTCAAGAACAAATCATGCCAAGTCAACCTAATTTTCTTCTTTGACACGGTTACTGGACTACTGGAGCAAGGAAGAGCTGTAGATGTGATATAATAAGGCTTTTGACACAATCCCACATGATATTCTCATAAGTAAACTAAGGAAATGCAGTCTAGATTAAATTACTATAAGGTGGGTACACAACTAGTTAAAAAAAACCATACTCAGGGTACTTATCAGTGGTTTGCAATAATATGAGAATCTAACTGTGTGATAACAAATCCAGACTAACTTTTCTGTGAAGGCCTCCATAAGCCCCCAAAATGATGCCTTAAATCCTTTCTGGTTAATGGCCAAAGCTCTCAAAACCTTGGACCATCACCAAAAAAAAACCAAAAACCAAAAACAAATGGCAGACGCTGTGGGAAAATAGCAAAGACAAGAATCAAGATTTCATTATGGATCCTACAGACTAGCTACCTGGCTTTGCCAGGCCATGTAAGAGAAGGATCACAGTGAAATGCCTCAGAACCTCACACAGGCATCACAATTTCCTACTACACAAATGGATAGCGTGATATGCAAATGTGGAGAAGATGCCCAAACCATGGACTGTAAGACAGTAAATATCATAATCGCTATGTAAATCCACAGTGCATCCACAGTTCTAGTCTCCCCTACCCCCCATCTCAAAAAGGTTATAGCGGAACTGGAAAAAAGTTCAGAGAAGGGTGACAGAGGTGATAAAGGGTATGGGATGGCTTCCATGAGAGGAGAGACTAAAAAAATTAAGGCTGTTCAGCTAAAAAAAAAATTGACAAGTAAGGGGGGATAAGATAGAGGTCTAAAAATCATGAATGATGTGGGAGACGTGACTAAAGGCAACAGATTTAATACAAAGAAGAGGAAGTAACTTTTTCACACAACACACAATTAACCAGTGGAACCCATTGCCAGAGGACGTTGTGATGGCCATAAATATAACTGGGTTCCAAAAATAACTGGATAAATTCATGGATGACAGGACCATCAATGGCTTCTAGGCAAGATGGTCAGGGATGCAACCCTACTCTTGGGACAGTTCTAAACCACTGACTGCCAGAAGACAGGAGGAGAAAACAGGGGTATATTTCTCCAACTACCCTGTTCTGTACACTCCCCCTGAAGCTCTGGCACTAGCCATTGTTAGAGACAGGATACTGGGCTAGACCAACCATTGGTCTGACCCAGTATGGCATTTTCTTACATTCTTAAGATGAAATTCAATAAAGGCAGATGCAAAGTACTACACTTAGAAAGGAAAAAATCAAATGCACAATTACATAACAGAAAATTATTGGCTAGACAGTTGTACTGCAGTACTACTGGGAGTTATAATGGATCACACATTGAATACAAACCAACACAGTGATGCCAGTTCTGAAAAAGCCACTATCATTTTGGGGTGTATTATAAAAGAAGAGTCATATGGAAGATACAGGAGGTAATTGTCCCATTCTGCATGGGACTAGTGAGGCCTCAGCTGGAGTACTGAGTCTAGTTCTGGGCACCACACTTCAGGAAAGATGTGGACAAACTGGAGAGAATCCAGAGGAGAGCAACTAAAAAGATAAAAGGTTTAGAAAACCTGATCTATGTGGAAAGGTTAAAAATACTGGGTACATTTAGTGTTGAGAAAAGGCGGCTGTGGGGGACTTGATAACAGTCTTCAAATATGTCAAGGTGTTTTATAAAGAGGATGGCGATCAATTGTTCTCCATGTCCACTGAAGGTAGGACAAGAAGTAGCTGACAATCTTTAGCAAGGGAGATTTAGATTAGATATTAGGGAAAACTTTCTAATGATAAAAATAGTTAAGTACTGGAATAGGTAACCAAGGAAGGTTGTGGAATCACTATACTTGTCTAACCTTGTCTTAAAAACCTCCAAGCACCTGTCGGGGATGATCGAGGTATGCTTGGTCCTACTTCAGCATGGGGGATGGACCAGATGACCTCTTGAGGTCCCTTCCAGCCCTAAATTTCTATGATTATATTAACTAAGTATGAACATTAGGAATCACCTATAAACCCTTCAGTAAAGGGCAAAGAATGGAACAGTAAAGTAACTAAAGATAACTCAAGGAAGATACTGAGGATGGGTGAGCATGTGAAATATCAGGTCTCTTATCAATTATATTATCTAGCTCATAATAAATAACCCACATATAAGCATAATAATGGACTCTAATTTGCATCACTTGTTTGCTGGAGGAAGAAAACCCCAGGGGGATTGGAAGGAGAATAGTAATTCGTTATGGGTGAGAGCCTGCCAACCCTGAGTCTTGGAAGTAGTTCTTAGTAAGGAATAAAGTCCACAGAAGTAATATAATTACTCACTCAAGTAAACACAAGTCATGTGAGTTAGGATTTGCAGGTTCAGGCCTTAAGTCACCAAATGTATTTTGATAACCAAGAATCTTTATCTGAATAGGGTTGCCCCCTCTTACATTACATTATATTATCCATGTCTCAGTCTGATGCCAGAGTTACCCCTCTGCCAAGTGGTAGCAAATGTTTGAGGCATTGCAAGCTGGCTTCCCAGTGATGAAGAAATCAGTGACAGAGTCTGGGTGTATTCTAAGTGTAACTTGTTTTATTTACACACATATGCCAGTCCTGGAACAGAGAATCACGAACAGTATGCAGGGCAATCCCTTCTCTTGGGCATCTCAACTCAACACTAATGCCCAGAGAGCAATTCTGCCTCAAGAACTGACTAACCAGAGACCAAGGCAGTGAGCAAACTTTCCTGCTTCTCACACAGCTCTCTCCTTAGACTGCCTATACACAGAATCTAGTGTAACTAAGTCACTACCACCACATAGCCATGTCCTTCTAAGACTGAACATTTGCTCAAACACTTAGGGCCTGTCTACACAGCAACTTAATGTGTGACAACCCAGGGTGTGAATGTACTGTACATTAGCCTGACATACTAAGTTGCCATGTGGACCATGCTACCATGTTCTAAACATTATGTAGTGTGCTTCCTCATACTGCTGTTAGTGTCAAAATTCACTACAGACCTTTTAGTGCATGGTAGCAGGGTCCACTTAGTGCAAGGAAAGCTAATGCAGCACTTTACATTGACACCTTGCTGCAACTGTGTCACCATGTAGACAAGTCATAACACAAAATAACTTGGACGGTTATGTGCAACAGTGCCACCTGTTGACACTTGCCGAAATGAAAAAATGCTCACCTATGATTCTCTGAAGAATAGACAGACTGACTAAGTGTGATAAGCCAAGGACATTTTATACTTGTAATTAATCAACCGCCATCCAAGATATGTTCTGCAATGGGGAGGACAGACTGAAAAGAAGGAAGGTGATCCCTTAACAGAGACAAACTATTAAATAATATTAAATTGGTTTCCAAAAAGTCATTCAACATGGAGATACCCGAACTAATGCTAACTAGTCATTAGCAAGGGATCATATGGAACCTTTGTGACTTAGGTAGGATTTGTTCCTTTTCTTAATCGACAAACCAGGGATACTGTGGTTTCTTCAGCATGAAAGATGCAATCCTGGGAGGTGCTGAGAGCCCTCGACTGCCATTACCTCTATTGGAATATGAGAGTCCCTGGATCACAGGATCAGGCTCTTCATGCCAAACTATCAGCATATCAATGTGCTGCTTGAAGCAAAACAAAACACAAACCCCAAGTTCAGACTGGCTCCTACTTCCCTTGACAGGAGGATGAGTCACAGCTAAAAACCAAATCCTAACCCTCTCCTGCCAGGGAATTCAAATGCATCTGCCAAACTGAAGCCCTTGCCTACATCAGGTGGGTAGCCATCTAGTTTGCAGAGAGACAGGATGAAAAGTACAAACACAAAAGCAAAAGCTGCATTGAGGATTAACAATGAGAGATCAGTGAAGAAATTAGCCATGCAGATGGATTATCAGGAATTGTACCAAATCTCCAGAAGGAATAGAAAGAGAAAAAAATAAAAACGAAGGCAAAATCACTCTGCCAAAGAATCAGAGAAAAATTAAAAACTACACAGGATTGCTACAAATTATTTAAATAATCCAAACTATACTGTACACAGAAGTATGAGAAAATGAATTAAAATACTAGGACATAAAAATGTTTAAATGGAAGATACTTAAATGGAAAATGCTGAGTAATTTAGATCCAAAGGAATAATTATTCAGCGATACAGTTGGTTGAAATGTTTTCATTGAAATTTTGAATTTTCAAAAAGAAAAAATCTATTAAATCTATAAACTAGCTAGAAAACAAACATTTTTGTGCAAATTTTTCAACGCCAAAATTGACATTTCTAAAATTTTCAGGTAAATTGATTCAAAAGCACGTTACAAATACTGGGCCTACTCTCATAGCTCTTACTCCTGTCCACCATTTGAAGGTGAAGCCATTTTAAGAGTAACTCTTAGTAATGATTACTGTATTACAGCAATGCCAAGAACCTACAGATCAAGGCCCTGTTGTGTTAGGTGCTTACAATACATCCACATAGTAAATGACAGTTCCAGCCTCAAATAGCTTACGGTCTAAAAGCTATTCAGCCTGATTCTTTCCCTCACACCGGTGCTAATCAGGAGTTAGTTTATTAAAGTCAAGGGAGTTAAACTGGTTTAAAGTGAATGGAGAATCAGAGCCACTGAATTCATTGTTTTCATTTCTAGCTCTGGGTGAGTCATTTACTGCCCAATAACACTAAGTGCTGGGTGCTTCCAGCTGGGTGTATAATGCTTATCTCCAGCTTATCACAAGCCCCTCAGACACATCAAGCTTTTAATCTTTCTGCCTCCATTTCCCCATCTGTACAATGGGGATGCTACCTGCAACAGATATGCACAATAGTTGATATGCATGATAGCCTGCCATAGCCTTGAAGAAACCTTACTGAATTAACGGCTCTTAGGGTCCATTGCACTAAATGCAAAGTTTGTGGTTTTTGTGGGCTGGGATCATATGTAACCTCTAGGGAGGAGATGTAATGCAAGGCCCGAATGATCACAGAACTATATTGAACAACGTGCCAAATAAGAATGGACTTTTGGGACAATACATTTGAAGTGGATTTCCTGGGAAATATCGAGGGGGAGGTGAATGCAAATTCCCAACTTCCAGACCAGTAGATTGCACATAAGTAGGCAGACAGGTCAAATCAGATGTAGAGCATTGCAGTGTGGGATAGCAGTAGAAGGACTGCCAGAAGTGGAAAAGTTTGTCCAAAATACAGACAGGTCCACTTGAACCATTTTCCAGAATAATTCATCCTGAAATGGACTAAATTCACTTTCAAAATGGATTATCTAATTTGCAGAAGGACACAAGATTATTCTAAAAAGAATTGTGCCATGTGAACACAAGTCAGTTTAAGCCAAAAAAAACGCAAAGTTAACGTGAAAAAACCTACCCATGGAAACAAGCCTTTATTCACTATGATTTATTTACTCCAGCCTAGGCAGTACAGTTTCACTGCTCAGTTTAACTACTAAAACTTTCACAAAAATTAACAGATACCATACACCCAAACATACCCTTCCTTGGCACTCAACAGCACAGCTAGAAAGCAGCTTCTGAAAACATTTCCACTCTAAACCTTATTATAAAGAAATAATTCAAGCACTTGCAGTAATTTCATCTGAGGGTGAAACTGTCTACAGAGCAGCCTGCAAAGTACTGTACTTGCATTTCAGGTTATCATTTATCAGGTCTAACTGCACAATGTCATATCAGCCCAGGGGGAGATATTACAAAAATATCTGGCAATCTTTTTATATTACTTTGGGTGGTTTTATTAATGGAGAAATGACCCAGAGTATGGGATGGACAGCTATAAATATTTGATAAATTTGAAGGAAGAAATAAATAACTAACTATCTTCCAATCAGACCCTGTGTTCTTCCTAGCTGACAAGTCACCTACTGAATTAAAGACAGCACACATAAAAAACCCAATACCTGAAGCAAGATTTTGTTTCCTTCATAGTCCTGAGTTTGCCAGCGGGTGCTACTGATAGGAATACATGGATTAGGCAGAAGAGGTACCAGCTGCCCAATTTCGTGCACCTTGAATTGCAACACAGAAGATTCTTTCAATTCAACAGAGACCCCAGGGGGCAGCTGCTTCAAGCAGAGCTGAACAGCAACAGTTTGTGTTGCATACAACACAAAGACACAGAAGTTACTCTTCTGCATAGTTGCTTCTTTCTGTAGGATCATCTCATAAAGTCTGACTGCATCATCATAGTTATCAAAGCTACAGTAGAGAGTCACGCGCAGAATTTCAGTGCCATAATGAACTTGTCGTACACCCCATACAGGCATATGCTCATCCAGACCATAAAATTCCTGCCCAGCAGGTGCATAAGGGCACAGTTTCCCATTAGCATTTTGCATGTGGTGATCCTGCCATGGAGGGTGCTGGAAAAAATCATGGATCTGAAAAATCCGTTCTTCCCCAAAGGCCTCATGCAGGAAAAGGAGAATGGACATCCCAGGAAATCCAGAGCTTTTCCGGTGATATTTCTCATAATACTTCACTGGAGTAACACGTTCGGATACAAGGAAGAGGCGAACATCCAGACAGATCCACCCCAGAAGCTGATCAAGAGTTTGCTGCAGGAGTAATGAATGTCCAGAGGTGGCAAGAAGATGCACAGTCATCACCAACGAGTCTGCTCTTCCATCCATTGTAAAATCACCTTGAGGATAAAAATAAAGACAGTGAGTGTTTCTGTGTACACTGAATAATCATGAACAATTATACTTTGGATTTCGCTTTTGCTTCCCATCTGAAGATCTCAGCACGCTTTACATGCCTCACATGTCCCTGTGAAGTAAAGACATGTAGCTCTATCTATATTTTACAGATAAAAGATGAAGCACAGAGAGGTTAAGTGATTTGCCCAAGGTCATACAGAAGAACAGTGACAGAGCTGGGAATAAATCTCTCATTCCCTGACTCCCAGACCTTTCATTACAAACTAATACAAATAGAAACCATCTGACATTCCCCCTCAAAAACAAAAAACCCAAGCCCTAACATTTTTGTCCTTCATAGTGAAATACAGTGGGGATTAAGAACACTGAAATACTAGCGCAGTTATTCTCAAATGCATAGATTACTTTAAAAATATACTTGCCAGTTGATCATGGAAATGCAAACTCTGAGATCAAGCAGAACCCTGGCAACGCACAACAAGAGACAGTTACCACCTCATTGCAAATGCAATGCGGCACTTGTGTTTTAAAGTCTCAGCATGCTTTGTTTTTTTAGTCAACGTGCCAATGTTTTTGCTTGATCTAAAAGCTTGTGATCTTTATGAGTAACACCCTTCCAGGGTGTGCAGATAAACTATTCTTTAAAACAAGAAAAGGAAACAGGCTAACAAAAGAAAAACAAATGTGAACTGCACAGATAACAATTAGTGCAGATGTGAAACAATCTAAGGAAAGATAAGAGTTTAGGGAGATGCCTTAAATCCTAGCTTTCCCATTGTGTCATTTTACACAGCATAGAGAGCAGGCTGCCCTTCAGTTCTAATAGAAATATTTCAGTGCCCTGTTTATTACATTTATTCCAAAGTAATCTCGTGCCAGGTTTCCCCCCTCCTTTTGGGTGCATTACTATTGCTATGCTGTATTTGAATAGGCTGGTACATTTTTGTTATTCGTGCATGTAAGCAGATCATAACCATTGTTTTGCCTTTACAGATGAATATAGTTTCTACCCAACTACAAAAAGAATGCTGAAAATTTACTCCTTCCAGCTTTTCTCTAGAAGCCCTAAACAATACTGTTCCAGGGTTGTCCATCATGTTGCCAGTTCAGAAGCAATTTATACAGAGCAAGTTAACCTCAATTCTTCAGACTGAACTTTCTTTACTTCTGCATGTATTTAGGTCAAGAGTTATAATTTCTGGTGATGTACCTGACTACATATGTTTAGGAACCACAGCTCTTTGCATTTCCTCTTTCCAAATAAGTAGGGTGCACAAAAGACAGTGTTTCCAAACCCGGGCATTAATAAAACCCTCTGTTTCTGAAGGGATTGTGTTATCCAAACTTTGATCCAGCAGTGCAGACAGCAGCCTTGTTCATTAAAGTTTGTATTTTAGTCCAAATGTTATAGACTGAACAGAAACACCAGGTCTAAACAAGCTCAAAGTTTGGAAGGTTCCATATCTGAACGTTGTGGCCTTATGTCTCTCACTATAAAAGACCACTTTTGTATTGACTTAAAAAATATATATTTTATAAACACACAGAGAGAATCAGTGTTATTTTAATTAATCTAAGTTTTGACCATGGTGATAATCCCAATATAAAATACAGAATTGTAGATTAGATATAGATAAGAGCTGGGGAAGGTTTATGCAAAAATATGTAGCCCTGGCTACTTGACAATAATTGCAGTGAAATGCTTGAAGGGGTGGAAGGAGAACTACCCTGGTGACAATTAGATGAAGAGAACAGAAACCAATTATAGCACTTCAAGCAATGTAAGTGTTCAAGGCTTCAGATAAAACACTGTAAATGAATTCTGAATAACATTTTTTCTAAGGCACCTTTGTCAGCCCAAAGGGAAGAGAATATTTGATTAACTGTATGTGGAACCTCATATACCAGCGAATGGAGAAGCAAAGTCAGCTGACTTCTTCTGTGTTTGAGATGAATGGGGTGCTTGGCTAGAGTGAGGAGGTCTGAGTAGCACTAAGAAGGAACTTCAGGGTTAGGCCTTCAGTAATACTAGTGCAAATGATACCCATGCTCTAAGGCAGGATGCAGCTGAGCCAAGCAGCTTGGAGGGGGCATCCTAGGCCATCGGGTCACTACTGTGCTCATATGTAAAAGAAAACCATTATTGTGGTTGTTTTGTTTTATGATCAAACCTACTATATAGAAGATGATGATGATGATACAAGCCAGGAAACAAACAAACAACCCCCACTGTAGCTGATTAGAGTGTAAAATATATTCAGGACCTTGTGTTTATTCACCCTTTTACCAAAACCAACACCTGAAACATCAGCCACTACTTTGAATACCTCCCTGACTAAGCAGTCATTCCATTTCACCTCATCCCATCACCACTCTGTGTGTGGGTCCCCATCCCCCTCCATTCCCAATGTGCGTCTCTCTCTCTTCACTCCCATTGTGTGCGTGTTTGTCTGTGTGTGCATCTTTCTTCCTCCTTAGTCCCCATTTGCCCTCCCCAGGATCACCATTTTGCTGCTACTTCTAAATATGCTGTTTTCCCCAGGGTGCTAGCAAGATCACCAAAGGGAAAGTGGCATGACCGTGTTCAGTTTCAACATACTGAGTACAGGAGTAGCACTGAAAAAGGAGCACAGGAGCATTTCTCCTGCTTAGGGTTGGAAAAAACCTGTCCCCCTCCTATGTCTCAAAGCTCCTAAATGGGAGAGGAAAGAAAAAAAGAGTAGAGATCAGTGCAGTAATAATCCAATTACAAGTAATTGCCGTCTTCTTCCCTTTCTCCAGTACAGCATGTACACTCAGGAGTGAAGGAGCTAATATACTGGTTTGTTGGCAAGCCCTTAGTTTTCATAGGTGTAAACAGAGAGCAGTGGTTTGCCCTAGTTTCCGCGTGGTGAGTCACATCAAGCTCACTGCAATACCTCTGCAAGCCAGCAGGTGCCGCTGGGCTGGGTCTGCCAAGGCATAAGTAACCAAGGCAAAAACCACAGCCAGCCAGCCGGGGGGGGGAGGGGGAAGAGGAGAGAAAGGGAAAGTCAGGGGTGAATGAAGGACAACTGGAATAGCCTTCATGAAATATACAAGATATTTAAAGAAAGTTTTATCAATTTCAGCCTCTGCACTCTGCAGGCAGGACAAAACAAAAAGAGATCTGAGATTGCACCTGCTGTCCTAAGGACATTTCAGGTGTTTAAATCAATATAGAAAGAGGGTGGATTGGAATGAAAACTACTATTTCTTTCAAAGGAGGCACAATAATTTCACTCAATATCCAGTTTTTTCCCTCCAATCCCTTTGTGGCTTTGTTAATGGGGGCTATTTGCTTTCTCTGTAAATCTTAAGTTGCTTTAGCAAAATTGCTTTGCCCAAAATAAACCCTAATCATCATGACACATCTTTCCACCATGTTCTCCATGTTTTGTGTGTGCGTGTTTTTTTAAACAGTAACATTTCAAAGAGGATCTGCAAGCAGTTTGGACATCACAACCATGATCCTCTGCTGGGGAGGGAATGGGATAGATTTGAACTTGGAAATGGTTCCTGATTTTGATTGTGTTTAGGAGATCCCCTCATCCCGGGGGCAGAAAAGAACTGCCCCTGCCATGGTCACACACACACCCAACAACAACTGGGAGTGAAATTAACAAGGATGCCAGAAACGGCTCCTAACTCTGGGCACTGAACTGCACAGAGAACAGCTGAGTTTAAACTGTTCGTTTGCAGGCAGCAATAGCAGGCATCTCAGCCAGTCTACTGCAAGCTAGAGCCTAGAGGAAAACCCCTGCTGGGGGGAATGGGGAGGAATTCAGAGCCTTGTCTGCAGCCTGGCTGGACGAGAGGGAGGGAGGACACAAGAAACCAATGTGACAGTGAGTTTTCCCCTTCCACCTGCTTTTATTAGCTCAGGATTTAAGCTGTGTAGCCAAATACTTGTATTTGTTGTGTATATTCGTAGGAGAGATTTCCTAATCCCCGTGGGGCAGATAGGGACTGCCCTTGCCATGGTCAAAGACACCCTCCCCTCGACCCCCTTCCCCTAGCTACTGTGAGTGAAATTAACAAGGAGGCCAGAAACCTAGCCCTGGGGGCTGAACCATCAGGGAACAGCTGAGTTTAAACTATTCTTAGGCAGTGAGCAAGCTACTCTTTCCCTCCTTTAGTCAGTCTCCTTTTCTTACCAGTCCTCCATACCCCATACCGGCGCATACCAGTTTACTTTCACCTATGAGTGGGGTCAGCATCAGCACGAGAATAATGCTGCGAGGCTGTTGAGCATGATGTACTTCTATCTCTTACACAGACATGGATTCTGAAGTAGCTGGAATTTTAACCCATTCAAGTTTTACAAGGGTTTTCAGCAGACAAGTTTAGTTTCTTATGCAGAGAAAAGACTTAGAGCTGAGCATAAAAAGGAAGATTTCTGTAAGAGAAAAGTAGCAGTTCAATCCCATGTGAACAGTAAATCCACTCAAGGAATATCATGTGAATAGACCATCCACACATCAGAGGAACTGTCTGGGAAACCATACAATATACAACCAGGCCATTAATAATACTTTAGAAATGTATATGCAAGCTATATTAATTGCAAGCACGTTTGTGTAATTCTTCATCTTTGGGTTTTATTTTCACAACAAATGCTTCATTTCTTTTATACAAAAGAAAATCAATCCTAACAACAATTCAGTAGCAACCCTACAATAACAAATTAGTGTACAAATGCAATTGGAGCAAAGAAAAGAGAAATCCATTTTCCAACAGGGGGCAAAGGAAAATCACAAAGAGAATCAGGAAACCTCAGTTCTATTCCCAACTCTTCCCCCAACTTTCTGTTTAACATAAAATCATAGAATATTAGGGTTGGAAGAGACCTCAGGAGGTCATCTAATCCAATCCTCTGCTCTAAGCAGGACCAACACCAACTAAATCATACCAGCCAGAGCTTTGTCAAGCTGGGCCTTAAAAACTTTAAAGATGGAGATTCCACCACCTCCCTAGGTAACCTATTCCAGTGTTTCATCATCCTCCTAGTGAAACAGTGTTTCCTAATATCCAACCTAGATCTCCCCCACTGCAATTTGAGACCATTGCTTCTTGTTCTGTCATCTACCACCACTGAGAACAGCCTAGCTCCATCCTCTTTGGAACCCCTCTTCAGGTAGTTGAAGGCTGCTATCAAATCCCTCCTCACTCTTCTCTTCTGCAGACTAAATAACCCCAGCTCCCTCAGCTTCTCTTCATAAGTCATGTGCCCCAGTCCCCTAATCATTTTTGTTGCCCTCTGCTGGACTCTGTCCACATCCCTTCTGTAGTGGAGGGACCAAAACTGGATGCAATACTCCAGGTGAGGCCTCACTTCCCTCGATCTGCTGGAAATGGGCCTACCAGTGCCATTGGCCTTCTTGGCAACAAGGGCACACTGCTGACTCATATCCAGCTTCTTGTCCACTGTAATTCCAAAGTCCTTCTCTGCAGAACTGCTGCTTAGCCAGTCGTCCCCAGCCTGTAGCGGTGCATGTTTTTCTTCCTTCTTAAGTGCAGGACTCTGCACTTGTCCTTGCTGAACTTCATCAGATTTCCTTCGGCCCAATCCTCCAATTTGTCTAGGTCTCTCTGGACCTTCCCCTACCCTCAAGCATATCTACCTCTCCCCCCAGCTTAATGTCACTTGCAACCTTGCTGAGGGTGCAATTAAATCCCATTATCTAGACCATTAATAAAAATGTTGAACAAAAGCAACTCCTGGGGCACTCTGCTTGATACCAGCTGCTAACTAAACATCGAGCCATTGATCACTACCCACTGAGCCCGACAATCTAGCCAGTTTTCTATCCACCTTATAGTCCATTCATCCAAGCCATACTTTTTAACTTGCTGGCAAGAATACTGTGGGAGACCGTATCAAAAGCTTTGCTAAAGTCAAGATATATCACATTCACTGCTTTCCCCTCATCCACAGAGCCAGTGACCTTGGAAAAGTTATTTAAGCTCTTGCAACCTTAGTTTCTGCATCTGTAGAACAGGGGATATCATCACTTACCCCCAACTACAGGGTCATTGTGAGGTTTGCCACATTAATGCCTGTGATGTGCTTTGAGATCTTCAAATGAAAGGCAATTAATTGTGAAGTAATTAGTGTTTCATTTTTACATGGAATGTATAGCACAAGCCCAACCCTGTATGGTGCTGAGAGCCCTCCATTCCCAGTAAAGTCAATGGGGGGTTGAGGATGCTCATTGCCTCAGAGGATTAGGCCCTAAAAGCACAGTGCTTCTCTAAAGTGGCTTTAGTGCTTTTATATACTCATACCAGAGGGGCTATACAATGTACTTAATACATCAGAGGGCAAATGAAGGAAAAAGACATATGTGAATGAGCAAGTTTGCAAAAACTCCAGCTCCACTTCTGATCTGGTATTCATGGCTCCTATCATATTCTCTCATAAGACGAAAATCAGGCACTGATATCGCAAAGGATGCAGCAATACATGCCGAGTTGTACAAATCCAAAATAAGGTGCTAATGTGGAAATCGACAAGTGATTTTAATCAGATAAAAAAGTGGATTCTTCGGGTATGAACACACTGTAGCTGGGACCCAGCCTCCCAGCCCAGCTTGATAGACATGCGCTAGCTATACTCAAACTAGCACACTAAAAATAGCAGTGTGGATAGCTGCACAGGCTTGCCACCTGAACATGGAGCCAGTGGGCTGGGCAGACTTGTACTCAGGCAGCTAGCCCCCGCCATAACATCCACATTAACTAGTTTGCTAACAATAGCAGAGTGTGTGTCTGTCTGCCTCGACTGGAAGGCTCATCCCCAGCTGTAGCATAGATGTTCTCTTAAAGTCCCTCTTAGCTACAGGATAGACAATGAATTCTCAGTTCTAATGAAACTATGGCTCTGATTAAACACACTACCTTTCAGAACCCCCATGGGCACAAGCAAAGCTACCACTGAAGTCAATAAAAGAGGTTAGCTTGAGTAAGAATTGCCTAAGCACTTCTGGACAGGGCTTTGTGTAATCAATACACTACAATGATGATTGCAAAACACAGGTGATTTTACCAACACTTCTTGCATCCTTTTTACTGTAAAATTCATTCCAAAATGCCAGGTTTTCAGCACTTTCCAGTAAAGAAAGAAGAAACATGAAGAGCATATATCTACATGCTCACTGTCCACTTGGAATTCTGATTTTTGACACATTCCCACCCTTCTGGATCCTGGTTAACTTGATTTTTGGACCCACCAATTGGAAAAAGTCCATGACCAAACACAAAGTATTTTCATAACAGCCACTGACCAATCCATTTATTCATTGTGGTCAGGCATAGATCTAAACACATCTGAACTTAAAGGATTTTGTCTGTGGATCCAAACTTTGCGGCTCAGGTTCATGTCTACTTTCCAGGAAAGTAAAACCACAACGACTGGAAGAAAGGAAAAAAACCAGAAAAACCAACCCTCGTTCCTAGAATATTAAATGCATTAACACAGGCTTTTCTTTTGTAGTTTCCAGTTTCTTATCCATAATTGGCCAAAGCAGAAAAGGAAACTAACAATGATCAAAGAGGACCAGAAAATGCAGACCTATGCTAGGATGCAAAAGGGTCTGATTTCATAAGACAATGAGATCATACCAGATAACAAGAGAATGAAATGGAACCTCAGCATCCCCCTGATTATCTTACCTGAGGGAGCTAATGAGGAGGCTGCGCCTTCGGCTGCTGACTCCAAGTCACCTCTGCAAGCTTTCATCAGAAATGAAGATTCAAAAATTAGCAAAAGGCTGCCTTGAAGACAAGCTCTCACAGACAGTCCTAGCAGCTTGAGACTCTTTCCTTAAGAAACAGTATTCAGGATCAACAGACAAGATAGAGTTTCACGGCTCACAAGATCTATAGCCAGACAAAGTTCCCTTCCTGGCTAAGATGATAGGCAGCTTTTTGTTAACTCTAAAATACAGCTTGGGGAATGTTCACTCCCTTGGCAGTGTGGCACCCAGAGAATTATGGGCAGATATGGACATTTCCTGTTCAATTCTCCTATTTAAATACTCCGTTGCTATTTATCTGAAGGCAAGAAAGCCACAGTGACAGAGCTGATGTGGGTTTCCTCAGGAGAAGATTGACAGGGACTGATTTCAGACAATATGAGCTACGGTGACTAGTGCTCTCTAGCCCATTCACAATCTGTGATTGGAAATAACCTTTATTTTCCTTTTGTTTGCTCCAGTTCAGTAAATGAAGATCCAGGCAGTTTTGATACAATATATATAATGAGCTTAATGTATATATTTCAGAAGAAAATGAATCAGATTAACTATAGTCAAAATACAGGAGTGAATTCGAGTCGAGAGGGAGTTTAAATTGGCGGAAGGTACTACTTCGGGTCAGGTTTTCTGAAATTAAAGGATTCTAGTGCCTTTATCCTTTCATTGAACAGGATAGCACAGAATTCCATGTGGTCAGGGCAGTGGCAAGAAAAGACTTTCTTTTTTTGTTTGTTTGAGTCTATCCTAGCACAACCCCTAAGTATTTTGGTGTCCGGGCAAGGCCAGGAGGAACCATTCTCAGACTAAAACCTGTTGGAAAGGATAATACAATGTGGTCCAGAGAGTTATTCGTGCACTGGGAGAACATGAAGCTTACCATAATTTCATGCTATTGAAATAAATTTAATATATATATTTATATTAATAACATTTAAAATTAAATTAAAGAGGCATCATTCACATCTCCTGCTTCTGGCTCCTTCAGATTTGAGCAGTGATCATCTGAGAGCTACATCCTGCTCTCCGTTAACATGTCACTGCTCCTGAGGTAATTGCAGCTCCGATCCCTTCATGATCTCCTGGAGGGCACCCTATTCAAGCCTCAGGCCTCTAGCCATCACCTTTCTTGGGGTACGATCCTGCATTCCTCTTCCTCCAGATCAGGAATTTAAAGCTGCTATTTCCTCCTGCAACACTGCGATCACTTTAGCAAGTCTGATTTCAGTTTAGTATCTGCCATTATGTTCGCTCCCAGGGACAACAACAAGGATAGTCAGTGACCAGCCAGCCTTCATAAAGCAAAAATATTTATTCAGAACATCAGCCTTACTGGAAAAAACATCTTGAAAACAATGAACAGTTTATGTGCATCCTGTTTTACCAGATGTCACCCACTTTCCACATGGTTCCTTGTGAGTTTCAAAGTCCTTCAAACCCCTTCGGCAGGATCTCAGCCCTCTTGGCCACTCTGTCATTTCAGTTCTTGAATCAGGTGAGAAAGACCCCTTACCAGGTTTATCACTTTATACAATTCTCAGTTCTTTGTTTGCTTGGCTTCTTGAACCTGGGCAAACCCAAGATATGGGATTTCCCTTGGGGGTGGTACTTCTGGGAACAGTTTCCATGTCTAAGGATTTGCATTAATTACCGTCACCCAGTGATTCATGGATAGGTTTCAGTGGTAGCTGTGTTAGTCTGTATCAGCAAAAAACAGAGGAGTCCTTATGATTTCCTCCCAAACACTGCATGGCACGTCTTATTTCAAGAAAGAAAATAAACCCTTCACACCCAGCAGGTAACCATGCAAGAGGAGAGGAGAAACTGAGTCATAAAAAAGTTACCCAGTTCTGCACAAAGTTGGGCATCTCTCTGGAAGTCAATGGGAGTTGCACATACAGATTCTGGTCTCTCAGACTATAAAACCTACATAATAATCAGAGCATTTCCTCTCCCATCCAATCACACTGGATAACACCAAAATGGGCAACGACAACCAGCAGCAAAGGCAATTTAAGAGGCAGAAAGGTGACTGGAATGAGACTATGCGTTGACATAAAAACTCTATGGGCAAAGTTTCCATTGACTTCAGTGGGACCAATATTTCCACCTGCATGGCCTGGATAGGTTCTGTATGGACGATCAGTACAAGAAAAGGAGAACCCACTTTCCAGATTGAGGGAGATTGGTGGATTCAGATTGCACAATGATCTTTTGGGGCCTAATCCAAAGCCCACTGTAGTCAGTGGGAGTCTGTTGACATCATTGTATCAGGCCCATCAAGAACGAACTCTAATTCTATATAAATAAAGGAGTGAGTCATTGAAGAGAGATATGAAAGATGTTGGCCTCAAACCTACACTCTGGAGGACTGGATTTGTGAGCTTCAGCAAACTTTGTTAAACCAGGCTGTTGTGCCCTCCCACCCCTGCCAGCTCCTATTTTTATTAAATGCATGAGACACAGTAGCTAGATTGAAGAGGGGTAAAGGAACAAAGAACACAGTGAATAAATCAGTCTCCCCACTACTAGACATTTTCAGACAGCCCTGGCAGGGACGTGTGTGGTTTTACAGATGCCATAGCCATAAACTTGCCTCTCTCAGATTACGCAGCTGAAGTCAACCACAACTATATCCAAGTGAAAATTTCATGGGAGGATCAAGTGAAAAAGGAAATCTCTGCAGTTCTTCAAATGAACTAGTTTCTTGATGTCCGCTTTCCAAACAATCCAGAGACCAGAATGATGGAGAGCCATCAAGGGAACTGCTGTAACCAAAGATGCACAGAGCACTCTGCAGAAAATCCTGCACTCTCAAGCACCAGCAAGTTAGGATTTCCTGACTGAATGCTAAAAGTTGTGCGCCCCAGCTTCCAGCAGCTCGAAATCCTAACTCTCAGCTCTGAGTGGCCACACTGTATGCCTTTTTAAAGCTGTGAAATATGGTTTGCCCATTTCAATCTCTTATGAGTAACATAAAACAGGGGTAACTATAGTATGTGCTAGCCTGATTATAGCTGTAAGTAGGCAAATGGTTAGAAGACTGATCAAGGCAGTTTTACCTCTCTTTTCGTATACCAAATTCAAAGAATTCTGGTTTGTATTACCTCAGAAAGATGGGTGGCATTTCCAAAAGAGAGTCTTGAACCAGCTCCAAGATTTCTTCTTAACTATTTTTATGAAAGGTTAAGTACTAAAACCTATAATGCACTAGACCAGTGTTTCCCAAACTTGGGACACCACATGTGTAGGGAAAGCCCCTGGCGGGCCAGGCCAGTTTGTTTATTTGCCCTGTCCACAGGTTCCGCTGATTGCGACTCCCACTGGCCCCAGTTTGCTGCTCCAGGCCAATAGGAGCTGCTGGAAGTGGCAGCCAGTACATCCCTCAATCCGCACTGCTTCCAGCAGCTCCCATTGGCCTGGAGCTGCGATCAGCGGAACCTGCGGACAGCGTGGATAAACAATCTGGCCCGGCCCGCCAGGGGCTTTCCGTACAGCTCTTGAGACTAGTAAAGTTTAGCTTTAAGTGAAAGCACTCATGTTGTCCTGTTTGTGCCAGCCATCTATCGGTCGGACGGCAGCGTCTCCCCTGATTTATTTCCTGACACCTCATTGCACAGAGTAAAGTTACCAAGAGCTTTGGGTTGAAAGAACCCCGGGTAACAGGGGGTAATAGGATGGAATAGGACTTTGTGTCCAGCTCCTGCTCATTGACTTGGAGACTAAAGATTTTTGTTCCTAAGAAGAAAAATAAATTTAAAAAAATAAAATGGTACCATTAGAAAAATATCTTTACATCAGTGAACAACTAAGATGTCAGGGCATAAGGGAAAAATTGAAAATATCCCTGTATCTTCCTGATGTGCAGGGACATTGCAGCTGCTGCTATGTCCTTGCGGGAATGCACTAGTGTTTGCCAACTTTGCTGGCTGGTGCAGAGATAGGGGCAAGGCCATTAACTCTGCCACAACCATGTTGGAAGGACTAGAACTTTCCAGGACCGTGACTGTAGCTGACACCACCGCATGTGCTTCCTGTGCCCTGTTCCTCAACACACCTGTGCAGGGGCAGGCCATGCTCCTGGTCACCTAGAAGACAAATGTACAAGGCCAGGTCTGACCTAAAATGAGCTTCTCCAGACCCTGAGGCCAACAGAAATGGCTCCAGGAACTTCTCCAAATTCTAGTGGAAACAGTGTTGTTGCTTTTTCAAACAAATCAATGTTCCTTTGAGGTATCTGCAGACTGGACTAAAGCACAGGGACCTGGCAGGGAAAAAGACTCCAAACTAAAGTGAAAAATTCACTTATATTCAATAGCTAAATATAAACAAAGTAAATCAGAATCAGTAGGGAAATACAAACTCAATTTTTACCCTTCTTTCCTCTAGACACTTCCTACTGGCTGTGTTAACCCTTTAAGTGCACTTCTCTTTCTGGAGAGAAATTAGTGATACTGAAATTAGCCCCCAGTGGCCAGATCTTAACAAGAACTCAGGAGCTCCCATTGAGAACAATGGAGAATCCCCTGTTCACATCCCCAACTGAAAACAAGGGAGTCCTGAATGCAGAGCAGTTTGGAAATCTCACTGCCTTTATTTGGTGTTTAAATGAGAGCTGAGCTCTTTACACAACTGGGGTCAGATCTTTATGCCAACAGAGTCTCACTGATTTTAATGGGATACTGTGCTGGCCTAAGGGTCTGCACTGGCACATCGACTTGCAGGATTGCAACCAAAGCACCAACATCCATATATTTAAGCACCTAAATAATGGCTTGATTCTCAGAGATTCTAAGCAATTGCTTCTCTGACTGAAGCTAGCTGGAGCTGCAGATGATCAGCACCTCTGAAAATAAGACTACTTAAATATGATTTAGGTGCCTAATTTCAGGCACTCATTTACGTTTGAAAATTTTAGCTTTGGTAACTTACAGAAATCACACCACAATTTAAAATCTTCCAGGAACAAACTAGATCTCTAAATCAAATAGCAGCATGCAGGATCTCCTGAATTATTTAATGAGTCTAAATTTAATTACATTGAAGGTGATTTACAGAGAAATGCTTAAAAAGCCAATGAGATAGAAAAAGTGGATGAGGTAATATCTTTTATGGGCCCAACTTCTGTGGGTGGAAGGGACCAGCTTTCGAGCCACACAGTTTTCCCTCAATGAACAGGCCAATAAACTGATGCTGAAATAAATAGCACCTTAAAAAGTGTTAATAAGAGCAAGTCACCAGGAGATGGCACGCTCACCACTGAATCTAGTCTTCACTTTAAGAAACAATTGAGATCCATGCTGTGTGAGACTCCAGATTGCTCACCTTCCTCAAGGCAACTCCTCCAGATAGTGAATAATGCACCGATCATTCTAATTTGAAAAAACAGGCATGGATCCTACAATATGTGGGAGTTTAAGATCTTGTTACTGATTAACTTGCCAGCCAACATCATGAGGGAGAAGCTGCAGAGATTAACAACCCCCTCTAGGGGAATTTTAAAAGGGGTAGCTTCTAACCAGAAAACACAAGAAAAACATTAAATATTAGCATCTGGGGGAGTGACTTGCAGGGTCCTACAATGGCTTCTGCAGCAGACACAGCAAAATCCCTGGGATTATTTAGTGCATGACATTACAGAAAGGGTTGGGCAGAGGACAGAATTACATAAACAGACAGGGATCTTCCAGCTTTAGATGGCGTAACTGGTACAATATATTATACTGCTGTGTAAAAGGTTTGGGGTGACTTGTTCCACACTAGGTAGAAGTTGGGATTTCACCACCTCTGGCCAACAGACCATGTGAGAAATAACCATTTTTAGCAATTGGGCTCATGACACAGGATGATTGGCCTGATCCTGGGAGCTCTGTGCAAGCATTAGGCACTCCCTGCACTAGAAAACTTATGTGAAAAGCAAAAGCAGCCAGATCTTGTTTTATGCTGCACTTGTGACTGTGCATAACTAAGTCCACTTTTTGTCCAGGTGGAAAGGAGGCTCTGGCAGCCTGTCCAATAGATAATTTACAACACAGCTGGCACTGTGTTATTCCCTCTGTCTCACTATTTCTTGATGCTTTAGTAGTTTGCTGACCCTTAAAGAGTTGGCCTAATGTCAAATGCTGTAAAACCAAAGAAATTCACATTGGATGGCCAACACAATAGCTGGCAATAAACTGCTCCAAGCAGGAACCATGGCTACCTCTCTCTTCATACAGCACCTAACACCATGGGATCATGGCTGGGGCCTTTGGGTGCTACTGTAATGTGAATATTACATCATTCTGATTAAAAAGAGGAAGACACTACCATAATGAAGATAATGGCAAAGAGAAGGCATTACCATTCCTGGGGTATATGCAGAGATCTGCACAATTCCTGTTACAGCTAATGATTTGAATGCTCAAAGCACAGCAGCACATTGATTTAAGAATGTGCTTTCTAACCCTTAAAATAGGTTAATTCTCTATAATGGTTCTTTGCCAGTTCCTAGTAAGAAACTGAAGGCCTGACTCTTCGTTGCCCTGTACTTTATGGGGTCATTTTCACTTGTGAGGATTGAGTCTAAAATGTTGTTCTTCTGATTTGGGTAGTATTTTACACCCACTTTGAGTGACTAGACAAGGTGCAAAGCAATGGAGAATCAAGCCTTGATGCTTCACATAGGCTTCTGTTCAGACACTGTTAGCAGATAGCCTAATTTGGATTAAGATGGACTCAGTTTAGGGTTTGGGTTTTTTTATATTCACTTTTTAGTGAACTTTTGCCAGTTTTCTGACTACTGTAATTACCAGTTCCCCTCGTAACACATTCCCTCCTAGGAATTATCAACACACATCTTTCTGCTAAGAATCCACAGATGAATCCTGCAGTTCTGACTTGTGCTGAATTCCCATTGTTTCCAATAGGTGTTTTGCACAGTTGAGGATTGGACCCACACACTGAAGAGCTCATTTGAAGACTTAAATGGTATTAGTCTTTGGTAGAGTGCAGTCCTCAGCAGGGAAAAAGCCCAAATACAGCAAGATTCTTAGAAAGTTCATCTTGGAAGAACCGAATTAGCACTATCCTCCTTGCCCCTCCACCCCACACTGTTTTAAAATGTATTTAATAAACAAGTTCACCGTCTAGAGGGGGAAAGTTACTTACTGCTGGTTGATCACATTCCAATGCTGTGAGATCTGTGAAAACAAAATTAAGTGTCAATGCTATTTTGCCCAATATTGTGTTTGAAATTAAAAGCTTCTACAAACTATGAATTACAGCTGCATGAGTTAATATCAATTTCACTATTAAAATTGATCACTTCCATTATACACTCTTGAGATACTACTGTTTTTGCTTGCTTTCAATTTTTCATGCAATATTCAGTTTGGAAAGTAAAATCTGCCCTCAGTGTCAAATGCTCCCTTCTGAAGCCTTCTACAGCCTGAAGCTTCCCAGCTGCCGTCGTGTCTCACAGCTGCAGATGAATTGTTGGAATGCATTGAGTTTGAAATACTCGGTGTGACTCCATTTTCAATGTCTGTTGTTACCTCTTGCTTTCACTTCCGTAATCCTGGTCCAAGTTGATTATGCACCTTGTAAATAGTGTTTTCTGCCAATACAGCGATGTGCTTTGTCTCAGAAAGGTTACCAAGCTCCTGCAATTTCGTCAAGAGAAGAAGGTCACAGCAGGTGCAAAATATCTTCACCAACTAATTGTGAACACTTTTCATTGAGTTTAAAAATTTCTCATCCATTACCAGCTATGGAAGGGTATAAATAAGGTCAGTGAATGAATATAGTATAATAATAATTAATCAGGGCAGAATGTCCTGTAGTGAGAGCATGGGACTGAGATTTAGGACTCATGGATTCTATTTCCAGTCTACCACCAACTTGCTCTGACATTTTAAGTTTAAGTAATTTGAGCTCTCACACTATTCATTTCCTAATATTAGAATCTTTACTATTAAACAAGTGAGATCAGTAAAACAGATTCCCAGGGGATGATGTTTGGGAATGCATATTTTACAGTTTTTGTGGCAATACATAAAATATCCACCTACATTTCTCCTCACAAACATACATGAGTCTCTCTCTCTCTCTCTCTCAGAACTTATGATTGAAAGCAGAGAAAGGACACTACTTTAGACTGGCAGTTAACCCAAAGCAGTTCCACAGAACTGCTACTGGGGAGATCATTCTCCTAGAACCCTCTATGTATGACTTAAGAATAAGAAGAGAGGCAGACAGATGCTTCAGTGGCACATCCCTTCCTTGACCACAGCATGGCGCCCAGTAGGAACTCCACTGCAAAATATTCCATCAGAGTACTTATATGTCCCCTGCAGTGAGCTGAGTACCTCACAAACATTAATCTCCCAACACCCCTTGGAGCTAGGGAAGTTTAGAGATAGCGAACTGAAAGAAATTAAGTGACTTGCATAAGGTCACACAAGAAATCTGTGGCAGAGACAGGAATGGATTTCCAGACTCAGTTGAAAACCTTCAGCACAAGATGATCCTTCATCCACAAGCTGTGTTAACTTTCAGCAGACACTCTCCTCCCATTGAAATGTTCCCTCATGGATGGAACCATGGGCTGCTGTAAACGAAAGAAACCCTGAAAGCACAACTCCATTGGCGTCACGTTTCCAGGGCACTGTAGACAGCAACGACCTCACAGTTGGCAGGGAAGAACAATGCTCGGACATGATAGTGGTGGCCTCCTTTGAACTGAGGGTTAGGGATGTATTTGCAGAGTCTGGTGCATGCCCAGTCCCCCAACAAAGAAACTCCTTCTGTAGCTTTTCTACCTTCTTACAAGTTCTAACACATTACGGGAGGCCTAGCCCTAATCTAGTCATCAGACTGATCCTCTGAAACATGTTTCTCTTCACACAAGTGAATTTTCAGGCAGGCAGGTGGGCAATTTCTTTGGAGAAGCCCACTCTAACATCTCAGACTGACATACTTCAGCTACCTGGACACTGCTCCCGCTGGAGTTAATGAGAGCTGTGCTCACGTATCCAAAGGCAGAACTGGCTTTGCAACAAATTACAGGAAAGCACAGAAACTCTGGAAGCATGGAGCAAAGTCATGGAATGTTGTTAGGCTGGAACCAAATGCTTCAACTGATCTGATTAATAAACCTCATATAAAACACAGACAAGGCAGCTTGGCACCTTGCCAATTCTTTTACAGTAATTATTACTGAAGAGCAAGTGTCTGATTACTCACTGTTCTGATTGACAGGCTCAAGAGAAATAACATGAACTAATGAAAAAACAACTGATTCATGTGAGCAACTCAGTTTCACTCTGGAATTCTATCAGTAAGCACGTGTAGTGTAGCTCAGAGGCTATCACACTTGTCCTGTAAGTCAGAGCAGGTGAATCTGAGCCTGCTGCTGGTGTGCTCCAACTGCTGCTAGTTATATTAAGTATGAACATTTCACTGTTAGCTTGTCCTTACCCCCATTTAGTTGTAGCCTCTCTGTGTTTTATCATATACTAAGATTATAAGCTCTATGGGGCTGGGATCCTCTTGTTATTACATATGTGGACAGTGCCTAGCACAATGTGGCCTTGGTCCCCCATTGGGCCCTTTAGGCACTACTGTAATACAAATAATGAAAATTTGTTATCATAACATAGGTGAAGTACGTTGAACCCCTCCAAAGGTGTCCGAGGTATTCACAATGGATGCGATTGGACATTACACTGGGTTTTAGCAAGAAGAAAAACACACATTGAACTTGCATGGATAGGAGGAAACAAAGGATGATGATATGCTCCCAACAGAAAGATGCACCTTTTCTTTATGGGAAGAAAACAAGTCACCATAACATGTACAATGTCCACAGCACCAGCAACATTTTTTCCACTAAAGAGAGCTGTCCTTGTGGTCATCCCATTCACCCTCCCTTGTCTTAGGGCACAGGGTCTATGTGAGGGGAAAGTGAGCTGAATACAAGCATTTTAATAAAAGCCCATTGTGAAATATTTCCATACACTGAGAAATAACCCCACAAAAGTATACCTCCTTTCTAGGCAAATGCCTTCCACAGAGGAAGAGTGCATTACTGCAGAGTTAACATGTAGCTCTGAAGTAATTACTTGCTTCCTCTGGAATCAGTTAAACAAATGTGTCCTTGGTTCCCTCAGCACATTTTATGGGCACCATCCTTAGGACAGTTAGGGTCCTACTCTGTATGTGGCTCAAACTCACAGCTGAGTCCATATTGCTCTGAGCAACACTAAGTCCATGCACACATATGGGTGTAGGAGTGGGGGGGGATGGTATTTTTTTAAAATTAATTTTAGGGGCAAATCCTGTTTCCAGACACCGGCCCAAACACCTGGGCTAGAGATCTTAACAGTTCGCAGAGCAAGAACGAAACATCTCTGTAGCCACTACTCCAGCCTGAGGACTGGATACATGCACCTCATTCCTGAGGTGCTATGGTCAGCCTCAGCAACAGCCCCTTGGGAGCTGGGTTCTGCAGTCCGTGCACAAGCTCCTGAAATCCTTCCTCTCCCTCTTCCTCAACAGGGATTCTACGACAGACAGGGCTTCCTGCACTCGTGGAGGAGAGGGCTTGAAATGCAATGTCTATTTGTAGTATATTATTCAGCCACTAGATGTCTGTGTGCTGGACAGAGTTCCAAAGTGTGGTGGTTGGTAAACAAAGCAGGAACTCAAGCTTTGTGAAAGCCTGTTTGGGTCTCTAGTTTTAGCTGCTTTCTTTAATAAACACCTCCTGTATAAGGTCTGTAATTCTATAGATCACAACAGGGTTTAGCCCCATAAATAGCTCATTCTACAACTGCATAGCAATTAAATATAACACTAGTTTTGCCATGATATTTTGAACATACAGTGTCGGCTACATGCTTATGTTGCAAACAGTGCTTTATAATTTGTTAATTTAACACATGGTTAATAAAGTCCTCCCCCCTACATGTTGGTTTTGTTGTTTAACCATAAAGCTCACTTCTCTTTCAAGCAGACAGACTGTTTTTCTACTGGATTCATCAAAACCACACTATGCATTTGACATCAGCAAGAACAGCAACAGGCAAACTTACTGGTTTCACTAGCTTCCAATATGTATCTCATTCTCACAATCAAGAGCAATGCCAAAACAACCAATGATGAGCCCTATCACTTGTTTTTACATTTACCTTCAGATTGCAGGGCAGGGCTGAGAGGAAAGAAGCACTAGAGTAAGGGAAGTTTAACACAAGTCAAAAGGGCACATTTCTCAAATACCCCAGAAAGGAAATGAATAAGCATAAGTTACCATGGTAACCTCTTATGTTCTTAGCCAGTTAGTTGATCCCACATGAACAAAGTTTTCCCCAACACCAAAAATGTCCATGCATTTTGAAATATTAGAGAAGGGGGTGAAACAGAGAAAGTAGGTGTTTTTAAATAAAGACAATTTCTTCTTTTTGATTAAAAAGTAAGACCTGAAGAAGCTGGGAAAGATCCTGTGTGTACTCAGATTTCTCTTAACAGTGGGATCACATCCAGGTAGTTCCAGTGGGGTTGAGTTACACACAGACACACACACACACACACTTTTAAAATACAGTGGCGAAGAGGAAACACTATCCCACAGCAAATCTACCTAGTGATTTGAATGCCCCCTTCCTGGGAGAAATACAATAGCATGCCTGTTGCATTGGGTCTGACATTTTAAACTCTTTTCTTTCCAAGTCCCCACTGCACAAGATTCGTGGGCTGGGCTAGGACTTGGTCTGTGAATATTTTCTGACCAATTCAGAACCGGCTTCAGCCACCAGATACTTGTCAGTTTTAGTAATAGAAGTGTTCTACCCCATCCCACCCCCAATAGTCATTGTTTACAGAGTGCCAGAACTGAACATGGCACTTTACAGAACAAGGCAAGATTCCAGCCCTGAAGAATTTACTGTCCGTCTCAAAGCCTCCATTCCCCCCACCCGCTCCCAGGTCTGTCAGTCCAGTAGCAAAGGGATAAAAGAGACTGGGGAAGCTTTAGGAAGTCAGCTCCACTGCTGCAGGGACTCCACTCCACAGCCAGTCCTGCATCCATTCCCCTTTCCCTAGGTCTACCAAGCACCCACTAGACCCACCCTCCGCAAAGAAAAAAAAATCAAGTACAGAGAGAGTTAAACTCACACTGGCATGAAATCATTGTTCTACAATACTGCGTACACAACACTCATCTCTGCCCACTTCCAAACCTCTGCCTGCCAGAAGTTGGAATTGGACCACACTAGATTATTGATCACTAGATAATTGCCCTGTTCTGTACAGTCCCTCTAAAGTACTTAGCACCAGCCACTGTCAGAAGGCAGGATACTGTACTAGATGGACCATTGGTCTGACCCAGCGTGGCCATTCTTAAGCTATGTAAAGCTGCGCCAGCAGCAGGAGTGTGTCAGAGAGAAAGGACTGTCTGAGCTCTGCCACCTAGATACCAAACAACAAACCCATTAGTAATCAGTTTACTCCTCACAGCTTCCCCAAATACAAGAGCAGTAGCCCCCACCTACCCTGCAGTATCCTCCCCTGAGCCCAGGCACTCATGCTGCAGCAGGAGGATGTTCTTTCACAGCAGTATGACTTCTAGAGAGCAGCTCTCAGTGCAGTGCTCTGAGCCAGCAAGACCCTCGCTACGCCCGCCCGGACTTGCCAGTCACACTCCAGCCTGCTGCACCACACGCCTCCCTCCTCTCCACTCAACTCGCTCCTCCCCTGCCCTAGCTAGCAGCTGCTAGCTAGAAGCTTGGTCCAGAGGTCATCCCAGAGGAGTGTAAATCCTAGTCTGGGAAGCAGCTGCAGATACCTGCAGGGAGAGAACAGGAAAGATGGGAGGGTGTGTGTGTGACTTACCCATGGGGAAGAGGCAAGGGAGCTACTTGAGAAATAAAACATTGCAACCAACTCAAGGACATTTTAGAGTCAATTTATAAGCCATAGGAAGGGAAGATTGGGGGGGAAAGAAGTGGGAGGAAGATATCCAGCCAGCTAAATCCACCAGGCCAGCACTCTCCCCTTAAACTATCTTGTCTCTGGCTCCAAACCAGAGACTCCCTAACTGTGGTATATGGAAAACCAGTGAGCCGCAGACCACCTGCAGAGCTGCCTGGCCGAGTGGTGCTAGCTTCTCTTCCTTTCCAGCTATCACGCTGTATTAAAGACAGCTACCCACACATTTAATCTTTCCTAACATTCAATAACTCTTGTCGACATTCTTCATCTGGACACAGTGTAACTGTAGCCGTGTGGGTCCCAGGCTATTAGAGAGACAAGGTGGGTGGGGTAATATCTTTTATTGGAGCAACTTTTGTTGGTGAAAGAGATCAACTTTCAATTCACACACAGCTCTTCTTTAGGTCTCTGTGTAAGTTTGACAGTTGTCTCTCTCACCAATAGAAGTTGTCCAATATAAAAGACATTACCTCACCCACCTGGTCTCTGTAGTATTTCATATGAAAAGTTTTCGCACTGCAAAAAACAATAGTGTGGAAACCAAAGTTTTCCCATGGACAGTATCAATTCAGACAAAAAAGTTGGTTCTCTCACAGAAAATTTCCAACCCAAAATGTTATTTCTTTTACACTTAAAATGTCATGTTGTTTGGATGTTTTGGTTTAAAAAAAAAAAAAAAGAAAGAAACTTTTACCAGTAAGTCAAAATGTTGGTTTAAAACAAAAATCTGGGAGCGGGGGGGATTAACTGAAGAACCAAACAAAATGACATTTTAAGTCAAATTAAACAACTGATAGTTTCAAATCCGTTTAAAGCTTCCCACAGGAAACCCAAATTTTGCAGTTGAAAAATTTCAAACATGTAGATTTTTCAGCTGTAATTTCTTATGGGAAAACTTTTGGGTTTTTGACCAGTTCTAATACTAATGCAATTGCTGTGGTTGTTACAGGGTTGTTTTCTCATACTTTTGGATAAGGGAAGTTGGTTTATGGGACACTCTATTAATAATATAAATAAATAAATAAATAAATACATACATACATACATACATACCTACCTACTGCTAATTTAGCACTTTTTATCTTTCGATCTCAAAGTCCTTTTCCAAGGTCAATATCATTATCCCCTTTTTAATTGATGGGAAAACTGAGGCACAGCAATGTAATCATTCGCCCAAGATCACCAAGCAGGCCAGTAGCTGAACCAGAAATTGGACCCACATCTCCTGAGCCCCAGATCAGAGCCCTATCCACTAGGTTATACTACCATAAAAGGCCCATGGTATGAAAATGTTTCAGACCCCTTGCTCCAAAGTAAAAATCCTAGTCAAAGTACCATGCAAGGCCAGCAAAATTGATACCTGACTTCTGCTGTAAATTCTTCTTGGCCACGACTGAAGTGCCAGATTCGGAGCAGAGCTACATTGGGGTAACTGCAGTAAAGCTGATGCCTTTATTCTGGATTTACAGCAGATCAGAATGTGGTCCTGTGCTGTTATGCACAGCACTGAATGCCACTTGCACTCAGCTAACAACTTGCCCATGATCACTGCCCAAGAGACATGTCTGATCTTTAGAAATTCACACCGATGTAGAGAGAATTAAGGCTAAAGAAAACCCATCACTTTTGAACTTAACCCACATTTCCTCCCAGCCAGGCCCATCCTTCCTGCAGACTCTGCCTCCCAGCACTTCCCTTGGGGAACAGTTGTATTCCTTTCGCTTTAGTCCTTGTTCTCTATCCAGCCAAGGCACCGGAGCCCAGCTCAGCAGATAGTGAACTAGAAGTAAAAGGCATTTGCACCTGCTGCTCTCCCTCCACTCACTACCACATTTAGATCTCTTCCGAGCACAAGGTCTTGATCCAAGGATTCTCCTTTAATCTATTCTGGATTATCAGAAGTAGGCACTTCACAGATAAGGAAACAAATGTGGCCGTGTGGACTGAACACAGGACCAGCAGCTATGGACTGATTAATTCCAATTCTGCCTCTGTCATTAACTTATTGTGTTGTGGAGTGGTCTTAGGATCCGCCTCTGTTTTTTCATTTGAAAAATGAAAGGTAATGCCATGTACGTGTTCTATTCATGGAATACATGGAAAGTTAGAAAAAAAAGAAACATGTATACTCTTTCTGAAAGGTTGCAGCACACTACAACTTTATTCCTTAGAACCCAGAAATCATAGAATATCAAGGTTGGAAGGGACCTCAGGAGGTCATCTAGTCCAACCCCCTGCTCAAAGCAGGATCAGTCCCCAGACAGATTTCTGCTCCAGGTCCCTAAATGGCCCCCTCAAGAATAGAATTCACAACCCTGGGTTTAGCAGGCCAATGCTCAAACTACTGAGTGATCCCTGCCTCCCAAACACACACACACACACACACACACACACACACACACACACACACACACACACACACACACACACACACGCACCTACCTGAGAAGCACAATTCTACCCACCGTGCTCCAGACTGGCTCTTGCAGACTGACTGATGAAGACCCAGCCCACAAGCTTCCTTACAGAGCCCTTGGTCCAACTTGCAGGAGAGATTAACCCCTTACAACTTAAAGTGAGTGCTTGTAATTTCAGCACAGTTTGTAACACACCACATATTGCCTACCCACCACACAAGGGAGTTGAGAAAATGAGCATTAGTACAGTGCCTGGAAGATGTAAAACATATGAAGTGTGAAGTAATTCAGCAAAGATAGCAGGAGGAGCAAATTCAGTTTTATTACTGCACAAGGTAAGTCATGTCTGATGTGCTAAGCATTTTTGCTCTTCCAAAGTGCTCTTTCCCACTCATACAGTACATTCCATTTACCTCAGTATTGGCCAGGCTGGGGAACCCTGTTCAACAATACGGTGGTCACTGAAACAAACACCTGTTTCAAATTATATTGAGAGGTGAAAATGAGTTGAAACTCGCAGCAAGTGAAACAAGAAGCACTTATGTATCGAACAGCACAGCTGAGCATTCATTTACTGTGCAGAGCTTCAAAGAGCGAGCTTTAAGAAAAATGAATGCTCAACAGGGAAATGGGTACAAAAGGATGAATGCAAAATAGCGCTAAACTATGGAAGAAATCCAAGGAGACCATCTAAAAAAGTTTTAGTGCTGGCATAGCCACTTTGTTTGTGGTCACATTATTCCATTGCTTGAAATCCCTATGCTTACTCTCTCAACCTTCTCAGCATTAAAATTAACTCTCCATCTTTTAATTCCTACCTCAAGGATTGATTACACAACTCACCCTTTTCTCTAGAATCCTGCTGCCATGCTGCAGTTCTCTAAGCACAGGAGTTCTCTTCTCCTCACCTCCATGAGTGTATAAAAAAGCCATACTTTTGATCATAGCTGTGTGTTCACTCTGTGTATTGTGTCTCAGGAAGCAGAGGACAGGCTATACAGGCAGAAGCTCCAGGTTAGAGCTGGCTTCCTGTACAAATGGGCCTGAGCCAAAATGCTAATGATCTGAAAAAAGAGAGACACAGCACTAGAAGTTTCAGAATGCCCTTGACAAGTAGTGTCAGAGGAAAGGGAAGCTCAGAAATCTTGGTGGCAGTGACCAAAGCAAAGCTGGGATTTCAGCATCTGTCTGTGTAACAATTCTGTAAATGGTATGTAACCTTCTACATCTCCCTAGTCTTTAGTCTTCCTTTCGTTTGCACATTCCCTCTCTAATCTATATCCTGGTTTAGATTTCCCATCATATTTCTTTCTGCTCTCTGGCATGGGGTGCCAGCAGGGATTTTCTCACCTTCTCATTGAGCTCTTGTGATGAGAAGCAATGGGAGTTCTGCAGCAAGGAAGGAGAACACTAGAGACAGGTGCCAAAGCTGTTAACTCTCTTTCCCTGAGACAATGGGAGATGGGAGCACTGGCTAGGGGGGCATCAGGGTTTAGCTCAGTCTTGTTCAATGCTCTGCCGTGGTTTTCAAACTGCGGGCTGGGCCTCGGGCTGAAGCCAAAGTCTGGTTCACCCCTGCCCATGGTCATGTAGTAATTTTTGTTGGCAGAAGGGGGTTGTGGTCTCCCAATGCGGCTCTGGCCTCCTGGCTCCCCAGATGGACCTATCTGGGGGAGGGGAGGTCCTGTTGTCTGTACCTGCAAGGCCTGTCTTGGACTGTGTTCCTGTCATTCCCAATAAAACTTCTGCTTTACTGGCTGGCTGAGAGTCATGGTGAATCGCAGGATGCTGGGGGTGTAGGGCCCTGACTCCCCCACACTCCATGACACACATTATCTCTGCATGTTCTAGCAAACAGGTGCTGGAATACTACACTCCAGGAACAAGATTTATTCAAGTAATAGATATTAAAATTAGTTAGACAAGCTGTGCACAGGCATTTAAGTACTTTATTAGCTGCATTTATAGTAAAAATGTCCCTGTCTGCTTCTTGAAAAAAAAAAATCAAAGAGCAGCAGTTTAAAAGAGCACCTAAGGCCCATTTTCAAAAGTGACTAAGACACTTAGTAGCCAAAGGTCCATTGAAAGTTTCAGTTTCTGAAAATTTTACCCAAGTTTGCCTGAATTGCTTCCTGTGAACTCTGTGGAAATATAGAAATTGATCAGTTGTGGTGGGTGTTTTTAAAAGGAATTAAGAACCACCAATGAAAGGCATATCAAGACCCAATGGCTGGAAGCTGAAGCCAGATGAACTGAAATTAGAAACAAGGCACACATTTTTAACAGGAAAGGTGATTAAACACTGGAGCCAACTACTAAGGCAAGTGGAGGATTCTCCATCTCTCAAAGTCATCCAGAAAGGCATCGAATTTTGATTTGAACACATAGACTCATAGACTCAGACTCATAGGTCAGAAGGGACCAATCTGATCATCTAGTCTGACCTCCTGCACAAGGCAGGCCACAGAACCCCACCCATCCAATTTTATAACAACCCCTATCCCAGGACCGAGTTATGCATTAACCAAAGCAAAGTTCTGCTTTAGAGGGAGACAGAAAAGGCTGATCATATCTATCTATGAATTAAAAATATCCTCTGAATAATTCAAACAAATTTCTGTTCCCCAAACTTAGTGCAGAGTTTTAATATTTCCTTGTTGATTGTTATATGTACTTGCTCCTTTCCAGAGTGCTCGTAGGTATCTCAATAGATTAATCTCTGAATGAGTCACGTGGAAATCAACATCCATCATCAAAAGTCAACGTGATTGTTACACTGTGATGAGACAGATGTGTGTTGTTGTCATTTACAATGTCTCTAATGGCACAAAATAGCATTATAGAAAAACTGCATCCTGTTACCATAGAAACAGCTCTTCTCAGTACAGAACACATCAATCACTAACAACAAATCGCTGCTGTATATTAGTATCATCAAGGAACTCCACTGAGATTTGGATAGAAAACTGAAAGCAGTACACTCTGGTACATAAAAATGGAAGTGAAATGAGGAAATGATACAAAAGCACAAAGGAATATAATTCATAACTGGCATTGCACGGTATTAGCAGTGAATAATTTTATAATTACACTTGAGATGACAAAATTTGCAGACTGTTGTGCTCTGGAAGTTCCAGAAATGCACTACAAAAATAAAAGGGGAGTTTTTGCAGATGTAACTGCAAAAAAGTTGTGCTCAACTACGACATTTATGAGAAAGATCTGTATGAATCAGACTGCATTTTTGTAAAAACCACAGGTGGTATGAGAACAGCCATACACTTAGCATAGCTGAAGCAAGACAGTAGGTTGTGCACTCATCAGGCAATATCTACACACCTTGGATATGCTGAGATACAGGGCATTCTCTGATCCTTCCATGTCTTCACTGCTCACCATGCTAGTACAGGGGGAGAGTTAACATATTTAACTGATTAACAATCCAGGTTGTGGGCCCCACTGTCCAAAGTCTGTCTGTAGCCTCCTCTTTGTCAAGGGTCAGAGCTGGCACAGCCACAGAAATGGCAGGACCAGCCCACATGTGTTGATTCAGCACTTCAGTTGGGTAGTCCCCAGGCAGGGATCTCAACTGGAATTTACCGCTGCTAAACAATGCATACGTAGGACCTGATTTTCAGAGTTGCTCAACTCCCACGGCTCCCAGTCACGTCACCTGGAGCTATAGGTGTGCTGGGTATCTGAAGTGAGTCACTAAGGGTGAGATCCTCAAAGATATTTAGACGTCTGCCTCCCATTGAAATCAATGTGAGGTAGGCCTCTAATCCCATTGAATATCTGGGCCTTATTTTGTAAATCTCTCCCGCCAAGCCCTGATCTGTTGTTGCTCCTGTTTGACCCTCACTATTCTATCACAACCCCTGCAGTTTGTGTGTCTGGGTTATTTAAGCTGGACAGGATCACAGGAACAGTTTTACGCATCATGTGACATCTTGTTCTCTCTAAAAGTGGTTATTGTTTCCTAAGGGTACGAAGGCAGGTTGCTCTCAGCGAAAATGGCTACATCCAAAGATGGTGTGTACTGTGTCTTTAATGTTGTAACCTGAAGCCAGGAAGGAGGGTGGCACGGAAGTTTGTAGCTCAGCTGCCAAATTTTGTTCTGCTACTTGTGTGACATTTTATGACAATTATTTAATGTATTAATCTGAAAATGTAACCCCCTTTGGAGTTTGTCACCTCCTGCAATGCTGGACTGAGTCTCTAAGGGTACATTTGCACTGGAACAAAAGACCCACAGCACAGCCACGGCTGGCCTGGGTTAGTGACTACAGTTTGAGCTGGTCTAAAAATTGCTGTGTAGAAGTTCAGGCTCAGGCTGGAGCCCTGCCTCTGGGACTCTCCCACTTCACAGGATCCCAGGACCTCAGCTCCAACCTGAGCCTGAATGTCTACACAGCAATTTTACAGCCCTGCAGCCTGAGCCCAGTGAGCCCGAGTTAGCTGATCCAGGCCAGCTACAAGTGTTTAATTGCTATGTAGACATACTCACAGGGATTTAACCTATGGACTACAACAAACAATGGCTCCAGGGCCTCCTGGCACCATTTCACAGCCTGCAGAGTCTGGGGAGGGACAGCCTGCCTGGGAGAGAGCCAGGGAGGGTCCTGGGGCTGGTGGTACAGTTGTGAAGTGTTAGGAGGTGGGGAACATGTTTTATTAATGTTTTATTATTTATTAGCTAACCATAACTTTTTCCTTCCCTAGAGCCTTGTTTCCTGTCTCCAGGAAGTTACACTGTTGTTTTTGAGCGTGGCACTTCACTTGGTGGGGTGTGTATTTTGTTTCTGCTGTACTGGGTAGTTAAGAGTAGCAGTACCAGTCATTTTTACAAGGGACAGCACCCCTGTGTCCCAGGCACAGAGAGGCGTCGCCTTGACTGGAGGTGCCAGATGTCGCAACAGAGAACCAGGAGCCAACCCAAGCAAGGAGGGGCGGGGAGAAGCCCCTCAGATTAGCAAGCACCAGGATGGAGGCTTGAGCCTCGTCTCTGGGGAGGGGCTACAGATATTTACATATACGCATCTATATGTAACACATCCTGCCCCAAGCAATGGCAAGGGGTAGGGCACAGAGCTGCACAAGACTTGGCAGCTCTAGCTAGGACAGGTGCTTGATAGTATTGGGTCAGGAAAGGGAAAGGAGGGATGGCTAGTGAGTGCAAGGGACCCCCTGGGGGAATGTAGAAGTACTAGTACTCCTGAAGGAGCATGGTGCAGGTATCACATCCCTCACCTTGTGCTGTTTCTGCTTCCACGTTCTCTCCTCCGGCCCGAAGTGACACTACCCATTGTGGCAGCTAGAGTGCAAAACGTTTTCAGCATTGCTCCGAGGAAGCAGGGGGCCGGGAAAGGTTGACCAATCAACAGAACAAAAAAAGCCAAGTGGTACAGTCATATGGTGCCCTAGAACCAGCCTCACTTCCAGCTGCTGCCACCGCCTCCCGGCTGGTTGTTCTCTGCCCTGCTCCAGCTGGGAGAACAGTGAATACACCAGGCTGGCTACTCACCAGGTACCACAACAGCTTCTACCAATGCAAAGGCTGGACTGCAGGCAAATGTCTGCAGCCACATGCACATCTCCACTGAGATGCAAGAGCGTGTGGCAGGGTGGTCAAATGCTCAGTGTTGCATGAGATGCATGACTTGTGACAGCCTTGTAGGAAGAAGCACTTCAGTGAAGCAAGAGAGGGTAGATGTTGGGCTAACACCATTTTCTCTCATTCCAAGTACTTTGTTCAGTGCTAGAAAGTGACTGATTCTTTCCCATGCTGCTTGCTCTTCTCGATACCTTGCCAACCCGGCAAGAGAGCAAGTAGGCAAGGATGAGGGAGAAATGGGGAAAGGTAGGTCAATAGCTAGGGAGGAAGCAGAAGAACTGAGACTGCAGCTGGACAGGAAATGGTTTTCCCATCACACAAAAAATGTGTGTCTTGAATCATGGTGAAGTTGCAATCTCAAAAGTGTTCACATCACAGAGTCTGGAAAATATGTTTCATGTGAATTTCAAGCTTTTGCCTTTGTTTTTGTTTTGAAATTTTAGTTATACTAAGAGCTCATTTTGAACTGAAAAACAAAATGTATCATTTGGAAAGCGTCAATAGGACATTGACAATTTTGAAATTTTTCTTCACTCTCCTGCCCCCCCCTCCCGAAATTGGGAGATTAATTCAAATTGACCCTTTCCCATCAATACTTTCAATTTCAACAAATTGGCATTTTCTGATGAAAAATGTTTCATGGGAAAATTCCTGGCTAGCTGTAATGAAGAGGCAGTTGTGAGGCAGATACTGGGAGAAGGGAAAGACAACAGGAGGCTAGGGGACAGAAGAGTGAAACAAGAGGCTGGTAAATGCAAGACTGGAAGGAGGAAGGGGTTCTATAAAGCAGTAAAGAACACCAGCAGCTTACTGCCAATCTTGCAGTGATCACACAAGCGCTGTGGAGTTGAGGTGGGATAGGAAAGTTAAAGGGATTCCTCCTAAAAATTTTAAAAATTGGGTGAGGGTTGCTCTGCACTATTTTCTTAAAAAAACCCTCCTGGCATTTAAATTAATCCCTTGATTCTACTGAGAATTTCTTACAGCTTGAACTATTGGCCTTGGCAACGCTGCTTGGTGGCACTGTTACATATGGCTTCTACACTGAGCTCACAAGTAGAATGGGCAAAATTTTAAAAATTCAGGGGATGGCACTGCAAAGAGCTTCTAACTGAATTCCCCTCGGACAGAGTAAACATCAGTTATCTGGACTCTAGCTCTATTGCTCACTTTGATTTGGAGCAGGAGAGAGGCCTGAAAGCCCATGCAAGGCTTTGAAAATGGAGAGGTGTTTTAAAATACCAACAGTCTGACTTTCTCTGGAGGGATTACATGTTTTCATACCCATATTGCCTCCTCTCAAGCACAAAGAGTTTCTAGATATAACAAACCAAAACGCTGGAAATTAAACAGAATAGACAGGAGGTGCTGATAGTGACCATTTCCTGTCATCAATGGGATTAGTATATATGAAGTTAAGTAACAAAGAACCATGCCTTTTAAGAACCTGTCATCAAAAATTGTGCCAGGTGTTTAGAAATAGTATCTTTCCTAAAAAAAAGAGGAATAAAATTTAGGCCAAAGGTTATTCCATATTTATACTTACTGCTTACCCTAGTTGATTAGAAGGTGTTTTAATGGTCATCATTGAGGCTTCAAAACAAAAGCTGTTTTTTGAGCAATTATTTGTACTTGTGAAGCAGATGTCAAATCCATTTAATTAAAAGCAATCATGAAAAGAATCAATTTACCAAGAGAAATATACACAAGAAATATATACAATTTACCAAGGTTTTCAAGTGACCAGCGATTTTGAGTGCACAATTTCAGACACCTTAGAAGAGCATGATCTTCAGCACTTTCTGAAAGTCAGGGACCTTTAATTGGCGAGATAAGTTGGGCACCTAGAAAATGAGGTCTGAATAAGGGTCTGGATCAGAGCAAGAAACTAAGAAAAAGGTTTGATACAATCACATGTACCTTATCTTAAAGCAAGATGAACCAGTAATAAAAATAAAAGATAGGGGAAAGGGAGGAGCTATTGATTATGAACTAATCCACATTGTGACACAAAGAAGGAATGCAGCAAGGGTGGTACCCCAAATATTGATGAAACAAAATGAAAGTCAGCGGAGTCAATTAGACAAGAGTAGAAGCTGTAAGGACAGGAATTCAGGACTCACGCTACGCCACTGGATTAAGTATATCTCTGCATTTCAAAAATACAATGACAGGAAGTCTGTGTCTAATCTACATCACTCCAGATACTGTATCTGTATTAGACTGGGAGAGTACAAAGCTGTGTCCCTTCTACCACTACATTCCCCTTCTGTGCATGTAGCTCAAGAGACAAAAGTCAAAAGAAGTGGGGAACAGGTGAAAGAAGGAGGAAAGTGACAAATGTGGCAAATGGTGAACTGGGGTTGAGAAATGGATAGTCCTTAATGAGCTTTATTGAAGTAGCCCTTAGAAAAGTGTGAAGTTCAGAAGTAACAAAAGAGGAAGGGGATAGGGAGCAGCAGGAAAAAAGCAGAGAGCAGGGTAAATAATGAGACCATCTGACTAAGGATTACTGGATATGAACTTTTGGGTAACTCAGGACTGCCTGGTTCTAGAGCAGAGCCAAAACCTCTTGATGCTAACACTAGCAGAAAATCTGGAGATGCCTAAGTGGTAAATCAACTTGTCAAGGGAAGAGAGCCCTAAATTAAACCATTCGCACGATGGTACAGCAACACCAAGCACAGAGGATAACCAATGCTGTGTTAAGCCACAGAGTTTCGTACTGGTGGCCGTTTTACTTGGTATCCCAAAATGCACTTCTCTACTGACCCTGCTGTAGGATTCTCCATGAGCAGTGGATTCAATGATTATTCTATTACTCCATTGCAAATATGGTGTCACTTGTAAATACGACTTAAATGCCACATACCTACAATGTAATATGAGTGTGACAACTTACTGCAAGACAGCTAGCTGGACCACAGTTTATTAGTAGTTTTAATTTCACTTTTTCAGAAGCTTTGGAAGTGCCTTTTGCCACCTTCTTTTAAGGACTCTTCAAGCTAGAGTGTAAATTAACATGGAGGTGAATTAAATCAGGTAATTGTTTGGGGGTATGCTTTGAATGGGAAGAGTAATGTGACTGGGGATTGTCTCAACATTTGCTGTGCTTGGAATGAAAAGAGCTTTTTGCACGGTGGATGGTTGTGATGAACTTAAGTTGTCCAATATGTAATAAAGCATCAACAATAAAAATATCACTGCAGCAAGTTCAGGTATACGGTATTAGAGGGGTAGCCATGTTAATCTAGATCTGTAAAAGCAGCCAAGAATCCTGTGGCACCTCGTAGACTAAGGGACGTTTTGGAGCATGAGCTTTCGTGGGTGAATACCCAGTTCGGCAGATGCATGCAGACATGCATCTGACGAAGTGGGTATTCACCCACAAAAGCTCATGCTCCAAAACGTCCCTTAGTGGCATCCTAAGGTGCCACAGGATTCTTGGCTGCTTTTTCAGGTATACGGTACTTCTTTGTTACCAGAAATGGACCTGCAAACTTTCCTCTCACTAGTGGCATTAAATGTTACTAGCTTCAAGGGATCAACACTAGTCTGAATTCTCACTCCAGTAAGAGAGGCCTGGGAAGAAATGAAGTTGCTTTGTAAGCTTGGCTCGCACTGCTGTGTTGACAACAATGTCGCTTAGCAGTAGCATGTTCTGTCACATAAACAGATTAGAACAAAAATCTAGAAGCATGTCTCTGTAACCTGTTTAACAAACTTAAGTGCACCTACCAAACATAAATGGACTGGTTACATCAGCTATATGGATGTTGCTATGTGTCAGCTACTGTATGCTCCACTTACCATGAATTGACATCATGTCGCTGTTTTCTCACAGTCATTTCTTACAGTTCTGAGTTCCGTGTTAGTTAAGTGTCCACCAGCTACTCTCGTCTAAAACTACATTATCCAATTCTCTCAAACTTTCATTTCTATCAGAGTAGATACATGGCCAAGGCAGAAGTGAATTTGCTTTGCAGAGATTCAAAACACTAAATGCATTTTGTGCATTAGCTCCATCAAGTTGTTCAATGTTCTGAAGAACAGAAGTTGCAAGTCAATGGCCCTCCAAATCTTTCATTCTGCAGAACACTGTATGAGGAGAGATGCTCCTGTGGACCATCTCCCCTCCTAACCCCACACTGCATGCTTCCAAAATACTTCCTCTTGTGCTTACAATTTCAAGCAGAGCTGTCAATTAATCACAGTTAACTCAAGCAATTAACTCAAAAAACATTAATCACGATTAAAAAATTAATCACAATCAATTGCACTGTTAAACAGTAGAATACCAATAGAAATTTATTAAATATTTTTGCATGTTTTTCTACATTTTCAAATATATTGATTTCAATTACAAAACAAAATACAAAGT
Organism: Gopherus evgoodei; assembly: GCF_007399415.2. Taxonomy (NCBI): domain Eukaryota; kingdom Metazoa; phylum Chordata; order Testudines; family Testudinidae; genus Gopherus; species Gopherus evgoodei. Next base: position 37,600,429 of record NC_044330.1, on the reverse strand, counting down.
GTACAGTGCTCACTATATATTATTTTTATTACAAATATTTGCACTGTAAAAATTATAAACTGTAATGGAATCTCTTTACTGTGAAAGTGCAACTTACAAATGTATATTTTTTTGTTACATAACTGCACTCAAAAAACAAAACAATGTAAAACTTTAGAGTCTGCAAGTCCATTCAGTCCTACTTCTTGTTCAGCTAATTGCTCAGACAAAGACGTTTGTTTACATTTACGGAACATAATGCTGCCCCTTCTTATTTACAATGTCACCTGAAAGTGAGAACAGGTCTTGGCATGCTACTTTTGTAGCCAGCATTGAAAGGTATTGGTATGCCCCTCCATGCTTCAGCCACTATTCCAGAGGACATGCTTCCATGCTGATGATGCTTGTTAAAAAAAAATTGTGTTAATTAAATTTGTAACTAAACTCCTTGGGGGAGAATTGTATGTCTCCTGTTATAGCAATCTTGGATGATGATCCAGCACGTTGTTTGTTTTAAGAACACTTTCACAGCAGATTTGACAAAACACAAAGAAGGTACCAATGTGAGATTTCTAAAGATAGTTACAGCACTCAACCCAAGGTTTAAGAATCTGAAGGGCCTTCCAAAATCTGAGAGGGATGAGGTCGCAAGCATGTTTTCAGAAGTCTTAAGAGCAACACTCTGATGCAGAAACTACAGAAATGATTTACAAAAAAAGAAAATCAACCTTTTGCTGGTGGCATGTGATTCAGATGATGAAAGTGAACATGTGTCAGTCCGCACTGCTTTGGATGGTTATCGAGCAGAACCTGTCATCGGTGTGGACACATGTCCTCTGGAAAGGCAGTTGAAGCATGAAGGGATATGTGTCTCTTTAGTGCATCTGGCACGTAAATATCTTGCAACACCATCTACAACAGTGCCATGCAAACACTTGTTTACAATGTGAATTGAAAATGACAAGAGGTGGGCAGCATTATTGCCTGCAAATGTAAACAAGCTTATTTGTCTGAGCGATTGGCTGAACAAGTAGGACTGAGTGGATTTATAAGCTCTAAAGTTTTACAATATTTTATTTTTGAGTGCAGTTTTTTTGTACATAATTCTACATTTGTAAGTTCAACTTTCATGATAAAGAGATTGAACTACAGTACTTGTATTAAGTGAATAAGAAAACTTTTTTTACTGTGCAAATATTTGTAATAAAAATAATCATATAAAGTGAGCACTGTGTGGTAATTGAAATCAATACATTTGAAAATGTACAAAACATCCAAAAATATTTAAATAAATGGTATTCTATTATTCTTTACCAGTGTGATTAATCACAATTTTTTAAATTACTTGACAGCCCTAATTTCAAGTAATACCAGATCTAGTAATATGAGTCAGGATTGTAAACTACACGATGATGATGCTTTTCCCAGCAACCACACCAGCCACTCATTCCTGCCAATCTTCTCCAACTCCATAGTTTTCTATACCCCCTGAAGAAAAAAAAAATCTCGGCTGCCTCACTCCCTTGTCCAAGTAGCCAGCCACAAGCCCACTCCCTTAGCTCTCACTGGGCTGTGCCTAATAAGAGGAACCTTACTTGCCCTACCTCCAATTTGTGTTGGACAACTTGAAGGATGTGGAAGGGCATTACCGCTACATCCCCAGCTGTTAAGCACCTGAAAAATTACGAAGAACACTGCCCCAGGGGAAACTGAAACCTACTATTTGTGCCATGCTAATATCATGGTGCTTGCTAGTTACCTCGCTCTGCTCTTCTTTAGACGGAGGGGCAAGTCGTCAAGCACTGACCACAGAGTAGCATGTAGCGTTCCCACAAATGTAAAGCAATTTGTCACTTATTTTCACAATAACTCCTGATGGGGAAAATAAATACCACAGTAGTAAATATCAACATTGAAAAAGAGAAAGCACAAAGAGTCCTTAGATGCTCAGTCTTTCAATCTTAGTTCCTTATATATAGCATCATATGTATCCAAAACAAACTTTTCTTCATCTGAAAAAATACAAAGCACCATACACCTGAAAATTACAGTGTGACAAACATGAAAGTATTTAAACACACAATATATCAGTCCTGGTACCATTTTCCAAACTGGTTAAACATTTTGAACATATTACTGCTGTATGATAAGCCAACCCGGTGGATATACATCGATGTTAGAAATGCTTCATAAGACACTCCGTTCTAGTTGTAACAGTTATGCTATAAATCCATACTCTGGCATCCACCAATAATTACTTTACCTATACGTGGTGTGCTTTGTCTCACTAAATCTTTTTGCCTTATGATGTATTAATGGAGAATATAGTAGGAGCTCTTTAGCATGCTTTACACTGAGCATCTTGATTATTCTGATAAATTGTCTGTCCAGGATCAATGTAAAAGCTATTAACTGAAATTAAGAGCTCAAGCTTACTATAGGCAATTACACATCGTTATAGCAGTGTGACAAAGAGCACGTCACGCCAGCATGCTCACTACTTCCAGATCTATGTCGAGGTCCTGATGCTAATTTTTAAAACAGGCAATGAACTGGAGCCTAGCAGACAGAGGCAACCTCTCCTGTAACCTGATTTATCAGGAACATTATAGTTTCTGAAGCCCAGGGTGAAATTACCAGAAACCAGTCACTTACAGTGGCAGGTCCACGTGTGCCATGCACTACAACTAGAGATCATATAAGTCCAAGTTGTGGCTACTTTGGACCACAAGAAAGGACTCCTCTCTTTATGCAAGCCTTCCTCATAATGGCTGCAGAATGACTCAAGTTTCTCCTGAACAATCAAGAAACACTCCACTTAAGGAGACAACATGAACAATGCAATGGTAAAAAATATATTTTATATAGGGCATCTAGAAAACTATAGTAAAAGCTGATTCAATTCATAGATAAAAGGCATTTCGGTCAATGGGTGCTCTTAGCTTATGCCTTTTGTTCTGCAGATCCACAACACTGGTATCTTGCAGTTGCTGATTTCCTGATCATATCAAAATATCTCAGTATACACTAGAACTGAGCGGGAGACGGATTTATGTGAAAGGCTTCGGGGCTGTCTAAACAGGTTTCAGCAGCACTCAATTAACTTTTACAAAGGAAAAGGAAAGTTAAAGATTCCTGTAATGACTCATGAGACTGCAAAAAGTCTAGGAAAAAAAATAAGTATTACCAATTAACTTATGCACTTACCCATCCAAGACTCTGAATCTGCTGCATAAATATAAGCTTAACCTCCTCACCAGAGTTCTGCAGGCATGGGGGAATTTTATAGATTCGATTATCTGAGGCACACAGCAAATGGAAATCACAGCTGGTCATAAATCAAAGCCTCCTAACTCCCAATCCTGTACTGTAAGCGCTGAGCCAGAGGTTTACAAAGTATAGGGCATGCCTTCCCTGAGGGGTGCAAAGGAACATTGAGGGCCATCTGGCTGGGGCCTGGGCCAGTCCACATCGGATGGGGAGGGAGCACCACCCAGCTCCGCTCCTGGACCCAGCTGTGGCCCCTTTACCTCTGTGCCCCTCCCCAGAGGCGCAGCCCCACTCCCAGCCCAAGGGGTAGGGGTAAGGACAGAGAAGTAAATGGGTGAGTGTGATAAAGTTTGGGGACCACTGCACTAAACCATGCTGCTGCTAACACTATGGTATAAATTTTGAATTTACAAGGAAGCTCATAAAAGAAAATAATTCAGAGTGGAGATGTGGATGCGAAAGGGAGGTAGCTGAGATTGAGAAGGGGAAGCGGTAAGTAAAGTGTCAATGGAGAGGTTATTGATGAAATGACTTTTTATCATGTGTTGTTGGAATTGCAGTCATGCAGCCTTAACTATAACTTAACAGTTTGCATAGGAAGTGGAATGAAAGCTGCTCAGCACATCTTAAAGTCTGGCCATGTCTGTTTAGAGACGTAAAAATGGATTTACAAGTCTAATTTTAGGCACCATCAGCAAATATGGATTCAGGAGTCTAATTTTAGGCACTATTGGTTTGAAATTCTGCCCTGACATCTTACAAGAAAAACTGCAGGTTGGTTGGTTGGTTGTTTTTTTAAATTTTTCATGTAACTATCTTAAATATCAAAACATAAGATTAATAAAGGAATTACACATAGTAGTATTTAAAAATGCTCGATAATGTTCATATTCTCCATCAATACAGGCAGTTGTGTAAACCCTATATATGCCATTTTAATAAATTTCAACAGGAAGAGCCTGATAACTCATTAAGAAAAGAAGATCAGAAGAGAAATCAGATGAGGAACAGCAGGACATTTCCACAGTTTGCACAAGACATTTCAAATTCACATTATATATTCTAAAAACATAGTACTAAAAACTCACCTTAAAAGGAGCTGTAGCAATTTTTTGCTGTTCTTTAAGCTGACTTCAGTTTGAATATCCTCATCTTGATACATTAAGATATTCTCTGCTTCATTACCTCACATTTAATGTTTATGGGTAAGATTTTTCAAAGGATCACACAAGTAAATTTCAAAATCATTAATGCCTTTAAAATTCTATTGTTTGCAGTGTTGTTGTAGCCATGTTGGTCCCAGGATACTAGAGACACAAAATGGGTGAGGTCTTTTATTGAACCAACTTGTGTTGCTGACTAGTTCCGTGTAGCTCAAAAGCTTGTCTCTGTCACCAACACAGGTTGGTCCAATAAAAAGTATCATCTCATCCATCTTGTCTCTTTAAAATTCTAGTCATTTTGAACTGCAAAAGAAATTCCACTCCTTGTTACTCCTTCCTCCTGTAAGGAGGTTTAAATTACCTGCTATCCTTTCATATATTATGCTTATATAGGTTAAAGAACACCAGCTACACCACTACACACAATTATTTACACGTAACATTAAATGTCTGACAGCCAAGAGCTAGAACACATGCAACATTAATTTCTGTCCCTATTGAAATAAATGCTAAAACTCTGATTGACTTCAGTGGGATCAGAATTTCACTTTTCCATCCCTCCTTCTTTTCAAAAACACAGAATATATAATGCTAAATTTGAATGTCTAGGTTTTTGATACTTTACCACAACATCAATGCCTTTTAACAAAATAAACAAGTTTTTCTAGTATTTGAAAAGAAACCCCTTTACGGAAATTTGTCAAAGGTAAGCATCAGAAAACATGAGACAAAGCACATAAACTGGGAAAGTTTTAAACATCTTAGGACACAACATTCTATAGAGGCACTCTAAAATAATTCTATTACCCCATTTAGTCTGTATACTGTATTTAGAAAACACAGGTTACTACCTATCCATAGCATTATTGAAAATAAATACTTTTGTCATCTAAAGTATATTATTTATATACACATAGGTATTTAATAACTGACACCACAGAGGCCTTCCAGCCTGATTGCTTTCCAAGGGTACATCTACACTACGGGATTATTCCGATTTTACATAAATCTGTTTTGTAAAACAGATTGTATAAAGTCGAGTGCACGCGGCCACACTAAGCACATTAATTCAGCGGTGTGCGTCCATGGTCCGAGGCTAGCGTCGATTTCCGGAGCGTTGCACTGTGGGTAGCTAGTCCATAGCTATCCCATAGTTCCTGCAGTCTCCCCCGCCCCTTGGAATTCTGGGTTGAGATCCCAGTGCCTGATGGGGCAAAAATCATTGTCGCGGGTGGTTCTGGGTAAATGTCGTCACCCATTCCTTCCTCCGGGAAAACAACGGCAGACAATCATTTCGCGCCCTTTTTCCCTGGATTGCCCTGGCAGACGCCATAGCACGGTAACCATGGAGCCCGTTCAGGTTTTTTTTTTTTTTTTACTGTCACCGTGTGTGTATTGGATGCCGCTAACAGAGGCGTTACTGCTGCGCTACACAGCAGCATTCGTTTGCTTTTGCATGATAGCAGAGACGGTTATCAGTCGCTCTGTACCGTCTGCTGCCATTGTAAATTGGCAGTAAGATGACGGTTATCTGTCCTTCTGTACAGTCTGCTGCTATCATGGGTGCCCCTGGCTGAGGTCGGCCGGGGGTGCAAAGGCAAAACTGGGAATGACTCCCCGAGTCAATCCCTCCTTTATGGTTTCTAAATATAGAGTCAGTCCTGCCTAGAATATGGGGCAAGTGTACTAGAGAACCAGTGTATCAGAGAGCACAGCTGCTGCGTGTCAGATCCCACAGAAATGATGAGCTACATGCCATTCACGGGGGGTGCCCCTGCAACAAACCCACCCGTTGCTTTCCTTCTCCCCCAACCTTCCTGGGTTACCTTGGCAGTGTCCCCTCCATTTGTGTCATGAAGTTATAAAGAATGCAGGAATAAGAAACAGTGACTTGTTAGTGAGATAAAATGAGGGGGAGGCAGCCTCCCAGTGCTATGACAGTCCAGGTAGGACATTAAGCGGTGCGGGGGAGAGGAGCCCAGCATCCCGCTGCTATGATAGTCCAGGCAGTACAGAATCTTTTCTTTACACAGAAAGGGAGGGGGCTGATGGAGCTCAGCACCCAGTTGCTATGGTGAGGACGGTTACCAGCCGTTCTGTCCCATCTACTGGGAATGACCAGGAATCATTCCTATTTTTACCCAGGAACCCCCAGCCGACCTCACCTGAGGCCAGCCAGGAGCACTCACGGGTTGATGGTGATGACGGATAGCCGTCATATTGTACCGTCTGCCACCAGGGAGAGGAGAGGAGTGGATACTTCACTGCTGCAGCATCGCGTCTACCACCAGCATTCAGTAGACATAGGGTGACACTGAAAGAAGTCAAGAAACGATTTCTTTCCCTTTTCTTCACGTGGTGGGGGGAGGGAGTAAATTGACAAGCTATACCCTGAACCACGCTGGACAATGTGTTTGAACCTACAGGCACTGCGAGCTCAGCCAAGAATGCAAATACTTTTCGGAGACTGCTGGGGACTGTGGGATAGCTGGAGTCCTCAGTACCCCCTCCCTCCCTCTATGAGCATCCATTTGATTCTTTGGCTTTCCGTTACACTTGTCACGCAGCACTGTGTAGCCTGGAGATTTTTTTCAAACGCTTTGGCATTTCATCTTCTGTAACAGAGCTCTGATAGAACAGATTTGTCTCCCCATACAGTGATCAGATAAAGTATCTCCTGTACGGTCCATGCTGGAGCTCTTTTTGGATTTGGGACTGCATTGCCCCCCGTGCTGATCAGAGCTCCACGCTGGGCAAACAGGAAATGAAAATCAAAATTTCGCGGGGCTTTTCCTGTTTACCTGGCCACTGCATCCAAGTTCAGATTGCTGTCCAGAGCGGTCACAGTGGTGCACTGTGGGATACCGCCTGGAGGCCAATACCGTTAATTTGCGGCCACATTAACCCTAATCCGATATGGTAATACCGATTTTAGCGCTACTCCTCTCGTTGGGGACGAGTACAGAAACCGATTTAAAAAGCCCTTTATATCGATATAAAGGGCCTCGTAGTGTGGACGGGTACGCAGTTAAATCGGTTTAATGCTGCTAAAATCGGTTTAAATGCGTAGTGTAGACCAGGCCCAAGTATCAATGTTGAAACAGAAGTTAGCGAAACAGAGAGATAATGTCGAAGCCTGGGAGTTCTCTTTCACTTTGAACACTTAGAACTGGTCTAGTCAAAATTTTTGGAACTTTTGGGGATAAAATGAAAGACATTCTTTTATTGGATTTTGAAGCATGTTGCATAAATTACAAAATATTCAAGATAAAATGTTTGAGACAGAAATATATTTTCTTAGCTGCCAAATGTTGACAGTGAAACAAAAGTAATATCAATCTACACACATATGCAGACCAGAGCAAAAACATTGCCCCAAATGCCATGGAAACAGCTACGTGGCATCTTTATCCATACTGAAATTATGCTGATATACTTTACCATATATTTGAACAGACACCTTTGTCAGATACAGTTAACAAATGCACCAGCAGTACCTTAATGCTTCATGACCATTACCAGGTTTTTTGACTCCATATTGGTGTCTATATTATAAGCAGTCTTTCCCAATTACACTTTAAATCTCTTGTGAAAAAGCATAATTAAGGAGAACTGAGAATAAAAGTACACTAGTTTGATGAAAAATGGGGAAAACCATAGTTATAGCAGAGAAGCTGCACAGAGTACATTGTTTGTCAGGTCAAAACTATATCTTAATCAAAAAAATCTTTAGTACAATACACATCCGCAGGCAGTGAAACTGGCTTATCAAAGAAAAATGATGCCCTTGAATCACAATTTTGAAATCCACGGTTTGAACCACATTGACAATATGTGAAAGAAGTTTTGCTGTAAGAACTGAAGATTTCATTAAGATTAAAGTAAGAATATTTATTGCATTTTCAGATTGCATTTTAAAACAATGAATAGTGCACAATGGCTTCACTTTAATCTCCTAAAATACGTATTTAAGGGGGGAAACCTTCTGGTCGGTCATGACATTAATAAACAAGGTGTAGTCTTGGTGCGTTTCTTGCAGGAGCAGTATTTAGTTCAACAAATTGTACTCCCTGTGCTCTAAAACAACTGAATTAGTGGTTTGTGTACACTAAATCCGTTTATTTTAAATTTATTGTGTCTACATTAAGTGAAATAAAAACATCGCCCTGTACAATCCACTATCAGCAGTGAGTACAACAGCAAAAATTATTATACAGTTTATACACACTAAAACCTTTTCCTTTTTCCTATAAAGAAACCAGAACAAACCTAATCAATATAGAACTTAATTTGGAAGAACTCAAATTACAGAAGGGAAAGCCAAAATTATTACGGTCTTTACTGAGCCCCAAAAAGGTTCCTGATCATATTGCCAGAACAATAATGAGTGCAGCTGGAAGAGTGAAGCATGCTAAAATTGTATTCTTGGGTCTTTATAAATTTACCAAATATTTAAATTAAACATGGCTAGTTAAATAAATGTCTGAAGCAGAGCAATGTAACTGGGAATTCTGTCTTACCAGTTGTGTTGTTTTTTAACCCAACTAATACAATGCGCAAAGTGCTAAGCAACACTAGAGAAACACATTTACATCAACACTGAAGATTTGGGGAAATGAAATTCCAACAATTTTATTTTTAATGAGCTGTATTTTCTAAATTTGTTTATTTTTTCTCTTTTCATACAGTTTTGAAAACAAAACGCAGCACGTTCACATTTTCCCGAGGAATTATAAGAATGATCTCTACAGGGATAACGCTGAAAAGCCTGAAGCTCAATCAATTGATGTTGAAAACTCTCAAAAGGAGTAAAGGCTTGATCTGCATGGTCTAGAACATGTATTGTAATTTAATAGAAGAGATGGTCGTCTTTAATATTAATGATTTAAAAGAACTTCCCAGTTCATGCGGAGAGTATAGTCCAAGAATAAATCAAATTTGCTGAACGCATTTTATGCTACGTAAGTGTATACTTTGCGATCCTCCGGTGTTCGTGCCAAATATTCTCTCTCAATAAGTCCTTCAATACGTTTTTTAATAACAACTGGACTTGGTAAGAATCGAGCTTTCAGCTGCTGAGTTACCTAGGACATAAAAACGAGAACAATTAATGCTATATTGCAGATGATAATGCGTTAGGCTGCACAACACAAATGCACATTAAAAATAATCATGAAAAGCATTTGTTAAAACAGGTAGGGCGTAACCTTTAAAGTTTACATGGCCAGTTGCACACTTCAGGTACCAACCAAGTAAAAAAATTGAGTTTGTAATAGAAATTAGATTGAGCCATATAAAAATAAATTTATTTTTTATTTCTGTACCACTGGTCCATCACATCTAATATTTGACCTCCATTACTGTTAATAGCTGATATTTCAGAGAAAGACAAAAACCTAATAATGCACTAGGGCAGGCAATTAAGTAGTTAGACACATGGGAGAAAATATCCTTCCTCACACCAGCAGCCAATCAATTTATACCCAGAAGAATGGTTGGCATGAACTCTGTGCTGAAGTTTCTTCATTGTCAGCTTTCTCACTTCTTGGTGCAATTGAGTGTTTATCATGAAGTCTCTCAACCTACATCCATCATGACAGTTAGAACTGGCTGGAGACATTTGCTGTCTGTGCAGCCTTCAAATTTAGTAACTATGAGTGTCAGGACTTTTCCTACAAAAGGTTCACTCTTTGAAACTCATCAGACCCCACGGTTGGCAATTTACAAGTTCAATACAGGATATCAACCCTTTGTAGTCAACCTACTGTTTTTTGTTATAAAAACCACTGTACTATAAACATCTGGTTGACATAATAGGAACTAAAGGAATTATATACATCTATGCTTCCAGAGGTATGAGATAAAAATATAAAGTCTCTCTAGAATCAGTTTAAAAATCTGACAGCTGATAAGGCCTTGTAACTTTGCTACATTAACAGAAGAGTAAGAATTGACAGAGAAATCTAAGATGTGCCCTCTTCCTAACCTCTTAACCACGTCAATACTATATGTGATGTTACCTCTGCTACTAGCACATTGTGCTGCATCTTCTTTCTAGATTTCATTATCCGCACTATAGCAGCTTCTATCTCATGTTTTCTGTCGTCATCTACTTTCTGCCTTGTTTCTTTTCTTTCTGGGTCTGATTCCCCTTGTTTGGCAGCAACTAAAAGAGAAGATGAAATACCTTAAGCAAAAGTCAATATTACTAATTTAAATAACATTAATATGCACAAAATTTAATTTCACCCACAGTGGAATTAAGTTTCTTGGTTTGTGACATTTACAAGTGTGTTTTTAATGAAATGTGGCCACAAGAAGACAGACATACGTAGCAATCAATGCACGTGTAAGTATGTGTTACTATTTTGTCAGTTGCTATTTACTGTTTAAAATGTAACGCCATAAACTTCTCTGCTTTTCAAACAGTACTGAACTTTGTTTGCAAAATTTTTTTTTGGCTATTGTCATATTGAAGATTCTTCTCTTTAAAACTACACAGATTTTGCCAAATTAACTTTGAAGCTATCGGTTATATATGGTGTTTTCTTATTAAATTGCACATAATTTAGAGTGTGTGTCAAAGAAAACAATTCTGACAGTGTAGTTGGGTTTTATTTCTTTTGCTTGTCAGGAAACTATTTCAATTAAGGAGATGTTTCAATTACAGTGGGAATTGCAACATAGTAAGGAAACAGATAGAATTGTATTTACAAGTTTACTTTCTAAACCAAACTGCTGAAGATAATTAGCCAAAAGAAAAATACCAATCAATCTATTCACTTTGTTCTCTGCCCTTTTGGATTTTGTGCATTTTCTACCATTGTCAATTTCTTATTTCTGTCCTTGCTTCCAGTTTCTCTCCCGCTGCAGCTATTATTTCTGGGCACCTCTTCTCCCATACACAAATTCAATGTTTCCTGCTTTTGAATAGGAGTTTTCTGGCTTCTAGATGTTCTCTTTTCTCATTGTACTCTCTCCACTCAAAACCCTTGAACATTATGGCAGCCTTCCGTCTAGCTAAAGATAGAAAGAACCTTTTTTTTTCCAGTTGTTCACTAGAAAATGCTGCAAGATGTATCCTCAAGAATTGGTTCTGTTGTGCTGCTAGCCTAGAAAACAAGAGGCTAAAACGCAAATATAACCTCTGATGAAAATAACTGTATGAATTTTGCATCAATGGGTATTTTCAATTAAGAGCTATAATTGTACTTGTTTATGTCGTGCAAAGGGTGATGAGAATAAGAGGACTGCACAGTAAGAGAATAATTTAGTATCTCATTGGAAATTAGGTGTTGCCACAGACCTTGGTCCCCTTGTGCCACGGAGTACGTAAGGCACTAGTTAAGGTGCTCTAAAACATCAATAACCTGCTATTGTGCCTCTGCCACCTGAAGAATACTCCAAGCAAGGCAGACATGTTAAATCATGGATACCTGGGCATTTTGCTTTCATCTACAGACACCCAAATTCACTGTAGTTTATGCAACAACATATACGTAGTGTAATCACAAGAACATACTGTTGGGTTTAAGATGTTTGCAGTCTTGTCCACATCCACTGTTAGGAAAGGGTTAAAATGTCTGTAATATTTACAATGTCTGGCATGAGAGAAGTACAGTGATTGCACTTAAAATGTATCTGAGAGATTGCCAGTTCCAATGATATGTTCTATTACAAGTACAAAGAATCTCTCTCAAAATTACAGAATATTTTAAGATGCTTTTTAAATGCTACCACTGTGTATTGTGGGATAGGGGTTAGATAGATCTTAGTTCATACATGAAGTGTATAAATAATAAGTACTTAACACACTGCTCTCACATACCCATATATACAAGCGTCTCAACATATTTCACAATTTAGCTTCAAAACTTCAGTGAGCTAGGCAAAAATGGTTAGTTACCTGTACTGTTATTCTTCCAGATGTTTTTGCACACAGGTATTCCACTCCCAGCACACCCAGCAAGCTGGAGCCAAAGATTTTTTTGCAGAAGTACCTGTCAGGGCGTTGCATATCCTGCATCCTGCACCCTGCACATATCCATGGCCTCTCCTGAACCTATAAAAGGGCAGTGCTGCCCCAATCCCCCTCAGTTCCTTCACGCCAGAAATATGATGAAACAGGACTCCAATGCACAGGGAAGGAAGGGTTTAGTGGACTACATGCATGCAACATCATCTTGAAAAACAGTTACAATACAGGTAAGTAATAGTTTTTGTTTCTTCAAGTGGTTGCACATGTGTATTACATAGCGGTAACTCACAAAGCAGTACTGTTAGGAGGTAAAGTCACTCTGAGCCCTAATAGTGACTACAACACAGCCTTCCCAAAATTTGCATCAGATCTCAAAGCAGTCACAATGACGTAATGATGAGCGAAGGTATTCTCTGAGGGCCAAGTGGCAGCTCTACAAACATCCAACATGGATATGTCCTTCAGAAAAGCCACTGAATTAGCTTATGTTCTCATTGAGTGAGCAGTCTCTGTGGAGGCTATATGTTTGCTACCCCATCAACTACAGTAATACAGGAAACAGTCCATCTAGAAATTGTGTGTGATGTGACCTTTCATTCTATCAGCATAAGAAATACACAAATCAAGGAGACAAACCTGGAAGATTTAGTCCTGTCCAGTTAAAAGATTAATGCACATCTTACATACAAAGCACGTATACGTTCATCATCTTTATGTAAGTGTGGTTTTGAAGGAAGAAAACCAGTAAGTATATTGTCTGGCTCAGATGAAAGGCAGACACCACTTCAGACAGGAACTTCGGCTGGGGCCACAAAGCTACATTATCTTTGAAAACATAGTATATATGGGAGTCCTGCCATGACAGTCTGAAGCTGATCCACTCTTCTGGCTAACATAATGACTATGAGAAAGGATGTCTTCTGACATAGGCGACACAAAGAACAGGTAGCCTATAGGTTCAAATGGAAGGCCCATTGAAGTGGCCAATACAACATTAAGATTCCAAGGTGGCAAATGCATCCTTTACCCAGGGAAAGAATTAAACAATCCTTTTTAAAAAAGTCTAGAAACCATCAGGTTAAAACAAAAACCCAAACCCCCAAACACAGATCTTCCCTGAACTGGAGGACAAACTGAAGAAGTTCTTGGAATCCATTGGAAACAACATTTTATTTCAGAAGATTGCAAAGCAACTGGGGGAGAGGCTGTTCCAGACTGATTCTGACAAATAGGGAGGAAGTGGTTGAAAATTTGGTGGTGGAAGGCAGCTTGGGTGTAAGTTATCATGAAATGGTGAACTCATGATTCTAAGGAATGGCAAAAGGGAAAACAGCATCTTAAAGACAATGGACCTTAGCAAACGCAGAGAATTCGTATGTAAGATGATGTGGGAAACAAGTCTAAGGCAAAAAAAAAGTATTCAAGAAAATTGGTAGTTTTATTAAAGAGACATGACTAAAGGCACAAGAGCAAACTCTCTTAACATATAGGAAAGATAGGAAGTATGGTAAGAGACCACTCTGGCTTACCCAGGAGATCTTCAACAACCTGAAACTCAAAAACGAGTCATATAAAAAGTGGAAATTAGGTCAAATTATGAAGAATGAATATAAAAAACAAGATAAGATTGTTGGGACAAAATTAGAAAGGCCAAAGCACAAAAAAAGATTAAACTAGCTAGCAATATAGAGGGTAACAAGAAAACATTTTTAAAATGCATCAGAAGCAAGAAGATCAAGACCAATGACATGGTGGATTCATTGCTCAATAAAGAGGGAAAGAGTAACAGAAAATGCAGCAATGACCAAAGTGTTAAATGCCTTTTTGTTTCAGTTTCATCAGAAGAGGTTAGCAATGAAATCAATGTAAATGGCGAAAATCTGAGGCTAAAATAGATAAAGAACTAGTTAAGTATTATTTAGGCATAGTCTACACTAAAGAGTTACGTTGATGTAAAGCAGTGTATGTCGACCTAATTATGTCAGCGTGCACACTACAGCCTTGCTCCCACCAATGTAAGGGCCTTACTACACAGCAATAGTAACTCCATCTCCACGAGAGGTGTTGGGCTTATAACAGTGTAGTTAGGGCAATGCAGTGTTCATGCATTACTTATTATCAATTGTTGGCTGTCATTCTTGTCAATTTCATGGCTCCAGCATGGAGCCGTGATATTGAGAAAAAGGCCAAGCTGTCATCCTGGGGAGGATGGGCGGCTCCAGCTAGAGCCCGGCTACCCCTAGGACTCCCCCTCCAAGCCGGACTGTGCCCACCTAGCTACCAGCTCCCCACTGGGAGCCTGGGCACTGCTCACAGGGAGCCCAGATATGACATAACTGAGATGTACTTTATGCAAGATGGGTCTTGTAGCATATCACTGAAAAAGTTATAATTTACTGAATGTGATTATCCAATTTGTATGCATGCATCACTTCTATATCTAAAGTTAGCATATGGACTATGTAAACCATTACAACTGGGTGTGTATTGGGAAGACACTCACCAGATGACAGGCCATCAAATTTGATGAGCCATCAGGGAGGGACAACAAAACCATGAGGACACTAATCTCTCTCCCTCCTGGGAGGCATCAGGGGATGTAACTCTTACACTACCAGGTCTTGTCACCTGATACTAAACATTACCTGGGACTTCTTGTAACTTTCCACTGTAAAGGAAGGGGGGTCAAGTTTGGGAAATAAAAGATTCCTGCCTTATGTAAATTCTATTTAAGGTGAGGAGAAAGGCAAATGGGACTCCTCCTCTCCACGGCCTGTCTGCCCAAGAAGAAAGACTGCTAAAGCCACCTGAAGGGAAGGCGGGGGAAGTCCAGACTGAGACAGGGGTCCAATCTGAAAAGAAATATAACTGGACTCTGAACCACAGAAACTCTGCAACCTGCCTAAAATAACATTTGGGGTATGAAATTACATTTTGTAACCTGTTTCTTAAGTATATTGAGCTTAGCCTGCGTACTTAGGTTTATTTGATCCGTAATCGGCTTTGTTCCGGTCTGTCATCTCTTATATTCACTTAAAATTCACTTTTGTAGTTAATAAACTTATTTCTGGTTTATTACATAACCTATGTAAGCATTCCATCCTATTGGACACATCGATAATGACAGTCTTGGATGGAAGAGGATAAGAAAATAGTACCTCCCCCCGCATACATTTTTTGACCCATCCACCCTTCTAAAGACACTAGAACAGAAGGAGGTACATGGACCAACTTGTCTAAGGGATGTCTGTTTGGTCAATAGACTGATTTCAGTCATCCATGGAAGATGTACATGCACAGACTGACAAGTTGGGTCACATAAGTATATGAGGCCATGTGGCCTAGTAACCTCAGGCAGGCTCAGACTGTGGTGGTAAAATGTGACTTGAGAGACAGGCACAACTAGTGAATTGTCTGAAATCTCTTCTGATGGAGAAAAGCAGTCAAAATCATAGAACTTCTAAAGAACTTGATTGTGTGTTACGGAAAATGTAGATTTCTAGACAGTTGAAAATTCAAAGGATAAACCTGATGTGGTGGAGAACCTGATGTTCAGATCTTCCCTGAATGAACCAATTGTCCAGATAAGGGAAAATATGAATTTCTCTCCTCCAAACAAGCTGTCAAAACTGCCATGCAGTTGGGAATAGTGGCAGGGCTAATAATAGGCTGAAGGGAAGTACTGTGTACTGATAATTCTGTCCCACTATCACAAGTCTTAGAAACGTCCTGTGATTTGGTGAGATTACCACATGGAAGAAGGCACCCTGCAGATTGAGGGAAGCAAACCAGTCATTGCAATCTAGGGAAGGAGTAACTGATGCTAGGGAGATCTTGCAAAATCTCACATACTTGCTGAGATTTCAAAGATCTAGAATGAATCTCAAACCCTCTTGGACTTGGAAATCAGAAAGAATTGTGTACAAAATCCCTTTCCCTGATGTTGAAGGGGAACTTCTTCTGTGGCCCCTAGCACAAGCAGAATCTGAACTTCTTGCAAGAGTATTGATTTATGAGATGGGTCCCTGAAAAGGAATGGAGGATGGGCAGAAATTGAAAAGGATATTCATTCTTACAGTGCTTAGAACTGATGTTTTTGTCATTACAGATTCCCAAGCACTGAGAAAATGGAAGGGAGAATGCGGATGACTGTACCCCCTGGGCTCCCCGCTTCGAGTCGAGCTGCACTCACAAAGCTACCAGCTCCCCACTGGGAGCCTGGGTACTGCCCATGGGGAGACTGGCAGATGAACCATGGTCTATCAGTAGCTGCCCAGACTTCGGGCTTTTCCCAACAACTGATTGAGCATGAGCTGCTTGTGTGGTGCTGAAGTTAGTGATTTATGTTTCTTTTTGGAGAATTTGGTTGACTTAATGTGTAGAAAGGCTGCCTGTAATACTGCTGGTGGTATTGGGGTTGTTGAGGTCTGTATTGTCACCTGTTAGTGATTGGAATACAGATCCCTAATGAGTGAAGTGTAGCTTGAGAGTCATTAAAAGAATGGAAGGTCTCATTGGTTTTATCCCAAAAACAATACTGACCATAATACGAAAGCCCAACAAGCCCTGCATACCAATTTTTTGCATGTCTGTAGCTCTTTCTGAGTTCCATAACCAGGAAGCTCTCCTCATTGTTATTGCACAGGCCATCACTTGAGCAGCTGCATCAAGCACAGACTGGATCAATGTCTTGGCTACCATATAACCTTCTGTGATGAAAGCCTTAAATTCTTCCTTTATGTCCTCTGATAACCATTCTCTCAGCAAATTTACACATTGCATCCCAGTTTGCAAAGGGACATGACAGAGTTAGTCCATGCAGTTCGCTGTTAGACCTAAGAAGGACGGTGAATGCTTTAAAGTTTTTGACAGCCCTAGAACAGCCTCATTAATAGGGAGGGCTACCCTCTCCGGAGCACAAGCCTGGAGAATGTCAAAAAGATTGTGTCTTCTTGTTGAAACTGAACTTGTATGCCCAAAGCCACAGCCATTTTTCTGAGAAGCTCCTGATGAAATTTCAAATAACCTGGAACTGGAGAAGGATCCAGAATCATGGAGTCAACATGTGAGGAGGAAAAAAGGTTAACAGGAGCGAATGGATCCTCCTGTGATAAAAACCAGTTCCCTGAGAAATGGTTTCTCCTGCAACACTGGCTGGTCTGGGGTACTAGTGCCTTATCATACTTGCAACCAAGGCAGCTCTGGAAACTGTCATCGTACGCTCTGGTGACCTTCTCCTAGACTGGGCAGACGTTGGTGACCAAGGGGAACGGGAAACACGCCAGGGATTCCAAAATGGCCATTGAAGTACAAGGAATGGGAGACCAGTAAGAACTAGGCCAGTCATCTGTCCCCTTCTGATGATCTGTCTTGGGATCGATGCTCTCCTTCTAGAGGCAGTCTGGAAGATTTGCTAGATCTTTTGCATCTAGCGGGGGACAGCAAACTACTGAAGGACTCCAAACTACACTGCAGGGAGTCATCTGAATAGTCATTAGGCATTTGGGGTGTAAAATCTGATGGGGCCAGGTTGATTTCCAACCCATCACGAAGACGTCAATATTGGCCAAAATGAAGTAGGTATGGCAGTCTGTACCCTAAAGGTTTCATGAGACATCAATGGCACAGCATCACGAGAGGGTGCTGGGAAATATCTCATAGTTGGTGCTGTGGAAGAAACTGTAAGTATCCAAGCTAATTCTCACTCTAGTACTGAGGCTGACTCAGGGACAGAGACAGACAAAGAAGAGGCTGGAGACCGTACTGATGCTGACAGTGTGCACTGTGTCAAAGATGGTACCAGAGAAGAAGCTGAACCCTGGCCATTCTCCTTAGCTGGTACTAGTGTTGGTACCCCTACAGTCTCTGCACTAGAACTGAGAAGGACCCAGTACCCCAAGAGTTGCTCTCAAAGCAATGGACTCCTAAATCACAAGGGAGTCTGGAACAGAAGAGGAAATGCAAATACTTTGCTGCCTCGTAAGCTTGCAGGGTTGTTGGTACCAAATGGGTGCCCATTGGTACCGGATTCGACAGCTATCCTGCAGATGATAGTTATAGAGTTGATAGCACAGTACCAAGTTCCTCCCATGCAGTACTGGGGAAGTAACAGGTAAATGTTCCTCAGCTCTATCCTGGATACCCGATGAGTCCCCAGGATGCTCCAAATCCATTTTCAGAGAAGACAAACTTCTTAGACTTTAAGTGGCTTCAATCTGTCTTGTGTCCTTTCATGGGGAGGTGCTGGAAAAGACGACTGCCCCTTTTTCACTGTGGAGAAGAGTCCGAGTTCAAGGGTCTGTCTTACTGCAGGAAACAGGGCATCATGACAAGCCTGAAAACCTGCTTCATGAGGTACAGGTCTCTCAAAATCTGTGTTCTTTTCTTGAAAGAGCAACAAATACTGCATCACTCCTTACTGTGCCCCTTGCCGAGAAGAAAGGGCAGCACATGTGGGGTAACTATTCAGGATATACACCCACATGACAGGCAGTGCATAAAGCCTGTCAAGCCCTGCATGGCAATGGTGTCTAGCATCAAAACTAACAATGGCTAAAAAGCAAACTTTAAAAACAAACTCAATATTTGTAAATGATTTTTATTTAACTGCTAACTAACTATTTAGAGATAAGAAAACTCAACTAGCTATTTATGCATAAGAAAAAATGTTAGGAAAACTGCAAAGCAAGCTCCAACTCAATCCATGGGAAAGAACTGAGGGAGTAGGGATGTCAGTGCCTTTTTGTAGCCTCAGGAGGGGCCACAAGGATGTGCAGGGTGCATGCATCAACCTGATGGGCACTGTTACAGAAAACTGGCTCTAGTGTGCTGGGCATATGCACACCTGTGTGGAATACATGTGTGCATCCACTCCAAGTAGTAGTCATCCTGACTCCACAAGTGAGGAAAGCAAATCTCAGATTAAATAATAATGACTGAACAAGGGTACAATGAACATCTAGCATAGCCAGGAATAGCATCCAATGTTCACTGAAGAAAATGACAAATCAGTAATTTCATAGCAGTAGAGTAAGTTATAAGTCTATGAGATAGACCAGGAGTTCTCAAACTTCATTGAAGCGTGACCCCTTTCTGAGAACAAAAATTACTACACAACCCCAGGAGAGGGAGATTAAAACCCAGACTTGCCTGAGCCAAGGGTTTCAGCCTCAGGTAGAGAGCCTGTAACCTGAGCCCCACTGCCCAAAGCTGATGGCCTTGGGCTTCGGCCCCTGGCAATGGGGCTCGGGCTTTGGCCCTGGCCCCCAGCAAGTCTAAAGCCAGCCCTGGCAACCCCATTAGAATGGGGTCACGACCCACTTTGGGGTCCTGACCCACAGTTTGCGGGTGTCTCTCTCTCAAGTAAATCAGAACAGAGCCTAGAACGTTTAAAAAGATAGTAATTTAATTTAAAAGCTACAGTCCTTCCACCTTCTTCTCCTTGTTGGAGAGGATTACATACTTTTTAAAAAAAACAAACCATCCCCACTTAACTGAACTATTACTTTCTGTAAGTGCTTTGGATTTCCTCCTCATTTAAATTTTTGCTTTCAGGCTACTAGTCAATGGCAACAGTTTTTACAGCTTAATATTTTCCTTTTGCTAGTGTGATGCATTTACCTTCAATGTAGATGCCAACATTTTATAACTTAAGATATTTTTGGAGTATAAGAGAGCAGAATATAAAGACAGACTTACCCGTTTGAATCTTGACTCTGTGCAATTTGGATGTGAACTGATCATTCACTGTAAATATATGACCATTTTCTATTTCTTTTGATTTAGGCTCTTTTGTGAGAACTCGTTGTGTTGGTTTGCCACATGCAAGGGACTGTAGGGCTCTAACAAGCTCTCTTTCGGGGATATCAGTTTCTTGTTGAATTTCCTGAAGGAAAACCATGACATCATCAATAGCTTATAGTTAATGTCAGAACACGTTAGGTAGCTTATGGGGGGAGAGAGGGAGGAGAAGAGGGGGCAAAAAAACTATGATTGTTCAAAAAGATAATCCTTGGCTCTCAAAACTACATTCTGATATGTAGATTCTTTAGATTGAAAAAAGTTAGAATTCCTTTAGTGATAGTCAAATAAGCACTATGCAAAAAGGCTTATGATGAACATGGGTTGATTTGGAGAAAGTGGATTTCTTCAAGTACAATTTAAAGTCAACAGTTGCCAGTGTGATGAAAGGAACAAAATGAATAATTAGCTGTTAACACTCAATTTATCTCCTGAGAAAGCCAAAAGGGTTTATCTCCATTCTGTCTAATGTTGCTTTATGGAATGAAACCGGAGCTCCAAAATTACCTTCATCATCAGTTCAATGAAAAAAGTATACATAGCTTTCTGTCAGAAATTTCCTTGATTGCTATCAAAAGTACCTTATCAAGCCAGGTAAGGCAGTTCGTTAATGTGAAAAGCTGACAGTCTTACAAGAAACATCAAATATGAGTCTCATCCTGGCACCAGCTTTTTCACAAAAATGTGTTTTCTGACCCTCCTGTGGAGTACACTCCTAAGTAAAGAGCTGCTTAAGATTAGTTTTATTTCCACCTTACCCTCAGAAGAGAACAAAACTGACAGTCTGGTCCACCTCAGCAAAAAAGTACAACAGATGACATTTGAAAGATAACTACTAAAACATTAGTAGTGCAAACACTGTTAGAACCCATACAAAGCAAAAAATTCCTTCACAAATACACTTTAGCAGTGCTTTGCACAGTCTTTTAAAGCAGTGTTATCAGCTTATCTATCAAGTCTCTCAAACTTTCATCAAGTGTTACGGTAGTTTTAGTGCCTCTCAGAGTCGCTTGTTGGGAGAATTATAAGCTATGGCACGTTTTGCTGTCTTCTTCATAAAAATGTAAAAGTTATTTGGATTCGCCTAGGAAGTCAGTGATCCTGAGAGTTCTACTGAGAGCGATTTAGAAGCTGAGGCATCAATCCTCATTTTCCTTTTTTTTTAATAGATGCTGAAGTTTTGAACTACTGCAATGTGCTTTCCGACTGTTAGTGGAACACCTTCACATTACACCCGTCAATACCCAAAAAGCCCACCTCTAGGGTGACGTGAAGAGCGGATATTTGCTCATTTCTAGTTTCATTTAAATATAACCACCAATTTGGTTCTATCCTGTATTTGTTTATCAAGTTTCAGCTAAAGTGCATTTTAAAGACTATATTACAAACATTTTTGTCTTGAAAAATGAACCTTATTGCAATGGCATAATCAGGACCACTTCAGTAAACCAAAAGAAAGTGGATCTTGGTCATATAAATTAACTACTTACAACGATGAGTAAATAAGCTTTTTAATTTTTTATTTAAACGTAAAGCCTCAAGGCCAGCAGTTCCAGCACAATCTACTGCTACCAATGAGATTTCAGTCCAACATCCTGATTTCTAATGCCAAAGGATTAAAATCAATCCATCAGTAATCACTGCTGTACTTTTCACCTCAATAAACTTCTGACTACTGCCACTGAAAGTGAAATACAGAACTAAAATAAAAATTTAGAACCAGTTTTTAATGCTGTACATCCTTATTAACCAGGCCGGGGGATGGATGGAGTGGTTCACTACATACTGTGCGTATTTTAATTCTCAACATTATAGTTTGTCCTTAAACTGACACTTGCATTAAATCCGGTCTTTCAGAAATGCACAAATTGCCTTTAAATAAGCATCACAGAAACGGTTTTATGCTGTGATACGATGAGCACCATCCACTAGCTGACTTCGGCGGGGTGGAGGGTAATCAGCAATTTGTAGCACAGAAAGGTTTCTAGAAGAAGGGTACAAGAATTACAATTTTTCTATTAACATGAACAACAGGAGTTACTGCATCCTAACAGTTTAAGTCATCAGCATGTATTTTTACAAATGCACATCTTTTTATAAAAACACTTAAATATCTTTTTAAGATTTAAAATAGATATTTTTCAAGTGTTTTCCCCCCTACTTTCATTTTGATATGTTATAGCCATTTCATTTTGGGGAGAAAAGCTCTAATTACAACCTATTATGCAGCTGAACATATCTAAAACAGATCTAAAGGAGCTGTGTCTGGAAACTACACAATAGGCTGCAATAACTAACAAACAATACAGTGTGCCAAATTCCAGACATCTTAAGTTTTTTTCTTATAGCAAGGAATTAAATAATTGTTTCAACATTAACATGGTTGAAAAATACACAGAGCCAAAGAATTTTAAATTGTACAGGCTTCACCAACCTTTAAAGCTCTCTCAACGTGGAGGAGGGGAAAAAAGGAACAGCATGAATTAAGAAGTCAGACTAAACTTTTAATGAACTAGTTTTGCTGAATTATGTAACAATTTCATACATATCAAATTTTGAATTTCACATTGGACATGGTAGGGATGGGACAAATCTTCAGTTTGTGAACAAATCAAGCTTTTGATGATATATACTTCAAAATATTTAATCATTCTTTACAGACACTGAAATAAACAACAACATAAGTTTTGAATATAAAGAGTAACCCACTTGGAAAGAATGGGATAAGTTATTAAGAGAATACAAAACTTTAAGCCATTCAGAAAAATTTCCCTCTCATATGGAAGCACCATTAAAATAAGCCCATTTTTTTCCCTCGCAAAAATATCCAACTAGTTACACAAAGCCCTAACATATGAACCTCCAACAATTAAAAAGCAAAACTCTTTCCTCAAAGTCTAAATGGTATTACTCTGTGCTCCTATAGTACCTCATCAACTATTAAGTGTCAGCACTGCTCCAAAAGAGAAAGTACACCTCTACCCCGATATAACGTGGTCCTCCAGAGCCCCAAAATGTTACCGCACTATAGCTGAGACCGCGTTATATTGAACTTGCTTTGGCCACTCTGCTCCTTGTCCCTGCCCGCCCCCCTCCAGAGACCCACATCCCTAATCACCCCCTGGACCCACCCCAACCCAACCCCCTGCTCCATGTCCCCACCCCATCCACATACACTCCACCCCGACAGGCACTCGCCGGCAGAGGCGAGAAGTGGAGCCCGGCCCCAGGCCGCTCCACTCTGTCAGCTCCCAGTTGCGGCACTCCGCTTCTCGTCGGGTGAGTGCAGGGAGGTTGGGGAAAGGATGCCCCCAGCACTCACCTGCAGCGGGAAGCGGAGCGTCACAGTGCCAGTTCACTCTGCTTTCCTTGCCCCGGCCCCAGCTGTGTCGCTGGGGCCGGGGGGGGGGAGGTCCTGCACTCACTGGCAGCGGGAAGCAGAGCAGCCCGGCCCCAGCCAGCTCCACTCCACAAGCTTCCAGCCGCGGCGCTCTGCTTCCCACCGCAGGTGAGTACTGGGGGGCATCCTTTCCCCAACCTCCCCACACTCACCGGCGGCGGGAAGCGGAGCGCCGCAGCTGGGAGCTGAGGCACGGACCCGTGGGAGCGTGGCTTTACTGTGTTGTATGTGAACCTCTGTTATATTGGGTTACATTATATCAGGGTAGAGGTGTATTTGCTTTAGTTACCACTTATCCAAAATGATGCTAAGAGCTTAGGGACATTTAAAAGTTAGTTTTATCAGTGACAAGGCTGGGAACAGAAGCCTGATTAGACAAAATTCCTTCCTCTTTTGCAAAGGCATAATTTTTTGTTGGTACCTCTGCTTATTGTCAGCACAAAAGTTACTTGAACTTCTTCGGCGTTATCCTGTCCTACTGTATCCTTTACAGTACTGACTTTATAGAGTGTTGAAAGCAGAATGCTGCATATAGGAGCTGGGTCACTTGAAGGTCTATAGAGTGTCATCGAGTAGCTGGTCCCTGTGAGTAGACCAGAACCAGCTCCCATGTATCAGGGTAGGTGGGTCCAAATGTGCCAATTAAAGAGAGTAGGATTACACCTGGGTCTATACAGACCTATTAGAGGGCAGGAAGGGGATAAGTTATTGGGACAGGCTGGGACTGAGAAGTGGAGCTAATTTCTATGGAGCAAAGGGCCAGGTACCAGGAAGTTATCCCTGGTGCTGGTGTCCCAGAAATGAAGCAGAGCTGGCGGGGACTGGGAAGCTGCAAGAAGCAGGATCAGCAGAGATTGTGGGAGGGGAGACCATGAAATCCTAGGACAAGGGTGAGCTAAGGGACTATTTCTGTTTGCTTTATTCACTTATGTTTGCACAATAAGCCTTCTTAAAGCATTTGGTGAGGCATTGTACCATTGGAAGCTGGGGAAAAGCCCTGGCATACCACAATGAGATTTTACACATACCAAGCAATTTCCTGGCTATTTGGAATGGGGCAAAAATCTCTTGACCCCACGCCACCCCCATCAAAAGATAGAAGAAATCACTTCAAGTCAATCTAAGTGGGAAACTGCAGTGGCCTCTATCCCTCCACTCGGGATCTGGCTAGCAATAGACCATGACGCCACGAAGTGACGAGACTTCCCCATCCACCTTCTCCCAACATTGGCCAAGATGGCCATCCATCACATTAGAAAAGGAAGCTGGACAGGAGGGTGCTCTATGACTGTGGGGCCTACTTCTGATCGCTCTTTAAGACATGTATCTGGGCAGAGTTCCTCTGGGTGGTGTCCACTGACTCCTTGGATGCCTTGAGGGGCAAGGGTCACTGTCTGGGATTCTCTGCTTGATGTCTCCCCCGGGTCCCTTATTTCATCCCCATGACCTGCACTCCTTGTCCCCTGGATTTAGTTGATGCCTGGGTTTGGTGGCTCCTTCCTTTATGCTCAAAGCCTTTAGCAATGGGCAGGGCCATGCCCGCTCACCCCAGTGCCTCAACAGGTTCCCACTGTTTGTGGGGACAGCGCTGTTACATCAACAGTCTATAGAAGACAATCGAAAAACTAGAACTCACTGTCCATTTTGGCTGCTGTGGTGATCTCTATCTGTCCACTCTCCAATTAGTACTTGTTACTCCTGGGGGAATTCTGTGCCACTGCATTTCTGCAGAATTCATGTCTCACATGGAAAAAATGACTTTCTGACAGGGAAGTAAAGGGAAGCTACAAGAGCGGTCATGCAGCACTCTGTAGCAACGTAGGTACATCGATTCAGGTACCTGGAGCAGCTGGCAACACAGTAAACCACCACAGGGCTGGGGACACCCCAGCCTGTGGCTCCTACCATTAGCTGGAATCAGCTGCTGGGCTCAAGGCAGGAGAGGAGTTGCTGGGGCTGTGTCAGACCCAACCCCAGACGCAGAAAGCGCAGTATCCACCACTGCTTCCTGCCTCCATTGCTCCTCAACTGCAGGGGGAAGGGTCATTGTATGGGAAGCTGCTCCCCCATCCACCCAATCCCTGTGCATCCAGACCTCCCATACTCAGACACCTGTGCCAAGCCTCACGCGGTACATCCAGAACTCCTCTAGTCCTCCATACCCAACCCCTCCCCGAACCTCAACCCCCTTGCCTCTGGCTCCCCACCTCTATACCCAGACTACCCCCCACTAAATTCCCTGCACTCAAACACCCACCCTGATGCCCCACTCCCTGCACCAGCCTGAGCCCCATCCAGATCTCCACGCCACTGACCCCAACTAGCTGCACACAGACCCCCACATCACCAAGCCTCACCCCCCAGCACCCAGACCCGCCACTGAGACCCCCACCCAGACCCCTCTGCTGAGCCCCAACCACTTTCACTTGGAAGCCCCTGGAGAGTCCCATTGCCCCTGCACCTGGACCCATCCCCAATGAGCCTCTGTGCATCCAGATCCCCACTACACCTAGACCCCCCATTGAGTTGCTTGCACTCAGATTGTCCCACACAGAATCCTCTCACCCCACACCTGGATCCCCCCACACTTGGATCCTTCCTGGTTGAGACTGCCTGCCCCACACCTGGTGCAGAGGGGAAGGCCCCACGGTGTTTCTGGGGTAGGCTCAGGCCTTGTGCTGTATCAGGGTCAGGTGCAGCCTCACCACTGAGTCCATGTCCCAGGGATAGAAGCTGGAGGGCTGTAGAGTGATCTCCCACCTTCATGCAGCCAGTGGCCTGTGCTCCCCACTACCATGCTGGAGGTCTCTGCATTTATTTATTGACAAATAAAACTTGCAGAATTTTAAAATACTGTGCGCAGAGTTTCTAATTTTTTGGCGCAGAATGCCCTCAGAAGTATTCTTGTGTGAAATAGATAAAGAATAGCAAACCTTGTGTAGTTGCAAAGGCAACTGAAAAATAAAGTCAGTCTATCAACCTTTGTGTTTTGCACAAGCACTTACACATCACTGATCTATGCTCTGGCAATGTTATGCTTTTGTGAATGCATGCACTTACTATCTGCAAAGTCATGCTATCATAGCACATCATAAGGTCAACAGAACAAAGCATCACTATTTTACTGGTGCTGAATATATTAACTACTATTCAGCAATCAAATAAAGGCAGATTCTTCCTATTCCAAGGTTTGAGAATTCAGAATATGAAACATGTATCAAGAATAAAGATTTCTTCAAGAAAAAAAGAAGACCAAACAAAATGAAATCAGTTTTTTTAATGCTTTAGGTACAAGTGGA
Organism: Gopherus evgoodei; assembly: GCF_007399415.2. Lineage (NCBI taxonomy): Eukaryota > Metazoa > Chordata > Testudines > Testudinidae > Gopherus > Gopherus evgoodei. The sequence continues at coordinate 37,573,540 of NC_044330.1, read as the reverse complement.
TCCTCGAGTATTTAAATAAATGGACCCAAAACAATTTGGGCCCCGTCTTCACTGACTGGCTATATTGAATTAAAGCCTTTTAACTTTAAGCAGTCTTAAAACAGTATTTTATACTGTTGTGCAGAATATCTTTTCCCTATATGCAGCTGGGGTCTAGAGGTATATACTTCTAAATCCCGAGTTTCTGGACTACAGAATGACTAAGGCAATCAGCCAATTTTTAGGAAACCTTTAAAGGAAATAAATGGTTAAGGGCCCTGGTCCCTTTGTTTAAGTGTTCCAAGGAAGAGGGGCCTGCAGCTACACACAGCCCGCATTTTTAATAAGGGTTTCGCAGCTTACAATCCCAATGGAAACTTCTCTAAGAAACACACATTCCATATGTTAAGGGATTAACAATATGTCAAAAAACATTACGGAGCTAAAAACAATCTCTCTAACTATAAAAGTAAATTATTATGGACTCCAAACTCTCACTACCAAGTTAAAAAAAAAAAAAAAAAGTGTGTGTGTGTTAGGGACGAATGAGGTATATTCCCTTGGCATCAAAAGATTTTTGTACATAGGTCAAGATTTCCTACACCACTTATGCATAATACCATAGATCTACATATGCTCTGCATCTATCTGCAGAATACATTTTAACATTTTTTTAAAGTCATCTTAGAAAGCCACAAATCATACCTCAAACGTGTATTTTTCTCTGTTGTTAAAGAGCATTAGTATCGTCATCTGGAAAGTGGAAACTTGCAATATGTGCTTCCTTGTATTTGAGCCAGTTACTTGGGCACCTCCTACACCAACCTCTGAGCCATCTTCCTGTTTGAATTTAAAAGAAGTCATGAAATCACTTTTAGGAATATTTTTTCATTTCCTGATTAAGCTTTTTATGTAGTAAAGGGAGAACTATGCTTAAGCAATATTAAGTTTGAGATTTTAAATCCACAAGTCCCAGAGTAGTATATGCTTGGTTCTAATTTTGCCTAACTACTTTAATATACTCTTCAGGTCTTCCTGCTTACCAATTTATCAAATTGCTGCAGCGAATATCCCTCTCTCTTTACTCCAATCAGGCCAGTTCCAAAACTTCTCTCAGTAATCCATATTGTGGGTGTGTCCTAATCCCACCTTTATGTTTTTTATGTTGCAGTTACACTTGGATTACCTTCTCTGTCCCCAGGTACCATACACTTTCTTCCTTCTTTCTAACCTTTGCTTAGCTTTCCAATACTGATCTCTCCAGCGCTTACTACTCCCCATTTCTCACAAATGAAATTTACTTGTTTTGTTTGTATAATTTAAACTTTAAGTTTTCTATATATTTGAAAAGTGTAATTGATAATAGTGGCATTATGAAACTACAATAGGTTTGCCTTGAAATTTTTTTTAAACCTTAATTCCAGTGTAACAACTGCACAGAAATTTCACTTTGGTCCAAGTCACAGGTCAAAATAAGGTGGGAGAGCAATGAAGAACAGCTAGTCCTATAAGAAGAGGGGAAGAATCGATGGAGATACCCAGAGTTCAGAGCCGCAGAAACATACAGGCTGATGCAGAGAAGACTACAAGGGAGAATAAAAGACAAGAGGACTTGCAGCCAGAAAGAACAGGAGGAAGGCCAGAGAATCACACCATCCCCAGGAAAAGGCAAGTCTATCTGATTGGGGGCTCCCTACTAAAAAGAACAGATAGGCCTTTCACTGAGCTGATTTGGAGAATGGAAGGCTCTGCTGCCTGCTGGGAGCTAAGATACAGGACATGGATCTGAGGCTGAAGAGGATCCTAATGGGAGCAGGAAAGAATCCAGTGATTGTCCTTCATGTGGGAATAAATGATACAGCTAGATTCTCACTGGAATGAAACAAGGGAGATTATGGCAGACTGGGGAAGATGCTTAAGGAAATGGAGGCTCAGGGATTCTATCTGTCCCTAGAGGAGGAGAATGAAGGTGAGATGAGATATGATGATGGTCAACAAATGGCTTAGGAAGTAGTGCTATAGGGTGGGCTTTGGCATGTTACATAATGAAAAATAATGGAGCAAATAGCTAAGAAATCAATTTGCAAACATCTAGAAGATAATAAGGTGATAAGCAACAGTTAGCATGGATTTGTCAAGAACAAATCCTGTCAAACCAACCTTATAGTTTTCTTTGACAGGGTAACAAGCCTTGTGGATAGGGTAGAAGCGGTAGATGTGGTATATCTAGACTTTAGTAAAGCTTTTGATATTATCTCACATGACCTTCTCATAAACTAACTAGGGAAATGCAACCTAGATGGAGCTACCATAAGGTGGGTGCAAAACTGATTGGAAAACCATTCCCAGAGAGTAGTTATCAGTGGTTCACAGTCATGCTGGAAGGCATAACGAATGGGGCCCTGCAGGGATCAGTTCTGGGTCTGGTTCTGTTCAATACCTTCATCAATGGGTATAGGGGTATAGAGAGTACACTTATAAAAAGTTTGTGGATGATACCAAGCTGGGAGAGGTTGCAAGTGCTTTAGAGGATAGGCTTAAAATTCAAATGAACTGGACAAACTGGAGAAACGATCTGAAGCAAATAGGATGAAATTCAGTAAGGACAAATGAAAAGCACTCCATTTAGGAAGGAACAATCAGTTGCACACATACAAAATGGGAAATGACTGCCTAGGAAGGAGTACTGTGGAAAGGGATGTGGGTCATAGAGGACCATAAGCTAAATATGAATCAGTGTGACACTGTTGCAAAAAAAGCGATCATCATTCTGGGATGTATTAGCAAGAGAGAGTGTTGTAAGGAAGGCACGAGAAGTAATTCTTCCACGCTACTCAGGCCTCAGCTGGAGTAGTGTGTCCAGTTCTGGGAGCCACATTTCAGGAAAGATATGGACAAATTGGACAAGGTCCAGAGAAGAGCAACAAAAATGATAAAGGTCTAGACAACATGACCTATAAGGGAAGATTGAAAAAAACTGAGTTTGTTTAGTCTGGAAAAGAGAAGACACAGGGGACATGATAACAGTTTTCAAGTACATAAAATGTTGTTACAAGGAGGGGGGGAAAAAATCTGTTCTTCTTAATCTCTGAGGATAGGAGAAGCAGCAATAGGCTTAAATTGCAGCAAGGGAGGGTTAGGCTGGACATTAGGAAAACCTTCTTAACTGTCAAGGTGATTAAGCACTGGAATAAATTGCTTAGGAAGGCTGTGGAATCTCCATCATTGGAGATTTTTAAGAGCAGGCTAGACAAACGCCTGTCAAGAATGGTCTAGATAATACTGAGTCCCTGCCATGAGTGCAGAGGACTGGACTAGATTGCCATTCGAGGTCCCTTCCCGTCCTATGATTCTATGTTTGACCACTTGGAGGCATTCATGGACAGAGTACTGTTCTCATGGGATGGACTCCATCTGAATAGGGAAAGAAGTAGACTTCTGTGACGAAGGCTGGCACAACTGATTAACTTGGGAGAGATGATTGGGCAATGCGTACGTAATCTCCACATCTGATTAACATTCAGAGGGAGGAAAATCAAGTAAGAAAGGATATAGTGCCGATACCAAAGAAGCTAACAGTCAGGTAGGCGATACTGGGAGTAGAATGACTATACTCAACTGGGTGAGAAATGTGGGTGAAACCAAGCAGCAGCAATTAGGATGTTTGTACACTAATGCAAGGAGTTGGGTAACAAAATGGAGGAACTAGAACTACTGGTGCAGGAAGTGAAATCAGGTATTAGAGAGATAAAAGAAACTTGTTGGAATAGCAGTTATGACTGGAGTACAAGTATTGAAGGCTATGTGCTGTTCAGAAAAGAGAGAAATAAAGGCAAAGATGGTGGAGTTGCATTGTACATTAATGATGAAATAGACTGTACAGAAATTAGGAATGACGGAATGGATAAGACAGATTCTGTTTGGACCAAAATCACTTTGGGGAAGAAAGCTACTAGCTGTTCCCTAGGGCTAGTGCAGGGTTTCTCAATTTTTTTTTTTTTTTTTAAACTGGGACCCCCTCTGAAAATATTTCAGGTTGTGATGAGCCCCCTCTCCCCAAAGAAGTGATGATACCCCTTCCATACCATACTTACTCCTGCACTGCTGCTGTCAGAAGTGCTGCCTTCAGATGTGGGCACCAGTCCAGCAGCCACCCCTCTCTGCTCTGCTTTCAGAGCTGGGTAGTTGAAAAGCAGCATTTTCTGGCCGGGTGCCCAGCAATGAAGACAGTGCTGATGACACGAGCACAGAGATAAGGGCGACAATACCATACTACCATGCCACCCTTACTTCTGTGCCCTGCTGGTAGCAGCGCTGCCTTCAGAGCTGGGTGGCTGGCAATACCAGCTCTGAAGGTAGCACAGAAGTAGGGGCAGCAATACCGTGATCCCTCCTGCAATAGGCTTGAAGTCCACTTTTGGGTCAGGACCCCGTTTGAGAAACATTGCGCTGGTGCTTGGGGTATGCTACAGACCCCCAAGATCCAATATGGATATGGATAGAGACCTCTTTAATGTTTTTAATGAAATAAATACTATAGGGAATAGTGTGGTTATAGGAGACTAACTTCCCAGATACAGATTGAAAGACAAGTATAATAGTAGGGCCCAGATTTTCCTGGATGTGATAGAGGACAGATTTCTTCACTAAACAGATGCTGAACCAACAAGAGGTGATGCCATTTTAGATTTGGTACTGGTGAGAAGTGAGGACTTCATAGAAGAACTGGTTGTAGGGGAAAACCTTGGTTTGCGTGATCATGAGCTAATTCAGTTGAAACTAAATGGAAGGATAAACAAAAATAGGTCTGCAGCTAGGGTCCTTTATTTCAAAAGGACTAACTTTAAAAAAAGAAAAGAAAAAGGGAATTAGTTAGGGAAGTAGACTGGACGAAGAACTTAAGGATCTGTATGTGGAGAAGGCTTGGATTTACTTTAAGTTAGTTTCTGCAAATTTATCTGAAGCCTGCATCCAGAGCAAGGGGGGTGAAATTCATAAGGAACGGTTGCAGACAAAGCTGAATGAGCAAGCATCTCAAACCAGTGATTAAGAGAAAGCAGAAAGCCTACAAGTAATGAAGATTGGATGGATCACTAAGGAAAGCTCTCTCTTGGAAGTCAGAAAGTATACGAATAAAGTGAGAACTGCCAAAAGCCAAGCAGAGTTGGACCTTGCAAAGGGAATTAAAAAATAATAGGAAAAGGGTCTATAGCCATATAAAAAAAAAGAAAACAAGGAAAGAAGTGGTACAGCTAAACACTGAGGATGGGATGGAGATTAAAGATAATCCAGGCATAGCCCAACACCTAAACAAATACTTACTCAGTTTTTATAAGGATAATGAAGAACTTAGAAATAATGGCAGGGTGGCTACTCGGAACAAGGATAAAGAGGTAGAAATTACCATATCTGAGGTGCAAGCCATACTCAAATAGTTTAATGGGACTAATTTGGGGGGCCCAGATAATCTCCATCCAAGAATATTAAAGCAACTGGCAGATGAAATTGCAAGCCTAGTAGCAAGGATTTTTAACGAATCTTTAAACTCAGAGGTCATACCCTATGACTCGAGAATTCTTAAAAATAGAAACTATATTAGCAAAGAGAAAAAGGTGATTCGGGAAACTATAGGCCTGTTTGTTTGATCTCAATTGTATGCAATGTTTTGGAACAAATTTTGAAAGAGAAAGTGGTTAAGGACAGAGGTGAACGGTAACTGGGATACAATACAACATGATTTTACAAAATCTAGATCGTGCCAGACCAACCTGATCTCCGTCTTTGAGAAGATAACTGATTTTTTAGACAAAGGAAACGCAGTAGATCTGATCTACCTGGATTTCAGCAAGGCATTTCATAGAGTTCCAAATGGGAAATAAATAATTAAATTGGAGAGGATGAGGATTAATATGAATATTAAAAGGTGGATTAGGAACTAGTTAAAGAAGACACTACAATGGGTCCTACTGAAAGTGAACTGTCAGGTTGGAGGGAGTTCCTCAGTCTTGGGACCTATCTTGTTTAACATTTTTATTACTGACCTTGGCAGAAAAAGTGTGTTTGTGCTAATAACATTTGCAGATGAAACGAAGTTAGGAGGTATTTCCAATACAGAGGAGGACCAGACTATCACACAAGATGATACGGATGACCTTGTAAACTGGAGTAGTAGAAATGGGATGAAATTTAACAGCCCAAATTGCAAGGTCATGCATTTAGGGACTAACAATAAGAATTTCTGCTATAAGCTGGGTGTGTATCAGTTGGAAGTGATAGAGGAGGACAAAAACCTGAGTGTCTTATTTGATCAGGATGACTATGAGCCGTCAATGTGATGCAGTTGAGAAAAAGGCTAATGAAGTCCTAGGGTGCATCAGGGTAGGTATTTCCAGTAGAGACAGAGAACTCTTAGTACCATTACACCAGGCACTGGTGAGACCTTGTCTGGAATACTGTGTGCAGTTCTGGTCTCCCATGTTTAGGAAAGATTAATTGAAACAGGAACAGGCGCAGAGAAGGGCCATTAGGATGATCTGAGGAATGGAAAACCTACCTTATGAGAGGAGACTCAAAGACCTTGGCTTATTTAGGCTAACCAAACAATCATATCTTGGTTTGGGGGAAGATATGATTGCTCTCATCAGAGGGATAAATACCAGGGAGGGTGACAAGTTATTTAAGTTAAGCACCAATGTGGACACAAGAATAAATGGATATAAAACTGGCCATCAACATGTTTAGGCTTGAAATTAGATGAAGGTTTCTAACCATCAGAGGAGTAAAGTTCTGGAACAGAGTTCCAAGAGGAGTACTGGTAGCAAAAAAACCTAACTGGTTTAAAGACTGAGCTTGATCAGTTTATGGTGAGGATGGTATGATGAAACTTCCCACAATGGCATGCAGCTGATCTGCGGCCATGGCTACACTAGCGCTTTACAGCGCTGCAACTTTCGCGCTCAGGGGTGTGAAAAAACACCCCCCTGAGCGCCGCAAGATACAGCGCTGTAAAGCCTCAGTGTAATCAGTGCCGCAGCGCTGCGAGCGCGGCTCCCAGTACTGCGAGCGCGGCTCCCAGTACTGCAAGCTACACCCGTAGAGGATGTGGTTTACGTGCAGCGCTGGGAGAGCTCTCTCCCAGCACTGGCGCTGCAACCACACTCACACTTCGCAGTGCTGCCACGGCAGCGCTCTGAAGTTTCAAGTGTAGCCATACCCTGCATCTGATAGCAGCAAATATCTCCAATGGCTGGTAATGGGCCATTAGATGGGGAGGGCTCTGAGTTACTACAGCGAATTCTTTCCCAGCTGTCTGGTTGATGGGTCTTGCCCACATGGCTCAGGGTCTAACTAATGGCCGCATTTGGGGTCAGGAAGGAATTTTAATACAAATAAGATTGGCAGAGACCCTGTGGGGTTTTCACCTTCCTCTGCAGTATGGGGAACAGGTCATTTGCAGGTTTAAACTAGGATAAATGGTGGATTTTCTGTAACTTGAACTCTTTAATTCATTATTTGAGAACTTCAGTAACTCAGCCAGAGGCTAGGGATCTATTACAGGAGTCACGGGTGAGGTTCTGTGACCTGCAATGTGCAGGAGGTCAGACTAGATGATCATGATGGTCTCTTCTGACCTTAAAATTTATGAGGCCATTATCATCCTATGATTTAATTAAACCAACAGGTTGGGGAGTTTCAAATTTGATTCAGGATTATAGAATGTATGCTTGTAAGTATACTCGAAACTGCTGCCAAGGTAAGAGTTGAATTTTTAAAAAAGGGATAGATGTATTTTTTTCTAAAAACTTGTGCTTATGTCCTATACAGGCAGTTTAATTTATAGCTAAGAAAATTCAAAACTGATGACAAATTTATCTGTACATTTACAAAATTTTTGAGATTAAACCATAACACTTTCAGAATACAGACATTTACCTTTTTAACAGGTCCATAGAAGGTGGCATTGAGATCTGCTGAACCCATGTGATGCTGGAGTGTCAGCTGTCGACCACTATGTTTGGCTAAATAAAATCTACGAGACAATTAAAATGAAAATTTACATATTTATACGGCACATTTTATGCAGATGATCCAAAAGCACTTTATAAACATAGAAAATTTTGAACTCTTCAGGATGTACTGTAGTAAGTGTAATGTGTAACAGTTACTCTAACCTTTTTTTTTTTTTTTTTTTTTTTTTTAAATTGAGGTTACGGTCTCATTTGAAACAAAAAACCAAGTAGTGAGTTTTCTAGTTTACCCCAAAAAGAACAAAGCAGCTCTTTAATATGCCTTTAAGTATATTTACTGTACCCATTGTTTTAAAAATACAAGGCCTGATTTAATACATACCTTCTAAATACTTCAAAAGCATGTCTGGGGGCTGGAGGGATGTTGCACTTTGGTGTGGCTGACTGAGTAGGCCAGTAGCCTGTTGTGAGAACCCGCACTGTGAGATCAACACCACCTAATGAGACCTACAGCAACATTGGAAGAAGACATCCACCGTTTTAAAATAGGACAGTGTTCTCCACTTCTCCTATGGTATAATTAGACTTTTTATTTTTTACTTTCCAAAGGCTAAGGAGAAATTGTAGCTGCTATTCTTTCTGAGCTGCACAAATTAAATTCATCCTCTCTGGAGCAGGAGACCAAAAGCTCACATTGTTCCCATATGGTACTTTAAGACTATACAGAGTATGATAATGTAAAAAATGCTATGCAACCACTCAGTATTCATGATAATAATGCAGTAATTCTGAAATTCCGAGCTTTACAAGGTCAGATGCATTACAGGGTAAAATGTGTCATTTTGCCTTCTGTTTTTATTCTGTTTCCAATACGACTGACTGCATAGGAAAAAAAAAAGTATATGCTGTGTTGCTAACAATATGAATTGCGAAGTAACAGTTTTTGTACTTGCCCTCTGGCAGAAAAGTATAAGCAACAGTTAGACATTCAACACTAAGCAATAGGAGTTTTTTGTGCCATTCCCACTCTGGAGTTTTACAGCAGAAATCATCTGCATATATTTTCCCATTGTTTTATGTAAAGGACTGACTTCTTGCTCAACCTGAAAAAATTATGTGGCTTAATACTTGTTCTCTGAAAGTAGTTATTAAAATAGGTATTCACACAGGTCTGGAACACTCTACAGTTGATGTTCTAAGTTATTATAATGGTCTCATCAGCAGGTGACACATATCTATTTGAAATCCAGGTATGATTGTCAAGAAGTGTCTCAACTAAATTCCACAGTGCCAAACTTATAACTGAGTGTATTGCCAGCTTCCACAGAGAAATGAGGTGGGTTAATGAGGGCTTATGATTAATACCTCCAAAGAACATGCTTATAGGTAAGTAATTTGCTTCTCTTACAAAGAAAAAGTAAGATTATAAACACATCCAGGTTCTTACAGACTACAAAACTAATATACAGCATTAGAGTGGATCAGATTAAAGGAAAAAGTCACAAATATCACTGGACAAAAAGCAGATGCCTCCCAAGTTAAAGAGCGACACAGCATCCCTGAGAAATATTAAGATTGCTACTTTTATATCAGAAGAATAAAATGCACCTAATACATACATCAGAACTAACATCTAAAGACCTCTTGGGGGGAAATAAGTCAGTTGGGCCACACAATCCAGAATTGGATTAACAGAGACTGGATGCAAGATAACAATCTAAAACAATATTTTACAAATATACATAAAGAACTGTATTGAGGTTTCTCCAGGGTGAACCAAAGGCCATCCAATGTCACTGACATGCTTGTGATTTCATGAGCCTTAACATCACACTGATGTTCGGAGAAATGCAGTTAATCATCCATCTAGAGATGGGGAACGTCTACACTGAGGTTAAAAAAATCCCACAGTACCAAGTTTCAGAGCCAGGTCAGTTGACAGGCTTAGGGGACTATGAAATCGCAGTGTGGATATTCAGGCTTAGGCTGGAGCCCAGATTTCTACACTGCAATTTTATAACCCCATACCTTGCACCCCGTGAACACAAGTCAATTGACCTGGGCCAGCCGCAGCTGTGCCATAGGTCTACAATCACAGTGCAGACGTACTCTTGAATGTTAATCCAATGCATACAATCAACAAAAAGGTGCATTGAATCGAAATATTTTTATTTGTTCCAGATAATGCCTAGCTTATGAACTGTGGAATCAGAATGGGCATGAGAGTGTATGGAAAATATGTTTACTGAATATAGTGGAACTGCAACATTATATCTGGAAAGAAGAGTATGCTTTCTTACTCACTGAATCTTTGAAACATCTTAGTGATAGACAAGAGCTTGAGCTCACTCAGGTTCTCACAGATGCAGTGCTAAATATAAAGGGGCAGATATTCGATTTAGAACAAGTTTTAGGAATGTAAAGTCTCATATGACTCCTCTTATCACCAGAATGTGTGTAGCATGGACTAACAGAGGGACAGAGCCTTTCAAGTCTAGAATTGTGCTGCATGACCTCCAAAACCCAAGACTTCAGGTTCATCAATCTGGAAAATGCCTAAAGTTCTATAATCTTTTGACTTCTTCCACTTTAGTTTCTCAGTGAAAGAAAGTACTGCTGAATCATCAGCTGCATCATCCTTCCGAATACCTACTAACTCAGTTTTATATCTGTCTCTGAGGCTTTTGGATTCTGAATGGGGAAGAGCTGGCTTGCGACTCTTGTCTAGGAAGGATCACATGAATCTAGTGCACCAAAGTTGTTTAAAAAAAAGAACACGTTAGGACTATTAATAGAAACTCTAAAACTTCTTGTACCACAATGGTAAAATGAAGAAAGACTCCTGATTCCTTTCCCAGTGCCACCTTTTATTACAGAATTGTTCTGCTAGAGCAGTGGTTCTTTGCGTATTTGTGAGCTGGCAGTATTTGGAAGCCTGTTAGCATTATTGTCTACCGTATTTCAATTACTGTGACTTTTAAGTTATTAAAAAAAAATAATCACAAAGCACTTTGGACTGCTACAAAAAAAAATAAAAATATGAAGCTTGTAATGCCAAATCACCTATGAAACAAAATGAACACATTCCATAGGTAGTACACCACAAGGCACATCCTCGTTCCTACCAGTATCAGGAATAACAGTCTCCAGAAACTGACCCATGAACTAATAATGATCAAAAGTGAATGAAGTAGTAAAGTCTTGCAGTGTGTTTTATGGAAGGATTAATGTAACCTTCAAGTCACTGCTGTCACAGAGAACACAGAAACTGATGCATGGTTTTAATGTTTCAAACACCATAAAATGTTTTGTTTACTTGCACTGATGTAACAAACAGGCAGAAACTGCAACTCAAATTATTTTTAAAGAATTAGGAAGGAAACAATTTTTGCTGGTCATATGGTCAATGTATAAAAAGTCCATCATAGGTGACAATCATAGAATATCTGGGTTGGAAGGGACCTCAGGAGGTCATCTAGTCCAAACCCCTTCTCAAAGAAGGACTAATCCCAGACTAAATCATCCCAATCAGGGCTTCGTCAAGCCTGATCTTAAAAATCTCTAGGGAAGGAGATTCCACCACCTCCCACCATTCCAGTGCTTCACCACCCTCCTAGCGAAAAAGTTTTTCCTAATATCCAACCTAAACCTCCCCCCTGCAATTTGAGACCATTACTCTCTGTTCCATCATCTGGTACCACTGAGAACAGTCTAGATTTATCCTCTTTGGAACCCCCTTTCAGGTAGCTGAAAGCAGCTATCAAATCCCCCCCTCATTCTTCTCTTCCGCAGACTAAACAATCCCAGTTCCCTCAGCCTCTCCTCATAAATCATGTGTTCCAGATCCCTAATCATATTTGTTGCCCTCCGCTGGTCTCTTTCCAATTGGGGCCCAAAACTGGACACACTACTCCAGATGAGGCCTCACCAATGCGAATAGATGGGAATTATCACGTTCCTCAATCTGCTGGCAATGCTCCTATTTATACAGCCCAAAACGCTGTTAGCATTCTTGGCAACAAGGGCACACTGTTGACTCATATCCAGCTTCTCATTCACTGTAACCCCTAGGTCCTTTACTGCAGAACTGCTGACTAGCCACTCGGACCCTAGTTTGTAGCAGTGCATGGAATTCTTCCATCCTAAGTACAGGACTCTGCATTTGTCCTTGTTGAACCTCATCATATTTCTTTCGGCTCAGTCCTCCAATTTGTCTAGGTCCCTCTGTATCCTATCCCTACTCTCCAGTGTATCTACCACTCCTCCCAGTTTAGTGTCATCTGCAAACTTGCTGAGGATGCAATCCATGCCATCCTCCAGATTGTTAATGAAGATTTTGAACAAAACTGGCCCCAGGACCGACCCTTGGGGCACTCTGCTAGACACTGGCTGCCCACTAGACATGGAGCCATTGATCACTACCTGTTGAGCCCAATGATCTAGTCAGCTTTCTATCCACCGTATAGTCCATTCATTCAGCCCATACTTCCTTAATTTTCTGGCAAGAATGCTGTGGGAGACTGTATCAAAAGCTTTGCTAAAGTCAAGGAATAATACATCCACTGCTTTCCCCTCATCCACAGAGCCAGTTATCTCGTCATACCAGGCAATTAGGTTAGTCAGGTATGACTTGCCCTTGGTGAATCCATGCTCAGTGTTCCTGATGAATTTCCTCTCCTCGAAGTGCTTCAGAAGTGATTCCTTGAGGACCTGCTCCATGATTTTTCCAATAACATTCTAAGATTAACTCATATACATTCAGATAAACAGAACTAGCAAGACCACCTGTAACAGTGCCAGGTGCAACTCCCAACAGAGTTAGTATTATCAAAATCTCCGCATAAAAATTGGAAACGTTTGTCAAAGTGCTGCCAAAGAACTAATTCTGTTGGATGTGCACCAAAGTAGATGGATCTCATACAAAACTTTGACTCCCAAGAGGGCAGACACTCAATTCTGTACCCTTTAAACATTCCAAGGAATTTCATACCAATTAAGATCCAATACAAAGAAAAACTAGCATGTCTAAAAATAAACTTGACCAAAATGAGATAAAAAGAAAGACACTGTGATAGAAAATTTGGAAAAAAAAATCTTTAATTAAAAAATAAAATGGAACTGACAGACAATAGGAAGAGTTGCACAAACATGTCTTTAAAAAGTGACATACAAAGTTGTAACTTTAAAGTGGAGCTCATGAGTTCAAACACTAACTGATGATGAAAAATTTACCGTCTATTTGTCTCAACAATAAGTAAGTGTATGCCACCTGCTGGCAAAGCAGTTTAACAGTTCATAAGTTTAGCTACGAAGCTTTTCAAATCTTGTCATGCAATGGTGTATTGACAAGACTGTATGTCCACTGTAACTATTCCTACTTTTACCAAGCACTAAGTCTATGCAAATACACCGTATAACTTTTACTTAAATTATTACATTATGTTTTCGCATAAATTAAAGTTTTGCATGTGTGTGACTCATTTATAGAGGACAGTCCATACAACTATTTAGAACAGTGGTGGGCAAACTGCAGCCCATCAGGGTAATCCGCTGGTGGGTCATGAGACAGTTTGTTTATATCGACGTCCACCTGCAGCTCCCAGTGACCATGGTTCACCATTCCTGGCCAATCGGAGCTGTGGGAAGCAGTGGTCAGCACATTCCTGCAGCCCGCACCATTTCCCGCAGCTCCCATTGGCCGGGAATGGCGAACCGCGGCCACAGCTGCAGGCGGGCGGCCGTGCCTACGGACGGTCAGTGGAAAAACTGTCTCGCGGCCTGCCTATGGGCAGCAAGTTTCCCACCACTGACTTAGAAGAACACTGACGCAGTAAAAGACTCAACAGGACTTAAAGAATAGTAATTTAACTCAATAAAGTAATAAGTCAGGCGTCAAACAAATCTCAAGATCAAAATATTTTCAGAGTGGGTAAGAAAAAATGGCAAGGTTAAAAATTTAACTTAAAAAGTTCTGATTTTGCTGAGAGAAGTGAGGGAATGAAGAGTAATGTAGAATCTCTCTAGTGCAGGTTGTGTTTATATGTAAAAACAGAAGCACAAGAAAAGATCTGAACGATTCTTACCCCTGTAGCCTGTAGATGTTGCCTGAATTCATCCATTGTTGTGTTTGAGATGCTCATATCCCTGAACATTCCTTCCAGTTTAGATGTGAATTGACATCCACATTCAGTCTACCAAAAAAAAAGTATTTGCTATATTATAATTATAAAATGGATCTGCAAACACTTAAATCCTGAAACACTGGAGTTAGTCACTGAATGTCCCAGACAAACATGGAGAGGACATTCTCTATACTTTTCTTTAACTGAGGCCTGGTCTACACTATGCGTTTAAATCGATTTTAGCAGTGTTAAACCGATTTAACGCTGCAACCGTCCACACTACGAGGCCCTTTATATCGATATAAAGGGCTCTTTAAATCGGTTTCTGTACTCCTCCCCGATGAGAGGAGTAGCGCTAAAATCAGTATTACCATATCGGATTAGGGTTAGTGTGGCCGCAAATAGACGGTATTGGCCTCTGGGCGGTATCCCACAGTGCATCATTGTGACTGCTCTGGACAGCAATCCGAACTCTGATGCATTGGCCAGGTAAACAGGAAAAGCCCAGAAAACTTTTGAATTTCATTTCCTGTTTGCCCAGCGTGGAGCTCTGATCAGCACGGGTGGCGATGCAGTCTCAAATCCAAAAAAAGCTCCAGCATGGGCCGTACAGGAGATACTGGATCTGATCGCTGTATGGAGAGACAAATCTGTTCTATCACAGCTCCGTTACAGAAGACGAAATGAGAAAACATTTGAAAAAATGTCCAGGCTATGGTAGACAGAGGCCACAGCACAGTGCTGTGTGACAAGCATAACAGAAAGCCAAAGAATCAAATGGATACTCATGGAGGGAGGGAGGGGGTACTGAGGACTCCAGCTATCCCACAGTCCCCGCAGTCTCCGAAAAGCATTTGCATTCTTGGCTGAGCTCCCAGTGCCTGTAGGGTCAAACACATTGTCTGGGATGTTTCAGGGTATATGTCGTCAATTTACCCGCCTACCCCCCCCCCCATGAAAGAAAAGATAAAGTCAAGAAACGATTTTTTTCCATGTCATCCTATGTCTACTGCATGCTGCTGGTAGATGCGGTGCTGTAGCAATGAATAGCAGCATCCTCTCCCCTCCCCTCCCCGGTGGCAGATGGTACAATATGACTGCTATCCATCGTAATCATCAGCCTGTGAGTGCTCCTGGTTGGCCTCAGGTGAGGTCGGCCAGGGGCGCCTGGGTAAAAATAAGAATGACTCTGGGTCATTCCTGGTAGATGGTACAGAACGGCTGGTAACCATCCTCATCATAGCAGCTGGGGGCTGAGTTCCATCGGCGCCCCCCCCTTTCATGTCTAAAGAAAAGATTCTGTACTGCCTAGACTATCATAGCAGCAGGATGCTGGGCTCCTCTCCCCCCACCTTTTAATGTCCTGCCTGGACTATCATAGCAGTTGGAGGCTGCCCCCTCTCATTTTAAATCACTAAAAAGTCAGTGTTTCTTATTCCTGCGTTTTTTATTACGTCATCACACAAATGGGGGACACTGCCACGGCAGCCCAGAAAGGTTGGAGGAGAAGGGTATCAACAGATGGGGTTGCTGCAGGGGCACCCCCCGTGAATGGCATACAGCTAATAATTTCTGCGGGATCTGACATGGAGCAGCTGTGCTCTCTGGTTCTCTGATACATTGATTCTCTAGTACACTTGCTCCATATTCTAGGTAGGACTGACTATTTTTAGATAAACCATAAAGGAAGGATTGACTCGGGGACTCATTCCCATTTTTGTCTTTTCACCCCAGGCCGACCTCAGCTAAGGCCAGCCAGGAGCACCCATGACAGCAGCAGACGGTACAGAACGACTGATAACCGTCATTTCATCGCCAATTTACAATGGCACAGTAGACGGTATAGAATGACTGGTAATCATCTCTGCTACCTTGCAATGGCAAATGAATGCTGCTGTGTAGCACTGCAGTACCGCCTCTGTCAGCGGCATCCTGCACACATACAGTGACAGTGACAAAAGGCAAAACGGGCTCCATGGTTGCCATGCTATGGTGTCTGCCAGGGCAATCCAGGGAAAAAGGGCGCGAAATGATTGTCTGCCGTTGTTTTCACGGAGGAGGGAATGAGTGACGTCATTTACCCAGAATCACCCGTGACACTGTTTTTGCACCATCATGCACTGGGATCTCAACCCAGAATTTCAAGGGGCGGGGGAGACTGCAGGAACTATGGGATAGCTACGGGATATCTACCCACAGTGCAACGCTCTGGAAATCAATGCTAGCCTCGGTACATGGACGCACACTGCCAAATTAATGTGCTTAGTGTGGCCGCGTGCACTCAACTTTACACAATCTGTTTTACAAAATCGGTTTATGTAAAATCGGAATAATCCTGTAGTGTAGACATACCGAGTTCCACTCCTAGCCCATTTTCAGGTCTTACAAGCGCAGTTCTCTTTTGCATGTGAGGACTGAAGCCTACTCCAATAAATAAGGTAAAATCTGTTTTCTCTGATCTCTCCTTACACTTCAGCACTTTAAATACTTCTTTTGAGCATCCATATCTCTTATTGTACAGGACAGTACTGCAAAACTGTCATGAAAATTCACCAGCACAGGGATAAACTTCACCTGTCAATTTACCATGACACTGAAACAAAATTATAATAGTTTATTCATCCATCCAAAAAGTTCATTTGAGCTAGACAAGTAGAGGTTTTTTTAAGGATGCTATAGGTTATGAAGTGAGATTACTGAAAATTTTAGGAACCCATGGTACTGAGTGTAAGGGAAGTAAAGGAAACTATAAGGTAAATTTGTTTTCAGATATTAGTATGATATCACCATTACAATGCATATGAGTGAAAGGAGGATTCATACAGAAGAAATAATACTTGGTACCTACCAAAGAACCTTTCACCAAAAGGACCTCAAAGTGTTTTAGGTGGTTAAGTATTACTGGCATTTAAAAGGTGAGACTATTTTGATACAGAAATGGTAAGCATCTTTTGCGAAGTTACACAGTATGTCAGTGGAAACGTTAGGAATAAGATCAAGGTGAAACTCCTGGTCTCAAACCACTAGATCACACTGCCTCACTGGAAGATATTTCATAGAGCCACCCGCCTCTCCCAAAAAGTTCAATATTCTGAAATGCCCTCCCACCCAACGTGGGACATTCAACCGTCATTTTGTAGTAGCAATTCTTTTTTCTGACAGATAATCTTTAACAATAGAAATAAAGCGGGTGTTTTCTGTATCTATTAAAAACTTTAATTTGGTATTTAAATGAGTATATTGTAATCAGTTTCATGCCAAGTAAATATTTATTAAAAGAAAAAGAAATAAAGGAATAAAACTCAATTTAAGAACAGTTTGAAGGAGCTAAGTTGTGTGCTGGTAGCTATCTTACCTTTAATTTAGATATCATATTTTTCTCAGAGTCATCTGAAACACTCTTGTTTGTAAGAAGTCTTCTTGCCAAGTGCTGTTTATAGTAACGTTCAAAAACATCTTTCTCTTGCATAAACCTAAACAGAACCATTGCCTTATCCAATATAGTCTCTACTTCTTGCTCCGTTAGCTATAAAATAAAGAAACAATTAATTTGCTATTTTTAGTCTCTGAGTACATATTTCTTATACAACCAAAAGTAATGGAAAAGTAATCTACAGTCAGCACACACAACCAACCAATACTGTCATACAATCCAGTTACACATCCAGGACAAAGTTAGGCCTGCTCTACACTAGAAAATTAGGTCGGTTTAACTACATCAGTCAGTGATAAAAAAATGCACACCCAAGCAGACCTAAGATCCTGTGTTGACAGCACTAGATTGATGGAAGAATTCTTCCACCTCTCAGGGAGGTAGATTACCTATACCAAAGGACAACCCCACCCGTTGGCATACGTAGTGTCCACACTAAAGTTTTAAGTATAGACAAGCCCTTCGACCAGCTTGTACCCATGATAAAGTATGGAAGTACTAATGCTAAAATGTCTCATTTAATTGGATTTAGCTGCTGCATCCTTAAAGGTTTCCTCACCACCACTATGGCAAATTAAAGACTCTCTTTTTATGATTCATACTATCAACGCAATTTGCACCCTTAATTAGTATTCCATTCCGCCTGTGGGAAGTATGATTGCAGATGGGCAGAAGTAGGACCATTGTGGTAGCAAAATGGCCAAAGGGCAGGGCAGTCATATCATGCAAAGAAGAAAACCAAGTAGTATGAAAATGGAGAAGAGACAATGAGGAGGGGAAAAGCTGTGACATACAATAGGAAAAACTAGTATTTTACTTAAATATCTACAAAAGCTCTAAACAAAGTACAGAGAAATGCTACTGAAATGACATGTCATTTTAAATTAAGACTTAAAGCTCATTCACAACTCATTTTATTGAATTTGACTGTTGCACAGAAAGTGGGTAAAATTTCAGATTTCATAGGATAAAATAATTTATAATTAATTAGAGTTTATAATTTAATTTCTGAAGCACTAGCAAAAATATAAACTATAAGGATCTCAGAGATTTTCTTGCAATCTGAACACATTAAAGGAAACAATTACAAAATAAAAATCAAACAATTCTGACCAAGGTCGTCAGCAACACTCAGCATACGCAGCTCTAATTAAAAATTTGCTGAAACAAAACTTTTTTAAAAAAGGTTTGGAAATGAACACACTGGTCAGTACTTCTTTCCATTGTGATTGATCTTTCAAACTATTATGCTTTATTTTCTTTCAAATTAGAAAGAGTTAATAAAACAGAGAAGCTAGCCAGTGTCTTTTTGAGTCAGCTGTAACATCTTTTCTAAAGGAAAATCTCTTAGCTTGTTATACATTCTTCTTGTGTAATATTTTATATTCAAGTAATACTGATCACAGTCCAGCAAAAATAAAAAATTTACTCATAGACTGAAGGACAGGAAGGGACCTCGAGAGGTCATCGAGTCCAATCCCCTGCCCTCATGGCAGGACCAAATACTGTCTAGACCATCCCTAATAGACATTTATCTAACCTACTCTTAAATACCTCCAGAGATGGAGATTCC
Organism: Gopherus evgoodei; assembly: GCF_007399415.2. NCBI lineage: Eukaryota > Metazoa > Chordata > Testudines > Testudinidae > Gopherus > Gopherus evgoodei. Next base: position 37,554,466 of record NC_044330.1, on the reverse strand, counting down.
ACAACTTCCCTAGGCAATCTATTCCAGTGTTTAACTACCCTGACAGTTAGGAACTTTTTCCTAATGTCCAACCTAAATCTCCCTTGCTGCAGTTTAAGCCCATTGCTTCTTGTTCTATCATTGGAGGCTAAGGTGAACAAGTTTTCTCCCTCCTCCTGATGACACCCTTTTAGATACCTGAAAACTGCTATCATGTCCCCTCTCAGTCTTCTCTTTTCCAAACTAAACAAACCCAATTCCTTCAGCCTTCCTTCATAGGTCATTTCTCAAGACCTTTAATCATTCTCGTTGCTCTTCTCTGGACCCTCTCCAATTTCTCCACATCTTTCTTGAAATGCGGTGCCCAGAACTGGACACAATACTCCAGTTGAGGCCTAACTAGCGCAGAGTAAAGCGGAACAATGACTTCTCGTGTCTTGTTTACTACACACCTGTTAATGCATCCCTCTTAAAAGTTTAATTCTTTTGACTAGACTTCCTCCACTAACCATCTCTGGCCCCACATTTTCATGCCTAAATGCAACACTTTAATTTGGTTCACAAAGCAACTGAAGACAAAAAAATAAAAACTGAGCAATTGTTTACCATGCTTGAGTCTAATTTTTTTCCCTCATCCATTGTCTGTATGTTAACTGTTTAGCTTATAAGGTTTTTGTGATAGGCAACTTGTTTACTTACATATCTAAAGCATTATGCACACAAATGCACCATGTAATAGTGCATTTTTAAAAAGTATAACATACATATTCACATAAAAGTTTATAAAAGTATACAAAGTCAACTAGTTTAGTTTAACCTGCTACTGTTTTTCACAGATTCAGTATAGCCTGGTAATTGAACTTGTACTTACTCCCTTGACTCCTTTTTTCAGCTTATCATCAATAAATAACGAGAGGTACTCTGGAGACCTAGAGTTGAGATTGAGGAAATACTCAAAGTCACCCGCAATAGTTTGTTTGAAGAGCCGGTCATTATTGAAAGATTCTTGAAGAAACCGATCAAACCTACTCTTCAAATCCAGTAAACCCTTAAGAAAAATAAAGCATAACATTTTATTTTTACAAATATAATACTGCTAGTAAGAAAACGACACTCCAGTATTGCATTTCAGGAGACCATAGTTAAACAGAGATTCTGCTAATTTAGCATTTATCTACATATTTCGCAGTATTATTCAGAATCGTTACTTCGATTTAAAATTATGTTTCTAGTTGCTGTAATTCAAATTTATGGTCAGACGAAACTGAAACCCTGAAATAAATGGACTAAAACAACTGCATTAATTGTGGCGTGATTATCATAATAGGCTGTTTAATAAAGAAATACTACCATATGCTTTAATCTATCTTTCTTTAAAATTGAAAAGCTTGTTTTATTTTATTATTTTAGGGGAATGTGCCTTTTCAGTACTACTGGCTGTGGTTCATTCTTTGCAGTGAAGCACTTTAGAACAGTAACATAGGCAGGAAAGTGTCAAGTACCAAGCCCTGGTCTACACTACGAGTTTAGGTTGAATTTAGCAGTGTCAGATCAATTTAACCCTGTGCCCATCTACATGATGAAACCATTTTTATTGACTTAAAGGGCTCTTAAAATCGATTTCTGTACTCCTCCCCGATGAGGGGATTAGTGTGGAAATCGACCTTCCTGGGTCAAATTTGGGGTAGATTGGATGCAATTCAACGGTATTGGCCTTCGGGAGCTATCCCAGAGTGCTCCATTGTGACTGCTCTGGACAGCACTCTCAACTCAGATGCACTGGCCAGGTAGACTGGAAAAGCCCCACGAACTTTTGAGCACAGGTGATCATGCAGTGCTCATCAGCACAGGTGACCATAGAGTCCCAGAATTGCAAAAGAGCTCCAGCATGGACCGAACAGGAGGTACTGCATCTGATCGCTGTATGGGGAGACAAATCCGTGCTATCCGAACGCTATTCCAAAAGCTGAAATGCCGGAATATTTGAAAAAATCTCCAAGGGCATGAAGGACAGAGGTTATAACAGGGACCCGCAGCAGTGCCGCGTGACGCCTACCAAAGAACCAGAGAGGCAAACGGCTGCTCTGGGTCAGAGCCCCAGACATGCCGCTTCTATGATGAGCTACATGCCATTCTAGGAAGTGCCCCTACAACAACCCCACCCCTGTGCTTCCCTCCTTCCCCACCCCCTCCCGGGCTACCTTGACAGTTATCCCCCCATTTGTGTGACCAATGAATATAGAATGCATGAATTTGAAACAACAATGATTTTATTGCCTCTGCAAGTGGAGATCAAAGGGGGGAGGGGAGGATGGCTGGCTTACAGGGAAGTAGAGTGAACCAAGGGGGCGGGTTTTCATCAAGGAGAAATAAAAACAGAACTTTCACACCATAGCCTGGCCAGTCATGAAACTGGTTTTCAAAGCTTCTCTGATGCACACTGTGCCCTGCTGTGCTCTTCTAACCACCCTGGTGTCTGGCTGCGCGTAATTAGTGGCCAGGTGATTTGCCTCAACCTCCCACCCCGCCATAAACATATCCCCCTTACTCTCACAGATATTGTGGAGCATACAGCAAGCAGTAATAAAGATGGGAATATTGGTTTAGCTGAGGTCTAACCAAGGCAGTAAACTGCACCAGTGAGCTTTTAAACGTCTAAAGCACATCCTACCACCATTATGCACTTGCTCAGCCTATAGCTGAACTGCTCCTTACTACTGTCCAGGCTTCATGAGCCACGGAAACACGAGGTAGGTGTGACTGTGCAGTGCTGTCGACTGGGAGAGCAGCCTGAGGCAGAAGCCTCCAGCTGGCATGATATTCCAGGCAGAACTGAATCTCCATTAGACAAAACTTAAAGAAGAGAATGAGTTAGATTCATTCCTATTTTTGTCCAGGTACCCCTGACCGACCTCACCAAGGCCGGCCAGGAGCACCATGTCTGCCCAGGCGCCCCTGACCAACCTAACAGAGGTCAGTGAGGAGCACCCACAGGACGACGACGACAGCTAGCAGTTGTATTGTACCATATGCCATCTGCAAGGCAAGGCAAGGCGAGGAAAGGGATGCTGCTGTGTAGCACTGCAGTGCCACATCTGCCAGCAGCACCCAGGAGACATACAGTGACATGAGCTGAGCAGGCTCCATGCTTGCTGCGGTATGTCGTCTGCACAAGTAGCCCAGGAAAAAAGGCAAGAAAAGATTTTTTGCCATTGCTTTCATGGAGCAGGGAGGGACGGAAGGAGGGGGGCTTGATGACATGTATCCAGAACCACCCGCAACAACGTTTTTGCTCCATCAGGCATTGGGAGCTCAACCCAGAACTCCAATAAGTGGTAGAGACTGCGGGAACTGCGGGATAGCTAACATAGTGCAACATTCCGAAAGTCAACGCTAGTCTCGGTACTGTGGACGCACACCACCGACTTAATGCGCTTAGTGGGACACACACAATCAACTGTATCTGTATAAAACTGTATCAAACTTCTATTAATTTGACCTAATTTCGTAATGTAGACATACCCCAAGTAATTTTAGCCTCAAAATTACAAAGGAAGTATATAGTCTACAGAAAGAAATGGTAAGACAAATCTTGACTGTTTCTCTTAATGTCAACCAGGGACGTGACACCCATTATTTTAGTCATATGATGTTGTTCCCATGCCATAGGAGACACCACAATCAAAGACGAAAGAGCTACTCACTATTAATTATGAATATGTATTAATAAAGGAAAAGACGGAAAAACAAAAACAAAACTAGCAATTTCAGTTACAATCTCTTCTGTAACCTACCTTTGCCCATTATAAACTAATTCCTATGAAACTGAAGAAAGTATTTAAGTTACTTAAAAGAAGCCAGTCAAGAGTTAAATTAAATAGCATGTTTCTTATAAATCCATCAATTTAATTTAAAGAGTGGTTTTGAGACAGGCAAGTTAATGACTATGAAGAGCCATGAATTCAAAGTAAATCATGCTATTTTCTCTGTCTATCCAGGTTCGCTTATGTCTCCTTTCCAGGAATACACAACAACTGGTGTTAAGAGGAGAATTTTGAAGTCTTTCAGCTTTTTCAAAAATAGATGTTTTGTTCTGCTTTTTAACATAAAACGATTCTTAGAGTTTTAAAACTCATCTGGTCATCAACTAAGGCGTTTTCTTCTTAATCCTTTGAGAAGTGGTTCTTTTCTGAGTCTAGTAAAGAAGTTGCTTAAGCATTGCCACATAACTAATTAATTCCACAATTATTATTATTATACTCAAATGGCTTCTTTTAACTAGTAACCAGTAATATGGTTATTTGATTCCATGTTGATAGATAAAACTTTAATATAGTGATGATAATTAGGAAATTACACTAAATGTTTGCATTTAGATACAGTACAAGACATTTGCAAATGAGCATCCTCCCCATACACCCACATATTTAAGAGTTTAAGGAACAAACAACAGTTTTCACCTTAAGAGAAAGCATGGGGTAAGACGTAAATCAATATTGTTCCAACTACAGGTTTTCCTTAAAAAGATAAATGAGTGCTTATAGAAGAAAAGAAATCAATTTTAATAAGAACATTTCCAGAACTCTTTGTGTGAGTTTAAAACTAAGGCTTTTTCCTCTATGAAGAAAGGAAAATGAGAGGAAAGGCTGACAATAGGCTCCTGGTTCAGCTTGTGTGCCCTTGACAAACCAGGTGCTACACATCACTTTCCTTTAGCTCCAGAGGAAAAAACGGTATCTGATCCCTTAACAAGGAGGATGTGTCCTGCTTTTTGAGAAGACACTCGTTGGATGGTTGTTGCATTCTCCAGTAGCATACCTTACACAATTCAAAACTACCACCAAAAACTCTACACAAGATAAAAATTACTGTTACTAATATTCAGGTCCCTCTTTCAAACATCCCATAAAACCGCAGAGTATTAAAGTAAAACAGACATAACAAAGCTGCATTTCAGAGCCTCTGCAATTGCCTCCCTCTGTCCCCACACTCAACAGGGCATGCAACACTGCCTGGAAGAGGTATTTTGGGTGGAAGTGAGAGCGCATGCATGGCAAGAGTGAGGGACTGCCCATATGCTCATTCAGATCTGCCACCTTCCCATTGGCTAGGAGATATTTACAATTACTTCCCAAAACCACATCTTCCCACTTGCCTATCCTCCAACCCTACCCCTAGTCTCAGCTGAATTTTTAGGATGTTGCTTTAGGAGTTGTGTTTTTAGGATGCTGCGGATAGATCGATCACCTGTTTTGGGACCAGGAAGGAATTTTTTCCACAGGACCAAACTGGCCGAGGTCGGGGGGAGGGGCGGTGGTGTTTGACCTTCCTCACATCATCACAGGGTATGTCTATGCTGCAATTGGGAGCTGTGAATGCAACACATGTAGACATAGTTGAGATAGCTTCCATCTAACTAGATCAAAGCTAAATGGAGTAATAATAGCAGTTAAACCATGGCACAATTATGAACTGACAGGTCAACCACACACCTCATTTGGAACCAGAAGTACGCAACTGGGCAGCAGCAAAGACACACACACACACACACGGGGCAAGTACAGTACAGTACTGTGTTCAATGTAAACTACTAAAAAAATAAAGGGAAAGTTTAAAAAAAGATTTGACAAGGTAAAGAAACTGCTTGTTTCATTTAAATTAAGATGGTTAAATGCAGCATTTTTCTTCTGCACAGTAAAGTTTCAAAGCTGTATTAAGTCAATGTTCAGTTGTAAACTTTTGAAAAAACACCATAATGTTTTGTCCAGAGTTATGAACATTTCAGAGTTATGGACCACTTCCATTCCTGAGGCGTTCGTAACTCTGAGGTTTAATACTCATGCAGCTGCTGCCCTAACATACAGCCAGAGTCCTGGGTGGGTGGGGCTGGCCTGTGCAGTTGCCCCTGCTGCCATAGTTTCACTGCTACTGTTACTCAAGCCGGCTTTCATCTAGTTTAGGTAAACCTACATATGCTGCAATCACACTCCCAATTGCAATGTAGTCATACCAACGGTGACACAGTTGAGTTGTAAGATGTAGAATGTGAATGTTTAATATTAGGAAAGGTAAGACTGTTTAGGTTTTGCAATTTATGGCTGGTGTCCAGCAAGGATAGGGTGAAGACTGCCAGCTCTTGAGATAAATGAGACCTGAGATTTAGCCGATGGACTCTGCATCTATATGAGAAAGGGAGATCTGAAGTCAATGTACTAAGGTCACCCCCTTGGCCACCTGTTTCCCATTTATGCAGGGGAAAGCAAAGTGAATTCAGGCACAAGTCCTAGGAGTAGACTTACAAGGGGTCTACCCCTTGGTACTGGTTTTATGGTGAGAGCTTTGTAACTTTACACTCCTAGTATGGGGGAACAGGGTGTGGGCGCATACTCTCTCTCTCCTCAGTGTTAAAATTAATCAAGTTGTGGCCTAAAAAAAGTGTACATCCATCTATGTGGTGTGTTCATTCGCCTACAAATCCTAATCATTACACCTGGAACTGCTAAGTACAGATTTCTGGTCAAGAGGAAGTATTCTCCTAGAAACTTTTAATGCCTGTCACTTATTGGGAGAAATGCAGAGATTTCCTAGGAATTTCTTTAATTAGCCTGAATATATTTCATTTGATAAAATAAGCAAATAAAAACAAACATAAAAGCTATTATTCTCCAAGCACCATGCGTATGAAAGTAATTGAAAATATTTCCCAAAGTTCACCACAGAGAGGTTAGTAATAACCTAAAATTATAAAGGTATCATTTTATTACTAATCATTTTTGCATCAGTTTGCATCAGTTTAACCCCCATATAAGGCATTGCTCAAACATCTTTGCTACCCTGTGAGAGAAATAAAAAAACTGAAAAGACGACAACGAGAAGTTTTATCTACCTGAATATAGTCAACTGGGTTCTTTCCTTCTCCCTCTTCAGATACTAGAGCTTTACCTTGCTCCCTCAGGTACGAACTCATACACTCACACATTGTCTTCAGGCCATTCGGCACACGGCTAAATAACTTGTACATGCAAGCAAGGTCTGAAAACAAACACAGTGAAATATTGTGCACTACAGCCAACATGTACCATATCTGCATGCATCTTATTCATTAGACAAGCAAAATAGGTATGAAGAGGACAAGTTCTGCCTCAGAAGATTCACATAGAACAGTCTCTCCAATAAAAAAAAAAAATCTGCTAACAAAACAAAACAATACAGCTTCAATTCTCTAGACCATGAGACATTTATTAGTGGGGATGTGCTGTAAATTTTGTTCAACAATGTAGTCTTCAAATTCACCATTCCAAAGATCAAACACCTTATTTAAGGATATGAGAGAATACTTAAAAAATTAAAATAGAAAGAGGCTAATTAAATGACTTTCTAGTTTTCACTTAAAATTGCTAAAATGTGTTAAATTTCCAAGGCAAATATGAGTTATTTTCAGCTAAAACAGACCCAAATCCATCATTTTACATTTGTCAATAACGTAAAAATCTTCAACTTATTTGCAGTAACAATTTCCAGCTCTTGCCTGAATTCCTATCTTGAGCCCCTTTATTCCTGCCTTTCTTTGGTCCAAGGGTTTGTGTGTAGAACTGGGGGGTTGGGGGGGGGGAGAGAGAGAGTGTGTGTGTGTGTGTGTGTGGAGTTATGTTATATAATACTTCACACACACACTTTCCTCTAGAACCATCATCCTCTGTAACTGTGTCAGAAGTCTTTTCTACTACTTGCCTCTAAGCCATGCCTCTCTCCCATTGAATTTCTGCCTGTTCTGCCGCCACCAGCTCCCTATTTTGTTCCTATCTACCCCACTTAACTTTAATGGCTCTCCCACTTTTAGTGTCTTCTGTATTCCAGCATGCTCTTATCTTGAAAAAGATCTTCACTTATCCCACTTGCCTTTCTCACTCTCTTCCTATTACACTCACTACCATCTCCTTTTCCTCCTCATCTTAGCCTCAAAAATCTTAGTATTTTGCCATCTACTTGCACTTCTTTGACTTCCTATTCTCTAGCTCTGGAACTCCTCCTATTAAATTAATACAGATTCTCTGTCCCTTTCTTCTTTGCCTGGTGCCTTTGAGGCTGCTGATTAATCTTCCATCTTTAGCTTTCTGTTGGCTCTCCTCTTACAAACCAACTGCTCTTTCAATATCTCCTTATCTTCCTTTCTCCTCCTCTCTGTTGGTGTCATGTTTTTGGTATCTGTTCCAGATTCCTCCCCTACACACTCTTGACATCATGTTCCCCTAAGTTCAGTTCCCATTGCTATGTAGATGATTTTCTAACATAAATACTTCATCCACAAATATTTCCTTTCTATCCAGTCTTACTTTGAGCTGTCTTTCATATAGGTTTGAATCCCTAGTTATCTCAGACTAGATGTGCCTCCAAAGCTGAAGATAACTTTCCATACAATCCTTCACTGACCATTCAACTACTCATCTCACCAGCTGGAAAGCTCAGTCACTTTACTTTATACTTTATACTCATAACCCATTAAGCATAGTCCCGTCACCTCCTCTTTAAATAAGATGAACATTTTCTCTTTCCACACAGTTAATACCTTTGTCCACTCACACCTTGGTTCTCTGTCACTGACTAGTGTTACCTTCCATCTGACTTCCTCATGTTTCTAAAGTTGCTTTGGGAACAAGGGACCATTTACATAAGAGACAGCTCAGTTATCTTCCTGTTCCTGCTGTTGTGATATGAACACTGTTGTACAATTTATTGCATAGAAACAGTAATACATTACTTAGCACTTCTATGCCTTTTTTCCTCTGAAAAGCCCTACATTAATGTAAACTCAAAACCCTGTTGAGTTATAAAATGAGATATTTTTAAACTGATGAGGAAACCGATACAGAGCTTGTGTGACTAATATTCTTCCTTAATATGAGCCTCTGCATTTGACTGACTTTCTTGATTTCCTCCTTTTTCCAATTTCTCTTCACTCACCTTATTCTTACAAGTTTCTCTATTTTAAAATGGTGCTTTAGTCACATGACTGAAGTTCTGTTTCCACTGTGAGCGGTCTTTGAGTATGTTACTTTTACTCTTTCTTTTTAAGTTACAATTCTGAAGTCAGAGTTTTAGCTACCTCATACCCTTTTGACATGTATCAATTCCTGGATGTCCTACTACTTTGAAGACTGAGGATGAGTGAATATGTACTGAATACTATTAGAGCCACTATGCTCACCTCTTTGCTGTCCTGAAGGCTCAAGGCCTCTCTTGCTGCAGGAAATTATAACTAATCACTCCATGTCTCATGCTCACCTCTTAAATTGCTATCTTGAGGAGAGGAAAAATGGTGTGCTTTTTTATTATTATTATTATTATTATTATTAACAGAACTGAGACAATTCTTCTCTGTAATGCAGTTTTTAGTCTCTTCTCTCAATGCAAGTCTACTCTTAAGTGAATGGCTTACTCCAGCACTTCTCAAACTGTGGTCTGCTGGCCAAAATTAATCTCTGGAACATTTCTGACACTCCACAGAAACACGCATTTTGAGAACAATGCATTGGAAGAGTGGCAGGTTGGCATTACAGTGGTTCACAGAAGGTAGGAGACATATGATAGTATAAAGCATTCATTCTTTTGCCAAAGACTCTTTTATATTTCACTGAGAAGCAGAACATTTGACATTAAGCAAAAATATATGACAGGTATGGTACAGTCCCTGCCCTGAGGTGACTGTGATCTAATTTACTTAAGATGCATTTAAAGTTGTAGCAACTTTCACAGATATGTTTAACACAGAACTAGTAGGGATTTTAAGCTTCCATAGGAACATCAATACTAAAGTGTAAAGAGAACCCATATTGAGACTTAAAAGCAAGATTATAAGTGTCACAAGAATATCAGCAGCATTCCAGGCATTTTTGCTTCCAGTGCGATCTAGTCTTACCTTCTGTCTTTCCATTTTTCAGCATATGAACAAGCCCAGAGTTCTCCATTTCCACTATAGTCTTCATGTGTTTGGATATAAGCTCCCTTTCAACAACTTTCACAATTGGCTCTTCTGTTGATTTATCAAGGCAGTGCATCACCCGTTCTATTTCTTCATTAATTCTAGCTTCTACTTTCTTTATATATACTGAAGCACTATTTTCAGCTAAAAATTTCTGACTTTCCATCTGTGATAAAAAACAAAAACAAATTAATACTTGAGATACTTTTACAATGGGAAAGTACTATAAAATTTATTCTGCATTAATCACATCATTTATAAATAGGCCCATATCAAATAGAAAAATGACAAAAATGTGAAATCACTATACCTATGATCCTACAAAGATTTATGAATGTACTTAACTCAAAGTGTGTGAGGTCAAAGGGCCTACTCACATACCCAGGGTTAAGCTCATGCCTCTGTGCGCACAATAAGAACACTGGTTTCTCTTGGCATGGCAAGTCCAGTGTCCAATTTCCAATAGCAGCCATAGTCATACGATCCAGAAAAAGGCATAAAATCCCCCAAACAGTATACCTAGCTGTACAGTACAATACCATGGGGAAAAAGAGGAAAGATGGAAATTTCTCTTTAATTCCCGCTAGCAATAAATTTGAAATGTGAGGATTCACAGCCTTTATTATTCCAGCTAATTTCACTGAAGGGTATACTATTTCATATCAAATTGTTTTTAATCCCTATTGGTCAATATTATACTTTTGTTTCTCATATTATACAGTCCAACATCTTTAAATCACTACAAATACACATGAAACAAACATCTCCAATCAATGGTGCACAGTTATTCTGAGGTATTTAGAACTCATATGGAAAACAAGAATTGGAATCAAATTGTTCCACTGGATTATTTCAATTTAGTCTTCCAACATACTTTACCTGGAACCTATAGTAAATTTTATCTGCCATTATGATGCTGAAATTGCTTAGTTTTATTAATATAGGTCTTTTTTGGAGTTCAATTTTTTTTGAAATCGACTAACCTAAATTTCTGTCAGTAAATTTTGCTATCTGGTTTTCTCACTTCCAGATAGTTAATACAGTGGTTCTTAACACGCGGCCTAATCAGCACACAGCTGCAGACCATGTGATATACTCAGGGCCATACAGGTAGTATATATATTGCGTGGATGCAGCCCACATAACACAGAGACCTGCATATTTACCACAATGGTAAATAGGTATTAGAAATCCTGCATTGATAATTTTTCTTTAACAAATTACCTAATATTTAACTAAGGCTCTCCAGCCTCCTTTCCAGAATTATTTTTGGCAATTTCTTTCTTTCTTTTAAGTCAGCTCATGTAGACCATGCTGCAGTTCACAAATGAAGTAACATTTTTGATTCTGACATTTGTTAGCAACTCATCTTAGTTCCCTCAGATAAGGGAAACTCAAGTATAGGAATTTTTCTGGACTATTTTAGACACCTAAATACTAATCATACACTGGTACATACTGCTGTGTAACTCTTTTAAAATCATACTGCACATGCTTGCTGATTTCAAGTAATTTTGCAGGATATGGAAACTCATCCCCATGAACATGAGGGCAGGACTGAATCGCAACCATTTTTAACAAGTGGCATTTTTCCCCCAACTCAATTTTTTGCTATGAAATTTGTTGAACTTTCTTAATCCACTATTCAGGGCCACCCTCAAAAGGCTATTTAGGAAGATTTCATTATTCTTTTATTTTATGCAGTTAGAGCCCATGAAATTAAAAATTCTGCATTACACTTAATCACGCTCATAAGGCAGTTTCCCAGATAATTTCACTTTTGTACTGACATTATAAAACACCCGGATTTAAGATTAATTGGAAATGTTTATTATATAGTCGTACCTAAAAACACAAACACCCTCCCTATTTATCAAGTTACGATTACTGAATACTGCGCTTTGATTCTTACCAATTGTCCTACTATTCAGGAAAATTATAAATAAGGATACGATTTGGTCACAGATTCATGACTTTAACAGATCTCCGTGAATTCTTCAGCTTCAGCACTGGGCAGTGAAGCTCCAGCCGTCAGCCCCAGGTGGCTGGGTTCCGGCTTTGGCCTTGCTGTGACCATACATTGATTTGTATACATTTTCCCCCATGACTGTTGCATGAATTTTGTTTAACTTTACCATGACAAAACGTATCCATAATTATAAATGTACTAGCTCTATTCTATATATAGTTAAAATACAAATTTAAGTAGCAACATTGATGTACCTGAAAGAATTCTGCAGACATCTCCAAAAACGGAGCCTCAAAGTCTTCTTCATAGACTGATCTTCCTTCAAGACCGAGAATCATTAACATCTGGCAAGCATTTCTTATTGCGCCTCTGCCAAAAGACGTTAACAATTTAGAAATTCATACATGCTTTTAAGACAGAGCAAAAAGAAGAATATAAGTTAAGGAATGGTGTCTCTAGCCTCTGCTTGTCAGAGAATGGAGATGGACAGCAGGAGAGAGATCACTTGATCATTGCCTGTTAGGTCCACTCCATCTGGGGCACCTGGCATTGGCCACTGCTGGCAGACAGCATACTGGGCTAGACGGATCTTTGGTCTGACCCGGTACGGCCGTTCTTTTGTTCTTAATAAAATGGTACAGAACACTGCTAAGATAGTTTCTCTCATTAATATCCAAAACCACTAATGGAGGGGTTGGGGGGTGGAGAATCAAGTCCACTATAAGCAATTTTAAAATGTAACAGACTTACATTTTCTATTTTACTAAATTATTAAAAAAAAAATCTTTCAAAGGAACTAGTCTGACAAGAGCAGTAAACAATTTTGAAATCCATTTCAGTTTCTATTGACAGTAAATTCCACAGTACAATGGACAGCCACAATTAAAGTTGTAGCACTGATCCAGTCCAGTGAAAGTATACAGTATTTTTTATTACTGACCAAAGAGAGAGAGTCAGCAAGTCAAAACATGGGTAAGCACATGTCAATAAAGGTAACGTAAGAGTGCAAAGGATTAGTCAGGCTGGGAAAAATCCCACTGTGTGGCAGTAGGGCACAATATACAGCTGCTGACAGACAATATTATTCTCTTCATAAAATGCCTGTTGGGCAATCCCAATGACACTACTGCAACTAAAGCAGCATGCAGTTTACATGCCACCACACCCAACAGCTGCTCTGAAATTGGAGAAGCAGAAAAAACTTGCAAATTGCAAGTTACTTCAGGTGTAGCACCAGGCATGTGGCATGGCAATCAGCATCTGATGAAATTGTAAAAGAGAATAAGAAATGGATTTAGAAGGGAACAAAATTAACAGAGAAAACTGGAAAAGTAAAACGGAGAGAAAAATAAACCCTCCCCCACCCCAAAAAGGTCAAACAAGGAGCGTCCTAGTAAAAGAGGAAACAAGGAGAAGGAATGCACAAGGAATTGCCCCAACCGCAAACTTTAGAGCAACCTGCAAAATCAAGTAATGGGAAAGACTTGAAACAAAAACAAAAAATAAAATCAGGGACTAAATATGAAAAAATATTAATAAACAGGTCACTGAACCTTTGTAGTGAAACTAAATATTTATTTAACAGTTTTCTTAGCAGTACACCTTTTAAGTTATCCAGACATGTGCATTTAACGTTTACAGGAGAAAAACTCTCACCCTCCCCGCCCAGCCTAACTGGTGGTTTGAAAAGCAAGCAAACTATACATATTTTACGTTGTAAATACTACTCACCACTCTGTTTAAAGATTAAATATAACAGTAATCAGTCAGAGCCATCATACCTATCTACAACTTCTCCTTTCCGTTCTCTTGCGATCATATCCAACAGAGTCTGTCGTAGGTGATCTCTTATACAGCCATAACGTACAACTTGATCTCGAAAAATTATTAACCCCAAGTTGTAGACATTCTCCACATTATTTTGTTGTACATATACACGGTCCTATAAGGAAAAAATACATAAATGTAAACATAAGTTTATATTCCACACACTGTATAATTCAAAATGTGTTCAAGAGATTATGGTTTAAACTGCATGGAAACAGCTGAATAATTGAATTACATTCTCCTCCCCCACACACACACACTCCCACACACCGACTGCTACCCTTTATAAACTCAGTATTTAGCTTTCGAAGTCTTTATTTACACAGATTATAAAAAAGGCTGGTCTATGCAACACAATGCTGACATTGTGAGTGGTGACATTATATGAAGAAAAACATGTCCAAGACAAATTGGTATCCTTTATCTATTCAGCTGCTTATAGGAGAAAATTGCCACAATATGTGGAAATGTCCATGTATAATCTGAAGTCACTCCCCTCACCACCTTTTCTATTTTTAAAGGGAACAAAACAATTTAATTATGTTTTCCCTAGGAGAAAAAAGGCTTAGTACTGCACAAATTCACACATTCCAAATCTGAACCTTATTTCCCAATCAAAAAACCCTTTATTTTAAACTTCAATTCCATAACAAATATCTATTGATTCAAAACACTGCTGGAAATGAAATTTTCAAGTTGCTTTTTAAGGAAGAGACAAGGTGGGTGAGGTATAATCTTTTATTGGCCCAACTGCTATTGGTGGAAGAGACAAGCTTCAGAGTTCATTCAGATCTGGAAAAGATAATCAGAGTGTCACATCTAAATACAAGGCGAGACAGTTTGTTAAGCATGAGCAGTTAACACATGTTGCAACAAATCAGGTACAATGAAGTGGACAATTAACACTTCTACAGTCAGAGGACTAAGGCCATGGCTACATTAGAGAGTTGCAGCGCTGGTGAGGGGGTTACAGCGCTGCAACTTAGGATGTGGCCACACTTGCAAAGCACGGCCAGCGCTGCAACTCCCTGGTTGCAGCGCTGGCTGTACACCCGGTCGAGCCTCGGGTGTAGGGATTCCAGCGCTGGTGATCCAGCGCTGGTCAGCAAGTGTGGACGCCCACCAGTGCTTTTATTGACCTCCGGGGTATAAGGAGGTATCCCAGCATAACTTAGAAGCCTCTTTGGTAATCATGCACACTCCACTGCCCTGGGCTCAGCTGACCCCACCTTTAAATGCCCCGGGAATTTTAAACATCCCCTTCCTGTTTGCTCAGCCAGGTGTGGAGTGCAATCAATCATTCAATCAATCAGCGACCATGCCTCCACGCCCCAAACGAGCCCCAGCATGGAACAATTCCGAGCTGCAGGACCTCATCAGTGTTTGGGGTGAGGAAGCTGTGCAAGCACAGCTGCGCTCCAGAAGGAGAAATTATGATACCTATGGGCAGATATCACAGTCCTTGCTGAGAAGGGGCCATGAATGGGACGCGTTGCAGTGCAGGGTCAAAATAAAAGAGCTGAGGAGTGCTTACTGCAAAGCCCATGAGGGAAATCGCCGTGAGGGAAATCAGGAGCTGCCCCCACAACCTGCCGTTTTTACAAGGAGCTGGATGCCATACTTGGGTGTGAGCCCACTGCCAATCCTAGGAGCACGATGGAGAGTTCAGAGCAGGGAGAAGTGGGGGAGGGTGTAGAGGAAGCCGACAGTGAGGCTACTGGCGTGGAGGGAGACACCCTGGAGTCCCAGGAGGCATGCAGCCAGGAGCTCTTCTCAAGCCAGAAGGAGGCTAGCCAGTCGCAGCAGCTGGAAGTTGCTGGTGAGGAAGAAGCTGAGGAGTGTGCTCGGGGTAAGCAGATTTTTATGTTTTGGAAGAGGAAGGTTTGGGTTATGGCTGCCTGCATGCATGCCTAAACGTGGAATAGCCCACTGATTTGCTCTATCACGTCTCTGTAATCTGCCTCGGTAATCTCTTGAAAAGTTGCAGCCAGAGTGTGCGCTATGTGCTTTCGCAAGTTTATAGGGAGAGCCACCGTGGTCCTTGTCCCGGTCAGGCTAACTCGTCCGATCCACTGTGCAGCGAGGGGTGGGGGGACCATGGCTGCACACAGGCAAGTTGCATAGGGGCCAGGGCGGAATCCACATTGCTGTAGAAGACCCTCCCTCTCTTCCCAGGTAACACGCAGCAGTGATATATCTGGCAGTAGGAAACCCTGTTGAGAATTTAGGGATACTTGAGTGCAGGGCGCCAGGTTCGCGGTCCCCCCCTAGCCCCGCGGTGCGTTCCGGTCTCCCCACCCCCTTCCAACACGTAGCCAGCCCCGCGATGCGCTCCGGTCTCCCCCTCCTCCTTCCCAGCAGGCAGCCAGCCCCGCGGTACCCTCCGGTCTCCCCACCCCCTTCCAGCACGTAGCCAGCCCCGCGGTGCGCTCCGGTCTCCCCCCCCCTTCCTAGCAGGCAGCCAGCCCCGCGATGTGCTCCGGTCTTCCCCCCCCACCCTTCCCAGCAGGCAGCCAGCACAGCTGTGCGTTCCCCCCCCCCCCAGCAGGCCGGCAGTTAAGCGGACCGCCCCCCATCCGCCAGCAGCTTGCCACCTTCCTGTTCACTACTGTCCCCTGTGCAGGACACCAGCTACCTCCTGTACCCAGTGCAGATAAACCCCTGTGACCCATCGGTCAATTCCCCCTCCCAGGTGCAGTCGGGGCAGAAACACTCACCCCATTGCTCGCCATGCCTTCGCTTCCCTGTCCTCTCTGTGTTATGTTAGGTATGTGGGAAGGATGCTACAAAAAGTCTAAAAACTCCTTCACTGTGTGATAATAAACAATGTAGCCTCTGTGTATTACATGTTTCTATCTATGTTTTTTTTAGTGACCTTGACTAATGCAGTCGGATCACCGGCCTCATGTCGCTTGCAGAACTTGAGAAAAAATCCGCGAAAATCAAAAGAAGAATGATCAAAGCAGTTATGATTCACTACAACAGAGAAAGTAGGAAGACGCAGGAATGGAGAGAGAAAATTATGAGTGGAGGCAAACAGAAAGCAGGAGAAAGGAATTGGCTACCAAAAAAACCTCAAAGCAGACGATAAGCCTCCTGGCTCGCCAAACTGAGTCTTTCAAGTTTCTCGTAACCATGCAGGCAGATCTGTACCATGGTAACCCACACCCCTCACAAAGCTCTCTTTCTTGTTCCCCAGTATTTGCACAAAACACCTTTCTCCAGCAGCCAGTTTCTTATTACCCCCAGCTGCCCCCAACACCTGTACGATCACCTACCAGCCCTGATAACTACAATTCTTACCCTGTGCACTCCACCCCCATTACCCTGCAGCATAGTAATCCTGAAGTGCAGCAGACATTGAACAGTAATCCAAACAGGCCATATTCAAACCTCTGAATGTACAGTCCACCACCCTAACCCCCCTGGCCTTTTATGTACTGTACTTTGAATAAAGGATTTTATGGCTTTTACAATACGTTTTATTATTGCAGGAAGTGGTATATATTGTACCCCAAGGTAGAAAGGAGCACAGCAAAGGCACCAAACATTACTGTTGGCTCTCAGCATCAAATTGCTCCCTTAAGGCATCCCTAATCCTTGAAGCCCTTTCCTGGGCCTCTCTAGTAGCCCTGCTCTCTGGCTGTGCAAATTCATCCACTAGGCGTCG
The DNA here is from genome assembly GCF_007399415.2 of Gopherus evgoodei. Classification (NCBI taxonomy): domain Eukaryota; kingdom Metazoa; phylum Chordata; order Testudines; family Testudinidae; genus Gopherus; species Gopherus evgoodei. The sequence continues at coordinate 37,537,042 of NC_044330.1, read as the reverse complement.
AACCTCAAAGGTCCATTCCTCACTGAATCTTTCACCATTCCCTTCACAAATATTATGGAGGGTACAGCACGCGGATATAATAGCGGAGATGCTGCTTTCCCCCAAATCTAGCTTCCCATAAAGACACCTCCAGTGGGCTTTCAAACGGCCAAAAGCACACTCCACAGTCATTCTGCACCGGCTCAGCCTGTAGTTGAACCGGTCCTTGCTCCTGTCAAGCTTCCCTGTATACGGTTTCATGAGCCATGGCATTAAGGAGTAAGTGGGGTCTCCAAGGATCACAGTGGGCATTTCGACGTCCCCTACTGTGATCTTGCGGTCTGGGAAAAAAGTCCCGGCCCTCAGCCTCCTGAACAGGGCACTGTTCCGAAAGATGCGTGCATCATGCACCTTTCCAGGCCCTCCTGAGTAAATGTCAGTGAAACGCCCACGGTGATCCACAAGCGCTTGTAGAACCACGGAGAAATACCCCTTGCGATTAATGTACTCTGATGCCAGGTGGGGTGGTGACAGAATAGGAATATGCGTCCCATCTATTGCCCCTCCACAGTTAGGGAAACCCATTTCTGCAAAGCCATCCACAATGTCCTGCACGTTCCCCAGAGTCACAGTTCTTCTTAGCAGGGTGCGATTAATGGCTGTGCAAACTTGCATCAGCACCATTCCAACGGTGGACTTTCCCACTCCAAACTGGTTCGCCACCGATCGGTAGCTGTCTGGAGTTGCCAGCTTCCAGATTGCAATAGCCACCCGCTTCTCCACTGGCAGGGCAGCTCTCAATCTCGTCTCCCTGCGCCGCAGGGTAGGGGCGAGCTCAGCACACAGTCCCATGAAAGTGGCTTTTCTCATCCGAAAGTTCTGCAGCCACTGCTCGTCATCCCAGGCTTGCAGGACGATGTGATCCCACCACTCAGTGCTGGTTTCCCGAGCCCAAAGGCGCCGTTCCACGGTGCTGAGCACGTCTGTTACTGCCACAAGCAATTGAGTGTCTTGAGCGTCAGGCGTTTCAATATTATCGTCTGACTCCTCACTGTCACTTTGCAGCTGAAGGAATAGCTCCACTGCCATGCGTGATGTGCTGGCAACATTCATCAGCAAGGTCCTCAGCAGCTCAGGCTCCATTTGTAACAGAAATCTCAGAAATCTCAGAAATCGCGCTGCAGACTCACAATGCCGCCAAACTGCTCGGAATGTGTAGCAAAGCACCACGGGGCGTTGGAACAGGAAGCGGAAAGACCCGCACACTTCCTTCCCCTTTCCACAAGCCACAGCGCCAAAATGGGACGAGGTGCTGTGTGGGATAGCTGCCCACAATGCACCACTCCCAACAGCACTGCAAGTGCTGCAAATATGGCCACACTGCAGCGCTGGCCCTATACAGCTGTACGAACACAGCTGTAACTACCAGCGCTGCAAAACTGTAAGTGTAGCCATGGCCTGAAATGCATAACTCTATGGGGCACTAAAAATTGTGGTCTCAAAGACACTGGTTTTATGACTCATTACAGCAAGTTGTAACCTACCAACCTTCCTTAAAAGTTCCCAAGCTCAACTTCTGAAGATGTTGTGAAGATTTCCTTTGTGGACAAGGGCTGCTAGTGAGCGACCTACAGAAGAGCTCTGGAAGCTCAAAAGCATGTGTCTCCCACCAACGGAAGATGGTCTAATAAAAGATATTACATCCTCTACCTCATTTTTCTCATATATTGGGCCCAACACGGCTACAACAACACTGCACACAATTGTTAAAAGAAAGACATTTTTCTTTAAGGTAATCACAAACAAACTTATTCCATCTCCATCTATCTGCTTAGCCTCAACCTGAAGCATTGGCCAAGAAACTCATATACCCAACGCTATTTAATATACATTTCAAATACTGGCCACAAACCCTCATAAAACAGTACTCCACTATTACATATAGCCTGAAGACCATTCCTCTAGAGCTCACCTGCCTATTACTGGATAGACACCAACAACTTGGCTCCTACTCTCTATATACACAGACCAAAAGAAAATCAGCAATGCCATTTTTTGTTGAGTGTTCTAACATTTGTATTAGAAAAAATGGTAAATAAGAGAGTGCCTGATAAAATTTCCCTTCCTCTTTCATTTGTATGTCTCTCTTTTATCTCTTTTCATCTCTTCAAAAGTAAACAGGATGAGGTTAATAGGTAGGGACTACAATTGTTATTTGGCATTTAACAGTATTGTGCTGAATGAAACCATGCACGTGGCCTCACTAAAAGACCATCAAGGGGAGGAAGTTCTTGTGGTTTGTACTAGTACTGTTGTGAGATGGTAAAATTTTTGCTTTTATTTTTAAGTGCATGCTCCTTAACGCCAAATAGCCAATCAGCTACTTACTGAAAACATTGCTAAACCGACATTTTTAAGGTTTCAGAATATTCATTAATTTTAATGTACATTAGTTTCAAAATGTGCTAGTTCATTCCTACTGGCTTGTACAATATAAAAAATTATGGAGATTTTTATAGCTATGCGTGTCAGAGTGCATATAAATTCACTGTAGGAAAAAGGTCAGTATTTGAATTGGCGATATAAACACTTAATTGTGCTCATAGCAGATATTCTGCTAGATCATTGTAAACACTTTACTTTACATGCAGTTAAAGTGCAGAATTCTTGTATCATGAATACCTAGGAAATCAGACCATTGATAAATTTATGCTTCATTCTACTGAAACAACTGATTAAAATTATGATTATACTACACACTTCTTTCCCCACAAGTAAAAGGTAACTAGAGAAAAACTGAGGAGGAAAGAGTTCCATACTCTCAGAAGAATAATTTTGACATTCCTAGTAGACATTTTGAAAGTTACTCATAAAGTAAGTCACTTTACTCCAACTTTCCTCTACATGATAAGTGAACAATAAAAACATTTTACACTCCACAATTCAGACAGAACAACATGTTTTTCAGGAAATTCACACTTAACATGGAGGAAGCTCTAACAGATACTATACGAAGAGAAATGAAACAGTAAAACATGAACAGGTGGGAAACATGAACTCTGTTGCACTTACATCAATCATTTAACAATTGTGCCTCCAAGCAATGACTGTTACTAACTGGCCTAACAAATTCACCCTCCTTATGTCACACAGTGAAGATGGTTGTTAGAGGATACTACCGTTAACCAGATTTTCCTGATACCTTGAGATATTGTGTTATTTATTTCACTGCCTTGTTTATAGACTTTCACACAAGAACATTATAGTCCTTGTCTTGTGATTCTGGAATAAAACCAAGACAAAGTGTACTTTTGTAAAAAGATCAACAAAGTTGAGGCAATTAAATAATAACTTAATATTCTAGGCAACTTTGAGGGGAAAAGGGCATCATATCTCCAAAGCAAATTTATGAACAGAGTTTAAATACTGTATCAATTGATGAGATTAAAACCGGGGAAGTGACTAATCTGTATAGTATCCATGGTATAAGTACTAATGATGCTATTATAACAGTGAATCTGTGATACCACAGAGTTAGAACAGCATTACTGTTGCTCCTGAAGCTGCAGATTTGCTTCCCACTGGGGGAAAGTTACTCTTTTTTTATTTATACTTTCAAAAATTAGAGACAACTGTGGGACTAAAGCCCATGTGGCCCAGGTTTAGTACACAAAAAGGTTGTAGATGAGGGAGCACCATTTACTTCCCAGGAACAGCAGCAGCAAGTGCTTGAAAGGATAACAGAAACTCCCAGGAGCCAGGTTGGCATTGGCAATGATTCACACTCCAGAAAGTTGCTAAAGTGATTATGGATTTAACCTAAAACAAGTTATCTACACTAAAATCAACTACTTTCCCAGTCTCTCCATAGTATAAAAAGGAGGAAAGTAAAGATGAGTTCTCTGGGGCAGGAAATGACTTTCAATCACTTTTTTGTATAGTTTCCAGTACAATGTGCCTGCCTATACTGCATTTTAAGTATTAGAGTCCAAGTCTGCAGACCCAGGCTCTGACGCTGGAAACAGCTGTATAGATGTTTGGGCTTGGGCTGCAAAACGGGCTCTAAAACCCACCTCCCTCCCCAGGTTTCAGATCTCAAGCTCCAGCCTGAGCCTGAACGTCTACACAGCTGTTTTTCGTGCTGTAGCATGAGCCGTGCAAGCCTGTGTCTGTAGACCTGGGCTCTGAGGCCATGTCTATGCTAACCATGCAAGTCAATTTAAGTTACACTAGTTAAGTTACGTAACTTAAGTCGACGTAACTTACAGCGGCATCTACATCGCGCTTGGTCAACAAGAGACACTCAACTGTCAACTTATCACATTTTCACCAGACCTACTAAAATTGATGCCCACTGCACTGATCGCAGCAGCACTGCGATAATAATAAATACCATATTAAAAAATAAATAGTAACGAGCCTCTGCTCCCTGCCCCCATGCATATGAACCATGCACAATGGGAGTCCCCTGTATTCATAGGGCAGAACTCACAGGTCTATCAATCAGTGCTGACCTAAGCCAAGGAAATGAGGGCCACGGGCCCTTGTTCTGTGCCCCAGTCAGCAGGAAGTAAAACACACAGAACGCTCTTCAAAAGTAGCACAGAATAGGCATTCCTAGAGAGTCCTGGCAGGCATTATGCTCTACTTGCTAGCGCTCCACTAAGGCAACACATTCCACACCACTCAATGTTGGGCTAGGCTGTAGCTTAATGTCACAAGCTATCCTTAATTGTTTAAATCTACCTGTCTATTCAGATTTACAGAGAATCTTTGCTAATATGCAATTTGGCATTGGCTGTTGTAGACTGTGTGTGTAAATGAAAAGAAGAAGAGCTTGTTTACATATGTTACAAGATATGGTATAGCTAAACAACTGAAATTCAATTACGAAATTGAAATATGTCACGTGAGCTAAAACTGCCTTTTAAAACACAATTATAGGTCACAGAACCATGCACTATTATATAATGGACCTACATGAAACTCAGATTGATGCCAAGGACATTCAAGGAGACAGAACTAAAGGAAAAACAAAACAACAATAATCCTAATGCACTTCTGTTTTAAAGCTGCTGTAAATCAAAATTAGCAAAGGCCTATAATTTACAGAAGGTTTTTAATATCAGATCAGGAAACTGAAACCATAAATGTGACTCACTACATAAACATCTTTGCCCGGGTCTGGTTATTAGTATAAAAATGCACAAAACTATATGTATATACACATTACTAACTTAACTGAAAATTGTACTTTAACATTAAAAAGGTAAAATTAAACAAAAAAGAGGAAAGAAAAACGTGCGATATTAGCTTACCAACATTACACATAGCTATAACTTCCTTTTCTCAACTCGTATGTAAGTTTGCAACTTTCGTATTTTATTTTAGGCTTTTGCATTACAAATTATTTCTGCAGTTTGCAAAAAACTAATCTGCACATTAGTTACTTCCACCTTTTCCTGATTATCATTGCTTTGGATGCAATGTTTCAGAAAGAAGTGACCTCTGCAGTTAAGTACAAGTATTTATAAACAATAGCTATTAGAGTCTCCAAGGGCAGATCAAGTGGTTACTATATAATAAATAATCTATAATCTCCATAGGCACTTTTAAAAAACAAATTTGTAGTAAAACTAAATTACCAACAGTCAGTGCTATTTCAATGGCTCACATGAAATAAATTGGCTTCTTTGCTCCAGTTTTTAGTGGAACTGTGTACCACTAAACCATCACCATAGTTGGCATCCTTGTTTATTTTCTTCACGTAGGCGGCTAACAGATAAGAGATTGATCGATCCAGCTACTTTAGGCCCTATGTATTTAGCTTTCAGCTCACATTAAAAAAACTCTAGGAAGGCGTTCAACTTACTTGGTAGAAAGATTCTAATAAATTCAATCCATTACAAAACAATTAAACTGTGCAGTAAACTAGGTAGACTTTTTGTAAGTCATTCTATAACAAAGCTATGTATATATGGTTTTGAAACATTTTTAGCACCATCCAAGCAAGAATAAACTGTTTTTTGTTGGTAAATCCACCATGCTGGGGAGCCCTGTACTGGGGAGGAGGCTATAAAGGAAAGACTGTTCATTGGTATTCAGTTCAGCCAGGCTGCATATATATTAAGTTGCATATCTATAGATTAGAGGAGTTCTGAAGATTTTGGAAGCGTTTTCAGAGATGTAACTATAAATTAATTTTAATAGCTATTAATTAACAAGTTGGACACTTACCAGGTTCCACTTCACTGCTATGGGTGATAAGTGGGAAAATGAGGGAGAATCACAGCTGTTATGCCTTTTGAGGCACAGGGCAAACACCTGGCACTGATTTTGCAAGCACGGAGCACAAGAGCACCTACCATAGGATCCAAACCAATGCACATTTGAATAAGAACATCCTTTTTAAAAACTTTTTTTTTTAAGGTGCTAATATGGTTTGAAAAAAATGGGTGGACCTGAGCCTTGGAGGCAGACTGGTGGCATAGCGTGGTGGTATTGTGCACACCTGATTTTTTGAGAAATAGGGATTCTCAGTTTGTAGCACCGTCCATCTGACCATTCAAAAGGACATTTTAAACCAAAGGAATTTATCATTTATGTTAAGTTTATGCCTTGATATTCATTCACTAGCAGTTCAAATGCATTTCTGCTGATCAGCCATGGGAATCTGAATTCAGCAAATAATGAACCTACACTTCAAAACCAAGAGTTCATAAACATCAGAAACGCCAAGTAGAAGCAGCTGAACTTGGGACCCACATTGTTAGGTAATGGTGAACTATACATGTGTGATGGAGGAAAACTAACACATATAAAAAGTATATTAATAAGTGTGATGCATTCACTGAAGCATCAACAATAAGAATGCCAGCAATGGGTATTTGGCTATCCTGAAATGTTTACTAATTATGCAGCAAGTGGGTAAATAACTAGAGTGAGCCAGAGCATATAGTTTAGGGGATGTCCCAAATTTAGAAGGTACTAAACATTCTCCTTTTCTCGACTGAACAAAATCTCTGCTGACAGCACCTGGAGATAAACAAGGTACAACAATTTGGCTCCATTTAGATATTGTTTATGACTTTACCTGTGATTATGTTTGGGGAAGCATGCAATAAGTTTTGACATAATGAGCATCACAGTGTAATGATAGATGCCAGTCATATTTACTACTTTTGGTTCTGACTCATTTTAGAGGATAAAATAAGAGCAAATAATAATACCTAGCCTTACGCAGTACTTTATGTATCTTCAAAGAGTAAGCAATTACGTTTCAACATCACTGAGAGATGCCAGTGGTTACTTGATCAAGTCATAGAGTTGTGATTAAAACTCGGACATTCCTTCCTATTTTAAACCAATAGGATACGCTGTATCAACTGTACATTCAAATGAAATAAACAGAAGTATAAAACTACAAAGATATGGGAGTGCTAAATTTTTAAGCCAACACTTAGGCCTTATGTTGGATTGTTACATTCATTTCCCATGGCAGAGCCCCTCAATCTATAGCAGTGGCTCTCAAACTTTTGTACTGGTGACCCCTTTTGCACAGCAAGCCTCTGAGTGCGACCCTCCCTTATAAATTAAAACCACTTTTTAATATATTGAACACCATTATAAATGCTGGAGGCAAAGCGGGGTTTGGGGTGGAGATTGACAGCTCACGATCCCCAATTTAATAACCTTGTGACCCCCTAAGGGGTCCTGAACCCCAGTCTGAGAATCCCTGATCTATAGCAAGTCCTCCAAATCCATAGGAAAGAAAGTATCCTGCCCAACACATCAGATAGGGCTATCTGGAAAAAAATGATAAAGGAAGTAAATATAACTATTTTTAAATGAAAGATATAGACTGGCCTTCTAATAACAGAAGAGGATCTGAAATTGTAAGTGTACTTAGAAACAGGCTTTAAATAAAGCTCTATGACTTCTGAAAGTTTTATTAAACCAATTCTTTTTACAACATGTTAACAGGTATGAAAAAATATTGATTTTGTTCAATAGTTTCTTAAAGTCTATAACTGTAAAAAGTTTATAATTCAGTGAAATAAAATTACAAATATGTAGTACACATTTCAGTATTTCTGAAGCTATAGGCAAAGATATTTTCTTCTGATAACATTTCTTTTTACGTAGTTCATTTCTCTCGATTAGGTTCTCACTTTGGTGTAAGGGAAAAAAAGCCTGCTGAAAGGGGCAGCTAATTAATCAAATGTAAGCTACAAGTGAACACTCGACTACTCTGGAGTATTAAGAGCTGCCAAATACTGCACTGAAGGTTTCCACAAAGTATCCTAATATTGGTTACTTCTAAGCAAGGTTAGTAAGTGGATTTAAACACAGATTCTCAACTTTACTTCTTTGGCATTAAACAATGTCTCATATATTACTTCTGGGGGAATTCTGTGCCACTGTGCAATGCAGAATTTTGCAGAAATTACAGACATACTTGCTGACAGGTATTTTGAAATAAAATTACCAAAATAATTGAAACTGGCATGATTATGTAGTGTTATTTTGACAAATAAGATTTGCAGAATTTTAAAATATCGTGCACAGAATTTTTAATATTTTGGTGCAATTTTTTTAGCGCAGAATGCCCTCAGTAATAATAATATATATACACACTAAATAAATAGCCCAGCCTCACTCATATATAGGAATCTCAAGCAGCCCTACCAAGTTCAGATGGAGAAGACAAAGAGGACTGAACATGTACCTGGTCATCATTTGTATTTACTCCTGGGGGAATTCTGCACACACACCCCCCAAAAAAAAATTCTGCACACAATATTTTAAAATTCTGCAAAATTCTGCATATTTTATTTGTCAAAATCACACAATATAATCACACCAGTTTCAATTATTTTGGCAGTTTATTTCAAAATACCTGTCAGCAAGTATGTCTGTAAGAAAACCAGACAAAAACAAAGATTTAGGAAATTTTTGTTGTTGACAGCTTCCTTACTAGGTATATTAACAGAGAACTTTGAGTAATTCATTTAAACTACAATAAAGAAAGGTATTTCATGACCCCTTTGAGGCAGTGCAAAGGCTTGGGGGAGTCGGGGGTAATGGAGGAGCCAAGGAAGAGGGAAGGAGCCTGGGAATGAACCTGGAGGTTTGTTGGGTGTGACTGGGAGAAGAATGGAACTAAGGTTTTTGGAAGGGTGGAGGGAAGGATGGTTAGGGAGTTGAGAAGCCTCCGTCAGGAAGACCCCAGCCGACTCCTAGCCTCTCCCTTCCATCAGATATATCTGCCCCCGTGCCCATGCATCTCTCTATCTCCCTGCCACCATGTGGCCCAGCAACCTACCTCCCGTTCAGCCCCTGGCTCAATGCTGTCACCCCACTAGCTCCTGAGCCCGCACCCCAGAGTGGAACTGCTAGGGGATCACTAGCCCTTTTGAACCCCAGTCTGTGATTCCCCAGAAGCCTCAATCTGTCCATCTGGTGCCTCCTCACCTGGCCCCACTGTGAGGAACCCAGACTTTCAACTTGGAAGCTCTCTCTTCTGGCGCCACAGCAGTCCCTGATAAGTGAAAGGTGTAACTGCGGCACTTCTCCAGCAGAATCTATATTCTGCAGAGGAAAAAAAAAATCTGTAGGGGGGCATGAATTCTTCATGTGCGCAGTGGCACAGAATTCCCCCAGAAGTATGTATTGCAGTAGCACCTAGACAAACATCAATCATAAATCAAGGCCTCACTGGTCTATGCATGATGCAGACTTGTAATAAATAAACAGCCCCTACTCAAACAAAAACAAAAACAAAAAATCCAACCCTTACAATTGGTGGATGTTATTTCTCAAACACTCATGCACTAGATTTGCAACAGTGAGGATACGAAGGGGAAGTGTGTGGGGGGGGGGGGGGAGGTGTCAAGGAAACAGTGAAATGATCATGACTGGCATTACAAGTCATGGGACTTCCAGACACTGAAGATTAGCACCTAATGGACTGAACTGCACAAAGCTATAAACCAGCTTTTCAGTCATGTGGGCTCAATGGACTCCAAAAAACAAAAAGAAAAATGCTTAAGAAAATTGGTTAAACAGTACTGTCATTAGAGAAAAGGGAAGCTGTCCTAATGCCTGACTGACTATGCAGTATTTTTGTAGCTGTGTCAGTCCCAGTTAGAAACAAGGTGGGTGAGGGTAAAATCTTCTGCTGAGCCAACAGCAGTTGGTGAGAGAAACAAGCTTTTGAGCTACATAGCTCAGGAAGAGCTGTGTGTAGCTCGAAAACTTCTCTCTCATCAACAGAAGTTGGTCCAATAAAAGATATCACCCCACCTATCTTGTTTTTCTGACTGACTACTTTAAAAAAAAAAAAGTCATCCAAATGGGCAGTGAAAAAAAAAAGGGAGGGGGGGAGCACGGGAGAATGGCAAGGAAAATGTTGAGGACTGTGTATGCTCCAAGCTCACTGTACTTTCAACTGTCAAAACACTGAAAGGTTGGTGGGCCCTGTACCATTTGTATCCATCAAGCCCTGTGAGAAGAAAGAGGAGTGAATGGCTCCGGTGGACATTGCTTTTTTTTCCCTCCTAGAGATATAGCTACATTGTTATTGGGACAGCATGTATGGGCATACTTGCACGAGCTTTCATTGAGCTAGCTTGCTCAATGAAAGCTCGTAAAAATAACTGAGCTGCACCAGCACAGGCTCAGCTAGCCATCCAGCTACAATCTCATCTGGGGCCCCAGGTACATAAATCAAAGCTAGCTTGAGTATGCCTGCTCAAGTTGTAATTGTACCTTCAGACTACTGTGTAGACATACACTAGAAGACTACAAGTTCATGCATCAGATATATTTATCCTTAGAGTAGGAAAATATAGGAACAATTTTTAAATGGAGGTGATTATGTCCAAATTTATGTCAGTGATTACAACCAAATATTATGGATCAATACAACGTGATCCACACAATTGCTTACAGCACAACAGTAAAACATGTGACATTGATACAAAAGGCTGCCCCCAACAACCTGGAAAGTTTCAATTGTGTATTTATCAATCTTAAGGCAGAGATCCCTGCCATGGCTAGGACTTGCAACTGCAGAGTAATTCATGCCTGTCGCATGTAATTTAAACCAATACCACACTTTGTTGATAACACCAAAATAAGAGGTGTACACACACACACAGAGAAAAGTTACATTGAAGAATTGACGTAGTGGACTCAACCAGAAAGTGTCAGTATTAAAACTTTAAATACTACAACTAGGGAGAAGGGGAAAAAGTACATATACATATTAGGTGTTAGGGAAAAAAAGCCCCATTCATCATATTAAACCAGCCTCATTCACCTTGTCTCTTATCTATTGCATTTCACGTAACCAAATACTCTAGTTGCCACAAGACAGACCCTACAAGGGGACCCATACTTTAAGAAACACCATACAATTTGAAAGTTGGGAGAACCACTGAGTTAGAAGATAAGTGCACACAAACTCATTAATAAATGCCACTCACTGGTATCCTGATTGGCACACGCAGAGGAATACTTATTCTGCATGAAGACTGAGCCACTGTATTTTTTCTGGTGGTTCCTTCACACTGCAATTAAGGTATACTGACATGTCTGCATCAGGAAACTGGATCTTCCTCAGACTATACAAGTGCTGTAGGTAAGGACTTCAATCTCCAGGGCTGTTAGTACTGCACCTTTACAAACACTAAATTTCACTCAAATTTTATAACATAAAACCAAAAAGGTATTTAGGTTTCTATATGGTTTTAATATTTCAGCTCACCATGACTTGGAGACTCATGGAGTGTAGCACTTCTGAACTTCTGAGTCCCATAGCTCAAAGTTGTTTAACTTCTAGTAGCGTATTGACCAATTAAGACTTTGTTTTAGCTAATTCAAACAAACTATGATCCTCCATCTTTATTTTATTGAATCCATTGGCACTCTTGACATGCTGTAGCACAAGATATCAGTTCAGTCTAATAAAACTGAACCGGTTTTGCTAACCAAGGCGCAGCGCACTTTCTTGCTTAATCACCTTGCTGAGCACTTGATTTTTGGTGAACAGGGCTACTAACACAACTTCTTATGCTTTACTACTGTTTCACAGGATTTATTTAAGTTCTACATTCCTTTATATCAAAAGCTGCATTAACTGGTTCTTATATAGAACTCAATACATCTCTATAGTTTCTCAAGATATTGGTCTTATTATTGTTCATTATGAGTTACACTTAATAGACGTAGACCAATCCCGTTTGCTTTCCTGTCCAGTTACTAGTTCTGCCGAATTAGAGTTTATCTCAAAAACAGAAGCTTTTTCGTCACTTCTGTTCCAATTTATCTGTATATCCATACACTTATTGTGTTTAGACCCATAGATTTACATTAATAAATATGTCTAAAATCCATGTTACTTTATGGTTAAGATGAAATTTGTATTTCCTTTTTTTATCTGCATACTTGTGCTCTGGCTTAGAGGGTATGGTACTGTGGTTGTTTCACTGTTAGATTACAGCACTGTCTAGCACAGGGGTCGGCAACCTTTCAGAAGTGGTGTGCCGAGTCTTCATTCATTCACTCTAATTTAAGGTTTCGCATGCCAGTAATACATTTTAACATTCTTAGAAGGTCTCTTTCTATAAGTCTATAATCTATAACTAAACTATTGTCGTATGTAAAGTAAATAAGGTTTTTAAAATGTTTAAGAAGCTTAATTTTAAATTAAATAAAATGCAGAGCCCCCTGGACCAGTGGCCAGGACCCAAGCAGTGTAAGTGCCACTTGAAAATCTGCTCACGTGCCGCCTTCAGCACCCGTGCCATAGGTTGCCTACCACTGGTCTAGCAGAATGTGCTGGATCTCAGCCTTGAACGCCAGAGGATGTAAATCACAACCTCTATCTCACTGCCTAGTCGGTAAAACGAGTATTATTCTTTCTTAACTAATTTGAAGATTTCTTGGGGATCAGTTAATATTTATATAGCACTTGGAAATAAAGTACTAAGTATTTAAATTACATTCTCTGGAGAAACAAGGGGTTGGTTCACTTGGTCTTTTACTGCTTGTGTTTTTCACCCTGAGACTGTTTAAAGTTTTAACTACAGAATTAAGGCCTGGACTGCACTTAAAAGTTTTGTCGGCACAGCTATCTCAGTTAGTAATGTAAAAAAAAAAATCACACCCATAACTAACATAGCTATGCCAGCAAAAGCCTTATTGCAGATGCAATTACACCAGCAAAAAAGTCATTTTGTTGTATACCTTATTTCATTTGGGGAACAAGTATAAGCTATGCCAGCAAAAGAACTCTTGCTGCTATAAATTGTGTTTATACCAGGAGTGTTTGCCAGTATAGCTACACCAGCAAATCCTTTGTAGTACAGGGAAGGCCTAAGGCTTCATACATTTGAATATGATTTGACTTTCAGCGACTGATCAGTGTACACACCTACTAGCAACTTGTGTTCACTTGCAGAGTATCTGTAATCATCCTCAGCATCACTAACTAATTCTAGATACCAGACCTTGATCCAGCCTGCTGGCATGCTCCACTGAAACATTAATGCACAGTATTACCACAATTTTTTTTTTAAAGTAACTTTTTTCCTGATTATCCTTTAGCAGTTCTGTTTGTTGTGAAAAATCACATTGTTAAAATGTATAAAAGCAAACTTCAGAAGAATACTACGCTTAACTATGTTTCCTGTGTTGCCTTGAAATATCTGAACATTTGGATTTATGCACTGTTACACAGACTTAGTTGCCAGAAGATCACCAAATCATACAAATATTAATTAGAAACTCTCACAATAAAAGATCTACCTCAAGGAAAATGCCTGTTAAACACACACAGAACTTAATGAATTAATTGTAAAGACTACAAGATGTGGTCCACAGGAAGTACTCACAGCCATAACTTGTATACTTTTCTCAATTCAAGTTCAAAAATATCTTGTGTGCACCAAGCTTTTGCACAGATAATTTTATTCGGAAGTTGTAATAGGCTGAAAACAGGTATTTGGAAAGGAAATAATAATAATGTCAGCACTTGAGACTTATAGAAGGTCAGATTTCCTGCCCTGACAAGCTTAAAGATTAATAAAGAACTATCTACAATGGAAGAAGACGGTAGTAAAGTATAATACGGTCATTTTGCAAACTTAACTGGCTTTTGCAATCAAGTTTTTTTGGTTCTGGAATATGAATTGTGGTCTGAGAGCATACAAGAGTCCATTCTACCACCTCCTCACCAGAGACTACATTCCCTTCTGAGAGCTCAAACTCCATAGCGGCTATCTTAAAACACACTAGAACCCTAGTGCTACAGATCCAAAACACTAAGGACTCCACCATCCAAGCTGAAAGAAGACATTTATTATCTATCAGGCATTGAAGGATCTTTATGTTCTTTCTGAATTACAATTGAGGGCAACATATTCACACATGCATCATGAATGATTCTTCTCTCAAAGTCAATAGCAAAAATAATAATTTGGACCCATGTAAATCTGGAACACAACTTATAAATAATTTTGCTTAATATCTATCTATTTTCCTCAAATACAACTAGCACAGAGTTTCAAGGAGATTCCACTACACTGTAAGTTTGATGGGAGAGTCACCGTCTGGTTTTCAGTTTCAGGATAACAAGAACATTAGACTAAAGAGAAATTTAAATTAGGATAATTTTTTGTCTTCCTGTAATTCTACTGCATCCTGATTATATTATCTTCAAGATTCGCTGAGCATTTATACAGTATATTTGGAAATCTCCAAGACAAATTTAGAGGTGATAATAGAGGTATCCTAGTCTAGGACTTGAGAGTAGAACCTCATTGCAATTTTACACCTCTCAGAAATCTGGAAATCTAGAAATTGGATTCTCACTCACCAAAAGATAAACAACAGACTAAGGTGAACATATAAACGTAAATATCATGAGGCAGTTTAAGACTACTATATTAGACTTGCCCAAGTCTGAGAAAAGTGAAGTCTCCTTTAATTGGAAGAGAGAAACAATTCAGAACCAACTGCTCAAACGAAAACAAAATAAACTATGTATTCTGAATCAATTACCCTTACCTTTTGCATGGCTTTTGAAAGCCTTTTCCATCCCTGAAGCACAAGTGACAGCAAGAAAGAAAGAACTGAACAACACTTTCAATAACCTCTGCTCTGTCCAGCAAATAACGTGATAATGAAACAAGATTACCAGTTTACCATTTTCTTGTTCATTTAGGCTTCTTAGTAGTTTATCTTTGAGATAAATAACTTCTCTTGGAAAGCAGATTACTGTGCATACCTTACTGGTCCCCCTCCTGCCACAGTGGTCTAAAAGGAAAGCAGCTTACACTTCTGAAGACCAGGCTGTAAATGATGAAAAGTGGAATACCACTATTACCCACCATGTACATGAGAATGTCTCTAATCATCACCATTGCTGTCTGATGATCATTCCACGCTTGGTTTAGTGTTTGAAGAAAGTTGTTATTCAATGAATTTAACACATCTTCTCGCACCTGTAACGAAACAGGAAGATAATGACATACTACCAAATTAGTTTTGACATTAGAAAATTCTGCTTCAAGTCTGAAGCTAGTTACTACATATGTATTTGCGGTGCTACTATCTCAAGAATGCTAGCTACCAGGAGCTTGATTTTCCTAAGTGCTGCCCACCAACAGCTTCTATTCAATGGAAAATGCAGATGCTCAACATCTTGCCCGGGAAGGGCGGGGGAACAAGGAGGAGGGTGGAACAGGCCAAAGCTTACTGACCATTATCTGCTTTGAAAGTGATGTCTGAATTATTAAAATATTAATAAAGCACATTATTAATATTTGTAACGATTATGTTATTTAGCTTGCTTAATATGCAGTGTCAAAACTAAGTGAATATTCCTGGAGATTTAAAAAGTCATTTTGTCCTGATGACATCCACTGCATGTACTTTAAAGTTAAAGCATTGTTTCATTTATGAAAAAGATTAATCTTCAATACAAAGAAAAAGCATACACATATGTACATTTTGGACCAATCATACAAATATTAAACAAACAGCTAGGAAAAGGAAGGTTTACTTACCACAGATACCAAGGCAAGGATTGTTAGTAGCTAATATACAACATTCTATATTTGTTCTCCAAGAGTATTAGCTGCACATAGTTGGTACAGTCCCTTTGTAAGTAAGGGGCAAATCAAAATAAAAGCAAGATTTCTATGACAGAAATGAATATTATGACTCCCTCTGCACAGCAGCTCAAAACAATGAATATCACTGTAAAGTGTTACAATCAGGAGTGAGTTTAGGTAGGTCATTGGATATGGCAAAGTTTAAAAAGTAAGGGATGGTATGAAGAATTGGCAGCAAAGAAGAGTTTTTAAAAGCATTCATATAGATTCCTCCAGATTGCAGCGGTGCAGTCACTAACAACAGAACTGCAGCAGAAAGAAAGGGCTAGGGGCGGGCAGGCAGTAATTGATAACAAGGAGGTTAAGAATGACCTATTTCATTAATAAATTCCCAACCTATGATATTAATTTATTTTTAACCATTAATGCTGTTTGTCTACTGTTGCATTCAGCTTACCCAATGAAACCAAGCTAGTTCCAATTCTCATGAGCTACCACCATGTTGCAATGTTTTGGTGTTTAAATCATAATTAATTATTGGAATGTTACTAATGACTGAGTTTATTATAAAATTTTGTAAAACATTTTGTTGAGGATAAAATATGTTGTGCCATAATCCCTTTCTCCTCTTCCAGGTACTGCATACATTTTCTGCCCTTTACCTCATTCCTATGGTCAGACAGAATCTCTCCCCCCTCGCCCCACCTCTCCATCTAGGAGGAAAGCTAACAAGAGTTGGGGAAGCTCTAGAACACCTTAACCATTAACTAGCAATTAACTCCATCCCTAGAATCTATACACAGCTGCAGGCAGAAATTATGAGAAAAGCTAAAACATAAAACGGAAGAGTGATGTTTAAAATATGGTCAAAGCAAACTGTTACAGAAAAAATAGATGCTGGCTTTAAAAAAAAGAGGGCAGCTAGAATTCCAACTTTAAGTCTATGAGTGGATAATTCAGTGCATATTATAAAACAGTCTAGGCATTTCTTATAACACTTCATAACCACCATGCTGTGTAAACAATAGCAACATTTTCTTAGAAAGTAAATATAATGAAGAATAGGATGTCTATGCCTATTTACAGAAAGAGGCTAAGCCTGTGGATTGGGAAGCAGAAGAGACAAATATTGTTAAAAAGTGACAAGTTTTCTCTTGTAAATTTTGTACATGTGTTTAGGAAGGTGGTGACGGGTGAATTTTCTTAAATTATAGTTTGATATTTCTAGACGGCTGCAGCTCCAGGGTCTGTTAGCTTGACACTGACTACATGAACATTTGTTAACATATGGTTGGATTATCTGATCAGACAGAAATAGCTAGGTCTGGGCCAGTGAGAAGGGGGATGAATTTTGTTTGGTTTCAGGTCTCTGTATTCACAGGAGCAGTGTGAATATGAATTTTTCAGCAATTGAATCACAGTGTCTAACTAAGGTTATTTAGAACTTGGTACCTTATTAAAGGGACAGTTTGAAGGTTCTAGTACTCTAATTTTAGCAGTCTCATTTAAAGCTTTTGCCCTTTCCAAATTATCAATCTCTTGCTTTTAGCAGTCGTGAGATAGATACAGAATGTGCTGCCAGTCACTGTACAGCAGGATTCCACTTGAATTTATCATCTCTTACACTGTAGTGAAGTTACTGGAACAAAACAGCATTAGATGGCTTTGTTTTTCTCAATTTTACAGTCTCATAACATTTATCTCCACATGGGACTGTTTTAACATTCTCTGTCATCTAGAAGCCCCTGGGTGCCTGTCAGCTCCTGGTCTAACTGCCTAGACAAAGTAGAGTGCATTAATCTATACAATACCCTTTACAACTGAGACAGAAGTTACTGCATGGCATCTTTAACTCTATGCTGAGTTTCATCTTTGATGCATATACATCAATGATGCCCAACATGCAAACCATTCACACTTGGCACCACAACAATGTGGAATAGTTAAACACTACATGTTCTTTCTTACGGAACAGATTATAATTAACCAATATCACCCAAAAGTTAGCTTTTTGCAGATGACAGTAAATTAGCAGATAAGAAATACAGACATGTACAGCCCTCTATATTTCTCACATGTCAGAATTTACTTTAACCAGTGTTTGGAATGTTTTCAAAGAGGCTGAGGCATTATGCTGAGTGTTTTTAAAACAGGTAGAAGCACTTTGGGTGCCTGCTTCTTTGCACTCACTTTCCCACAAATATTTCTTTGTCACTTCCTCATCTAAGACACATATTAAGCCTACCACAGTTTGCATAAAAAAAAGGATCTGTGGTTACTAGGGGTGTCTCCACTGCAGCTAGTGAGGGCTACAGCCCAGACATTGCCCCTAACCCCATTCCATCTTCCAAGAAAAACCTCTAACCAGAGCTATGAGGGTGCTTCAAGCCTGAGCTAGCAGGCACAGCTGAGAGTAAAGGCTCAAGATCAGAGTTCTGCTTCCGCCCAGGTTAGCAGCCCATCTACTTTGTGATAAGAATGCCAGCTAATCAAGCTTGGGTGCTGTTAGCCCTTCAAAAACATATCCCGCAATTCCACCTGGGCTCTACTTTGTATATTTAACTCCTCCATTCTTCTGCACTGGAAGCCACTAGCTCAGCATTTAACCCGCACATTCCTTGGGTTCACTTGAAGTGCTGTCCAAGAAATCCTCCTCACTAGGGTAACCAGATGAGAAGAAGAAAATATCAGGACACACTGAAGGGGGCTGCCAGTGGAGCCAACAAAAAAAAAATGGAGTGCTGCGAAATATTGGGATACTCCCAATTTTATCGGGACATCTGGTCACCCTACTCCTCATGGTCTGCTAGGTGGCCAGAAGCTGACACCAGCCTTTTGGTAAATCTGTGGTGTGACATCAGTAAAACCCGGACACTAAAGATGAATTAAGAAAGTCGCCCAGTTCAATGCATCATTAAGAACCAAGAATATCTTGCTAGAAATCCAACCCAGCTTAGGCACTAGTACAGTACCACAGTACACAGAGCCACATAGTTCTGACTTGGATAGGGCTTCACAGTGTGGAAGGCTCATGCAAGACTAGCCTGGGCTAACTCTGATAAGATGACAAACCCTACCTAGCCTTGTTCACATTTCACAACACAATAAACACTTTGGAGTTATAAACTAATCTGCATAAAAACATAATAGATAACTGTGTTAAAGGGTCGCTCAAGCCTGCAATCAGTGACACAGCTCAGTCACTGAACTTCTCTTTAGACTTCGGGACAAACTGAACAAACTAGCAAAGAACTATCTGAAGGTTTTCTATGTGTGAGTTATCTATAGAACTATACAAAAAATATACATGTATTTGTTTCAGTGTATGTATTTAAGAATAAGTTAGACAGCCTCTATATTCACAAAGATGAAAGCTTGCACAAGATTTGTTTTAGACTTTGATTTAGACTAGGGCTGTCAATTAATCGTAGTTAACTCACACGATTAACTCAAAAAAAATTATGATTAAATCGCACTGTTAAACAATAGAATGGCAATTGAAATACATTAAATGTTTTCGGATGTTTTTCTACATTTTCAAATATATTGATTTCTATTACAACACAGAATACAAAGCGTACAGTGATCACTTTATATTATTTTATTACAAATATTTGCATTGTAAAAATGAAACAAAATAAATAGTATTTCTGTTCACCTCATACAAGCACTGTAGTGCAATATCTTTATCGTGAAAGTGTAACTTTCAAATGTAGATTTTTTTGTGTGACGTAACTTCACTCAAAACCAAAACAATGTAAACCTTTAGAGCCTACAAGTCCACTCAGTTCTCCTTCTTGTTCAGCCAATCACTAAGACAAACATGTTTGTTTTTATTCACAGGAAATACTGCTGCCTGCTTCTTCCTTACAATGTCACCTGAAAGTGAGAACAGACGTTCGCATGGCACTTTTGTAGCTGGCATTGCAAGGTATTTACGTGCCAGATATACTTTGGCACCACCACTCCAGATGACGTGATTTCATGCAGATAATGCTCATTAAAAAATAATACATTAGATTTGTCACTGAACTCCTTGGGGGAGAACTGTATGTCTCCTTTTCTGTTTTAACATGCATTCGGCAATATATTTCATGTTATAGGGGTCACATGTTCGTTTTAAGAACACTTTCACAGCAGATTTGACAAAATGTAAAGTGATGACCAATCTGAGATTTCTAAAAATAGCTACAGCACTTGATCCAAGGTTTAATAATCCGGAGTGCCGGCCAAAATCTGAGAGGGACAAGGTATGGAGCATGCTTTCAGAAGTCTCAAAAGAGCAACACTCTGATGCGGAAACTACAAAACCCGAACCACCAAAAATGAAAAACAACCTTCTACTGGTGGCATCTGACTCAGATGATTAAAATGAACATGCGTCGGTCCACTCTGCTTGGGATCATTCTCGAGCAGAACCCGTCATCAGCATGGACGTATATCCTCTGGAATGGTGGTTGAAGCATGAAAGGATATATGAATCTTTAGTGCATCTGGCATGTAAATATCTTGCAACGCCGGCTACAAAGGTGCCAGGCGAATGCCTGTTCTCACTTTCAAGTGACATTTAAACAAGAAGCAGGCAGCATCATCTCCTGCAAATAGTAACCAAACTTGTCTGAGCAATTGGCTGAACGTGAAGTAGGACTGAGTGGACTTGTAGGCTCGAAAGTTTTAACCTGTTTTGTTTCTGAGTGCAGTTATTTTTTTGTACACAATTCTACATTTGTTCGTTCAATTTTCATGATAAAGAGATTGTACTACAATACTTGTATTCAGTGAATTGAAAAATACTATTTCTTTTGTTTTTCACAGTACAAATATTTGTAATAAAAAATAAATATCAAGTGAGCACTGCATACTTTGTATTCTGTGCTGTAAGTGAAATCAATATATTTTAAAATGTAGAATACATCAAAATATTTAAATAAATGGTATTATTAACAGCTCGATTAATTGTGATTAAGTTTTTTAATAATTTGACAGCCCTAATTTAGAGAGCTCTTGGCTTTTAAAGATATTTAGCTTTTTTTTTTTTTTAATCTCTAATAGTGTTTTTCTTATTTAAATTTTCTCCTTGCATAGCTTTACTTTTAACTAACAGTGTGAAATAGGCTGTGCAGTAGATTTATGGCATAACATTTTTCCTTTTGCAATTTTGAGATCTGGTACAGCACAAACAGTTCAGCCATGTAATTCCCTAAACTACACACCACTTGGCCCAGCTAGCCAGATCCATCTTCTGTAGGAAGGAAAATAAATTATAAAAATATGATTCCCACTTCAAGAAGGTACTTAAGTATGTTTAAATGCCTCCTGAACTGGGGCCTTAATCTGCTTTTTAGCTAAAATTCTAGTTAAAAGCTTTTATTGCAGAAGTTTTCCATTCATTATAATATGGTATTATTAAAGTAAAAGAGTTTATATATTTGTGACATTAGATACTCTTTATTCAGATGTAGCTTTAAAAAAGGCATTACAGTGTAATTTTATGTTTTCCACCAGCAATATTTGCTCCCCACCAAGTGCCCCTTTTATAGAGGAAAGGATAAAACGCATGATACTGAATGACATTTGCTTTCTAGCAAACATTTTTTACATTTTTAAAAATATGCACAGCATATTAAGGTATTTATAATTACATTTTACAGTAAACACGCACACAGAGTATGCCAATTACCCATGAGGGAAAATACTTTTTGGTACGCTATCTTAGTGTCAGTTTGGATTATCTACTAGGTTTAAAAAAACCACAGACAACTCTCTCCTCTAACATTTTATCTTTTCATTATGTTTAACAATAGTTTTTCCTTTTAACTTGCCATGGTATCGCTTATCAGCAAATGGTTCTGGGGCTCTAGGTCTGCTGGCTTTTGTCATATTTAGGGTAAGATTTTTGTCCAGGCATAGCTGTGTCATAAAGGGAGCAAAGGGACAACACTATCTGGAATGTGTGGGACCAAGCCATGGAAGGGTAAAGCCCTGAGGTGAAGCTAGGAGATAAAACCAGGGCAAGAAAACAGATACAAATGAAGTGCAAGGTGCCAGATACAGATAGCATAGGACCAGCAGTGATGTCACCAAAAAATGGTTACTTGCCTTTCGAAACTGTTGTTCTTTGAGATATGTTGCACATGTCCATTCCACTCGATGTGTGCGCACCCCATACATAGATGCTGGAAATTTTTCCCTCAGAGGGACCTCTTTAGGTAGCTTGAGCACCCTATGCCACCATGCACCACTGGCGCAAGGATAAATGGCTCAGTCGACCCTAAGCCCCCTCAGGTCCTTCTTTCTGGAAACTCCGATGTACAGAGGTAGGAGGGTGGGTCATGGAATGGACACATGCAACATATCTCAAAGAACAACAGTTACAAAAGTTTAGTAACTGTTTTTTCTTCTTTGAATGATTGCACATGCACATTTGATTCTTGGTGACTCCCAGACACAGGAATCGGAGTTACATACACACGCACGCGCACACTGTAGTACAGCTCGACCAAATTTGGCATTGTCTCTAGAGCACTAGATGATGGAATAAGGGGAAGAGAAAGTATGCACTGGTGACCAAGTTGCTGCTATACACATGTCCAGGATAGGGAATCTGCGCTAGGAATGCCGCCAAGGAAAGCTTGCTATCTTGTAGAGTGAGCAGCCAGTTTGAATTGTGGTCAAATGCTTGCTAGATCATAACAAGCACAGATACAAAAAGATATTCAAGATGAAATTCTCGGTTAGGACCTGAAAGATCTCTCTTTCTGTCCGCTATAGCCACAAAACAGTTTGGTCCTGTCTATGTAGAATGTCAGTACTCATCTAACGTCCAGTGTGTGTAACCATAAGCTGTTGCTCATCCCTAATTGCATGTGCTTGGGGTAAAATACAGGTAAGTACATGGACTGATGTGAAAATTTGCAACTCCCTTAGAGAGAAAACTCAGATGAGGGCATAAGTACAACTTATCTTTAAACAAGACTGCACAATGGATCGGATGCAAGGGCACACAGTTCAAAGGCTCTCCTGGCAGAAGTGATAGGAATTAGGAAAACCATCTTCCACAAAAGGTACAGTAAACAGCATTTTGCCAAAGGCTAAAATGCTGGTCTTGTAAGTCTAGACAAAACCAAGTTCAAGTCCTCAGGGGAAACAGGCTCCCTTAGTTGAGGGCACAATCTTTCCAGGCTTTTCAGGAATCAAATTGTCATGTCATTAGAAAAAACGTAAGTTATCCACATGGAAAACTGATACTGCTGCCAGGTGATCCTTGATAGAGAAAATTCCTAAACCTTGTTTCAGGTACAGCAAAAAGTTGAGTATATGTTGGATGGACACATGCATTGGTGAGACGACGGTTTGACAATCCCAGATAGAGAACTCTTCCTAGAGGAGAGCTTTCCGCTACTTAGTAAGTCCTGGCAAACTTGCTCCAAGCAAGCTTCCTCTTTGGGATTTAACCCTGGCATTTCCAGGTCGTTAAATTAAGGGACTTCCAGTTCAGGTGGAGCAGCTAACCGTGGTCCTGAGAGATCAAATCCAGGTGCAACTGAAGTAAGACTGCAATTGCCACTGAGAGGACCAGTAGGGTAGAAAACATGTGTTGACAGCAACATACTGGGGTGTGATCCCACTTGATTTTTAGAAGCACTCTGTGTAGAAGTGGAATTGGGGGAAAACCATAGTAAAGCTCTTCTGTCCAGGGTAATAGGAAGGCTTCTGTGATGGAGCCCGGTCTGAGGCATTGCAGGGAACAGAACTGACAAAATTTTCTGTTGTACTCGTTCACAAATAAGTCTATTTAGGGAGTCCCCCACTGCTGGAAAATGCATCTGGCTACATCTGGGCAAAGAGACCACTTCTGATGACTGGAAAAGGACCCGTTCAGATGGTCTGCTGGCTCATTCTCCATCCCTGGCAGGTAAAAGGCCTTGAGGTTGATTGAACATGCTATGCACAATTTCCACAGGAATTCCTGACAAAGGAGGAATAAGAGAGCCCCTCCCTGCCTGTTCAAGTAAAACACTGCTGCACTGTTGTCTAAGAACGAACAGATTTCTCCCACTGATATGAGCTAGGAAAGTCTAACAGGCAAGACAAATTGCTCTGAGCTCTCTGAAGTTGATATGAAGAGTGAGTTCCCTTGAAGACCAAAACCCTGAGTTCAGACAGGCCCCACATGATCTCTCCACCCTGGAGGTGATGCAGCCATCAGTGGTTTAAGGCTAAAGAATGGAATACCCACACAGACACTGACAGGCTAACTACCAATTCACCTAAACTAGAACCCACAAAGGTACCATGAGCATAGGGCCCAGATGAAGGTGCCGGGTGAGTCACCTGAGGCCAGCCACATATGGATGGGCCTAATGTGCAGCCTCGCACATTGTACTATACGTGCACACAAGGCCATGTGCCCTAGGAACCTCATACACTTTTGGGCTGTTGTGACTGAATGAATCTTGAAGTCTGCTGTGAGAGATTAAATAGATTGGTCTCGGTAGAATTCAATACAGCCCCTATAAACTGCATCTTCTATACCAGGCAAAGGATAGACTTGTCTGCATTGATTAGAAGGCCTAAGGCCTTTAAGGCTGACTATATGAGTTAAATGCTGCATATAACCTGAGCTTTGGACCAGCCACTGACTAATCAGTCATCTAAGGAATGGGTAGACCCCCGTGCGGCTAATCTACTGAGAAATGCTACTACCATAGCCATAGATTCTGCAAACACATGAGGAGCTGCAGACAGGCTGAACGGAAGCTCCATGAACCAGTAAGCAAGAGCATCACTAGGGAATCTGGGGAACTTTCCGTGCCCTTCATATATCAACACACAAAAGTAGGCCTCTCTTAAATTGAGGGCAGCATACTAGTTTCTAAGATCCAGAGAGGGAATAATGGACACTACGGTGACCAGGCAAAACTTTATCTTTTGAGACAGATGTTGAGCTGACACAGGCCTAAAACAGATCTGGCAGTATCCCTTCACTTTCAGGGTTAGGCAATAATGGGAGCAGAAACTCCTCTCTCTTAAATTCTGTGTAACCTCCTCTATGGCTTCCCACCTGAAGAGATTAAACCTCCTGGACCAGAAGTTCTTTGTGAGAGGGACTAGAAGAGATGGTGAGAAAGAGGAGTAGAAATAAACTGGCGGGTGTACCCCACTTCTACTGTGCTCAACACACAGCGGTCTGTGGTGATACGGGACCAAACACTTGGAATTGGGGAAAGGCAGTTTGCAAAAACAAAGGAAAAACAGGTATGACTGGTATGACCAGGGACGGCGAGTTATATGGGCCCCTTGGTGATCCAGCAAATTCAGGGCCCGGGGGCCCATCTACACCAATGTTTGGGGCCAGCCAGCTCCACCAATGTTCGGGGTCTGGGTGCTCCGCCAGCCCCACCTGCCACCACGCATGCCTCCCCCGGAGCATCCCCCAGCACCCAACACAGGGGTGGTGAGGGACTTCATGGATCTAAGAAGGGCCCGATCCCTAGGAACACGTGCAATGACTGTGCCAGGTGAGTGTACTGCTAGTGGAGGAAAGGGGGCCCTTCCACTGGATCGCTTTGCTGCGGGTGGGGAGAGGGCTGGGTGGACTGTGGAGTCCTCTCTGGCCCCAGCCCCAGGGCAGTGTGGCTGAACCCCAAACTCTTCATCCCCAGCTCCACACCCCCAGGCAGAGCCCTCACACCTCAGTATCCCAACCCTCTGCCCCAGCCCTGAGCTTTCTCCTGCACCATGAACCCCTCATCCCTGGCCTCACCCTGTAGCCCTTATCCTTCCACACCCCAACCCTCTCCCCTAGCTGAGCCCCCACACACACCCCAAATCCCTCATCCCCAGACTGAGCCCTCATCCTCCCCTGCACCCCAATCCTCTGCCTCAGCCCTGAGCACCTTCCCACACTCCAAACCCCTTGGCCCCACCCCATTAATTTTGAGTCTTTTAATGCACAGAGCTTAGCATCACTCCGCCCTGAAAAAAGGGAAAATCCCTCAAAAGGCAGGTCCTGCACAGTCTGCTGGACCTCCAGGACTGCAACAGGAGCTCCTCCACATGGTCAATCCTGAAACCATGACCCTGGCAGCCAAGTAAGCGACATCCAGAGCAGCTTGCAGCAAGGCCCTTGCCCCTGATCTTCCCTCATCCACTAGCGAGAACTCCTGTCTAGCATCTTCTGGGAGCATATCTTTAAATTTTAGCATGGAGTCCCACACATTCATGTCAGACCTGCTCAACAGTGCATGTTGGTTTGCAGCCCTGAGCTAAACCCCCACAGTAGATATAAACTTCCTACCAAACAGGTTTATCTTTTCTGAATCTTTTGATTTTGGAGCTGTACCCTGATGTGCCTCCTTTGTGACACAGCCCTGATGTGCAAAGGTCTGCCACAGACTCTTAACTGTCTCACTGAGAGGAAGAGCCATTCTGGAAGGACCTGCAGTGGCAAAAATACTGATCAGGCAGTGTGAGGATACTTTTCCTTCCTCTCTCCGTATACCCAGATTTAAAGCAACTCTCTTCAACAATTCTAGGTGTGATTTATAGTCATCTGGGAGAAGATGATATGACCCCTCCTGAGACTGCCTCATCAGGGGAGGAGGAAGAGAAGCCCAGCACTGGCTGCAGATGCTCCTCCATTTCCTGATCTGCAGGGTCCTCTTGAGCTGGTTCTTGCTGTCTGGTACTGGACTCTGTACCAGAGTCAAGAATGAGTCCTTCCTGGTGAGTAGCTCCATGCATGGGCCTTTCCAATGCCACCAAACAGAAGTGCCCAGAATTTGATCGAGAAACAGGGGAAAGACCCATGGATTCAAAAAAAAAAAAAAAAAAAAAAAAAAAAAAAAAAAAAAACACTGGACAGGCAAAGGGCACCCAGTGATCTCCTGACCACCCACTTCTATGGTACTCCCATGACAGGATCCATGAAAGGATGGAAACATCTGGAGGAGGGGTAGATAGTGTGGCTCCAAGGCTGGGAAATGCTGCACCTGACCTCCAATTCAGAAGACAACAACTTTCCTTCCGCTGACCCAGGCACTGTTCCAGACGATCCATGACAACGTTGAGAGGTCTGCAGAGAAGCGAGCATCGTGAGTTTTCTCTTTGATGGTATGGAAGGACAAGCCATCAGGGGTACATGAGGCTGGCATGATATCAAGTGCTGCAGCAGTCCGGCTGGTTCTCCTGTGTTCACCAGAACTGATAGCATCAGCTCTTGTACTGCCAGCAGTACTGGCAGCTGCAAATGCCTCTGGTATGATCGATTCCAAAACAAAGTTGATACAATGCAGTACCAGAGATGTGGAAGGTGCTTCCTGTGGCTCTGGACTTGACAGAACGTACCTAAGCTGCTGTAATCAACAGTGGCATCTTCTGCAGCTCTGATGCAGAAGCGTGCTTATACTCAGACCACACTCCACTTATCCCCATGTCTAGCAGACTTCAGTGCTGGGGATCTTCCCCTTTCAGCAGTCTGCTTCTAATGCCTCTTCTCAGGCACTGGGGATGGTGAAAGGGTTGTTGGCACTCAGGCACAGTAGAAGGCACACTGCCTATTGACGCTTAGGCACTTGGTGCCAAGTTTTACCAATCTGGCTCACATGGAAGTCTCCATCAGTAGAAAGTTTAGCCTGGCTTCACAATCTTTCTTCATGCAAGGCTTAAAGTCCCTGCATATTTGGTAATGCTCCCCAATGTGATCTTCCCCAAGGCACTTCAAGCAACTTGAGTCTGAGTCACTCAAGGGCATAGCCCTATGGCCCAAAATGCAGGCCTTGAAGCCTTGTGACCGAGACATCTCTCAGCACCAGGAATCAATCAAAATCATCAGATGGAGTAAAAACCTAACAAAACAAACATTAAACTATTTACAATAAAATGCAAGAGAACAGTGTCCACTGAGAGTACATGGTCTAGGTCAGGGGTCTCAAACTCAGTTTACCTTAGGGCCAGTGTCAGTCCTCAAATCCTTCCAGTAGGCCAATAATATCATTCGTGCTGCCCAGAACCTGCCCCCCAAAACTCCACCCCCCACCTGCGTACGGCTCTGGGAGGGAGTTTGCGTGGGGGAGGCAATCTAGGGTAGGGGATTTGGATACAGGTTCTGGGAGGGAGTCTGGATGCGGGAGAAGGTCTGGGGCGCAGGCTCTGGCAGGGAGTTTGGGGGTGGGAGGGGGTATGTCAGAAGGAGGAGGGGGTGCAAGCTCTGGGATGGAGTTTGGGGGGTTAGGCGGTGTGGAGAGGGGTGCAGGCTCTGTGAGGGAGTTTGGGGGTGGGAG
Organism: Gopherus evgoodei; assembly: GCF_007399415.2. Lineage (NCBI taxonomy): Eukaryota > Metazoa > Chordata > Testudines > Testudinidae > Gopherus > Gopherus evgoodei. The sequence continues at coordinate 37,508,658 of NC_044330.1, read as the reverse complement.
TGGGTATGGGTGTAGGCTCTGGGAGGGGGTCAGGGGTGGGACGCTTACCTGGTGCTCCAAGGCAGGGCGAGGTGGGCCAGGGGGCCTCCGCACGCTGCTGCCCCCATGCACTGCCCCAGCAGCATCCCACTGGCCACAGGGGCACTCGGTAGAGGCAGCATGCAGAGCCACAAACCCACCCCAGGGCCTCATGGAGGGGCCAGCAGCCACTGGAGTGAGCAGGCAGATGTCGCTCAGCTCCGCTGTGCTGCTGGGGCCCCTGGGCGGGGGGTGTGCCTGGGGGCGGCAGATGGGGCCAAGGGAGACATCCAACCTTAAAACTGCTGAAGCCGCGCGGGCCACACTGGAGAGGCTCACGGGCTGCAGATGGCCTGTGGGCCGGGAGTTTGAGACCCCTGGTCTAGATAATACTAAGTCCTGCCGTGAGTGCAGGGGACTGGATTAGATGACCTCTCGAGGTCTTCCTGTCCTATGATTCTATGAAGAGTAAGAAGAGCAGTTCCAGGGACCATCACGGTCAATAAGAAGGAACTGAAAGGGCTCAGGGTCAGCTTGTCATTTATACTACTAGATTCAGTGGCATGCAGTAGCAGAGGGCACTCAAGCCACCCAGATAGTTAACACTGAGGAAAAAAATTCTAGCAACTCTAAGTGGAGTGAATACACATGTGCAATCACTTGAAGAACAAAATCATCTATCAATCCATTTAGATTTGATAGACAGTATGATCTCTTACTACTTAAATGCACCATGGTTCAGCAGATATGGCACTGGACTAGGAGTTAAGATACCTGGTTTCTGTTCTCATCTCTACCATTGAACTGCCATGTCATTTTGGACATGGAACTTCACTTGTTCCATTTCTCTTCCGATTCTCTATCTGTTTTACCTATTTAGAATGTAAAGTTTTGGAGACAGAAATGATTTCTTGCTTTCTGTTTATGCAAAACCTAGCTCAAAGAGGCCTCAATCTTGGTTGGCACCTGAAGGTGTAACTATAAATTCAAGCAACCACAAAAAGCTATTTTTAACCTCATTAACTACACAATACACAGAAGAAACTGGAAATGTAAAAGTTAGGTGTCCCACTACCTACAATAATTCAGACCTATTTCATACATGAACCACTGAGTGTGGTGTAACACTTTAATCTAGCTAAAGTTAATATATAGTTTTTGTGTTTAATTTTATCCTTCTTAAATTTTATACTTGTTACATTTTAATTTTAGTGCCAGTGCTCACAAGTGGGGCTGGCACTTGGCAGAGGCAAACATTAATGATTTTAATTACAACTAAATATACTGCAAAAAACATATCAGATAGTGGCTTTGTGTTTGTTTTTTAAAGTTACATAACCTTTTTCCTCAAAAGGTCTGGTTCAGGGGTGGGCAAACTATGGCCACGTCCAGCCCGTTGGACCTTTTAACCTGGCCCTCGAGCTCCTGCCAGGGAGCGGGGTTGCGGGCTTGCCCCGCTTTGGGCTCCAGCCAGGGAGCAGGATGGGCAGCTTTCCATGCAGCTCTTGGAAGTAGCAGCATGTTCCTCCTTCAGCTCCTATGCGCAGGGGCAGCCAGGGGGCTCCACATGCGGACCCCACCCCCAAACACCACCCCCCGCAGCTCCCATTAGCTGGGAACCGTGGCCAATGGGAGCTGTCAGGGTGGCGCCTGCCAACAGGGTGGCATGCAGATCTGCCCAGCGCCACGCCTCTGTGTAGGAGCCGGAGGGGGGATGTGCCACTGCTTCCGGTAAGTGCCACCTGGCATATGCATCCCTGAGTCCGTCCGTCCACCCCCCGCCCTGATCCCCCTCCTGCCCTCCAAACCCCTTCGTCCCAGCCCAGAGCACCCGCCTGTACACCAACCCCCTCATCCCCAACCCCACCCCAGAGCCTGCACCCCCAGCCGGAGCCCTCACCTTCTCTGCACCACAATGCCCGGCCCCAGTCCAGAGCCCCCTCCCACACCCTGAACTCCTCATTTCTGGCCCTACCCCAGAGCCTACATCCCCAGCTGGAGCCTGCAACCCCCTCCTGTACCTCAGCCCCCGATTTCATGAGCATACATGGCCTGCCATACAATTTCTATACCCAGATGTGACCCTCAGGCCAAAAAGTTTGCCAACCCCTGGTCTGGTCTCTTCCTAAGTCAAGTCTGGCTGAACAGAACTTTCAACAAGTAATTAAAGATAGCAGAGCAAAAGTTCCTAACTACATAAGAAAAATATACTTTTGTGTTCCAAACTTGACCACCACTAACCATAAAAAGTGCTTTCAAATAAATAAGTAGCAGTTCGCTAATCTCTGGCATCTATTAACCACAGATAAACTTCTGTATTACATGCACAGCGCATGCACCATATCTGGTATACTTAATTACAAGAACATTAACCTATTCTCATAAGGGTATCCACAAAGAATGGAGCCCCAGCTGTCTACCCAGGGGATGCCTTGGAACCACAGACCCTGGAATCCCCCTGTCCAATGCAATCTAGCAGGTGAGCTGACAGGAAAACAGGCAAATATTTAAACCTGCCTGTATTCTATTGGAACTTCATCAAATCAAGCTGCCTCCACTAAATGTTTTGATTTTGACAAATTAGCAAAAAATGTTTTGTAAGATTTTCCCAACCAGCCCTAGTATCCACCATTTGTTCTTTGAAGGTATAGATAAGTGAACACCTGTGACTAGAACGCATTCCAGTGATTTAATTAGATACTTAATGTTTCAAATACTGACATAAAAAGAAGTGTTGGAAAGAGCTATCAAAGATGTAATGATTTTTCCACTAAACTTTCAGTTAAGTAAAATGCTCAATTAAATAGATTGAACTGTAATTAGTTGTTTCATCTGCTTTGCAACAAAGTACTACAAGAAAACTGAAGAGATGTCTAATTTCAGAGTTGAACCAACTTTTACCACCTGTGTATACACGCCTGAAATGCTATTTTTTATTTCTGTTATTAAAATAGCACCATTTTATACAACCAATATTCTGGACATAATCACACTTTAATGTCACATCCTGAAGCTGGAACGCACAGATTAAAGACAGGAATTGGTTTTGAAATTGAAGACTTTTTTAAAAAAATAAACAAAAAACAACCAAAAAGACCTCTTCATTCAAGTTTTATTTTTCTGCATTTTTACCAGAATGTCACCTTTCCATGTGAATGGTTACATGTTTGGGAAAAACAGTTTGTATATAATATGGACATTTTCTGTATTTAGTCATTTTAAAACCAACTAATTTAAAGATTAAAATTCAGCAATTAGCTTTCTTTTCATGAATAAGTTATTTCAACTATAAATACTGACTCAAATTTTGATGATGCCTGAATCGCACTTATACACTTCTGTGAGCACAAGCACATGCACATACACAGAGGTCCTTTCATTACTCATTTGAAATATGAATTTACCAGACATTGCTGAATTTGTATTAGTTAAGCTCTCATAAGAATCAGATAAAAAACTCTAATTGCATGGGAAAAAAAAAAAACAAAAACCATTTCCAGGTAAAAAACTGTATAAGCATCCCATTCACAGCTGCATTACAATACCTCAGTCCTACTCAACTTTTGTTATTTAGAGTCACTGGCAGTTATCACAGCTGGGCTTTCCTACATGTGTAGGCTTTTTTTTTTTTTAAACAAACATAAATAATTAATAAAATAAATAAAAAAATAAATAATGAGCAGAAGGGATCAGACCACCATAAGAAACTCATTTTGACCTCATGTCTAGCCAGGAGAAAGATTTCTGCACTAATGTGTGTTACCAAGTGTAGGCTGTAAACACCACTAAGCCCATGGTAATGCAGAGGTGTTTACAGGCATAGAGTTCTAAAAGTCTCAGACATTTACCACGTTAAATGACTAGTCTTGACAAATTCATTAATATATCTGAGGCATTCATATATTACAATAAAAGGGCATATACGTGCAAAATCCTTTGGTCAGTTTATACTCAACCTGTCCTTGCATTCACAGTGTAAGAACATATATAATTAAAGCTTATTTTAGATTGAAGTGGTCTGGAGCAAAGTCTTTAAAACATCTTCGCCTGAAAGAACCACCAAAAATGGGAAGAAGTCCACTTATTACTGCAACTCACTAAACTGTGCAGTAAGGGCATGACAGGCTGTGATTCTACCCGAGTGCCTGGGTCAGTACATACAATGAGCACAGTGGAAAAGCAGCTGTTCTCCAGGCTGCATCTTTGATTCTGCCACAAGTGCTGGATCTCTTTAAACCAGTAAGTTTTCAGCCTTGTTTCAACTCAGAAAAAGGTCAAGTCAAGGCTGGGTTTAGCTAACATGAGCTAGCTACGCCAGATCTAAACGGAACTGCTTTTCTTCAACACAAAGCCATAGAGGTCCAATCTGTGGCTTGAGGCGAGATGGAAGATCTTTATATCTTTCATCTTCAGAATCAAAAGGACTGTTAATTTAAAACTTGGGGCTAAATTAAATGCATGTTTTGAAAAGACTGAAATTTAAAGACTCAGACTATTCAGGATGTTTTTTGTCAAGTTGATTTTATGCATTGAATGATTCCTCTCTACACTCTCTCTCTCTCTCTCTCTCTCTATATATAATGTAATCCCAGCACAACTATTTCATTAGTCCATGAACAAAGCCCATTACAAGCAAGTTCTTATTCTGGGATGTAGTTAGTTCCCAGATTGAAAAAAGGGGTTATTACTAGCAAGTGAAACAGAGTTCCCAAAGAAAAGCCACTCAATTCTATCAAAAAGAGCCACAAACTTTAAAAAAAAAAAAAAAAAAAAGATCAGGTTAGCAGACATACCTATTTTCATTGCTCATGCAATAATGATTCAACTAAAAATGGTTTCTTGATTCACATTCATAAACAGTTAAATGTGGCACATTTCATTATTCATTATTTAAACATAAATGGTACCTCTAACATAAGATCATCTTATGCTTGACAGTAATTCTAAACGGATACTGTGTATGAGTAAACATTGTTTTAAAACTAATGTATCAAAATTTGGATTTTTGTCACAAACCACAATTATATAGTGTTCATCTTACATATCAGTAAGAAAGACACTGATTTAAAATTAGTTTAGTTAGATACCTTGTTTATGAGATGCTCAGTGACGACTTCTCGTAGTCCAGTGTACAATTTTTCTCCATGTTTATGTAACACCATAGTATATGCATTCCTATACAATTCCTCAAAGCTGAGACCACTGTTATTCTTACGCTGGATCTCTTGGATCGACATTTTTCAGGAGATCCAGATGCTGTTTACATATTTCTCATCCATGGTCATCTGCAATAGTGAAGAAAAGAATGAGTAGTTTTCCAGAATTAAGAACTATTAGAAAATTAGCTGGAAACCACTGTAATTTAAAACAAGCGTAATGGCTTCTGTCGAATTTCTCCAATTTGAAATTTATGACATTTATCAGACCTTAGATCAACAAGAGTTGAACAAGGCTGGTAGGGATTAACTCCACTGAGTCAAAGACAGCCCTTTGCTGTGATTTTTCCAAGTACACAGTCAATGGCATCTTTTTTTTTTTTAAAAAGACTTTTTTCCTTCAAAAATAGAGTTTTCATAGGACTCACCCCTGATTCCACAGGGAGAAAATTCTTGTTTTTTCCCTAAATATAACCACCAATCTCCAGTTATCACTCATACTAACACAGAACCTGACAAATTTTAGGCCTGTTTAATCAAGCTTTAATTATACACATCATAACAGGTACAGATCTCATGGTGTGGACAAGAAGAGGCAGTGATTTTACTGAAGTGTCCATATGAGTGAATTATTTGTTCTAATTTATTATAACACAGCTAGGGTCACAGTGGTGAGTGTTGAAGACATACTATCTATATAAATGACAAGTATTTAGAGACAGATTAAGCACTGTTTATAAACAACACCATCAAATACACTCACAATCCTACAGAACATATCCTCATTGCACAGATCAGGAAACAGTTTCATGAGTTGCCAAAGGCTGCACAGTGGAATTAGCAGCAGAGCTGGTATTTGATTCAGTCTCTGTTCAGACCACATTGTATAATAAATTAATATTTGTGATACAATGCTTATTTAAAGAGTTCACTAAAATGACAAGGTGGGAGAAGGGTGAAAGAGTCCTGTAGCTTAACAAAGTAAGAGAGATTGCAGTAGACTGATTTCTGTCTTGAAGTCTACAGGTGATAAATAGGATTGCAACTTAGCTTTCCAGGAATCATAAGGCCAGTAAGGGGGGAAAATATACTCAATATTATGAAATAGTTTATTTTTTCCTAGACGAAGTGATATCAGGAGCATATCAAGATATGTGGACCCCACCTCTACTCAGCAATCCTTCTTGGAACACCATCCTGTGGTCAAGGAAGCCAAAGCCCTCCTGGCGATACCATCCATTCAGCCAGAATGTGTCTTGTCTCTGCCTGGCCCCTAGCATTGACTTGAAGGACTGATGAAAAATCCATCTGCGCAAAAGCTCCTTCATCCTTACTCCCAGAGCACTGCTGTCACTTCTGATCTGCTCAGGGTCATACCTCATAGAATCATTAGTGCCCACATGGATGAGCAACATGGGGTAGTGGGTCAGATAATCCTTGGCAATCCTTCTATAACTTGTCATATGGGCCGCTGGAAGGCAGCACCTCCCTGAGATGCCAGGTCAGACCATTAGCTAGATGTCTCTGCCCCCTCTTCAAAGGGAGTCACTGACCACCACCACCCTTCTTTTCCTCTTGGGAGTGGTGCCACAGTCCTCCCAGTCTTGGAGGTACATGGCTTCTCCTCTTCCACCTTTGGGGAAGAAAGCTCATTCCTTCATTGCCAAGGCAGCATACATTTTTTTCCCCATCTCTATGAACACTGTGTTTGGGAGCAGTGGTGAAATCACTGCCTGCTGCCAGAAGGAGCCAGCAGCCAGCTATCCTCACTGTGAAGGAGCATTTTCCTCCTCCCCTAGTTGTGCATGCCTACACTGACCTGCAGTTTAGACTCAGAGTGTGTGAACTGCAGCATGCACCAAAGTACTGTATGGAAATCCCTGTATAGACACTGTGGGCACAAACTTAAAAGTCCCTAGTTTGCCCTAATGAAGTCCTCTAAAACAGGACTTCACTAGCGCCAACTAGGCTTCAGAAAAGAGTCAGTGTCAGACATGTAAATTTTAAAGATAAACAAGACAATATTAAAAATAGGATCACTTAGTAATACATATTAACGTTTTGAAGATGGTGATGGGAGGGGATATTCTTTGCAATTACCTTTCAAGAGGTCAGAATCCAGATAAGTTGTGTACTATTCAAAGCCCTGGGAACTAAATTTTGAGATTCTTGCCATCATTCTCATAGCATTTTGCACTGGATATGTTAAAACTCCAATTTGGCCATAGGTTAAGAGGACAAGGTATATATTATGCAGAAATTAGTCTGACTGATCTAGGGTATTCAGATTTCAGGGACCTGTCTAAGCAGGCCACTTTACTTCCTAATGAGAACTCCACATAGGAGTTAAATGTACTTTGGCTTCACACTTTTAGTTGGCTCATCTTAACTTTCTTGAGTGTCCCCGTGTAGACATGCCCTCAGTTACTTTCAGCCTCTTGAATTTTCTTGGTTTTATGTCCTATCAAGAGTGGGATGTGGTAATTTCCACAGCTGCGTTCTCATGGATTCAGATCATTCCTTCTTCTCATGTCAAGATATAGAAGACATCTTTTTTTTAAAAATTTACTCTCTCCTGCCACCTCTCAGGCTGTACTTACCAAATATTATTCTCTATCACAAGGAATTCATTGAGAATAGATATGGGAGACCTCCAAGATTAGGAGGCAGTTCAGCTGGAAAGGTCTTCAGTAGCAACAACTAGAGGAGGAGGAAAATGCTCCTTCACAGTTAGGAAAGCTGGCTGCTGGCTCCTTCTGGTTGCAGAGTTGAGGACTGCTGAGCCAAAGGAGGCATTTGTGGCCAAAGCTTAGAATAGCGCATAATGCCTGGTGAAAGTGTGCTAAGAGCCCCAAGTGGCTGCTCTGCAAATCTCAGAGAGGGGAATTCCCTGAAAGGAAGCTACTGGTACCACTTGAGCAATCGTAAACGGTCCTGACAGTTTGAGGAGGAGTGGCTTTCATAACATTATAGCAGAGAGAAATGCAAGAGACTATCCACTTAGACAGTCTTTGGGAAGAGAGAGCTTTCCTTTCATTTCTCAGCGACAGCAACGAACAACAACCCTGGAGATTTCCGAAAAGGAGTTGTTCTTTGCAAAAAGAAGGCAAGAACCCTGATATGTCTAAAGTATTGAGTCTTGACTTCTCCATAGCTTCAGTGAGGTTTAGCATAAAACACTGGTATGTGTATAGCCTAGTTAAGATGAAACATAAAAGCACCTTAATTATGAACTTAGGATGTAGACCTAAAGAAACCCTGCCCTTGTGAAAAACTGTGTAAGGTGGGTCTACCATAAGGGTTCCAAGTTTCCCTACCCTTCTAGCAGAGATAACTATCAGAAGGTGATCTTCAAAGAAAGGGTGCAGAAGAAAACAAGGGTCTAAAGGTTCAAAAGGTTCAAAAGGACAGCAGAAAGAATGAAGTTCAGATCCCTAGCAGGAACTGGTTTCAAAGCTAGAGAAAATGTCCTTATGATGTCCTTCAGGAACTTTGTGATAGAGGGATGAGTAAAAACAGGGCAGCTTTTCACCAGAGACTGGAAAGAGCTCAGAGTTGCCAAATATACTCCTAGGCAGCTAATCAACAAGCCAGGAGTCTTTAGCAAAAGAAGATACTCCACTAGGGGAGGGATACCTGGGACCTCAATAGGAAGTGATACTGCAGGCACGAAAGGGAGAGCAGTAGCATTTTCCCAAAGTGGGTCTCCTGCTGTTCTGGAGGATGGCTCAAACGTCTTGAAAGAAGGCTTGTTCTACGCTCATTGTCCATCCTAAAGCTATGCTGCCAGATGTAGGGATGCTGGACAGGGGTGCTTCACATTGCCCTCATTTTGGGACAGTAGGCCCTGGAATGTGCAGATTGGGAGACATTGTAGATGCAATCATGTCAATGGGGTGACATAAGTGCATGCCTACAAGTGGCCAGAACCAGGCAGGACTGGTCTGTAGTCTGAGGGCTGACATGAAGCTGGTTGATGAGATCCCTCATAGCCAGGAATTGGTCCAAAGGTAAGCAGGTCTCCACTGGGTGGACCTGAACTTAGACAATTAATTGTATGGTTTGTGCAGGTGTTAATATGGACTTGTCCAAAATGACTGAAGTCCTAGAGAATCAAAGTTAAATTGTGATAGTGATTGTTTCTTGAACTTCCTGGTACAACCAACGAATGAGCAGCCAATTGTCCAGGTAAGGAATATCCATCTCCCCTGTCTACAGAGGTATGCAGCCATCACCACAACAACTTTTGTAAATAACTCGAGGCCATGGAGAGGCTGAATGGGAGCACCCTGTATTCAAAGTGTTCCTGGCCCACTGTGACCTGCAGGAACCTTTTGTGAGCAGGATGAATGTCCAAATGGAAAGAAGCACTCTTCAAATCGAAGCCTGCAAACCGGTCACCTGAGCTGAGGGAGGGCATATAGGGGTCAAGGTGCTCATTCTGAATTTTCAATGTTGTATAAAGATGTTCAATATCTGAGGTCTTGAACAGGTCTTCATCCCCCTTTTCCATTCTTTTTGGGACTGAGGAATTAGCTTGAGTAAAACCTCTTCCCTATAATAGGGATAATAAATTCTGTCAACTTTAATTTTCTATTCTTTGGTGGGACTGGGATTAAAATTAGAACTTGCTATTTTATCCTTTTCTGCCTCTAATTCACTAAATATAAATGTAAACAACTTGCTGCTCTAATGATAACTCACATACTGGGGCCACTTCAGAGAACTGCAGAAGGGAAATGCCAGGAAATGTAAAGCTATAGAAGACAACTTTACAAAGCTATCACAAAGAATATTTGAAATATATTACCTTTTAATATTTGATATTAAATATTCCATCTTTCGGTGTAGCTTCATATTCTCCTTCAATTAATTATCTCTCTCTTGCAAGCAGCAGCAGCACTTGAATAAATTTTAGGAAATGGGTTTGCTGAAGTTTTATCATGACAAATTAAGAGAATATTATCCCCTACTCAGACATCAAAAATAGTTGACTTGCTTTGCAGCAATGGTTTTCTTGCAAACCAAAGGTTTTTAAGAACTTAAACAACTATGTATTGCAGCAGCAAATAAGTTTTGTACTTAAGTTTTAGCAAGAAGAGTCTTACAGTTTTCCCCATTAAAAAGCTCTGTTTAAACTATTGCACAAAATACGTAGGACCATACGCTGGCCAAGATTTGCTTCCTCAAAACTAAATAAGAATGTCAATGAACGGTTACCTCTGGGTTGTTTAGCTTGTGAGGCTGTCACAAATGAAAATTTTTAAATAAAATGAAAATATTTTTCTAAAGACAGCTGTAACAAAAACTGTCTCCATAAAAACAAACATACTGAAAGTTCCACTATGGTAGTCAAGAGACACAAAATTAGTTTGTGATGTCATAAGAACATTTATGTACTTCTGAGATCTAGATTGAGATCCTTGGATAAGAGCTGCCATATATGTTTTATTAAAAAATTCAAGTCCTGATTCTGCAATTTGATCCACTAGAGCAGACCTCTGACAACAAAAGGGTGCACACTGATCCATATTAGCAATTCTGAGTGAAGAATCGGCCCCCAATGTTCTTCCTTGCTCATTCCCTGCCTCGCATTGATAGATTTACTTAAACTGTTGATGTCAGTGTCCTAACAAGGGTGACGTGAGTGAGGCACTTGCCTCAGGCACACAAAGCCAAGGGGTGCAGAAAGTGGTGGAGAAAAAAAAAATCCGCTGGCTGGCAGAGAGATATTTATAAGCCAGGTGATCCCACCCCCACACATCCCCCCAGCCCGACTTGCTTTCCCCGCCCCCCACTTCCCAGCCCGGAGCAGAGCAGCTCCATGCTTCCTCTCTGCAGCAACTGCTGCCACAGGGTCCTAGTACCCCCCTTGCCACTCCCAAGACAGACTGACTCTGAGTCGGTCATTCCCTCTCAGACCCTTTCATTTTACAATGGGACCCTCCAGCAGCACAGGGGGTCCCCCTTTGCCCGCAGTGACCACTCCTGTCCCATGCTGGGCAAGGAGGCAGCCCCATCCCTCACCCCCAGTGAAGCTACAGTCAGGGGCAACAGAAGGGGAGGAGGTGCACACAGCACCCCCCCGGCACCCACCACAGGGGAGGCAAGGGAGATTCCTGGACCTGAGGGGGGCCCTAGGAGCACATGCAGTGACAGTAGTGGGGATGAGTGTGCTTGTGGGGGGCAGGAAAGGGGGGGCTCCTCCCTCAGAGCTTGCTGTTGCTGGCAGGGAAACTGCTGGGGGGAGTCCTCCTCTCTTGTCCCTGTTCCAGAGCAGCCTGCCTGCACCCAAAACTCATCCCCAGCACTGCCCCACCCCCAGAGCCCACACCCCCAGTCAGAGCTTTCACCCCCCACCACACCCTCAACCTTCTGCCCGAGCCCTGAGCCCCTCCAGCACCCCAAACACCTTATGCCCAGTCCCAGCCAGAGCTCTCACCCCCCACACTCCTACTCTCACCTCCAGCCCTGAACTCCTCCCACACCCTAAACCTCCCATTCCCAGCCCCAGACAGAGCCCTCAGCCCTACTCTCACCTTGAGCCCCTCCCACATTCCAAATCCCTCATCTGCAGCCACAACCCACAGCCCTCACCCCTGCACCCCCTCTCTCTGCACTCCTCCCATCCCCAAACTCCCTCCCAGAGACTGCACCCCAGTCCCCTGCCCCAGCCTAAGGCTTGCACCCCAGACCTCCTCCCTCACCCAAACTCCCTCCTAGAGCCTTGGGCAGGTGGGAGGGGCAGAGTTTGGGCGGGGGCAGGTTCTGGGCACCACTAAAATTTCTACAAACCTGCCACCCCTGATCCTGCCCTGCAAGCCTGAATTCCTAGCATTCTCAGGACACATGCTGATCCCTAGTGGCCACTGCTGATATCCAGCACCTCCGTCCTCTCTTAACCTGTGAGTCCCTCTCTGGATTGGAACTGGACTGGAACCAAAGACCATCTTGGAAGCAACATTACCAGCCCAATCCGTCAAAAACCATGAGTTGACCCCCCAAAATCAAAGGCTTTACCACCACCACTTCATCCACTCTTTGGCGGCAGACTCTTCCCTCCAAGAGGGACTGAAGGACCTACCGCTGAATTGCTGCCAAAGAGCCACCTCTAGGGGAGGGCGCAATTTTATATTCTTGCCTCGGGCGCAAAAATACCTAGTTACGGCTCTGGTTGACGTAAATGTTTTAAAATAACAAATTGCTGTTTGGTTGTAGAGTTCAATTCATGCACTATATTAGCTTTCAAATAAAAAATAAAAAATAAATCATTGTTGCTTGTGAAGGCTTTTCAGAGCCCATTTCTCAGACAGTTTGAGGATGGAAGATTGCAGGGAGATGGGTTCTTTTAAATTAAGCAGTAGGGTGAGTTGCAACAGCATTTTGCAAAGACTTAATGCAGAGGGGACAGTTCTTTCCAATGCAGAAGATTAAATTAAAGGGCAACAGCAACAAGATATGGACACAGTCAGAAGAAATTTTCTAACAAGCAGAGCTGTCTGGAGTTTCATCATTTAACAGTATTCAGTGCCCATATAGAATAGACTTTAAACCATACCCGTATCCTGATCTGGCAGTGTTTTTGACAAAATTAGGAGACTGAGAATTTAAACAAATGAACAGAAATTTAACTACTCTTTCTCTTCTAGAAATGGCCCCAACAGAATGAGACTGACACACATTGGTCAAGCAATGAAGGAAATTAATGAGTCTGGATTTCAGGTTCTATTTTTATGCCATTCTATATTTTTCTGCACAATTTTAATGTCTTGTAAATTCCTAGGAAAATAATTGTTTTTACAGGTTTATTTGAATTCTGACTGTAAATTAAAGCAGTCACCGATTCTTAAGCAATCAAAGAAACAGAGTTAATATACTCAAAAGCTCTTTATAGTTAAAAACTTATTCATGAAAATTAACAACTTTATATTTAAACTGGCATCCAGAACTCCTAGTCATTGCTGCAATCACATTGTTCACTCTGCTTATGTGTTCTACCCACCCCCTTCACTGCATCTGTCTTGTCTATTTAAATTGTAAGGTCTTCAGGGAAGGGACTGTCTTCTACTCTACTCTATACTATAGCATAGTGGGGTCCCACGCTTGGCTAGCCCTTAGGCACTGATAAATAATAGCTAGTCATAGAATGCTATTATCCATGCTGTCTGATTCTCTGAATAAAGATGACTTCCCTCCACATCTGTTAATCTAGCACCTTTTTCCATCATTAAATTTACATTTAAAATAAAATTTGTGACCAACAGAAATACCACCATAAGCTGAAAGATTTCTAGCCAAATACAGAAAGACTGAGACCAGCATGCTTTAAAAAACAAAGATCACATTTCACAGGATATCACAACTGTGAAAGGATAAATTTTTCAATGTCTCTCTAAAATGTAGTGGATTATAGACATCACAGGGTCAGAAATTAAATCACTTAAGTGTTATGTATAACAGCATTACTCCTATTTGGAATCAGAATTCTGTTGCTTTGTATACTTATTAGGGATGTGAAAGGTTAACTGGTAAGCATTAGTCTAACTGGTCAACCCACCTTAACCGTTAACCCCAAGCCGGCCGGCCAGAGCAGCCAGGCAGGCTGGCTCTTTAATCAATTAATCGTTTAAACAAAATATTTTTTAATAATTTAAATGGTTAACTTTTTAAATGGTATGTACATCCCTAATATTTATAACATTATCACATCAGAAGTAATACACAATTTTGCTATGCAATTATTTGTGGTGCAAAGTTACAAAATCTATTGTGGACAATTTACTCCTTTTGTTACAGATAAAAACATAAAATACTGCCTACCACCAATTAGAAATTCAATGCATAAATCATAACCAGGTCACCAATTTCAGTGATAAGATTCATGCCTACGAACTTCTATTTTTCTAAAAAAAACCGCCACACAAGGTTGCAACATGAAGTACTTGAAGTCAGTGAATACCGTAGTTTCTTCACGACAACCTTAATTCTGCCCCCTGTGTGTATGCTTTGTTGTAATCTGGATCTCATTATTTATTTTCCCCAGAACATGTGCAAGTCAGTTGGTGAATTAGGCAACATTTTGAAGGACACCATCCTCGAGCTGCTGAAGTTGGATAGTGTACTGTGAATGACGTATTCCTGTCTCGTTTCTACTTTCATATAGTGCACTGAATGAGGTAGTGCTCCTCATAGGCCTGGGCTCAAATGAGCCCTGCCTCATTCCACACAAATCCTGAAGTAGCACAGTAAGTGTAATTTCTCATTTTTATTATCTTCCTTTTCTGCAATCCCAAGAAAAATGTTTTTCAAACGCTCTCTCATTTCTGCATAAAGTCAGTGCACGTGCTACATAAAGTTGTAACTCTGCAAAATATAGATGGCTCTTCAACAGACCACCAAAAGATATAACTGTAAACTAGGCACCATCTCCCTGCAAAGTTTCAAACTCCTATCACCTTCACATTGAGGTGCTAGAGCTGTTCAAAAGAGTTGCAAAATTTTGGTAACTTATTTTTAAATGGCTTAACCAATTTGCACACGCTTTCAAATTAAGTGACTCTCGATCAGAAATCAAATACGGAAGGTTTCAGCTCAAAAGTCATAAACTGGAGAAAGTTATACCAAACTGCAAATGGCCCTTTGAAACGCTTATACAACCTAAAATACAGACATTGTCTATAATATTAACCAAGGATTACAGAAAATATTTAGACATATTTCCATAACGTTTCAGGTCAGAGAAGATTAGCATGTATTATAGAATGGCCATAATGAAAGTGCTCATTTTCAAAAATATCTGTTTGGGGGAGAGACAGATCTGGCTATACTATGGAATTTTTCTAATTGATTTTAAAGCTAGCTCAACCTAGCCTCATTTTAAAACTTGGTTAGAGCCAAAGCAGAGACCTAGATTCAGAGGTTTAAAATACCATGAGCAGTTTTATAAAACTGGTTTCAAAACAGGTTAGAAAACCTCTTCAGTGCAGACAGATCCAGTCAGCCTGGCGCATCAGTACGCATGGCAATTTGGTTTGGGAAGAGTGAAGAATCAGAAACTATCCTTGGATTCTTTATTAGCAAGAGTTGTATGAGCTGAATCCAGTGTTTTGTATCCAGGAAGGCGCACTGTGTGTTTTGTCTGGCCCAACTAACAATCTCCAATACAAATGTGATATAACTAACATAGGAGACCACATTTCACTGCAGGGATAGGCAACCTATGATTTTCAGTGGCACTCACACTGCCTGGGTCCTGGCCACCGGTCCGGGGGGTTCTGCATTCTAATTTAATTTTAAATGAAGCTTCTTAAACATTTTTAAAACCTTATTTACTTTACATACAACAATAGTTTAGTTATATATTATAGACTTATAGAAAGAGACCTTCTAAAAACGTTAAAATGTATGACCTGCACGCGAAACCTTAAATTAGAGTGAATAAATGAAGACTCAGCACACCACTTCTGAAAGGTTGCAGACCCCTGTCTCACTGCCTTGGCCTCTTCAATTCAAGTAAATTGCCTTGCTTGTGATCAGTTAAAAATGACAAGAAACAGTTTACCAGAAGCTCAGAATTACATAGTAAAAGCAAAATTAATCCATCCTGAATGAACTGGAAGAACAAATGCAAATAGTGATATCTAACTCCTCTTACTCATCCTCCACCCAAAATAGAACAAAATGGTATCAGGAAACAATACAAACTGCAGTATACTGACCTATGAAAGAGGAATCTAGTTCAGACTTGCCACAAAGCAGGCAAGGAAGTCCTTTTGTCACATGCCACAATCATCAACAGTTCCAAAAACAGTTTATTTAAAAGAGAACTAGAAGATAATTATTGTTTCTAATTACAAAGAAAGATAAGTCATTAAAATACTGCCTTAAATGTAATAAAACACTTAATTAGGAAATCACCACCTTGATAATTAAGAGATATCAAGGACTTAAAAAAAAAAAAAAAAAGATTTCCTACTAGAAAGTGTAAGAAATGTGAATTTCAAAGTTGCTGTAACTTAAGTTGCTTAAATGTAAAAAACTAGTAACACTGATCTTAAATTTCTAAACAAACATTAAATGTTTTTAATATACACCTTACAATGTTGAAACTCAGCTCCAATATGTTCTAACAAGAAAGAGGATTAATTTCATCGTATTTGCAATCACAAATTGGGCTTCCTATATATGTTCATCTACATGTTGAAATATGTTTACATGCATGACATGTGGGCACAGTTTACTGATCATTTTGGCAGAGGTGGTGGATAGATCTGTGAGTTAGGGCATAATCCTGCACCACTGAAGTCAAGAGGAACAGGATTATTTAAGCACATAAAAATATGTACTTGCAAGATGGTTTGTATGTGCTTCGCTGTTTTTTAAACTGATTGAGGCTTTGGGTTGATGGAAACGTCACTACAGTAATCCTAACTCCAAATTAACAAACTTTATTGTGCAGTTATTACGTCAGCCCCACTGTTATAACAGCATCTACCACATGCACTGAAGAGATTATGAAACAGTGACAGGTACAGTATTTTACAGTACTGCTTCGAAGATTCCTTTTACTACTTATATTTATTAATTTATTTTACTCATTATACAGATTGAGATACCCTTACTCACACTCAATACCACCTTATGCAATGCTGAAGTCACTGGAACCACTCACGGAATAAGGTGCTGTACAAGTATCAGAATCTAACCACAAAGAATCATTTAGCTAAAATAACGACTTATTGCAATTATCCATCAGCCTCAATGGGATCTGAGTATCTAACTTCCCTAGGCGCCTCTGAAAATCCTTGTGTAGGATTCAAAGTTTTTTCAGATGACATTCCATACAACAGTTTGTCCTGTAATTACTATAACAGATAAAGTGTGCCTGTTCAAATAAGTGGCACAACATTTCAGCCTTCAGAGCAATTGAGGGAGAATGCTCTGAATCAGGTAGGGCAGGGACCTGAACTTGTGTCTCCCCATCTTAGCTTTGGTAAATATTTCTAGTACCATTTAACGTTAAATCTATAGAGCAGCAGTTTTTTTCTCTCTCTCTCCTCACATATCACAGCTTGAGTATATTAGAATACGGATCTATTATAACTACACTGATTAAAGTTATGATGGTGGTACACAAAGTACTTCTGAGTTGTAGATGTGATATACTAACTCAGTCTGAGAGCCACTGATGGAGAACTGCTCTAGAACCAATGTTTGTAATAAATATTTGTAATGAAATAATGAGAGATTAACTGATGCAAAAGGGTTGTGCAGGGCAGTGGTTTTCAACCAGGGGTACACACAGAGGTCTTCCAGGGGGTACATCAAGTCATCCAGGTTTTTTCTCTAGTTTTGCAACACGCTAAATAAAAACTACTAGCGAAGTCAGTAAAAACTAAAATTTCATACAGACAACTTGTTTATACTGCTCTATATACTATATGTTCTAATTGATTTTATAATTATATGGTAAAAGTGAGAAAGTAAACAATTTTTCAGTAATAATGTGCTGTGACACTTCGTTATTTTTATGTCCGATTTTGTAAACAAGTAGTTTTTAAGGGGGTATAGAAGATAAATCTGAGTCCTGAAAGGGGTACAGTAGTCTGGAAAAGTTAAGAGCCACTGATGTGGCTTCCCAAATCTATCCCAAGAATTCTGACTTAGAATAAAATGATTATGTATATTTCAAGATCTGTTCTGCAAAATTTTCTTTAAATAGACATTTTGAAGGCAATACTCACTAAGAAAAAAAACCCAGTTAACTGATTTTACACACGGTAGGCAGAGATCATTAATTTCTCCTTTTTGCCAGCTCATGTCTATTGATTACTACAAAAGCTCAGACATTAAAAAGATACTCACTTTAGAGCATGATGCGGATGTTATATTGCCAAGTCTTAGTTGGGAACTAGTACAAGAAGGAAAAATATTACTTCCAGAGAAATTGGGGCATGGGAAGACACCAACTCTATTCAGAGGTACCCTCTTCCCAACTTAATTTGTTAGCTCATTAGCCTTTCAGCTATGATTCAAACTTTCCTTGAGCCACAATACTAAATACCCTCCCAACACTCATTTTGATCTAAACCCCACTAGAAACCGTACCCATATGATTAAAAAAAGTGAATCTACAAATAGGTTAAATGTTTAATATTTTGCAATTGTTATATACATGTTAAACAGAATATATCAAGATCAAAGGGAAGTGTTCCAAGCACACACGGATGTCTACAGGAAACTTACAAAGATTGTAACGGCATTCCAAAAGAAGAAACATAAGGGAAAAGACTACTATTTTTTTGAAGACTACTATTTTTTTCCTGTGATTACCCCACAATACTGCAAGGAGCTTTAGGAGAGAGGTCTGAAAGTAACAAAAAAAGCCTACTTTTCCACTTTGTTTGAAGAGAGTTGTAATACATTTAGAATTTTGTGCATAATCTACTTATATTGGTGCACTAGGATAACACTTTTTCTTTTTTTTCTCATATATTTAACATATTTACCATAATTTTTGGCACACAAGGGAAAACCCTAGAACTGGAACAACATAGGAAGACAGCAATGAATTAAGAGTTGCACGAGAACGTTTACAGGGCGTCTGTCCTCACTAATCTTAGTTCCAATTTTCTCTCAAATTCACAAGCATCAAAGTTTCTCCTATCTCTCCCACCACACGTAAAAAAATGAGCCAGGTGTGTGTTTGGGGTGGGGAGGAACACTAGCACTTCAATACTCTAGACTGGAAGAGTGAAAGTGAAGAGCTGCAATGGACTACTTAGTCTTAAACAAAACCCCTTTTAGGTTCAAACTAATGTGAAATATAAGGAAGACTGTCAGTTTTGTATTGCACATATCTTAAACTGAGGCTACAAATAAAGATTCGCTCTGCGTTCCATAGTTGTTGGGGGTCTTTTTTAGAAAAAGATGAAGTTCACGTAATTAAAGCATGTGTTTAATTATATGAATTGCTTATATATTTAAATTATGCAGATTTTTATTGTTATTAACATTAACCTAATAAATCCATATTTCCACACAAGTATAATAAAACTGTAAACAGTTTACATCTCTCGTCTCTCCTAATTCCACCTTATTTTACCGTCAAACTATCAAAAAGACTTCAGGCCTGTAATCAGCAACAACATGAATACCAATTTAAAGAGTCTAATCAATTTTGCAGCACACATTGTCCTAATAAAATAAACGATTCCATCTCCTCATGGTTATATGCACAGTCCCCTGGAATTTTTTTTCCTTCTTTATTTCCCCCCACCCCATAAATCATATAAGTCATAATTAGCTACCATATACAAAAATCATCTGTCCTGATCCACTTCTGCTTATTCTCCAGAATGTTCATCTTCATATCATTACCTGAATATTTATTTTGATTAAATTCCAAAGAGAGTAATTATAAATTATAAAATCTACTTCATCCTAGCATAAAGCTGTCTTTTTTTTCTATTGCAATGCTTTCCCATACCTTGTTTCTTCCCATTCCACTAATTCTGGGAGGATAAGTCCTTTTCCAAAAAGAAGCTAACACACTTCACTGATAGCAGTCAGTGAGTCAATATCCCATAACCATGAGAGCAATCCGCAAATCATAAGCTCCTTCAGTCTGTGACCTAAAATAGAACCATTATGGGTTCGGTGGATTGGCTAACTTCAGTTATTTTGAAAATTCTGTTTTATTTTCCTCCAAAAATCTATTATCTTAGGGCATCCCTGCCACATATGCAGAAGGTCTCTAATCCTCCAAATTCTCTTGAGCATTTATGACTCCTTTTTAACTTAAATATAGTGAGATACTATTGATATGGTTTTGCAATAGCTGTCCTTAATAGTTATAGATATAGCTCAGGTTTTGGTCCTCCAGACATTTTTAGATTGCTGCAAAGTTAAATTTATTTGTAGATCCTTTTCCCGTTTTTCCAAAAATAAACATCAGGAAGACAAGACTGTCACTAACAATCTGTTAACACATGGAAGCCAGGCCCAAACTACAGTTTTAAGGAGCTCTTCATTTTCTGTATCCTGAAAACTCAAAGAAGTAAAGACAGTCCTAACTCTACCACCTGTAGCTTAATTTAAAAATGTAAGTCCCTCAATCAAAATAGAACCTTAAACTACTAAAAATCACCTGCTTTCCTTTGAGGGAGCATAGATGGACAAGTCTACTAATTAGAAAGCTGCAAAAATTTTATTTTACATTTAAATCAGGAACCTACACTCACACCCCTATAGAAAATTATTAAAAATGTACCAGGCTGCATCAGATGAAGGAAGCAATTAACAAATGAAATACCAAACAAAAATGAAAAAGTATTTTTTCAGAGAACCCAATAACGTATGCAACCTTTATCTAAAAGGTCTTACAATTATATAGCATCTTCCATCCTGCATAAGTTGTAAAGCAATTCTCATTTAACTCATTCACCCACCATTGATGCAGATACACCTAGGACAAAAGGGGGTCACTGCTTATCGGTAGTTCAACTACATAACAGTTCAGCAGAAAACAACCACCAGTAAATCCACTGAAAAACTAATGAAATCACCTAAATTAGAATTTGGCCTGAATACTACCGTTGTCTCCTTCTCTTGCAAAGACTGCCAAGGAATTTTTACAATCACAAAGTGGCCTAGCTCTTTTGTTTTTCCATCTCATTTAAAAGATGGTAGTAACCTCCAGCAGCAGCAAGGTGCTTTCCAACACCATGCTGAGGTATTTAATTCAGTACCAACTTAGCTGGAATCATGGGTACCCAATACTTATCAAGACCAGGCCCCCAGAGAGAAGTGCTGCTAAATCACCAACACCTATAAGACTTGGAAATCACCTTGAAACTCTTCCATGTAAGGGCTGAATAGACTTGTCCCTGCCTATCTTGAAAGATCTGATGACATCACAGCTAGACATAGTATGGTCATAGAATTAAGGGGGGGAAAAATACACATTTCTTGCAAAAATTCTTGCAAAAATTCTAAAATTAGTATTAGCACACCTTTATCAACTCAAACACCTAAAACATAGTGAAAATGAACAGATGGCTAGTTTTCACAGTCCAATCTGTTCAACTCCATGCCACCATTTAATCTGAAATATTAACTAAATCTAGTGATGTTTTTTCAATATTCACGATTAGGTAAAATTTAAGAGCATTTTCACATTAAAGAATGTATACCATTGTTAAATGGGAATTTTCCAAAACAATGCCCATTTCCTTTCAACAAGGTAAATAATGTTGCAACTTTGTCTTTTTTTTTTTTTTTAATAATTTCAGAGCCCTAAATGTGTTACAGTGAAACTTAACTGATGAATATCCAACCTATTACTACATATTTTATTATGGGCTAACGGCTAATTTGCTTTTATAAAAATATGGCTTGCGACTGTGAAATACAGCAAACGCTCACAAAGGCACTGATGTGATATGTTTATTTAACAATATGGTCTGAAGTGAATAGTACCAGTCATTATGTCGAAATTAATTCATTTATTTGAAGCTGAACAAACGTGTGACAAAACATCTTCCCTTTCTCCCCTCAAGCCATCCCAAAATGCACACCACAGAGAAC
The DNA here is from genome assembly GCF_007399415.2 of Gopherus evgoodei. Lineage (NCBI taxonomy): Eukaryota > Metazoa > Chordata > Testudines > Testudinidae > Gopherus > Gopherus evgoodei. The sequence continues at coordinate 37,486,897 of NC_044330.1, read as the reverse complement.
ACATACTAAGAGTCTAAGGCTATGTCTACACTACAACTTATGTCAACATAATTTATGTCACTCGGGGTGTGAATAAATCATCCCTCTGAGCTATGTAAGTTACACCAATGTAAGCACCAGCGTGGACGGTGCTATGTCAGTGGGAGAGCTTCTCCCACTGACATAGCTACTGTGCCGCCGCAGTCACGTATGTGTAGAATGCTCTAAATGTTAATATACCAGTAACAGCTTCTGCCACATGAATACTCTCTGTTTTAGTCTAGTTCAACAAATTATGCAGGTTCTGTCTGAAATCTCGGCTCAGACTCATCCATGTGAATCTACAGACGTTAAAGCAACTTCTTTAATGATTGGATGTACCCAAGCATTATGATATCTAATGTAAATTTTAATTTCACATCAAGGTACACCATGTACCCCCCTCTACCCCTCCAGGGTCAAAACAAGCCATAAAAGAAGCTAATGCTCCCAGAAGCAGAGTTTTCTTTCAGCCATGCAAAGGCCACAGGTACCAGCCACTCTGATTTGGAGAATATAGGAGTGTCAATGAGACTATCAGCCTTCTTTATTTTTTAAATACAAAAATTAAGCCACTCTTTCCTCTGCAACAATAGCTTGGAAAAGTTAAAACTAATGTAAGCTGATCATTGGGGTTGAAAGGAACAAGCAGCCAAGCTACACGTATGCAAAAGAAGGTTGGGCAAAGTGGAGGATAACTATCCTATCCATTCCATATAAAATGGATCAGTTTACAGTTTCGAGTATATTTAAACAGACTCATTTTACATAACAGACATGTATGGGATCTCTCTAACCCTCTCCACAAATCTTTAAAGTAGCCCTGTATTTATTGCTGCAATAACAGCATACAGGAATGGCTGGTTACATTCTAGGGGTTGGCAGAAAAATATTTTGTAGGATTATCCAAAAATAAGAAAGAGCTCTACAGGAAATTAAGATGGTCAAAAGCATTGACAAAATATGATGCATAAACAAATACAATAACTCACTTCAAGTCAGACTGATCTAACCACCCAATTTCTTGTAGATGAAAGTTAATTTTCTGTGATAAAAGTAGTAAGAATCCTTGGTAAGAGTCCATCTAACAGCTCTTAAAGTCAGGTTATTTATGTAAATTTATAAAACTTCTTGTTGTTAGCCCAATTCTCACTTAGTCTGTATTTTCACAAGAAACTTATAGAATTGGCTATATTAAGGCTATTTTGTTTTATACGCTATATTCTGACACTTCAGTATACACTCATGGCCTTTATCTTCACTGGTCAAAAGTCATAACAAAATAGTTCAAATGCAGCTGCAGTAAAGTCAGGCCTGCATTGACTCATCTCTAACAAAGTTTAAAAGACAGAACTAGCATGCTTTTGTTTCATCCATATAGGTCAACTAAATCAGGTTATAATTATATTGTTGTTTGAGAGCTTTTTAAGTAGTCCTTTAGCCAGCAACAACTGGCCCATTGTGACTTGAGTAGAGAAATGCAACATAAGAATGTTACAGTACTTTCACAAGAGGGTAAAAGATGGCAAAAAAATATAGCTCCTTCCCCTATTTAGGGAAAATAACTAGAACTTCAGTGTGTGTTTTGTGCAGCAGACTTATTACTCTGCAAAGGCACTGTTTCAGTCCCTCAAATGTAAACAACATTTACAAAATATAGTTAGTGTACAGACATTCTTTATTATCAATATACAAAATAATATTATGAATTAATCACTTGCCACATTTAACATGTCAAATCAAATTGACTTGAACATCCATTGCACAGTGAGATTTTCTGGCTTCTGTGTAAAAGATAGCCGATCAATTAAAGAAACATTTGTTGAAAAAACGTGCAGAGTTTATTTAAATTCTACGCCAAGTTTCAGCTCCAAATTTTTATAGCTGAATTACTGACACTGAAAGGTGTATGTATGAGTACATATTTTAAGGGTTAGAATATCTTGTTATATTTTTGAAAATGGCATTATTGTACAGGTTCTGTACTCCTGAAAGTTCATACACAAGATTATTTCATTGTACAACCTTAAGGTAACTGTTGTATACCTAATGCAAAAATACAGAACTTTAGCAACAAGATGATAAAAAGTTATTTCCATTACTCTTTCTAGATTTAAGTAATTTCAAAAGGTAAAATTATAAAAAAAAATCCTACACCATCTGTTTTTTTTGTCTGTTTATTTGACAGCCTAATCCCACAATCTAGCCACATTTAAATACCCATATGCTTTAATGTGTATTTAACAATACAATGTTGCATAAACACCTTTTTTTTATATGTCAGAGTTAAACTGCTCACACAAACTTATTTCTTTCTATTGTGAATATGAAGGGTGGTTTACTGCTCAAGGAATTCTGGTCATTGACTGCTTCTGACTACTGAACAGTCAGCCCTCTTCAGCCTCTAGATTCCTAAGTACTCTAAGCATCTGTCTATCTGCAATTAGACACTCTCGGCTGACCTGTGCCTGCTGACTTGGGGTCGCAGGGGCTTTTTAACTGGGGTGCACACATTTGGGCTTGGGCTGGAGCGCAACAATCCTGTGAGGTAGAAGGGTCTCAGAGCCCAGCCTGCAGCCTGAGCCTATCCACACCACAAGTAAACAGCCCTTTAGCCAAGCCCTGGGAGGCTGTCAGCTGGCACAGGCCAGTCATGAGTGTCTAACTGCAGTGCAAACATAGGGACTGTTTAATTGTGGTGTAGATGTTTGGGTTGCAGCCTGGGCTCTGGGACCCTCCTACCGGAGGTCTAGTCTACACTGGAGGCAGGAAAGGGGGGAATCAATCTAAGTTATGCAACTTCAGCTACGTGAATAACGTAGCTGAAGTCGACACACTTAGATCTACTTACCGCGGTGTCTTCACTGCCATAGGTTGACTGCTGACGCTTCCCCGTCGACTCTGCCTACACTTCTTGCTCCGGTGGAGTACCGGAGTCAACGGGAGAGCACTCAATGGTCAATTTATCATGTCTTCACTAGACGCAATAAAATCGACCACCACTGTATCGATCGCTCCGGAGGTAAGTGTAGACATGCCCTGAAAGTCTACACCACAATTAAACAGCCCCTTAGCCCAAGCCCCATGAGTGCAAGTGAGCTGGCATAAGCTGGTCGCAAGTTTTTAATTGCAGTGTAGACATAACTTCTGCCACTGCCCTTGAGGGAAGAAAAAGCAGAGTCAGTGAGATCCTGTATACCAGCTGCTGGTTAATACTGAAGGACATTTGTATGGAGGGGCATTTGCACATTTAGTTTCTACACTCTTTAATTACAAGAAACTAAAAAAAACTGAAGAAAAGTAATTTTTCAGTAAAATAATGATTCTTAGGTAGAACATTGGGGGAGGGATCGCTCAGTGGTTTGAGCACTGGCCTCCTAAACCCAGGGTTGTGAGTTCAATCGTTGAGGGGGCCATTTAGGGTTCTGCGGCAAAAATCTATCTGGGGATTAGTCCTGCTTTGAGCAGGGGGTTGGACTAGATGACCTCTTGAGGTCCCTTCCAACCCTGATAGTCTATGATTCTATGAACATTTGAGACTGAGCAATAGGTTTTAACAGTGTGTTTACACTTACGCTATTTTTAATTCATACATGAATAAACAGCAGAAACATAAAAAATGAAAAGAAAAGTGCAAAATTATTGTACATCTTTCCATTATCGTTCACCCGTATTTATTATAGGAATGAAATGCTAAAAATGTTATAGATAAGCACAGAATATGAAGGACCATGGTCATCATTAGGGAGTAACCATGACATTGCTAGATTTCAGGAACCTTACTTGTCCAAGGTTACCTTTTCCACATAATGCAATAGTAAATATTCCCACATGAAAAACTGAAACAAAATGAAGGAAATGGAGATGCAATACTGCTAAGATATACGACAAACAGAGAACACAGAAATGGCATAACACTAGCAACATTAACAATTCAAAATGATGCATCAGAATTGGAAAAGGTGAAAAGAGAGAATAGTAACCAGATATGAATGTAAATACTAAATACAGGTCCCAGTCTTGCAAACACATGTAACTTCATTTATAGGAAGAGTCCACTGAAGTCAAGTGAGTAAATTACACACGTGCCTGCATCTTTAGAAAAATGTGGTTATAGTTTTTGGAGAGTGTGATAACTTTTCTCTCTTATAATTACTTGCATGATAGTAAACTCTTAAAAACTGTCATTCACTGCCATGTTCTTTTTTCAGTTAGAAATCCTTTGTGAACTTTGACTGGGTTTGGTTGCAAAAAAGGAAATGTATTTTAAATAGCAAAACTTGAAAAATACTATCAACAGATGTCAGCTTCTACTTTGGAGTTTGGAGGCCTTGATATATATATATATATATATACATACACACATGTTAATTTTTAAGGAACATAATTAGATAACTTTTGTGAAATAACTAATCCATTCTTTACACAACTCAAAAGGAAAAATTAAAACAATGCTAACAAGAAGCAGTTTGAGCAGTAAAAAAAAAAAAAATCAGGCATTCTCAGTATTTATGAGAGCAGGGCTCCGTGTGAACATTCTTCACCCACGAACAGCATTTTATATGCTCAGTTACAAGAACTGTCAAAAAATAAAATGCAAAATAATGTTTATTCTAATCATTGAATTTACCATTGCAGGGGTGGCTCTAGCCTTTTTGCCGCCCCAAGCACGGCAGGCAGGCTGCCTCTGGTGATTTGCCTGTGGGAGGTCCACCAAAGCCGCGGACCAGGGGACCCTCCGCAGGCAAACCACTGGAGGCAGCCTGCCTGCCGCCCTCGCGGTGCCGGCAGAGCGCCCCCCACAACTTGCCGCCCCAAGCACGCGCTTGGCGTGCTGGGCCCTGGAGCTGCCCTGTACCCTTGTTAGTTTACCCACATCTACATAAAGAGATTTTATGCATGGATCCTACTAGCCAAATTTAAAAGATTGCTAGAAAACTTTAGTTGTACAAGAGTAGTTTGCTGTAAAATAGATGTACAATTTTAGTCACTGTTAAGTTTTATGATAGTCACTCTATGGCAGGGGTTCTCTAACTGGGGGTTGGGACCCCTCGGGGGTCACAAGGTCAATACATAGGGGGTTGCGAGCTGTCAACCTCCACCTCAAACCCCGCTTGCCTCCAGCATTTATAAGGGTGTTAAATATATTTTAAAGGGTGTTTAATGTATTGGGGGGGGGGAGTCGCACCTGTGGCTTGCAATGTGAAAGGAGTCACCAGTAAAAAAGTTTGAGACCCACTGCTCTATGGTATACAAGTTGTCTAAGGCTGTTTCAGCCAATCAATTATTATTTTTCTATACCCTCCAAAAGTTCTAATAATATGAGGTTTATGCACTGAATAAGCGTGTATTAAAAATAAATAATTTCTTTGGAGACCACCAGCCACAGACCACTTAAAACATTCTAGTTTTTTAATACAGTACACACTGCACTGTTGTTGATTAGGAGTATAAGGGGGAAGCTGTCAAGTTGAATCAAAGTCCTAAAGATAACTTCTAGCAATTTAAAGAAGTCTTAAAATCCTCAACTTCATTGGCAAGAATTTTGGCTAAGCAAGTCCTCTGCCATATTATGTGCTGGTGAACTGATGTGAACAGGTATGTCCAGTTTATATGTGAAGGCAAAACATTATAATTGTTTGCCACTGTTAACATCAAAAGTTATGATAAAAACTAAAAGCCAATGACTCAACAGAGTGTCTCCTTTTTAACAAGTATATGTGTGTATACACACACACACACACACACACACAGACTTACTTGCAGGAAATCATAAATGATGACTGAGGTTTTCATATTTCTTGTAATGCTAGAAACCATTAACAGCAGTCTTCACATTCATGTGCTCTAACCTTCAACTGAAGAAACTGTCGAAGCACCACGACAGATTTATGGCAGTATAAGTTAATAACTAGGCCCATTCACTCAGTAACTAAAGTGGCTGGCAATCCCACAGCTGGATATATGAAACAAGCCTATGAAAGTTACACAGAGGCTATGTTGCTACCAACTCTTCATGTCACCTGACATTTTATCATCTGACCTAAAATCCCTGCAACATGAAGTCTCCCATATGCAGAAAAACTAGCCCAGAGATGGATTTATAAGACTCCTTATTTTGTTTACATACAACTATAACTTCCGATTCCTTGTCTGGGAGCCTTTCATTGGAAACTGCATTAAATATATTTTCATAACATATTCACATAAGAGGGAAGAACCACCACCGGTGCGGGTTCCTCTGCATGCTTCTTGCTGTGATGGAGGGTCCCCCATAACTGTCTGTAATGTGCACTCCCCTAATTCCGATCCCCTGTAAATGCTTGTGCTGCTGCCCCTCAATCCCAAGTGACTGCCTGTGCTGCCACCCCTCCTCCAGTCCCAGCCCTCAGGGCCTGTACCACCACCACCCACAACCCCAGTAAATGCCTATGCTGCCACCCCCCTGCCCTGGTGCCAGTCCCCAGTAAGTGCGTGTGCTGGTCCCCTCAGCAACCGTTTGTGCTGTCTCCCCTCTCCCTCAAACAAATGCCCATTCTCTCACCTCACTCCCCCTCTCAGTCCTGGTCCCAGCCCACAGTGAGTGCCCATGCCACCACTGTCCCCTCCTCCCCCGTGCTGGTCCCAGTGCCCAGTGAGTGCCTGTGCTGCCACAGCCCCCCAAATCCCGGTCCCAGTCCCCAGTGAGTGCCCCTACTGCCACCCCCAGTGTCGGTCCCAGTTCCCAGTAAGTGCCCATGCCGCCACCCTCCAGTCCCAGTTTTGGTCCCCAGTGAGTGCTGTGCCGCTGCCCCCCAGTCCTGGTTCCCAGTAAGTGCCCGTACGCCATCCCCCAGTCCCGGTCCCAGTCCCCAATGAGTGCCCGTGCCCATGCCACTGCCCCCCAAGTCCCGGTCCCAGTTCCCAGTAAGCGCCTGTACCACCGCCCCTGGTCCCGGTCCCAGTCCCCAATGAGTGCCCGTGCTGCCGCCCCTCAGTCCCGGTCCCAGTCCCCAGTGAGTGCCTGTGCCGCCGCCCCCCAGTCCCGGTCCCAGTCCCCAATGAGTGCCCGTGCCCATGCCACTGCCCCCCAAGTCCCGGTCCCAGTTCCCAGTAAGCGCCTGTACCACCGCCCCTGGTCCCGGTCCCAGTCCCCAATGAGTGCCCGTGCTGCCGCCCCTCAGTCCCGGTCCCAGTCCCCAGTGAGTGCCTGTGCCGCCGCCCCCCAGTCCCGGTCCCAGTCCCCAGCGAGTGCCCGTGCCACCGCCCCCCGGTCCCAGTCCCAGTCCCCAGTGAGTGCTCGTGCCACCGCCCCCCAGTCCTGGTCCCAGTCCCCAGTGAGTGCCCGTGCCACCGCCCCTCAGTCCCGGTCCCAGTCCCCAGCGAGTGCCTGTGCCGCTGCCCCCCAGTCCCGGTCCCCAGCGAGTGCCCATGCCACCACCCCCCGGTCCCGGTCCCCAGTGAGTGCCCGTGCCACCGCCCCCCAGCTCCAGTCCCAATCCCCAGTGAGTGCCCAGGCCACCACCCCGCAGTCCCGGTCCCAGTCCCCAGTGAGTGCCCGGGCCACCGTCTCCCAGTTCCGAGTAAGTGCCCATATGCCGCCCTGCAGTCCCAGTCCCCAGTGAGTGCCTGTACCCATGCCACTGCTCCCCAGTCCCGGTCCCAGTTCCCAGTAAGTGCCCGTTCCGCCACCCTCTAGTCCCAGTCCCCAGTGAGCGCCCGTGCCACCACCACCACCCCGGTCCCGATCCCAGTCCCCAGTGAGCGCCCGTGCCACCACCCCCCCGGTCCCGATCCCAGTCCCCAGTGAGCGCCCGTGCCACCACCCCCCCGGTCCCGATCCCGGTCCCCAGTGAGCGCCCGTGCCACCACCCCCCCGGTCCCGATCCCAGTCCCCAGTGAGCGCCCGTGCCACCACCCCCCCGGTCCCGATCCCAGTCCCCAGTGAGCGCCCGTGCCATCGCCCCCCCGGTCCCGGTCCTTCCTCCACTGCTTGGCCACGGTGACAGGTTCCATTGTGCTGATAACAGATGGGGGCACAGAGCGTGTCATCCTCCTCCCGGCTCCCCAGCCCCTTTTCCCTGCCCCCACCAGCCCCGGAGTTTCTCCCCCTCGCCCCCAGCCCGCCCCCCGCGGGGAGCAGGGTGACAGACCGGGCGGCTGCGGGGCCTGCGGCCGGGCGGAGGCCGGGGCCTGGCGCGGAACCGGTGCCCGGGTACTCACGGGGAAAGCTCGGATCCGCATCTTGGTGTCTTTCCGGCTGCCCGTCCCCTTGCTCAGGTTCGACATCTTCGGACCCGGCTCGAGCGGAGCCTCTGCGGGGTGGGGGTGGGGGTTCGGGGAGACCCCGGGCAGGAGCCCCTGGCGACCTTCACTCCGGGCGGCGGCCTCGGGGGTGCGCGGGGCGGTGAGAAGGGAGGCGGCTACGGGGGGTTCTGGGCGGCGGCGGCGCAGGCCCCTGTCTCCAGCGGCGGCGGCGGCGGCGTTTCCTTCACCCTCGTCCGCCGCGATGGCGGACAAACATCGCTCAGTGCGCAGGGCCAAGCGCCCCCCCACCCCGAGACAGATCCGGCCGCGGCAGCAGGAGGGGCGCGGGGAGGAGCACGGCGGCGAGGGCGGGCGAGGGGGTGGGGGCTCTGCTGCCTAGCTCTCGCGAGACTTCGCTCCCAGCTGTCATCGTCTGTAAAGGGGCGGGAGGAGAGGGAAAGGAGGAAGAGAAAGCACAGTGGGGCAAAGGCGGCCGCTGATTGGCTGAGTGGGGCGCAGTAGGGGAGAGGCAAATGCAGAGAAGGTGCCATGGCTGGCCTGCGGGGGGTGGGTTATGTTTGTGGGGAGTGAGCGGTGGTGGGATTCGGGGAAGGGGTGTCTTAGCAGCCCCAACTGCTGTAGAGAGTCTGTCAGGGGCTGGCAGGAGCCTCTCTGGGCCCATAGACAACCACATACTGAGCCTAGTGCTGTCCCTACTCATTGCAATCAGAGCTTTGGGCCATCTAGAACTAGGGTGCCTCACATTGTTAGCAACTGGCTAAGCGGGCCCAGACGTTAGGTCCTGTCTACATTATCCACCTTGCAAGCTCTTGCCCTTTTACCTCACGTCTCAGGTGTTTTTCTTAAAGTCACAGCTTCTGGAGTCAGGTGACTATGGAAGACTCACAGCTGTCCTTTTTTAAAAAAAATGTGTCGGGGAGGGGAGAGTTGAATATGTGACCTGAGCTCACCTTAAGGTTCACAGCCTGAACAGAAAACAAAAAGACCCTGCATTAAATTTTTTTTTAAGTTACAATTGAGGAGGATCTGACTTGTGATGTTTGAACACTTGGAGTTGGCAATAGTTGTCCTGAAATTTGTCTGTCTATTGCTATCACTGAGACAGCTCCCATGTTGGTAATAATCATGCAATTGGTAGCATAAATGAGGTAGATGCCAGCATTCACCAAGATTTTAGGCATTGGATTGCTAGACCTGTGCTGAGATGGTTATTAATATGCTGGTAGTTTGGCAACACTAACTAATGCCCAATAATAGCAAGGGTGGAAAATCTAAAGGAAACAAAGTAAAATGTAGACACAGTCTTAAACATAGGCCCTTAACTCCTTTCAAACCTGTATGGACAGGGCAAAAGCAAACAGTCTCTTTAAAAGACAGGCCAAGAAAAGAACTGCACAGGCATATTGTGCCTTTTCCTGATATTTATCAACCTGAAGTTTCCCTGCAGTTAATTTTGCCCCACTGAGTCATGGCACTCATGGGTGTTGTACTCCTTGGAAGACTCATAGTCATGTTGAAATACATTTATTTTTCCTTTTTTAAATTTGCTAATCACTACATATGCTTGAGAAATGAAGATGCCACCTGAAGCAATACCTGTGTGAGAGTGAGGCTAAATATAGGTCACTTGCAAATTAGGACAGTTTATATAACAGAGATGGATGTTTTGTAAATATCAGATTTTGCAAGTCAATGGCAGGTTCAATTGCTCAGTGCTTCTGGCATTCAGGTGGGTCACTCAAAAACAACAACAAAAAGTTAGTAGACACTTGAAATTTGGGCCTAGGTGACTAGGCCCAAAATCCCACACAGGCACAGGCAGGAATATTACTCCTAGTGTTGATTCCCAATCTGGACCCTAACCACAGGAGCATAATTCTTCTTATGATAGTGTACTAGTCTGAAAAATACCTAAGATCATTATACCACTTAGCAGTTTCGTAGCAAAACCTGTAAAACTTTGGCACTGAAGGTACATAGGTACAAATATCCTGTGAGCTAGTTTGCCTTCTGTAATAGTTTCTTCACCTATTTGTTGCCTTCAGTTTAAAACAACCACTGCCCATTGAGACTAATGCAAGTACCTCTACTGGACGTTTTTAATCTCCTGATCAGTATTAAGTATACACCGAAAGGAAAAATTATATAACAGCAGCACAACAACAACGAATCTTAATGATTTCAGCATGACTAAAGTACAGTACCATTCAGCCCTTTTCAAAAGTACAGTTTCTAGAGAATAATGTCTAGTTCTTAAAGCACTTTTCATTAACAACCAAAAATAAAAGTCAAGTGGTAGGAGAGGCAAAGTTTTTCTTCTGACTGCCAATATGAAGAATATGGTCCCCAGACATTTCAGTGTTGTCGTCCTCATCTGGGAGCTTAGTAGATGAATCCAACCCTGCCAATTAAGTCTAAACTAAGAATTTTGCTTGCAAGAAGTTCAAAGGGTTAGGAGAAAGATCCTACTTTAAATTGCAGTTTGGATCTCTGGTGCCTGCAAAAATGGGCAGCATCCACTACTGCCGATTGCTCTAGCACAATGTCTTCTGCTACTGTTTTTGTGCTTTCTTTCATGATATGCCCTTATGCTTAGGGCAACCTCACTAGCCCAGTGTACCAGGCTCTCATTTTCTCATTCTAGTCACTCCTAAAGACTCACTTCTTTTTAGGAGCTCCACAAATAGTAACTCAGGTTAGTCAAATGCCCAATCCCAACGTAACTAGAGGAGGGCTGATGATTTAAAAATGAAGTTATAACCATGTCTGTTCTCCTTGGGAATCTTTCCTAACTTTAGCTGTATTTTGCACTGTAAGATTATTTGGCACTATACAAGACTCAATAATATTGCTGGTTCTTACTTACTAAAATTATTAAGAGTAAGAATTGTTGCCTGAGGTTCTGCCCATGCAGGTTTGAAGTACAGAGGATCTTCAATGAAACTCACCGCTTACTTCTCTCTGCATTCCAGCTCTGCGACGAACAGGTGTGCAGAATCCCCCTGTGCAACTCTAATTTCTGCTCCCATCTGTAGTAGAAATAAAGCAGTTTTGCTAAATGTAAGGTCTTGTGCTCACCCAAGGGACCACTGGAATTGCTCTTTGAGTACCAGTAGTGTCAATCAGAGGGGAGATGGGTGGGTGAAGAACAGCAAGATTGACCTATGAACTGCTAGTAGCACTAATGCCCATCTTGGTCAATGCCAGCTATCTTATGTATATATCTTCAAATATTCCTACAATAAATAAAGTAATAACTAGTTTTTGGGAAATACCCTTCAGTAATAGGGGTTCAGGTTCATATGCCATGACTGCTTCTACCGTCTATTCACTCCTAGCCTCCTTCACGCTAGTATTCAAGCTTGCAGTATAAGGGCCAGGAATGCCTGCTCTAATAGGTAGAGAATAGCTCAGCATGGAGAGTGACTAGGATGATCTGAAGGTCACATGGTTAAATGCACTGTTGGGAGGTACTCCAATACTACAGTGATGAGCACAGTATAAGGACCTACACAAAATACTTTCACTTCAATGACTCTAACAATTTCTTTCTAACAATATGACAGGCATGCTGCTTTTACTAGTATTTTCTAAGTGACATGATGTCTTGTATACCTGCTGAAAAACTTTCTAGCATTACTCAAAATGTTGCTGAGGGTATCAGAAGCATTAAAAGGTTGGCCTTAATACAATATATTTTCTACATTCCTAACATTAACATAACTTTTCTCTTTTAAAAATTACAGAAAAGCAAGTTTTTGGTTTATTTACACAAGAATACCATTTCTTAATTTAAAAAATAAGTTTCTTTGTTTCTTTTAAGGCCCAGTCATACACACTGAAATCAGTGCGAGTTTTGCCATTAATTTGAATGGGGGAAGAATCAGAGCCTTGGCTGCTTGTATCAGAGAGTTCTGTGTTTGCATGGTCTCATTCTGTACCATTCTGCATTTGAAAAGAAACTCAGAATGGAAGCTGCCTGTGTTAGGGTGGGAGAAAGAAATTCTTCTCTATTTAAAAGGCAGTACAAAGAAAAAAAATCAAATAATTTCTTTTCAGCTACATAAATCCATCTATCATAGTCTGAAGAAGTTGATGCCTGTTTTAGGCTTTGCATGAATTTTGTGTGATACATTGAGGATATGTATGGGACTATAATCATTTCTCTTTTTTGAAAGGCTTTAGAAACAACAAAAAAGATGTATTCCCTCAATTGTAACACCTAAAATCTATTGAAAAGATATTTTGATAACAATGCAGAACTATATATAGCTGGAAAAATGTGAAGGGGCTTCAACAAAACCTATGTAATACCTGCATTTTGAAAGGGGGAGGGAAGGGCGGAAAGTAGGTTTTCATTGTATTACATTCGGAATCCCATCCTGCAATCCCGACAAGCAAAAGTTCCTTTGAAGTCATTACAGGATTAGTAAAATATGACACAATGAGGTAAGTTTTATTTTGCTATTTTATTGACAGTTCTCATATGCCCCATGCCAATCCCCCCTCCCCCCAACAATATTCTACAGTCATTTTCAACATATATCCCATTGACATCTAGGAGGCCTGCTGGGGCCACTAAAAGCATCAAAATAAACATTCAAAAATATAAAATAGATTATTTCTAAATTTCTGCATTTAGAAACAGAATAACTGAAATATTGTAATTCCAAATTATATTCTACCTGGTTCCTATCCTAAAAAGATGTGAGTTTTTTTACCTCCTTCTTGTATGCCCTGAATCAACATCCTAAACTTGCCATTTTAATTTCCTTGACCATTGCTTCATAAGGCTTTAGGTGGGAGTTGGATGACAGAAGATGCTGAAGTAACCTATTTATGTAAGGCAGTTGAACAATTCTACTTTTATCTTGCAATCCCTTTCTTCCTATACAAAGGCTGTAAATAAAGACCTGCTAAGCTGAAGTCACCAAATAGCATTCCTTGCCCCTGACAAAAAATACCCGGTGTAGTGTCAATATTTTTACAGCACCAGTGGTTCTGACTACTTTACAGAGGCTATCATTTTGTCCAGAAGATTCACAAAGTAGAACTAAAGGAAATTCATGCGGCTTTTCAGTGAATGGAAATAGCAGAAGGTTTTGAAGGTTGTTTTCTTATGGCAGTGTGTATTGAAAATGTGCATTGTATCCCTGTTCTTAAATAAACTTATCTTATTTCAGCCTCCTTACAGTCTAGGTTTTTTTGTTTTTTATACTGTGTGTCTGTAATGCAGAGGATTATTGCTTCAGTGCAGTGATCTGAAAGTAGTTGCTGAAGGTGTGAAGCTAAACAAGGGGCTAATTGGGTGGCAAATACATTTCAATATGAATTGAAATTCTCCACTCCCACTCTGATCCCTGTTAGCACTATGTGTATGTGAGGACAACTTTTCCAAAGTCCCCAGTTTGAGGGTAAAGTACTGCAGATGTAGAAATTTTATTAAAGTTAATTTTTAAAATCAAATTTACACAAGAAGGAAGGTACTGTACATCTGGGGTTGGGGTTGGGTTATAGGGGATTGCAAGTATCGGTTAAAAGATTCGCAAGGTACATATGGTACATATAAGCAGCATAGATCCAGATTGAGGTGGGGAACTTTTTAAAGCGTCAGTGGATAAATGGGCTCAGGTACGCCATGCATGGAATGTATGAAGAGTCCAAGTCAGTATTGGTGTAGAGAATAAGTACATGGGTGGGGGGCGTCCCTCGGTTTGTCAGGGAAGGAAGTGGGTTATTTCCCTGGTTGGCAGTTACTCAACCTGGTACTGGCAGTGTCCTATGATGTGTTCTGTGTAGATGTCTCTGGACCACCTGATAGTGTCGGACACCATGAGCTGTCTCATAAGCTGGGCATAGCATCAACCAACTCCGCACGCTCTCAGTACCAGCTTGTTGTGGTGGTCCCATGTGCCCAGGACTCCCACGATCATAGCTCTGAGCTCTCAGGGTGTCGGCCAGTGGGCTTTCAGTTGAATGGCAGATAGGTATTGTCAGTAGGAGCACAGGGGTTGTGGGAGGGGGTGTTGATGTAGATAATTGCTTTCCATTGTTATCTGAAAACAACTTTCAAAGTTTCCATTTGGTCTGAGAGGAAAACTGCTGCAGGTGTGTGGAAAAACAAGGTGTTAATTGGGAGAGTGATCATACACAGTATGTAAGGCTATGTCTACACAAGCACTTTTATCTGTCTAATTTATGTCACCCAGGGATGTGAAAAAAACATGCTTCTGAGCGACATAAGTTACACTGACAGAACGGCTGGTGTCAACAGTGCTATGTGGGTGGGAGACATAACTACCGCTGCTCGTTGGAGGTTTAGAATGGCTACATGAGCAATCTTTACACGAGCTATCTTTGCACGTCTACATTGCCAAAGTTACATCACTGACAGTTACGTGCCGCTCAGAGGGCGCTGAAGGGAAACCACTATTGTGTGTTCACACTATCAGCTGCCTGCACAATAGCTTGTTCACGCGTGCGGCACTTGCAGCAGTATTCAAAGCGATACACTCTGAGCAGCTATCCCACAGAGCACCTCTTTCTCTTCTGCCGATAAGACTTGTGGGAAAGCAGAGAGGGTCACAAGGCACCCTGGGTCCTGTCCCAATGCCCCGTGATGCATTGCTTTGCATCCTAGCAATCCCTGTGCTTCCGTCCGCATTTGGTGCCATCTTTAAATGGTTTGTGTACTACACACCTTGCCTCTTCAGGCTGCAGGAATGGATCCTGAACTGTTGACCAGTATGCTGCTCGTTCTGACTAACACATCACTAGTGGCAGTGGAGTTATTCCTTAAACTACAAAGGCAAGAAGAGTGTGACATTGATCTCACCACATGTAGTAGCTACATGAGATTGCTTGTGGCATTCACGGAGGTGCTGGCCACAGTGGAATGCTACTTTTGGGCTCAGGAAATAAGCACTGAGCGGTGGGATCAGATCATCATGCACGTCTGGGATGACGAGCAGTGGCTACAGAACTTTCGGATGAGGATGGGACTGTGTGATGAGCTCACCCAGCCCTGCGGCGCAAGGACACGAAAATGAGAGCTGCTCTGTCACTGGAGAAGTGCGTAGCGATCACACTGTGGAAGCCGGCTACTCCAGACTGCTACCAATCAGTCGCTAATCAGTTCAGAGTGGGAAAGTCTACTATTGGACTCGTGTTGACGGAAGACTGCAGGGCCTTTAATCCTGCTGCAAAAGACCATGACTCTGGGCAACCTGCGTGACATTGTGGATGGCTTTGCACAAATGGGCTTCTCTAACTGTGGAGGGGCAATAGATGGCATGCACATTCCAATTCTGGAACCAGACCACCTAGGCACCCAGTACATTAATTGCAAGTGGTATTTCTCACTGGTTCTCCAGGAGCTTGTGGATCACCCTGGGTGTTTCACAGACATTAATGCAGGCTGGTCTGGAAAGGTGCATGATGCATGCATCTTTCAGAACACTGGCCTGTTCAGGAAGCTGCAAGCAGGGACTTTCTTCCTGGACCAGAATATCATTCTAGGGGAAGTCGAAATGGGAGACAAGCCTGCTTTCTGCAACCCTACTGCCCCCAACAACTCGCTCAAGCAATTCCCAAAATCAGATCCACTTACCAGGGACCTCCTCTCCTGTTTGCACTTCACCAAGATCTGACTGCTGTGACTGGCTAGGCTCCTCTGAGGTAGAAAAGAGCTCCTGGCTGCATGCATCTCTGGCCTCTGAATCATCCTCTGCCTCTAGGTCCCTCTCCCCTTCCACATCCTCATCCAAGATTTCCTCCTCCTGACTCAGTCTACTCTCGACTGGCACATGAGCCACTGAAGTATCCACAGTGGTCTTTGTAATGGAGCTGGGGTCGCTACCGAGTATTGCATCCAGCTCTTTGTAGAACTGACAGCTCGTGGGTAGGTGTTCTGCAATTCCCTCACTTTGACCCTGCACTGCAATGTGTTCTGGTCATGGCCCCTTTCTCTCATGCATCATGAAATCTGTCTGAAGGCATCATAATTCCTAGGGCTGGAGCGCACCTGGGACTGGACTGCTTCCTCTTCCCGAATGCTGATGACGTCCTGCAGCTCGGCATTGCTCCAAGCGGGGGATTGCCTGGTGCGTGGAGCAAGTATGGCCACCTGGAAAGAAGGACTGAGACCACTGCACGCATCACCGACCAAACAGGAAGGGGACTTTCAAATTTGCAAAGGAATATGGGGTGGGGATGACGGTTGGTCACATGAGGGCAGAGCAGTAGAATTCAAACCAATGGGCACAGAGGTGAGAACAGGCATTGTGGGACACCTCCTGGAGGCCAATCACAGCACTGTAATCGCCACCATGTCTACACTGGCACTGCAGCGCTTTAGCCCTGGCTCAGAAAGCTGTACGCCTCTCGGGGTGGTTTTTTTAAAGCACTACAACTACGCAGTTTCTGCACACTAAGTGGCTTTACAGTGTTTACACCTTGGGAGCTACAGAGCAGAAAACTGCTTTACTGTGCAGAAACTTGCCAGAGTAGACAGGGCCTTACAGTGGCACAGCTGCACGGTACAGCTGTGCCATTGTCAGCTTGTTAGTGTAGACATGGCCTAACTCTTAAAAAGCATCCTAATGGAAGATGTCAATCCATAAAGCAGGGGTGATCTAATAATGAAATGTTGTTTTTGACAACAGAGTTTGTGTGCTTGGGCATGAACACAGTACTAGCGTGGATTCCAGTGCATGCAAGGATACCTGAATGAAATGGTAGATAAAGAAGCAAAAAATGTTTTTAAACATGGAGAAAATGATATAAAAATTTCTCTCAGTATTCAGGAATTTAAAAGTTTAATTAAAAAAAGATTTTAAAAGGAATAGCAAGAATTGTGACCACAAAGAAAAGGGGAAGAAGATTGATTCTATGAAATATGCCCCAAAATAGAGGATAATGCACTATTCCAAAGTTCTGACCAAATCAGTGAAGTATGGTACTCATATTTAGACTTTTAACTGGTCACTGCGGTTTGAATAATAATTTGTATCTATTGAATAGACACTAAGATGAGTTATGTAATACACGTAAGGTTAAAGAAATAGTCGATCACCTGATTTTGAAATGTTGGCAGTGTTCCCAGGAGAAAAAGGCTCTTTATGAAAAGTTTAGAAGCTTGAAGGTGATAAAACATACAAACAGGAGGTTAGTGAGCATATCAGGAAATTGAGTAACGTTAAAAAAGCTCTGCTACATTTTTTAAGGGCCCAGAGCAGGATAAAAGAGTGTATTGGAATGCACGTCTGAGGAATATAGAGGGTGGCAGTTATAGACTCAGTAGCTGTGTCTGCTTCTCTATAAAGAAGAAGAAGAAGAAGATTTAAATCCATGTGGAAGCAAAATTATCACAGATTAAGGAGGCACAAAGAATTTAATCCAAACAAGGAAAAAATTAATTCAGAACAGTATCCCACAAATTTAACTTGCTAGAACAGGGGTGGGCAAACTATGTGGCCCGTCAGGGCTTTAGATCTGTCCTGCAGGATTGTCAAACCTTCGCTGTTCCTGGAAGCGGCCAGCACCACATACCCATGGCTCCTGGGGGAGCGAGGGGGGCGGGGAGAGGGCTCCGCGCGCTGCCCTTGCCTGCAGGCACCGCCCCCGCAGCTCCCATTGGCTGGGAACGGTACCCACAGGCAAGGGCTGCGTGCAGAGCCCTCTGCTCCCCACCCCAGAGGCCGCAGGGATGTGGTGCCAGCTGCTTCCGGGAGTGACGCAGGGCCAGGGCAGGCAGGCGGGCAGGCCCAGGTGCACGCTGCTGCCATCCTGGAGGTGCTCCAGGAAAGCAGCACCGGGCCATAACCTGCACCCCAAACCCCTCCTGCACCCCAAAGCCTTGCCCTGAGCCCCCTGCTGCACTCCAGCCCCCAGCCCTGAGCTCCCTCCATGCACCCCAACCCCCTGCCCTGAGCCCCATCCTGCTCTCTGCACCCCCCTGCACTCCAACCCCCTGCCACATCCCTCCTGCACCCCGACCCCCTGCCCTGAGCTCCTTCCTCCACACCACACCCCCTCCCACACCCTGCACTCCCTCCCGCACCCCAACTTCCTGCCTCAGCTGTACATTCATGGCCCTGCATACAATTTCCCCATCCAAATGTGGCCCTCAGGCCAAAAAGTTTGCCCACTCCTGTGCTAGAAGTTACTAACATTGCCCCAGATACTTCTATAATAATGCAGAAATTCAAATTCAAAGCAAACCTGCAACTATTTAAAGAGATATTATTGACTTTTTAAAAAGACCACACATTTTGAAATTATTTTTATTTGCTATTGTTATACACAGCTCCTAAGATTACTGTAAATGAATAAGATTAGTGAAAATATTTCTTTTTTTTTTTTAGAATTTTTTACTTGATGCACTTTTTGATGGTCAGTTTTTCTATTTCCCCTGTACAGTCAAGGTAGACCCAGATCCAAAAGGTATTTAGGCTCCTAACTATCATTGAGTTTAATGGAAGTTAGGATCCTAAATACTTCTTTGAATCTGGGCCACAGCGATCAACCTGATAAACATTTATACACATGCATAACTTAATATAAGTATTCCTATTGACTTTAATGGAAGTATTCATGTGTTTAAAGTTTGATGTGTACCCAAGCTTTTTCAGGATTGGGGGGGAGGGGAGGCTTATCTTCCTGTTTGTTCAAATGTAGTAACAACATACCAACATGTGAACCAAATCTGATTTCTCTGTGATGGTGAAGACATGGAGAAAAAAAAAAGGAGGAGTAAAGATATTTGCTTGCTTCATAAAGCTTTACTAGTCTATATTTAAATCTGCTACAAAACAGAAGTGATGGTAAAACACGACATAATTATAATTTAAATCCATGTATCAATCCATCAGTTTCAAAATAAAAAACAAACAAAATGCAGAAAAGTTTTCAGGTAATAAAAAGGAGTGTGACTAAGATGCAGTCTCACCCCTACTTTGTCAAGTTATCTATCAATGACCTAACTTCACTCGTGTAAACCCCTAGTGTAGACAGGGTTTCCATCAGTGCAGCATGATTTCTACTGGTGTAGCTTATTCCAGTTACTCCCTGTCATAAACAGATAGCTAAGGGTTAATGTCTCTTTCACCTGGAAAAAAATGCTAAAAAGCCCCTAGCAGAGAAAAGAAAAATATAATATTCCTACTGGCTTCTGGATTCTCTCTATCTGACCACGGCACACCATATCATAACCTAGTCCCAGATTTGGACCTTAGCGTCCAAAATATGGGGGTTAGCATGAAAACCTTCAAGCTTAGTTACCAGCTTGGACCTGGTAAAGCTGCCACCACCCAAAAAATTAAAGTGTTTTGGGGCACTCTGGTCCCCCCAAACCTTCCCTGGGGACCCCAAGACCCAAATCCCTTGAGTCTCACAACAAAGGGAAATAAACCTTTTCCCTTCCCCCCTCCAGGTGTTCCTGGAGAGATACACAAAAGCAAACTCCGTGAACCTAAACAGAGGGACTCCACCCTCCCCGTTCCCAGCCTTGGAAAACAGAAGTACCGAGAGTTAATCTCTCTTCCCCCCTCACCCAGAGAGAATGCAAAGTCAGGCTAGTAAATCTAACACACACAGATTTCCCCCTGACTTCTTCCTCCCACCAATTCCCTGGTGAGTACAGACTCAATTCCCTGGGGTTCCCCACTAAAGAAAACTCCAACAGGTCTTAAAAAAAGCTTTGTATAAAAAGCAAAAAAAATACATAAAAATGGTCTCTCTGTAGTAAGGTAACACATACAGGGTCATTTGCTTAAAAAAATATTAAATAAACAGCCTTATTCAAAAAAAATACAATTCAAAGCACTCCAGCAACTATATCCATGTAAATACAAAGAAAACAATAAAAACCTTACTGTCTTACTATATTTGTACTCACAACTTGAAAACAGAAGATTAAAAAGCAGGAAACAGAAATCCTCCCATAGCCGAAAGAGATAGACTCAAGACAAAGGACTCACACACCAACTTCCCTCCACCCAAAGTTGAAAAAATCCTGTTTCCTGATTGGTCCTCTGGTCAGGTGCTTCAGGTTACTTTTTTTCCAGATGAAAGAGACATTAACCCTTAGCTATCTGTTTATAACACTCCCTTAAAACATTATGCATCATTTTGTGCTGTACAAGTCAACCCAGTATAAATGTCAGTCGTGCAGAACAAGATCTGTACCATGTTCTGACCAATGCCAGTCAGAGTTCATGGAGTGAAAGGCAAAGATCATGAGGATGCTGTAATTAGTACATCACATGGCTCTGAACAGGTTTAACCAGACAAAGCATATTATAATAATAAATACTAATGCTGTACAACCTACACTACCTTCCCTTACTTTTTCAAGTGAGTTTGAAACTGAAATATAAATAAATAGCCCTTAATGGACCCGGTCTACTCTAGCTCCAGGAACCACCTCTTATTCCAAGATCCACCATGGGATTTGCAGTCACTTGGCACACTATGACTGCAAATACACTAGCAAACAGAGAACCCATAATTCATTACTATTACCGCTCCACTGGTAGCTATTCCCCTCTTGGAGGTGGTTTTTTTAACAGTGCTGGGAGAGCTCTGTCCCAGCGCCGGTGCCGCAACTATGCAGCCATGTTAAAGCGCTGCCGCGGCAGTGCTTTAACATTTCTAGTGAAGACAGGCTCTGAAAAAGATGTGGGTGTCGTGTATAATCAGTTGAAAATAAGCTCCCAGCATAATGCTATGAACAAAAACAGCTAATGCAGTTCTGGGATGCATAAACAGGGGAATTGTGAGTGGAAGTGGAGAGATTTTTTTACCTCTGTGTTTGGCAGTGGTGTGACCCCTGCTGGAAAATTCTCTGGTTTTGGGGCCTACCATTGAAAATTATGTTGATAAATTGGAGAGCATTGAGAGAAGAGCCATAAGAAAGATTAGAGACTTAGCAAACATGCCTGATAGTGATAGACTCAAGGAGCTTAATCTATTTAGTTTAACAAAGAGAAGGTTAAGGGGTGACTTGGTCACAAATTATAAATATGTTCATGGGGAACAAATATTTGATAATGGGCTCTTCAGTCTAGCAGAGAAAGGTATAACATGTTCCAATGGTTGAAAGTTGAAGCTAGACAAATTCAGACTAGAAATAATATGCAAAATTTTAACACCAAAGGTAAATAACCATTGGAACAAATTACCTAGAGTTGTGGTAGATTCTCCATCACTTGATGTCTTTGAATCAAGACCCAGTCTTTTTCTAAAAAATATGCTATAGCTCAAACAGAAGTTAGGGACTCAATGCAGAAATTACTTGTGAGGTTCTATGGCCTATGTTATGCAGGTCAGACTAGATGATCATACTGGTCCCTTCTGGTCTTAAAAATCTATGAATGCCATAATACTGCATGAATGAAGGGGATAAAACTCAAATGCTAGAGTGGAGTCTACAATGTAAGTGGCCACTTGATGATTGTATTGACTTCAGCCAGAGAGTCATTGTTACCGTCCTTTAAACCTCCGGCCAGCAATGTCTTTATTGGTTGTCCTGCCAATAAAGATTTCTGAATTAAATTGACCTGATTTGACTGACATAATTCCTCTAAACAGGAAGCAGAATGGTTTTGTGGGAGTAGAAGATTAATGTGGAGGATTTCATGTCATTTTGCAATCCAGCCTAAATAAGGGACAGAACATAGCTCTGCTGCCCCAGGAGTGGAGTGGGGGCCAAATTGTGAATAAAAATTAAAATGCAGTTCCTGCTGGCTCCATGGGGAAGTAAGCTACACCAGCCCTTTCTCAGCTGTGCTAGCGAGTGCATTGGAAATCAGAGCCAGCCCCTGTACAGGAAGAAGAATGATTTCTCTTCCTTAAGGCAGCAGTAAAGGTAGCACTCAGGGAAGGGAGAGTGGGCCTTATGCCCTCTTCCTCTTCTGTTTGGGTACATTAGGTAGCTCACAAGTGAGCCCGTTGCAATTTGCCTTAAAACAACATTAAAAGTCTTCAGCTTGTGCTGACAGTAAAGCCACTGAAGGTGTATGGCTAACTGAAGTGTTGCTTGGGTGGCAGAGGATGTGTGCATGGCATTGATATTTTCGGTCATTTTGAAACATTGCTCAATGTAACCCCTCAAATCTCCTGTTACTTACAGAGTGAATTTTCTGAAATCCTCCCAGCTGCCACTTCCTTCCAAAATGACAGCCTCTAGGTTCTTTAATAAGTTTTCTGTGCTTATGAGCAATAGTTTCTAAAAGCCAATTTAGTTGCTCTTAAAAACATAGTCTGAGTTTGGTGAAAAATAGGTTCTTTTAAAATGCTAATAAATTTTCACTTTTAAAAATCCTTTAGAAATTCTGTTAATCTTAATGTGTCTGCAAGATAAATACAGCTAAACTTTCTCTGCTTGAGGATACAGATAGCATAAGAGGTCATGTGTGTGTTTTGCTTTCTGAACATTGCTTGTTTGTTTTTAAAGGTTTCCTGGTTTGGAGAGTAATTTTAATAGATGGAAATGCTGTGTATTCTGGAAGAGCTACAGTAGGGGCTATTAAACACTTAATGCTGGGAAAAGTTACATTTTTAAAGCCCTCTTGCATACAGGGAGAAATTCATTTCATCCACATAAAGCCAGAGTAATCCTCACTCACAACCCCTTCTCCAGCCAATACGCCGGATTTGCAAGTGGTTCAGTCATGAAGCTGTATCAGGTACTAGGGCTGATGTAGTAGTTTATTCATGGATCCCCTGTAACCTCCCTGGCATGCCCTTGGTCTTCCACTACTGTCATTCTCTGTGCTGGTTTATGTAGTGCCAATTCAAAGCCTCCCCGCTGCAGCATGCATGGGTTGCAACGCTACCTTGCATAAACAGCCCATCAGCATCTCTCTTGCAGAAGCTTATCACAGTGCTAATGTGCTGCAGAAGCTTTGTATACCTGGATGAATTTCTCCCACAGAGAAGAATATCCTGCCACCAGTTTTCATCTCAAATTCCCGGGGCTCTCAATGCATTAAAGGATCGGAATGGAATGATACACAGTAGCTAGCACTTAAGAGGTCAGTAATATAGGGATACATTCAGAATAACTCCACTTGACTTTGAATTATTCCAGTGGTACACCAATGCCACCAAGGCCAGAATCTGACCGTTAGCTTTTGGTGGTGGCATGAGAGCCACACCGCTGGATTTCCTCACATTTGAAGTCAATAGCCTAACACTTTATGACATCTTGTTTTGAATTTCATTTGATTTTTGCTCTTGCAAAGTCAAGGCAACTTTTCCTTATCTGAGGATTGCAGGAATGGGCCCTATGATATTTTTAAAATAATGTTCTTATTAATGCTGAGCAAATAATTGATTTTTTTTCTTCTGGGTGGAATAAAAAAAAATCTGAAATAAAAAATTCAATTCAGTTCTATTAGCCAATACATATATTTAGGCATACTATACACCCCATTAATAGGTGGTATTATGTACATGGTAGTAATACAAATTATATATATGGATGTTGGGAAGTTATATTAACTGAATTTATTGTGCTCTTCCCACAATTCTGTTCACCCATGTCAAGCATTCCACAAAACTTTGCAAAGCTGAAGTTCCCTTTGGCATTAGAAAATAGGAAACTTGTCAAAGCAAAGATGCACGAACACTTTGTACCAAATACAGTTTGGAAGTACTTTACTGTATCATCAACAGTTTGCTAAAATAAAAATGCTACTTGGTGACTTAGCTTAAATGTTCTTTATTTAAAGCCTTGCACGGGAAGAAAAGGACTGCAAGTAAAAGAAGAATTGCAGAGCTACTTCACCTAAATAGGTGACTATTATCTTCTTTCATCTAACTCCTCCCCAAAAACCTGTGAAGCAATGATCAAGGAAGTTAAAATAGGGAGGTACCAAGGACAAAAGCTGGCACAAACTAGTGGGTTAAACTTAAAGTGACATGTAAAGTGTTTTGTAACTTGTAAAAATCACATTGTAAATACTATTATTGCTAACTGAAATGTGTGCCTTTGAAGCACACCTTCTATGTAACGCGAACATGCTGTGAAAAAAAGAATTGCTTCCCAGAAAAAGGGTATGTATGATTCTATTTTTTGTATTGTACTACTTTATCTTTAGACAATAAATTTGGCTATGTTTGGTTACCTGGTTTCTTGAACATTTGAAAAAGTGAATGATGAGTATAGTCAAACAACTGGCTATACCTTTTAGTCAATAGTTGAACCTTAGGGGTTTTTTCATTTTTCCTCACCAAAACAAAAAACAAAACAAAACAAAAAAGAATTTTTGTTTTGAGTTGAATGAAATGTTTAGTTTGACCTGAAATGAATTTTGGTTTTTCATTTTGGGTCATTTTGTCATGTTTTTCACTATATTTGTTTTTTAAAATTAGCTAAATTTCAATATTTAACTGTTTTGAAATGAAGGGTTAAAACAAAGTGGTTGAAATAGAATATTTTGAAATGAAATGTTTCAACTTTTCTGAATTTTTCTTAGTCAAAACTCTTCTCAAACTTGAGCTGAATTTGATAGGAAACTAATTCATACAACATTTCAGTATATCTAGAAAATTCCAGTGTGTAAAATAGGAAGAGTTGATTTAGTTGGAGTTGGTCCTGCTTTGAGCAGGGGGGTTGGAATAGATGACCTCCTGAGGTCTCTTCCAACCCTAATCTTCTATGATTCTATGAATAGTATTAAATAATACAGTCAAAACAGATATCAATATGCATCATACTAATTTCAGAAGCAGTTGCTACTTCTCAGGAATAAACTACTTCAGAAATATATCTTAATCACAATTTAATGCTGTTGAGCAACAATGAATATCACATTAATCCAGGGGGTGCTGGACCTCGCAGACGCCTTCCTCCCATTGCTCACTACATTCCACGGCAGCATTGCATGCTCTTTGGCCAGATCTCCAGGGTGAACGAAAATACCCCAGCACACTGTACTGTCAAACTCCATCGATATATAAAGGGGTGCACGTGTTTACCCTATGTGGTATCACCTGTGGGGGCTGTCCCAAAGATCTGTGGATTTTCAGGATTAAGCCAGATCAGGGAACTTCTATCTACGATGCTATCAACTGTGGTCATTGTAGCGGCTGCAATGGTCCTTAGTAGACTATGCGTATTTGATGACGATGGGTGATGAAGTGTTTATTGGAAATGGCCAGCAGCCAGAGTGATATGGGTAAAATCCCAGCCAAGCAACTGGTTCACTGTGTAATACTAGGTCACAATGACCAAGTCATTGACCTACAGGTCCATATAACTCACTGAAGCCTAACTGATAAAAAAAAAAGAAACAAACAAACCAAGACTTTATGGAACGTCTGATAGTCAATCTCACCTCAGTTTTCCTGATGAGATCAATTACTGAAAAGGGGCAAAAGTACAAAAAATGTGCTCACTAAGAACATTAAGCAGGGAGACCTAAAATGACAAAAAATGTGTTTCATGGCTCACACTGTAAATTACCCATTTTTATACCTTATAGTGCATCAGAGCTGTTTTACACATTCATTGGGCAATAAGTATTTCTGATAACTTTTCTTTGTGCTTCACATGCATTGGTCAATGAACCAACTATAGATGAAAGCACAATCAAATAGATAAGCCTTTGTTTGTAAAATTAGCCAAAGACTTTATATCTAAGGCCCAAATTTTTAGAGCTACATGAGCATAATTTGCAGATGCAGTTGTACTGCTTGTGCATTCCAGTTACCAGATGGACATCTAACTGGTATTTTCATGCAAAGTTACTACTGTTGTCCATGTAATTATGCGTGCATACTGTGTGTGTACATTTTATGTGAGCTTATTAATTAAGGACATTGAATTGGCAGTGAATTCTAAAGACAAAGAGTATGTTTTGCAAGGAACTATACACCAAATATTAAAATCAGCACCTTGAAGGTTTTCAGGCATTCTAATTTAGCTAAGTATCAGAGGGGTAGCTGTGTTAGTCTGGATCTGTAAAAGCAGCAAAGAATCCTGTGGCACCTTATAGACTAACAGACGTTTTGGAGCATGAGCTTTCGTGGGTGAATTCACCCACGAAAGCTCATGCTCCAAAACGTCTGTTAGTCTATAAGGTGCCACAGGATTCTTTGCTGCTTTTAATTTAGCTAAGTTCAGAAATTGATCGGTGATACAGGAAACGAACAAGTCGCAAAGGCAGCAATTGTGTGAGTCTTCATATAACTTTAGAATTTCAATACATCAATAGAACAGAAGCCAGATTCCTTGTAATTTTGAGCCAGAAATTATTTGTAATTCAAAAAAGTCTTCATTAAAATTCCAAATACAATTTTCTTGGGGAGCAGTGATGGGGGAGAAAGAAGCTCTTTCAGGTTGTTTAATTTTTTTCTCTCTTCTACTGCTTCCAGAAAATATAAGCATTATATTTTACCATACACAAAGAGCAAACCATATACTCTCAGTGTGACTGACTTATTTTACACTCAAGGAGACAACAAAAGAAGAAAGCACAGAAGTAATATCCCCAGAGATGGCACAGCATGTTAGTCCTCTGTAAAATACTTTGTATCTCCCACAAAATGCTTATTGTTTGTTGAGACAGCAAGCTTTTAGAAATGTAAAGATGCAATATACAGAAAACAAGCTCGTAACAATTACACAGCTCTGTATGTTAGAATAACATACATCTTGTAGTTTTCTGGCTTTCCCTGTAACTAATATTGTGTTTTTAATGGCATTTGCCTCTCTTATTCTTAAGTAAGGGTCAATTTTAATTGTTTCCTCTAAGTGCTGCTAAAGAATTACTCTTTAATAGACAGTAAAAACTACTGTTGCTTGGTTGACATTTCTTTTCAGATCACTAGTCTTTCCTGTTTCTTAGCCTTTAAGTGTCGATTACATTTCATCACTAAATTCTGCCCGCGTTTTGAAATCAGTGAGAGGCACATCTCAGGGCTAATTTGGGTCTTGTATTTTATTCTGAAGTAACAATTCACTTATCTGGCTAGTGAATTTTGATGCCCTTAGTTTTGCTTTATTCGTGTGAATCAGCTGACTCTTGGGTCACTACTTTGATTTGGAATACTGTTAGAAACCCTATGGATTTTACTGATACAATTTATATGCAACTAGGAACAATTCTGCAGAGGAGCTGTAAACTTTTATTTCCATTGGTTGAAACTTATCCGTGCTATTCATTAATTTGGGCCAACGTAACTTCTGACATCAAAATAAGGGTAGCATGAATCTGCAAAAAAAATGTCATATTCTAGGATGGATGGGGAATAATTATGTTAATTCAAGATGTGCAAAAAGATTTTAATTAATCTTTTTGCATATGATTTCTCCTTTTCAGTTCATTCTAACTGAACCATAGCCAATTGGTGTAGAATTGGTGAGCATGCAAATCCCCAAATTATATAAATCTATCATTTGCCTGTTTCTGGTTCTTCTAAACCAGGAGCTACAACATTTCTCATGGCTCTGATATATAGACTAGTGGATATATTATGTCTACCTAGTACAGATAGGTCATCTTTAATTTGCCTAGATAAAGAGTGGCTTAGGGCTCAAACCTGAATCCACTGATGTCACTGAGCTCCCACTAGTTTCAATCTGTGCAGAAATAAACCATGAATCACATCTGTTTATAGCTTCTGTGAAATCAGATGAGCTGGATTAAGGTACACCATGACACAGGGCTGCCTGTGGTCCTGCACCTGACTTGAAATGGCAGTGGCAGGGGGGCCTCTCTTCACCTTCCAGAGAGGCACATGAAGTGGCATAGATCCCTCCTGCTTTCCACAACCACCAGCAGGGGTCTCTCCTTTCTCCTGAAGAAACAGGAATCGCAACAGGGAAGACCCCAGTATATCCCACAGCAGCCACGGAGTATCTGCTTGGATATGAGCCTACTACATTCTTCCCCTTCTGTCACACACAGAGTCCTCTATGAGGGTGGTGTTGGTAGAACCTCTCCAGCCCGTGCCAGTAAGTCTTGGAGTTAGCACCCCATTAAGATGAATGAGGCAATTTACACCTCTCAGACCTATAGTTTCAGGCTGTTTGCAGACTCAGGCAGACATGGCTATAACAGCTATGGCTAAGTCATGTTTTCAAGCTGCCCCCCAACTATGAGTGCCAGAAACTTATTTTAAAAAAAATAATTAAAGTTTATATTCTGATCTAGTCACATGGCTCCAGAAACTGAAATACTAGGCATGAGACTGTAGTACCTAAGCTTTAATATGGTCCCGGAAGTAAACATAGGGACATGTGATAGCCAGAAGTCCACATGTTCCAGCAAATAATTCCTGTGGAAAATAAGACAGCAACCCTCCTTTTAACTTCTGCAGTGAAACTAGGAGGTAGTACTTGTAGAAATATTTCTGTGCCATGAAGTAAATATTCGTGGTACTGGATTATGCAAATATGTGGGCCAATACTTAAAAAAGCCCCTAAAATAAAGCTCCCAAAGTCATAATTAGGCTCTAAAATAAGTTTGGACTGATTTTCAGAAGCACTGATCACCAGTCACCACTGGAATCAATCTGATTTTGTGCAGCCTCCATCCCCAGACTGTGTGCTTGGCACTTTTGAAAAGTCAGACCTAAGTTATTCGTAAGCCTGACTTTACGCCTCCATTTTAAAAAGATCTTTGCTGTTGTATCCAAGAAACATGGTACTGTCAGGACTGAATAAGGTAAGTAGAGCTCTTATCATGGAATGAACTCAATGGATAAGCAGCAGGTAACAAAGTACCAAGAGGTCAGTTTTCAAACTACAGATCAGACCTGCAGCACTGTGTCCAATCATATTTAAAAAACGTCTCCAGCTTTCTTCTGCACTATTTTGCAGTCCTGGTACTGACTTTAGCAGCCTTGGTGTTTTTTTTTGTTTTGTTTTGTTTTTAATTCCATTTGCTTTTTATATAAGGAGTTTCTGTCTGAATCTTTTATTAGCTAGTAGCCTCCTCAACATCTGCAATGACATCTGGTATTGCATTAGTTATCACCATTGGACAGTTTTACTACTGTAACTCTAATACTCTGGCTTTCTAATAAAAAAAAAAACCACCACCACACCATTTCTAACCTCACCAACTCTTTTTTTTTTGCCTTAAATTAAACAAGCATCTTGAAGAAATTCCAACATAGTTCTCATAATGAGCCCAGTCAGAGGATGGGAACTACAAAAAAAACAAACAAACAAACACCACCACCAAAGCAAAAACAAAAAAAACAACAAAAAAAACCCCACTTTAAAAATACAAAAGTGTTAAATCAGAAATATAAGTTTCCAACTAAAGCAAACCAGTGCTAAAAGTCCTGTTGTGGGGGGCGGGGGAGAGATGGAGCATATCAACACTATACTAATTTAAAAGAAAATATACTGAGGCCAGTTGGTAAATCCAAGTTTAGAATTAAAATCCAAAGAATAATAAATGTATCAGCTTAAACTGGAAGCGGTGAATGTTGGTTCCTGTATATTGCGGTCATTCATGGAATGGTATAGACAATAGATCTTATAAAAGTTGTAGACTCTTCTTAGTGTGAGGAATGTTAAAGGCAACACCCATACTTATGGATAAATCCAAAACAGATGTTTACACCTACAAGATCTAAGTTTCAGCTTCATCAGTGTGCACAGAGTTTTGAAAATCAGTTGTAATGTACTATATGCATGGTCTACAAGTCACCTTTCTGATTCCTATGTTTTTGGCCTATTTGGGGGCCTGCCTGGCTGTTCTAATTTATTTTCTGGCTGAAAAAAGTACCTTATAGGCCATCCACTGGCCTACCGTAGCAAGAGTATAGGATGCCCCTGCTATGCACCTCCTTTCTCCTCCCCATCCCTGACATGTTTCTTAAGTGAGTGCTCTGTATCTGCATGTCCATATTAATAGATAGTTTCTGGAAGATACTCCTTAAGAACGTGAAACACAGATTCTGAGTTTTGCTTGCTCAATAAAACTTCTACTCTGTAAGTGGCTTCCTCTCCACAGGCCCCCAGATAGCCCAAGTACACACAGGGCAGAAAGGTGATTACATCTTGGGTTCTCTGTTTCCCTTGCATCAAGCATAGGAACACACAACAACAGATAATTGGGTCTTATGTGGATTACAAGGCCAAGTCTGTCGATTTCAGAAAATGGTATTTTTCACTTTTTGGCCTGAAGAGGGCCTGGGAGGTTCAGACGGAGTCTTTAGTAGATTCCATTTGGTCATTTAGTTTTATATTTTGTACATATGTTTTGGAAGCTGGTGATTAGTGTACTTTAATCAAACCAAACAGCTATACTTGTAGGGGGCTAGGGAAGTTATAGAGTCTATTATTCTGGTCTTGACTGCCTGTGCATTCATGTATAAAGAACTGGCTTTTTTTTCTTTATTATATGGGTGCTGCTGCAGGTCAGGGCTGGATACTACTAGCTTAAGGTATGTGTACTTGCAAGAGCAGTGACAACAGTTCAGTTACTGAAGATTTCAGAGAGTTACTAGTCAAAGACAATATAATTTAGGATCTGTCACTGTAATGGACAGATTGAAAGTGTTGGTACTATAGATTTGGGGTTAGCCTTATCAAACTTTTTTCAGTAATTGCAAACTTGCTTTCAGCAAGTGGCAAAGTTAGGAGCACACTAGCTAGCCTATACATGTCACAGGACAGCAGAGTTTCCACTGCGTCATCTTACACCATCCAACAAGCAGTTGGATAGAACAGCAAAGCAGCTAATGGACAGGTTGGGGCAAGCCTCCTGGCTCTTAACTCTGTTTAACGGCTCTGTTGCTCAGTTCTAAAGTCCCACCATAATGTTTATGCTTGTATATGCAGCTGTTTTAATAAAGCAGGTTGTCCTGAAGCCAGAGTACAGGCCTGGTGCCCAGGAACTCCTGAATTACATTCTTGACCTGCCTCCATCACCCTATGCTCCCCTTCAGTAAGAGACACTACATCTCATTTTCCCCCTCTGGAAAATAGGAATACCATCATTTACCAGGCTCACAGGGGCGCTTTGTGCACTATTTAACATTTGTACAATGCTTCAAAGATATTCTTTATAGAATAGTCAAGAGCTAGTTTTTACTTTATACGTCTCATAAAAAGTGCTAATCTTTAAACAAATTGTTTTTTCCACAATTCCTGTTATTTAAAGTCATTGATAAAGTATTTAGGATATCTGACTTCTTAAGTTTTGTCAGCATCATGAAGTTGAATGTTAGAACATGTTAACTAACTCAGTGTCAAATGGGCAGTGTTAAGGACACATGTTCAAAAAATATGTAAAAACAATAAGGCCAAAGAAGACTCTCCTGAATGCCAGAAACCTGAATCAGAAGAGGAAAGGTTAGTAAAAGAGCAAATATCTGTAGTGATCCTTCAGGCATGAATAGTAGTTCCATTACATTCTATACAGGATTACACACAAAAACCTGGATTAAGAGGATACTGAAGTTGCAAAATCAAGCACTCAAACGTCAAGAAATGCCAGAATTAAGGTTGTCTGTGCAACCTTAGTTCAGCTTCTTTGTTCATATTTGTTAGGATACAGTCTTTCAGCCTCCTTCCTCCTCAGCTTCTAATCCCCATCCCCTTTGCCATCCATCACTGCCCTCAGGTCTGTTTCCTGTCCTTTCTGCATTTGACAGAAATATTTCCTCCTCCATGCTATCTGGGCACCACTGAGTACATAGAAGAAACAATCTCCCTTTTTTCAGTCCTGGTACACAGCACCACAGTGGCCTGCAGCAGCTCGGATCAACAATCACCGAGCAAGTCCTGCTCAGCCTTTGCAACAATAGGCTGGAGCATGGCCAGTGCGGATGAAATCTTCAGAAAATTTAACTGCCATATTTTGATCATGTACAAACAAAATTTTTTCAAAGATTGATAACTTAGACAAATTTGGGTGGATGAACATGGGAACAGCAAAAGGCACATTCCCAACTCCAGGGTGTCCCCCTGTGCCAAATTTAGAGTCCCTGCTACAAAATGAGGGGCACTACAGCTACTCAACTCAACAGTTTAAAGGTTGTTGGGGGTTTTTTTAAACATGGACAAGTCACAATTTCCCCTAATCTCATTCTAAAACAGCAGAGCCATTTTTTCTGAAACTTTCTAAGGGAAGTTCAGCCTTAGGCAAACACCTGATATGGAAAATATCAGTCTACATCGACAACTGAAATTAGGGTATTTATAAGGGAAGTGTTGGGCAACCTTATATGTTGGCAAAACTAGTACTGTTGCCTACAATAATATTTAAACCTAATATCTCATATTCATATTTTAAATCTTTTGCTGTTTCCACTTGATCCAGACAGGTTCTGATTTTTCTCATATTTGTTCAGAGTTGGTCACAGAATAATTTATTTGAATAACACTAGGTCTGTGATTTGTTTGTGACTAGTCAGTTGTGAGATCCCATGTACAAAATATGAACAGATTTCAATGGGTGCATCTAGGAAGCCTTTCATATTGGGGCCACCACCATACAATCACATAGTAGCATGCCATGTTTCTGTTCTTTGATTGGATTAGCATAGGGTGACCAGAAAACAAGGGTGAATAATCAGGACAGGGGTTGGTGGTAATAGGCACCTATATAAGAAAACGCTCCAAATATCAGGACTGTCCCTGTACAATCGGGATATCTGATCACCCTAGATTAGCATAACACTTGGAATCAGGTTTCCTTCGCTACTATTAATTTGAAATACACTTTGTTAATATTCTTCAGCATTGGCTTAAAATTGACTGTTTTGAAAAATATTCCTACCCGTAAACCAATTTGTTAAATTATTTGTGTTCACTTTTCATAGGAGGTGCAAGAACGCAGACAAAATGAATTTGCTTAAACATTAAAGAAAACCATTGATGGAAATTTGCAGTAGTTACCCAGGTCAAGAAGCCTCTATAAGAATGTGAAAATTTCTAAAAACCAGAAAGATTGGAACATAAAAGACTGGGAAGACCCTTGGATTTAGGAAGGTTTGTGTGTGCTAAACTTTGTATATCCCTTTTAAACAAAAGAGTTAAGGAAAGGTTGGAAGAATAACAACAGAAAAAACATTATTTCAGTTTGCTTTTCCCCTCTTATCAATAAAGAATGTCTTTAGGAAAGCTGTGCAGCTAGATTTAAGTCCCAGCATTGATTATTTTTTCTCCAAGAGTTTGTTTCGTTTTATGGCTCTCTATCTCACCCAGGACATCACTTGCATACTGATGATGTTTGGTTATACTAGGGGTGGCCAAACAGAGGCTTGTGAGCCGCACATAGCTCTTCTACAGTTAAAGTGTGGCTCAGAGAGCCCCCCCCCACACACACCCT
This sequence comes from Gopherus evgoodei, assembly GCF_007399415.2. NCBI lineage: Eukaryota > Metazoa > Chordata > Testudines > Testudinidae > Gopherus > Gopherus evgoodei. The sequence continues at coordinate 37,453,331 of NC_044330.1, read as the reverse complement.
TCCCCATTCTCCGCTTACCAGACTGGGGATGGGGGGGAGGAGAGAGGAGGGAAGGGGGCAGAGTTTGGGGTGGGGGCTAGGGGCTTCCACCTGTGGTGGGAGTTAGGGGCTTCTACCAGAGTTTACTGGTGCCTACTGAGAGTGGAGGCACAATTTAAAGGTTCAGCTCCCCTTCCCACTCTCTGCAGAAGCTTGAGTCACACACCTCCAGGCATACCCCTCTCTTACTCTCAGCAGCCCCTCCCTGCAGCTCCCAGCTGTTTGCTGCTGCCTCTCTACAAGGAGTTAATACCTGGGAGCTGCAGGGAGGGAGCACTACTATAGCTCCATGGGGAGAAGCAGCAACTCTCGCTCCAGCTCCCAGCTGTTTGCTGCTGGCTCTCCCCATGGCCACAGCTCCCAGCTTGCTGGCTCCAGCAGCTGCCATGCAGGAAGAGGGCCCGGTGGCACCATGTGACTGAGCAGGGCCAGCGAACCCTGGCAAAAATCAGGGGAGGCACATGACCCCATGGGCAGCCCCCACATGTCACCTCTGGCGGCAGTGTGTGTGTCTCAGGGCTGCAGGTGCGCACCGGCTCTCAAACTTCTGAAGATTGTTATATGCGGCTCTGAAGGTCAGTAAGTTTGGCTACCCCTGGACTATACCATCAATCTCAGCTAAAGATCCAGTTCTGCAAATCCCTATTTGCACAAGTACTCAAGTGAGCAAAAACTATTCATATGTGGAAAGTCATGTGGTATCAGGCTCTAAATTAGTTCACAACTAAGAGCCACATTTTCAAAAGGGAAACTTCCCTGCAATTGAGCAAATATTGTTATTAAAAGTGCTGCAGATGCAAACAACTTTCCCTGAATAGCAGAATCTTTTACCTTTTGTTGTCAGGATGGACCATGCCTTGTCTCCCTGCTTATCAGTAATCTCTCTTTCACTTAAGGGGCAGTTTCATTTATCCCTCAAGCTAAATTAGGAAAACCACACCCTTACAGGGCAATTTAAAATCCAGAAAAACAATCTCTCCTACCAGCCATTTAGCACCCTGTTTGTTTCCTTCTCTGGGCCAGGACCCTTCTTCACAAGTGTAAACAATTCCGTCTTTTGATGCAGTAGGAGGAAAGGGGCTCTCCTGTCTCTGAAGACCCAGCTGTGGATCCCCACAAAGAAAGTGCTCAGTTCACATTCAAAGCCCTCTTGGCTCATGTTGTCAACTGCCTCTTCCTCTAGTCTGCTAGACTCTGAACTTCCCTCCTGGAGTTTGGCTACTTCTGGTTCATTAGCCACCCTTCCTTAGTATTACAAAACCCTTTATTAACCCACCTAGTTCTAACCACTTGAAAGCTTTGTGACAATGTCCACAGAACATCCCTTTCTCCCTGAGGTTCCTTATTCTTCAGTTCATCCACTTTTATGCCTCCTTTTTATCACCTTCACAGGCTTCCACTTAGGACTGTTCAGCAGGTTATACCTCTTCCCTGGTCTCTCATTTACTGGAGAAAAGGGAGATATATAAAGCTGCTCTCTCCCAGCATGTATTGCTGTCAAGCCTTACAGTTCCTTCCAATCTTTTCTGGGGATTCTGAGAGGTATAGTTTTCTTGATCAGGACTAAAATTGGGAATAGTGCTGGGCCTGTAACCTCCCTTGGAGGGGAAAAATACACTGGTACAGTCTTGAAAAAGAGAAATCAGGCCTCAGCCTATTAGAACGTGTCCCAAAATATGTTGCTTTAAGACACTGTGTTCTATTAAAATCTCAATATTTTTTTAACGTCCAGCAAGCCATAATATTAATTGTATAGATACTGCAATAGCAATGAGAAAGACTGTTATTATGTCCACGGCCGGCTATAGGCCTATTCCACCAATTCCCCCGAATTGGGCCCCGCGCCTAAGAGGGCCCCGCACCCAGTGAGAATCCCTTACCTGGCTAGAGGCACCTTTTTAATTTTTACTCACCTGGCGGCACTTCAGGTCTTCGGCGGCACTTCAGTGGCAGGTCCTTCAGTGCCGCTGAAGACCTGAAGCGAGTGAAGGACCCACCGCCGAAGACTCGGAGCACCGCCCGGTGAATACAAGCTCCATGTGTTTTTTTTGTTTTTTTTTTTTAAGTCATCCTTGCCGGGCCCCATCGAAACTGTTCAAATTTGGCCCCGCACTTCCTAAGGCCGGCCCTGGTTATGTCATAGCAACTATCTTACAGACGTATCATAACATGCTCTATGGGTTTAATGCTATAGTAACAGAATCAAATAAAAAAAATATAATATAGGGTCAGATTCTTTTACCTTTATTTCACAAATTGTCCCATCAAAATCAGTGGAACCCCTTGGTGAGAAAAGGACTGCTCAATATGAGCCATGGTGTCTGGCTCAAATAATATAGTTACATAATTATTTGAGAACATTAAGTATATTCCATAATATAATTTCAAAGTAGTACTGGGAGAGAGAAATTAAGAGGAACAAATGAGGGAGAAAAGAAAAATGAAAATTAAATTTAGAAAATCAGATGAGAGTCAGTGAGTTGTAGATCAACAGAAACGCTGTTTCAGAAGGCAGGGACTGCCAAGGAGAAGGCTCTCATGCCACCAGTGGTGCAAGACTGAAGAGGGGAATGCACTGGATTCTGAATTAGCAAGGTTGAGTGTACAAAAGAAGTAAGAGTAGCACAATGACAAGAGGGAACTAAACACACCTCAGTGTCACTGGCTGTACTGCAGTCAAGGAGAAAGAATGAAATGCATTCATTAAAGTTTTACAACTTTATGGTCACACATGTAATTAAGATGCAAAATATGAGATTTGTTTCCATGTCATAAGAACAAAGATGACTGATACTTAACACTCTGCAGTATAGGGTAATTGGATTATCATTTTAACAAGTGAAACAGCATTTTCTAACATTATTCAGGCTAAATTAAGGTAACCCACAATGCTGAGACTATTAATTTTGCATTATTAGTGACATGCTGTACATTGCTCTGAGTACTTGAACTGTGAGCTTGCTTGGGAATTTCAAGAGAACTCTTTGAATTACATAGCAGATTATGTATAGCCATTAGCAGCGATTTGAAAATGTATCTCTTTCCTAAATTAGCTGGGGAGAAGAGCAATATGCTAAACGCTCATAAAATCTAAGCCTGTTTAGCAGCACAGCCTACATGGACTAATAGTAAAAAATTTTATCATCTGACATGAATAAAATAGGTCTAGAGGTTGTGGTTGCCTTTTGAAAGTAGCAATGAAATAAAGAGGAATTAAGAAACATTATCTTGAAATTGTCAAACTTTGCAGTTTTGATATCAATAAAAATATAAGAACAAGATCAGTGATTTGTTGTTGATTTTTTTTATATATGTTTTTGTACTGCATTGGGCTCATGATGAAATTTATCCCAACTATTATTCCACTGAAGTCAATCTGCGAGTTGCAGCAGAAATAAATTTGACGCATGGATTCAAAATGTATTTATGATTTTTCATAGCCTGTTAAAATTATTTTTGTAGACAGAACTGAGACATTTACTTTAATGGACAATCAGAGGTCAAAATACAATAATTATTAATTTTTCTATTTAAAATAATTGCAGATTTTGGATGAACAGCTGTAGCATGTATTCCATAAGTGAAGCAACAAGAGTCAGAAACCATAGAGGAAATGCCCATAGAAATATTCCCCAGGGTTTATTACACAGGGATCTTGCACAGAGAATGTACACAGAGGGTCTGATTCTCCACTTGGTTATACCTGCCTTAGATCAGGGTAGCTCAACTGACTTTCCTGTACACAGAAGAATCAGGGCCAGGAAATGCAGAAGGAATCTTGCACAGGGAGATTAAATACCTAGGCAGTGTTCATGGAAGCATGGGCGAAAAAAAAGGAAGGGAGTGATGCCAAAAAATATCCAGCTGGATGAGCAAATCATTAGGTTTTGTATTCTATCATCATTTATTATCGTAAAGGGCACTTGTGAGTGGATTTTGTGCCTGAGATGGTAAATTGTTATGACAATGTTGCAAGTCTGAGTAAAATGCTGTCGACATGCTCCTCCATATTCTACTGAAGTGAACTGTTAAGAAAAGGGCTTGGGTTGTTTAAAACTTGCATTTGTCCACATTCTATCCTGGTGTAAGCTGGTGAAGACAATGGTGTTAGTCTACTTACATAATGGCTAAATTTTACCCAGTATCTTTAGTAAAGGATGGATACAAAGTTCAGGAGTCAAGGTGTTGGGGTTTTGAAAATACATATTAAAAATGTAGCTATTTAAACTGTACAGAACAACACATCTTCAGTATTTTTATTTTACCTCATGACCTAAGCTATATAAAGTGTCTTGATGGTTTGATCAGACCAGAAAACTACCAACATACAGCTGTACCTTACTCCTTGATTTCTCTGCCTTTGGTAGAGAGGAATTATTTTTCTGTCCAAGTAGCCTTAAACATTACAGTGAATTTAGATTCAGGAGAAATGTGAATGTGTGGTGTCTGAAGTGCTGGCATTAGACTGTGCTGGGAATTGAATGTGGTAGAAAAAGGACGGCATGCTATAGGTCTTTGACTGGAACAATGGCTGGAAATCATTTGGAGAAAGTATTCTGTTACTGCTATGATATTTCGGGCTCCAGACTGAAATGCTTAGAATGTGAACTGTTCAGACAGTTGAGTGTTTTGGGAAGTGGCCCTACACCATGGCAACTAACATATAGTTTTTCATTGCTGCTGTATCATTACACAGGAGAAAGAAAAGAGGAAGTGAAAAAAGATAAGTATATGCATATACAGACAGACAGACAGACATATCCACAGGCAGGCAGGCAGACAAACATATCCACTATTCCATGCACATATCTCCCACTGTGTAACAGTTAAGTCCTAAATGGCTATATGTTGTATTTGTATCTTTCATTTAACTGGCAAATGCGTATAAACTCCTGCAGCCAGATCATTTCTTTGGCCCAGCCACCTAAGGAGTCTCCAGGGTGTTGTTAATTTCCAGAAGAGTACCAGTATAACATAAATTGCCTCGAGAAATTGGCTCTTGATACAACTCCTTTGGCTGGGAGCATATAAACAACTTTGGGTTACAACTTCCCACTTTCAGCCATATAATGCCTCCATATAATGGATCCCAGAGGAGTAAAAGTATAGCTGGGGCTGCTGTTATCCCTTCCAATTATCCATCATTGTAATTCCTAGGGGAGAGATGTAGATGGGTCTTAGAAAGAATAGGTTTCTTAGGGCCAAATCCTTAGCCCAGTGTTTAGTACAAGTAGTTGGGCTGGCCTCACAGACAATGGGAAGCCTCAGGGAAGCCAAAGTCCCCTGCTAATCCCTGATGAGCCTGCATCAATCAAAGTGTCCCTGGGCTCTCTCAACATAACCCAGCCCTCATGGGACAAGAGCAAAAAATCTGCACAGCCACCAACCGTTCCCTAGCCCACTACTCCACATGTGCTGCCACTCCAGAAGCCCTCTAAAGCTAGGCTTAATGCAGTGGAGGAGGTACATCCCTCCTGTGCACAGGGCTGGCTTTAGGAAGTGCGGGGCTCAATTCGAACAGTTTTGATGGGGCCCCGACAGGGATGACTGAAAAAAAAAACCAAAATAACATGTGGGGCTTGTATTCACCGGGTGGTACTCCGAGTCTTCGGCGGCACTTCGGCAGCAGGTCCTTCACTCATTCCAGATGTTCAGCAGCACTGAAGGACACACCATCGAAGTGCCGCCAAAGACTCAGAGTGAGCAAAGTACCCGCCGTTGAAGTGCAGCTGAAGACCTGGAGCGCCTCTGGGTGAGTAAAAATTAAAAAGGCACCTCTAGCCAGGGAAGGGATTCTCACTGGGTGCGGTGCCTGTGTCAATAACCTATTCCCAGATTTGGACTTTAGAGTCCAAAATATGGGGGTTAGCATGAAAACCTCCAAGCTTAGTTACCAGCTTGGACCTGGTACTGCTGCCACCACCCAAAAAATTAGAGTGTTTTGGGGCACTCTGGTCCCCCCAAAAACCTTCCCTGGGGACCCCCAGACCTAAATCCCTTGAGTCTCACAACAAAGGGAAATAAACCTTTTCCCTTCCCCCCCCTCCAGGTGTTCCTGGAGAGATACACAGAAGCAAACTCCGTGAAGCTAAACAGAGGGATTCCACCCTCCCCGTTCCCAGCCTGGAGAACAGAATTACCGAGAGTCAATCTCTCTTCCCCCCCTCACCCAGAGGGAATGCAAAGTCAGGCTAGTACATCTAACACACCCAGGTTTCCCCCTGACTTCTTCCTCCCACCAATTCCCTGGTGAGTACAGACTCAATTCCCTGGAGTTACTCAGTAAAGAAAAACTCCAACAGGTCTTAAAAAGAAAGCTTTATATAAAAAGAAAGAAAAATACATAAAAATGGTCTCTCTGTATTAAGGTGACAAATACAGGGTCAATTGCTTAAAAGAATATTGAATAAACAGCCTTATTCAAAAAGAATACAATTCAAAGCACTCCAGCACCTATAGACATGTAAATACAAAACAAAAAACCAACTTTGTACTCACAACTTGGAAACAGAAGATTAGAAAGCAGGAAATAGAAAAATCCTTCTCATAGCTGAGAGAGATTCAGGCAGACAGAAGACAAAGAACTCAGACACAAACTTCCCTCCACCCAGAGTTGAAAAAATCCTGTTTCCTGATTGGTCCTCTGGTCAGGTGCTTCAGGTTACTTTTTTTTTTCAGGTGAAAGAGACATTAACCCTTAGCTATCTGTTTATGACACGCCCCCCAAATTGCAGACAGTGGGGAAGCTCACTGGCGGCGATTTTCTTTTAGAACTTTAAAATAAACAGATTAATACAACACATGCACCTTTACATATACCACTAAGTATATAACTAACAGACTTCTACATTTTAAGAACACTTTTTAACTACTAGATTCTGGGAAACTCTCATGGGAGAGTGCATCAGCTACTTTGTTAGAAGCTCCTGAGATGTGCTGAATTTCAAAATCAAAATCTTGGAGAGCTAAACTCCAACGAAGAAGTTTCTTGTTGTTCCCCTTGGCAGTATGAAGCCACTTTAGTGCAGCATGGTCAGTTTGTAGCTGGAACAGCCGTCCCCAAACATATGGGCGTAGCTTTTTTAGGGCGTACACAATGGCGTAGCATTCCTTTTTACTGACTGACCAGTGACTTTCCCTGTCAGACAGTTTCTTGCTGAGAAACACGACAGGATGGAAGTTGTGATCTGTTGCTTCCTGCATGAGCACTGCTCCTATACCACGCTCAGATGCATCCGTGGTTACTAGGAATGGCTTGTTAAAGTCCGGGGCCCTGAGCACAGGGTCAGACAGGAGCATTGCCTTAAAGTGGGTAAAGGCCTTTTGACACTCATCAGTCCACTTAACTGCATTTGGCTGGGTCTTTTTGGTCAGGTCAGTCAGTGGGGCAGCGATTTGGCTGTAGTGTGGAACAAATCGCCTGTAGTACCCGGCCAAGCCTAAGAAGGATTGGACCTGTTTCTTTGACCTTGGGACAGGCCACTTTTGGATAGCATCCACCTTGGCCTGTAGGGGGTTTATGGTTCCTCGACCCACCTGGTGCCCCAGGTAAGTCACTCTGTTTTGGCCTATTTGACACTTTTTGGCCTTAACAGTTAGTCCGGTGTGCCTGATGCACTCAAAGACCTTTTCCAGGTGTAGTAGGTGTTCGGGCCAGGAGTCTGAAAAAATGGCCACGTCATCGAGGTAGGCAACTGCAAATTCTCCCAGTCCTGCTAGTAGACCATCTACCAGCCTGTGGAAGGTGGCGGGTGCATTTCGAAGGCCGAAAGGAAGGACATTGAATTCATACACCCCCGCATGGGTGATGAATGCTGACCTTTCCTTGGCAGGTTCATCTAGTGGTACTTGCCAGTACCCCTTGGTTAAGTCTATTGTAGAGATGAATTGAGCACGTCCCAACTTCTCCAATAGCTCATCGGTGCGTGGCATTGGATAGTTGTCTGGACGAGTTACCGCATTTAGCTTATGGTAGTCCACGCAAAAGCGTATTTCCCCATCTGGTTTGGGTACCAGAACCACTGGAGATGCCCATGCACTGGTAGATGAGCGGATTATACCCATCTGTAGCATGTTCTGGATCTCCCGTTCTATAGCAGCTTGGGCATGAGGAGACACCCGGTAGGGTGGGGTTCTGATTGGGTGAGCATTACCTGTGTCAATGGAGTGGTATGCCCGTTCAGTCCGTCCTGGGGTGGCTGAGAACAATGGGGCGAAGCTAGTGCACAGCTCCTTGATTTGTTGCCGCTGCAGGCGTTCCAGGGTGGTTGAGAGGTTCACCTCTTCCACGCCATTGTCTTTTTTCCCGTCGTAGTAGACCCCGTCAGGCCACTCAGCATCATCTCCCTGGACTGTAAACTGACAAACCTGTAAGTCTCTGGAATAGAAAGGCTTGAGAGAATTAACATGGTACACTCTGGGCTTTAGTGAGGAATTGGGAAATGCTATGAGGTAGTTCACAGTTCCCAGGCACTCTTGGACCATGAATGGCCCTTCCCATGATGCTTCCATCTTATGGGCCTGTTGCGCCTTCAAGACCATAACCTGGTCTCCTACCTTGAAGGAACGTTCTCTGGCATGTCTGTCATACCAGGCCTTTTGCTCTTCCTGAGCATCCTTTAGGTTCTCTTTAGCAAGGGCTAAGGAGTGTCGGAGGGTGCTTTGTAGGTTGCTTACAAAGTCCAGAATGTTAGTTTCTGGAGAAGGCGTAAACCCCTCCCATTGCTGCTTCACCAACTGTAATGGCCCCTTAACCTCGTGACCATACACAAGTTCAAACGGTGAAAACCCTAAACTGGGATGTGGTACAGCCCTGTAGGCAAACAGCAACTGCTGCAACACTAGGTCCCAATTATTGGAGTATTCGTTGACGAATTTACGTATCATGGCCCCCAAAGTTCCATTAAACCTTTCCACCAGGCCATTGATTTGATGGTGGTACGGGGTGGCAACCAAGTGATTCACCCCGAGTTTCACACAGTTTTTCCATGGTCCCTGCCAGGAAATTAGATCCTGCATCTGTAAGTATGTCGGAGGGCCAACCTACCCTGGCAAAGATGTCTGTTAGGGCCAGGCACACAGTGTTAGCCCTGGTGTTGCCTAGAGCTACTGCTTCCGGCCATCGGGTAGCAAAGTCCATGAAAGTCAGTATGTACTGCTTTCCTCTGGGTGTCTTTTTTGGGAAAGGACCCAGAATATCCACAGCTACTCGCTGAAATGGGACCTCAATTATGGGGAGTGGCTGGAGAGGGGCCTTGACCTGGTCTTGGGGTTTTCCCACTCTTTGGCATACCTCACAAGACCGGACATACTTGGCAACGTCCTTGCCCATCCCCTCCCAGTGGAAGGACTTCCCCAACCGATCCTTGGTTCGGTTCACCCCAGCATGACCACTGGGATGATCATGGGCTAAGCTTAAGAACTTCCCCCGGTACTTAGTTGGAACCACCAACTGTTTTTGCGGTTGCCATTCTTCGCGGTGTCCACCAGAAAGAATCTCCTTGTACAAAAGTCCTGGGTCTATAACAAACCGGGATCGATTAGAAGAGCTGAGAGGTGGTAGGGTGCTCCGTGCCGCCGCCCAAGCTTTCTGAAAGCTGTCATCTGCTTCCTGCTCAGTCTGGAATTGTTCCCTTGAGGCTGGGGTTACCAGTTCTTCCTCAGACTGTGGACTTGGGCTTGGTCCCTCTGGAAGCGATGTAGGTGATGGGGTTGTTTCCGTTGCTGGTGAACCGCTCTCCGCTGGTGCACCTGAGGGTATTTCAGGCTCTGGCTGAGCCTTTTGGGTATGGCTGTCTGTTGCTTTTGCCAGTTCTGGCTCGCTGGCGCCCACTGGCGTTGAGTTTGAAGATGTGGTTGCAATTGCTGGTGCTGGTTGCTGTTCCAGTTCCGGGTCTGGGACTGGAGGTGCTGTGGCTGCTTCAGTGGTTGGCATGGAATCCGGGTCCACTACCTCTGTCTGGGTCTCTGGTAACACAGACGGGGCGTCTGTGGACGGCTCAGGAACAGGAATGGGTCTGGAAGCTTGCCTGGTTTGGCTACGTGTAACCATTCCCACTCTCTTGGCCCACTTCACCTGGTTGGCCAAGTTCCCCCAGTAGCATGGGGATAGGATAATTGTCATAGACTGCAAAAGTCCACATTCCTGACCAGCCTTTGTACTGGACAGGCAGTTCAGCTGTAGGCAAGTCTACAGCTTGTGACATGAAGGGGTAAATTGTCACTTGGGCCTTTGGGTTGATGAATTTGGGATCTACGAAGGATTGGTGGATAGCTGACACTTGTGCCCCCGTGTCTCTCCATGCAGTAACCTTCTTTCCACCCACTCTCAAATTTTCCCTTCACTCCAAGGGTATTTGAGAGGCATCTGGGCCTGGGGATCTTTTGTGTGATGGTGGTGTAATGAACTGCACTCGGATGGCGTTCTTTTGACAGTTGGCCTTGATATGTCCCAGTTCATTACACTTAAAGCATCTTCCATCTGATGGGTCACTGGACCGAGATGAGTTACTGGAGACTAGTGATGTGGAAGAATACTGTGTCTGTGGCTTTACTTGGGTTATAGGTGGGGTTTTTGGCTGCCCTCGGTCGTAGGGTTTATGGTCGGTGTGCCCCCTGGGGTATTCGTTCCCCTTGACAGTAGCTTTCTTGCTTTCTGCCACTTCCATCCATCTGGCTCCAATCTCCCCCGCCTCGGTGAGATTTTTGGGTTTTCCATCTTGTATGTACCGTGTGATGTCCTCAGGAACACCATCCAAGAACTGCTCCATTTGTATGAAGAGGTGCAGTTCATCCAAGGATTTAACATTGTATCCTGATATCCAGGCCTCATAATTTTTCCCAACGTAGTAGGCATGTTTGGGAAATGACACATCTGGTTTCCACTTTTGGGTTCTGAAACGCCGACGGGCATGATCCGGGGTGATCTCCATTCTATATCTGGCCTTGGTTTGAAAAAGTTTATAGTCGTTCATGTTCTCCTTAGGCATTTCAGCTGCCACCTCTGCTAAAGGTCCACAGAGCTGTGGCCTCAATTCTACCATGTACTGGTCTTCAGGGATGCTGTACCCAAGACAGGCTCTTTCAAAATTTTCCAAGAAGGCCTCGGTGTCATCACCTGCCTTGTAGGTGGGAAATTTCCTGTGCTGTGGAACAATCATTGGTGCAGGGTTGTTAGGGTTGGCTGTGTTTTGCTTAGCCTTTTCTAATTCCATGGCCTGTCGGTGGGCTTCCCTCTGGAGTTCCAGCTGTTTTTGGTGGTCTGCATCTTTGGCTGCTTGCTCTCTTTTGTAGGCTGCCTCTCTTTCTCTTTCTCTCAGCTCCATCTCTTGTAGTCTTTTTTCCAGTTCTCGCCTGTGTTCAGCTTCTGTGATTTGTTCTCCGGCCTCCATTTTTGTCTTGGTAGGCATGGTTCCTGTTTTCTTGTGTTGGGGTGCCCTCCGGTGTTTATCTTCTGAACTGCAGGCTGGGTTGCCTCCTGGGGTCTGCCTAGCAACAGTGCCTTTTTCCCTTTCTTCCTAGCTAATTTTTTCAATGTAAAGTAAACCAGAAAAACCACTTTATTTGCATGTATATAGTGCTGGTATTTGCCTCCTAATGGGAGTGCTATTGTGTGACAAAAGACCCTTAACAGTCTCTTAATGGTTGCTTGCTTAATATGCAAGCCACAGCTGCCAGAGAGAGCAGAAAAAAAAATTCTCTCTGGTTCCTTTTAAAACCAAACTGTTCCCCTCTGCTTAAAGCCCTAAGCAGAGAAAAGAAAAATATAATATTCCTACTGGCTTCTGGATTCTATCCCACCGCTTACACCATGTCAATAACCTATTCCCAGATTTGGACTTTAGTGTCCAAAATATGGGGGTTAGCATGAAAACCTCCAAGCTTAGTTACCAGCTTGGACCTGGTACTGCTGCCACCACCCAAAAAATTAGAGTGTTTTGGGGCACTCTGGTCCCCCCAAAAACCTTCCCTGGGGACCCCCAGACCCAAATCCCTTGAGTCTCACAACAAAGGGAAATAAACCTTTTCCCTTCCCCCCCCTCCAGGTGTTCCTGGAGAGATACACAGAAGCAAACTCCGTGAAGCTAAACAGAGGGATTCCACCCTCCCCGTTCCCAGCCTGGAGAACAGAATTACCGAGAGTCAATCTCTCTTCCCCCCCTCACCCAGAGGGAATGCAAAGTCAGGCTAGTACATCTAACACACCCAGGTTTCCCCCTGACTTCTTCCTCCCACCAATTCCCTGGTGAGTACAGACTCAATTCCCTGGAGTTACCCAGTAAAGAAAAACTCCAACAGGTCTTAAAAAGAAAGCTTTATATAAAAAGAAAGAAAAATACATAAAAATGGTCTCTCTGTATTAAGGTGACAAATACAGGGTCAATTGCTTAAAAGAATATTGAATAAACAGCCTTATTCAAAAAGAATACAACTCAAAGCACTCCAGCACCTATAGACATGTAAATACAAAACAAAAAACCAACTTTGTACTCACAACTTGGAAACAGAAGATTAGAAAGCAGGAAATAGAAAAATCCTTCTCATAGCTGAGAGAGATTCAGGCAGACAGAAGACAAAGAACTCAGACACAAACTTCCCTCCACCCAGAGTTGAAAAAATCCTGTTTCCTGATTGGTCCTCTGGTCAGGTGCTTCAGGTTACTTTTTTTTTTCAGGTGAAAGAGACATTAACCCTTTCTATCTGTTTATGACAGCCTGACTCGGGGGAATTGGTGGAATAGGCCTAAAGCTGGCCCTGCCTGTGCAGATGTCCTGGATCCAGCCTCTCCCTTCTGCTGTAAAACCACACCAGTTCCACTGCTGCACAGAGGTTGGAAGGCCCTTTAACGCTGACACACTAACTGCAGGGGCCTGCAAGGGCAGAAAACTGAACCATAAAAGTAAAATATTAGACAAATGCATTTTTGCATACTCAAACTGTAACTAATTTCAGATTTGCAACAAAAGCTTATTGAATTACATAAACTAAATATTTTCATGGGTTTACGTGATGCTTAACTAATGAAGATGAGCAAAATGGTTCAAACAAAATAGGAACCAAACCTAGAATCCTGAACACCCCTTGAATGCAGACCTTTATTTAGATTCAGTTTGGTTCAGATACAGCAAATATCCCCTCTACCTATCTCAATGCCTTTCTCTGCTTTTGTTACTTCTATCTGATCCCTAATCCATTTGCTGGCCACTCCCCTTATTCCTGACATAATCCCCAAACCACTCCTTACCACTGCTGTTTCCTCTTTTGTGCCTTTGAAGATTAATGGGGACTAGCAGGTTTAACAGCCTCTCTCTGCTGGACCCTGGGCTTTCACTCAGAGCAAACTTTCTGGCACTCTGGGTTCTTACCTGTTTGTTATTCTCCAGGATTCATAGTGATCCTTTGAAGCCAAAGAGGGTACAAAATTGAGCAAGACCTATTGGGCCTCATGAACATTCAAATAAAGAAGGGGTGGGGTTAAAACTGAATAGGGGGGCACATGCTGAGAAGTATGTTGAAGGGCTGGAGAGGATATTAGGGACTCAGGAAAAGGGATTGGGGGAAGGGAGGCTGCTCCTGGATTAGATCTGCATGAATAGTAAATAAATAGACTTGTGAAGATATTTGCTAATAAAAATGCCGCATTTACTTTGTAAAGATTCATGATGTTGTTATAATTATTTAATGTAGCATCTAGAGGCCCCTGTCAGAATCAGGATCCCATTGTGCTAAGCACTGTACGTACGTGGAGGGAGAAACAGTGCCTGTCCCAAACAGGCAATCTTAATGCCTGTACAATCTACATAGACCACACAGACAAAGTGTGAGAGAAAGGGGCTATTGTTATCTGAATTTTATAGGTGAGGAGCAAAGGCACAGACAAATTAATATTCAATCAACTGACATGTATGTGTGAAAATATTTGCAGATCTCCAAACTTTTATAAATTTTGTCACTAATGATCCCATGTCTGAAAAATCACACTAGAAGTGGATTGATTAGTCACTGTTCTGTATTTGCTATACATGCCTTTTCATTCTCCTGTTTAAAAACTTTCAGTCATCCATTTAGGCAACAGAAACAATACCATGGGACCAATCTAGGTAATCATGAACAATGGACACTAGTGAAAAATCAAATGACCCGTTTGCAAACAAACCATGATCTGAAAATTGTTCATCTAAACTATACATGTGACTAACAAATACATCTGAAGAAATTTAGAATAAATTCACAAACAATTCACTAACCCAAGAAAGGCTAAGTTCATAATTAGTGAAAAATTCAGCTCTCACATGCATGTCTTTATGAAATGAATTTATGCTCAGATAAGTATTTGTATTTTCGGTAGCTTACCTGAACCGGACCTCCAAATCTTTCTAAAGTTTATCTAGCATACTGATTAAATCTTTGAAAGTCACTTTACCATTTCTTTAATTTCTTGTAGATAACCTACAAAAGAAACTTAGGAAAGTACTTTTTTTCCCAAATCCTTATGATCTTACTTCGCAATGACCCGAGACCCAGGAATCTGACACTGAAATTTTGAATATGTGATGATGACTAAAAATCAAGTTTACCATTTAAAATTAGCAGCATGTGAATCTTTAAATGCTGTGGGGTTAATTTCTTACATATGTATTTTGTATCCTTGGTTTCATGATTCATCACTTCTAAAGTCAGTTAATGACATTTGTATACAGTGTAATAAACAGCAGGTTTATGTGGGTAAAATTGGAACTGAAATCAGGGACACATCTCAGAATGAGTTACAGTTGAGAAATACATGTATGGGTGGAAACCTCATATTAGAATCACGTGGCTCATGAACTCAGAACCGGATTATTTTTAGTTGTTTTGTAGGAGTGATTAAGCAATCAAATCTGGTATGCAAATTGTATGCCCATCCCATAAGGTAACTAACAATTATAATATCGAACCATGCCCATTTTAAGGCACATTGGAATTTCTATACAAAAACAAATATTATCTCAAATAAGAACAAATGCTACAACACGTAAATTCTGTCAAAACAAATGCTGCTCATGCTATAAATAATTTTAGTGGTGGGATAAATTGGTTTCTAGATGCTAACAGTCCTTTGCTGGGATGCTATTTAAGAAAAACGTATGATGTAGAAATAAAACAAAAACACCGAAAAATATAGAGGAGATTTTTTAAAGAAATATTTAAAATTGAGGGAAACTCAAATCAGCTTCTCCAGGTGAAAGTTATTTTTAAAAGAAAGGCAATTTACAGCTGCAAAGTGTTACTGAAGCAATAGCAACAAAATGGACCCCATTTGGGCCTCAACACAGTCTTAAAAAAAGGGAGCACAATTCTGGTCAAAATTGTTTACACAAAAATGTACATTGCTAGATTTCTCATGTGCAAAATAATTGTATTTGAGCATGCAGAATGGTAAATAGGTGATTGAGGCCATGATTTATGCATATAATTGTAGTTTGTACACATAAAACAATTTTGCAGAAATCTAGGCAATAAAGATGTAGTAGACTTGAAAGTGGAGAGGACAGAGGAGGACTGATGTGGTCTCATTTCTTGGAATAATAGAATTATTTGAGTGTGGCTGTTTCTGGATTCCCTAGAAGCTGGGATCTGGAAATTAGGAAGGCTGTAATTTTGGTAGGGTCTGACTCATTAAAAATGGGATTTAGGCAGTGTTCTGCTTGCAGGCAAGGGATATACTGGAGGACAAAGAATTGTAAATTTTATATCAAAGAGGAGTCCAAGATTTCTTGCCTTGGACCTATGGTTAATATTAGACATAAGACAAACAAATCTTAGATTTTGAGGCATTCTTGTCTAAATATACAAAACTCTGGAATCCACATATCAGGCATCCTAAATGTGGTTCATTCCTATTTTTATTAATTAATTTTCATTCTTATTTTCTAATAGTCTTCTTCTTTGCATGACTTAAAAAACCCAGCAGTGTTAAATATCCAAGTCTAGGTTGGCAATCCAGTGAATAGCTTCAGATGACATGGAGTGGATCAGAAATATATTGCTGGAATATGTTCATATGGGATATTGACTGATGAGATGTTCTGTAGTTTGAGGTCCATTTCTTCAGTCACAAATATGATTGTGTCTCAGTCCCCTTTATGGACAAAGTAGTTGCATCTGCCATGTGGATGCAATTCAAAGTGAACCATGTTTTCTGTGGGAGTGAAAAGCCTCTGGGTTTTTCAGATGGTTCCTTGATGAGGTGTTTCTTTGGGATGTTGGAATTCTTTCACTTTTTCTGCCATTAATTTGTTCAGCAAAGTTGCAGACTTAATAGAAATAGAAATAATTTTCTGATTGTGTTCACAATGTACTAGACATTTTCCAAAATGAAAAGAAGACATGGTCTGTGCCTGAAGGAGCTTGTAACCTAAAAACAGACAAAGAAGAGTAGGTGAAAGAGGCAGAACTTATTAGGAGAGTGTTCAAGATGGTGCTTAACTGCATCTTGTTCACATAGGGTTCTATTTGTCATAGTTCTTGCATCCACTACTCCAAACAATGAATAAATTAGACTCAATTATTCCTCAGACTGGTCAATGTAAGTCAGCTAGTTTCCCTGTAGGTGTCCCAGTGGTAGTGGATCTTCTTGAGGGACTTGAGTGCAGAGATGATAGAGGCCTTGTGGATGAGTTCTAGAAAGACAATTCATGCTCAGAGGTGGTGTGGAAGAAGGCATGGAGACGTGTATGTGATAAACTGACAAATGGGTAATTAAGGCTAGCACCATTAGCAGGGGTCGAGAAGGGACAATTATGCAGGATTTTAAAGACATTGACAAGAAACTTGATGTGTGAAGCAGAGCATGTGTGTATGTGAACCAGGTGTGTGAGGAGAGGGAGTGGTATGGTTGGAATGGTTGGCAAGGAAGGTAGAGCTGATTGGAACATTGTCAACCAACCATTTCTCTCTCCCTGCCCCCCCCCTTGAAATATGTTTATTCATCAAAGCCAAAACATTTTTGGGGGGGGGGAGACATGTATTGATTTTGGTGAATTGTTCACTCGGAAGCTTTCTGCAGTGCAGAGTGGACTCGCCAGTCACTGCCAGAGAGACAGAGAAAACTGGAGAGAGAGAGAGAGAGACCCAAATTGAAAATCTGATTAAAAAAGGATATTTAGACACAATTTCATTTTCTGAAAACATTTTAAAGATGTTGGTTTTGTTCCAGCGCAGAATGAAAACAAATTTTGGAACCTCAGAGGTTGTAATGAATTGTTGTTCTCCAGCCAGCTCTACAGGAGGGTGACATTCTTGTCAGGAAGGCCTAATTAAAAATGGAGTCAGGAGTTGAGTATTTGACCCAAATCACAAGAGCCTACATTAATTGTTCTGGCAGAGTGTCCCGCCTAGACCTTAATCACTCATTCTAATCTAAGATATAAGGCTTGGTAACAGTGTTTCATGTGAATAATGTACTACTGGATTTGTGCTTGTATTAGCAGAACTGGATTTTTCAGAATTTTGCACTATGACACTATTCTCTTTACTGAAAGGCTTTAGTGATGGTGACATAGTCATTGCATATTACATACATATTCATCCATTTGGTTGGTGGTAACATATTCATTCATCTTGTTGTTGTTGTTTTTAAAAAAAGACCTAGACTGATTTTTTCACACTGAAAGTTACGAATCCCCAGCTCCTGAAAGGAATTTAGGTGCTTAACTCTCATTAAAATTAATGTGAGTTTCTGTGAGAATCTAGGCTCAAATTCATATTTGAGCAGCTGAATGGAAGTGGTCTGATTTTCACAAATTATTGAGCAGCTGCTGTACTGTTGATTTTAATGGGACTTCAGGGTGTTCATTGGTTCTGAAAATCAGATTACTTTTAAGTAGAGGCCCAAAATGGATTTAGGAGCATGATTTTAGGCACCCAGATCTCAACATTTTAGTCATGTTCCTCTGAGCATAACAGGATCTAAGGTATATAAAGGGATGCATATTAACTGTAAAAAATCTTATTTAATATATTTTTGTTCTTTATTTACCTAGAATACATTCATTCCTCTGAGTAGTCAAGAATCTGCTAATACTCCTAGAACAATACAGGTTGTCTTACTCCTGGTGTAGCCTGCTTCTAAATTTAAAATTGGGAAGGGGCGCCCTCTAGAGGTCAAGTTACAAAGAGGTTGACAATAACAGAAACTGACTCGGCTGGAATTGTGTAGTAAGCCTGATGTCCTGTGGAGTTTTCCTTCATTTGAATTACTTTGCTAAACAGGAAAAGAGCAACCATTGAACTGAATACATAATAAAACAGCATCATAAAAAAGTAAGTCTTATGCTTTTAAAAGACAAGTTACAAAAGGGAAATAAATGCTCAAGCGCACTGCCAGCCCGATATGCTGCTGCTCTACATTCTGCCTCACTGATACGGTTGTATTCGTCGTAGCTGAATGTAGTTGCATAAACCCCCTTCAATAGGTTGAAATTGGTTATAAAATCTCTTCTCCTTTTGCAGGCTATTTACTTTGAATGCAGGAACCCTCAGCGTAAATGGGTTCATGTACAACAAAACATAACAGTCAAACTTCATTTCACTGGAGCTTCACCAGAGCTGAATTTGGCCCAGCTGGTTGAATTTAACGTCTTTGTAATTCTAACATGTTTTGTATTTGTTATACACAGCGCCTAAATCAATGTAACCCGAGAGACAAGCTATATATAATGCACAGAACCCGTCTCACTTCGGTTTTTGTAGTTACATTATATTTACACTAAAATGTTATTGATTTCCGTTTTACAGCAATTTCGTGGTGCGCTCTAACTGCCAAGGTTTTGATTCAAAACTCACTTACAATACAGTGGACATTTTAAAGGACTCGGGACAGAGATGCTGTGTTTGCCTTTATCGTAATGTTTGTGATTAAAAGAATAACGGGAGTAGCCGTTCGATCTGTTGTGTAATGACATTAGAACGTCTTGTTACACTTACCTTAGCCTGATCATTCCCAGATGCTTGGCAGCAAAATAGCAACCCCTTTTTATAACGTTAAACAACTGACATGAATAGGTTACATCATGGTGCTCCGTCCTAGGGACCCTACGGAAGATAGTTGGAAGGAAGCTGGTTCTCAGCTAGCAGTACTGACACCTACGGACTAGGGATCTATGGGTCCGTGAACACGAGGTAAGGCAGCTATAGGGTGAAGTCAAGGCGTGAGAAGCAAGGCATGACATTAACTGAAAAAGCGCTAGAGCGCACAAAAAACCGGATCGCCTCTATACCGCTGACAGTGGAGCTCAGCATAGATGTTCTGGCTATTACACTGATTAACAACCTTCTATTACAGATCGATGTTTAAATAAATATTTGATTTTGCACCAGGAAATATGGCATGTGTATGCGTGTATTAATGCTACAGGAACCCTTCAGCATGTAGCTGCAGCAATAAATCCAATGAGAAGTTTTAAATTATATTTTTCCTATCTAAATCTGAGTATCCTTTGAATGAAAACACACTGTGAATGTGTTTGATACAATACTTGGTTTATTAATGACAATTACCTATGAGTCATTAAAAAGCATTGCGAGCCCTGTGATTTTCTTAGCTATGTTAATGAAATCATGGGTACTTTAGCTTGTAATTTAGGATTTCAGTAATGATGTTTGCCAGACTTTGCGACAAGATACCTTCGATCAGGAAAAGAAAAACATCATTGGAAAAACTCTATGGTATGGGGCCTTCCTTTGCGTTTTACTGGCTCACTTGTCATTCCTGCAAGGGTTGGTAAATTTCCTTTTCTGCGTAATCCTGAGGCCAGGAAAAACAAAGCACTTTTTAGAGAGCAAGGCGCAGTGAAGAACGCTGCCGAAGCCTTTCCGCCTTCCAGCTTCCGTGTTTGCTTTTGAAGCAGAAGTGTGGGGTTTTCTGTGGGTTCGGCTTGTGGAAGCCTTGTGCAAATGCCGCCAGTGACGCGAATTAGCTCGGGACCAGGGCAGAGTGAGCTCGGCTCTGTTCTCCAGCATCCGCAGTCAGGGCTGGGAGATTGGGGGCTCCCCTCGGCCCGGCTCTGCTGGGCACCCCAGAAGCGGCACCAAGCCCTTGGCAGCAGGGCTGAATGACCGGGGCTCGCTCCGGAGCAGCGAGGGGTTCAGCACCCGCGCCCCTTGGACAGCGACCGGAGCTCCCCAGCGCCGCCCAGCGCCGCGCCAAGCGATCGGCACCCACCCAGCCCCGGCTGCGGAGGGGCTGCAAACCCGAAAAGCCGGGGATGGGGGCTGCGTTTTAGCAAAGGAGGGAGAGAGGCGCTCCAGTTCCGGCCTGAGCCGGCTCCTCCAGCCCGGATTGCTGGGGGAAGATGATCGCCGCCCTGCAGCTGATGGCCGGCGGCTCCTGACTGCCCGGGGGGAGGATGGAGACGCCAGACCAGTCGCGGTGCCTGACTCACCGGGAACCGCGTTGCTGAGGCTTTGCTAAGGGACGGCTGCCCGCCAATGGGCCACGGCGTAAAGCCTTTCTCTCTGCGTGTGGGGAGCGGGGGAACCGCTGAGCACCCCCGGAGCACCATGGGGGCGGGGCAGCCCTCTCCGTGCTGGGGCGCAGAGACCGGGGGGATTTCGCCTCTTTAAACAAGGGGCCCGCCTCTGGTGAGATCAGCTGGATCCAGCGCTGCGCCTTCGGTGCCAGGATGGTGAGTGGCCCTTGGGTCCTTTTCCACCCCCGGCCCCATGGGGGGATTCCCCGCGGGCCGCCAGCCTGCCCTGTGCGTAGCCGGGAAGCTTGGGGGGTCTTTTGGAAGGGCAGATCTGGCATTTAGCCTCTCGCCCTTCATCGGTCCTATTCTAAGAGCCCGCCTCTAATCAGTCTGAGCCAGGTTCCCCGCTGATCGATTACCCCGCCGGGGCTGCTGCGCGGTTACAGCCCGGAGCGCAGGAACAGCTCTGGAAGTGGCTAAAGATCTCCCATCCCACCTACAGACCAGATCCAACCGAAATCAAAGGAAAGGCTCCGTGTCACTGCAGTGGGTATCAGATCTGAGCCTTAAAGGGCCGGGAGCTAGAGCGTAATTGCAGAGTAAACCACTGTTCTGGACAAACCCTGTCTTGTAATAGTCCCATCACGACCCGCCACTTTCAGAGGGCAGTGGGGGCTGAAACTTGGCACACAAAAGCGTGGGGCTAGGGAGAAGGCAATTTGTGATAGGAATTTGTATTCGTGTCCAGCGCTGCATTTCTACCATCCCAAACCTCAGAGATGGTGTAATCTAACTGTCACAGATGGACATTTAGAGCAGGTCCTTCGAAAAGAGTGACGGGCACTTTATTAAGATTGGAAAGTTATTCACTGGGCAAGACCCAAATGTCTGCCTGGATGTCCCGTGGACTGCATATTAACCTCTGATAGGCTACATAACTGTTATAGGGAATAGTGTCAAACAGAGTAGCTTCTGTGGACTTACAAGCTTTCTTGGGCTGAATTTATGTGATCCTAACTTTGACAGGTTAAAGAATATATATCTTTAAACATGTGTTTCCATGAAAAGCCCTATTTTGATCATTCTAGTGAATATCATGCATTTTATCAAATCCATAAATGGTGGGGTTTTTTCCATTGAACTGCACAGCAGCAATGAAGTACTCCTGGAAACAAGTTAAATCCCCATTGACTTCCCTGAAGGTTGTGCCTGCTGTATAATGATAATACTGAAGAAATGCAGGATCAGGCCTTCATTGTGAAAATTTAAAAATGTGGCAGAAATGCTCACTGAGGACTTTCCTTTTCTTCTAAGTAAATTCTGATATGAAAATAGTGATTTCAAATTGTATATAGCAGCAGTGGGGTTGGAGGGCTGACAGGGCTCTCCAGTCCCCATTCTCACACCGAATCACCATAGACCTACACCAAACCCCATACCTCTCACAGGTGGGTTTAACATTGATGTCAGGGGGCTTTGGATCATGCCCATGTGAATGTGGGTAAGTCCTCAATTTGCAAAAGCTGCCCCATAACTTCAGGTAATTATTGCTGTTATGATACTATTTATCTGTATTTATCTTTTTCAACCTCTGTCACCTCCATTTTATGTGTACCTAGATAAACACGTACACAATAGTTGAGCCAACAGTGGGCCAATCTTGCTTTCTGTTACACTGATGTAAATCTGCACTAACTCCATTCACTCCACATCAGAGCAGATTTTTGCCTGCTTTTGCCTGTTTTCTAATCTATAAGCAGGACTAAGAATTTTTCTTACTGTAATTTTTTTTAAATGTACAGCTAAATAATACACAACTTTGTAAAAGACTTAACCTTGATTGAAAGGCACTAAATGAGTGCAAAGTGTTATTTACAATTTTGTATTATATTATCACAGTGGAATTTAAAATATTATGGGCTTGCATGATTCAAGGGCACTTTTGTAAACAATTTTCCATATTCCTATATTTCTTTTTGCAGTATGGATTTATAAACACATGTCTGAAGTCTTTGGTGGTTGAAAAATATGGTGAAGAAACATGGGAAAAATTAAGGTAACTCATTCCTAAGGAATTGAATAAATTAAGAGAAAGTATAATAAGGAACATAGTACCACAGAATACCAATCTCTTACTGTTGAATGAATGCTGAAGTATTCATTATTCAGGAAGCAATTATTAAAATTAACTATTAATTCAAAGTCAAGGCTTTTACACTGCAACATTTTGTCCTATGACATTAATTACTTCATTTATTAGACCAAATAATGAAGGATGACATTTTGTCTGCAGGACACATGTGCAATAGACACACTGGCTCATTGTATCGTTATTGAAAAGTAATTACTGGATGCTGAATAGAAGCCACACTTATTTTGAAGTCAATTTCATCTTGGAGCCTCAGGGAAAAGTAATTAAATGTAATAGAAAACATTGATTTTGCTCTCTTTTGTTTTTTCGGATTTTTTTAAACTTGAAAAGCTTTATGGAATTTTACATAATATAAAGAAATAAAAATAAAGCAAATGTAGAAACCAAGTGATCCAGGGCCCGATCCAAAGCCCATTGCAACCAATGGAAAGATTCCCATTGACTTAAATAGGTTTGGGGTCAGGCCCACAGGGAACCAGGAATGTATCAGAATGTGCCACAATGTACAGTAAACCAATGGAACAGAAGCAAAAGCAGTACTGTCATCTGTATAGTGCCTAAAACAATGGGGCACTAATACTAGGTGGGGTCTGTAGGCACTACAGTAATAAACAATAGTATCAGCCTTGTACAACATACATCCTGATTCAGCCAATCACTTAGGCACATATTTAGGTCTCACCAATGTCAATGTGACTTTTCACATGAGCAAAGGTTGCAGGTTTGAGCTCTAAGTTTAGATTCTGTCTTCAACAGATACTCATCTATCCAGTTAATATTAATGAAGGGAAGGGTTGTTCTCAAGTACTACAGTGAGGGGTGCAAATAGGAGAACTGTGACTAAGGGATACCAGTTGGGTCTTAAATGTGTTCTGTTTAGAATGATATTGCAACATGAATCTCATTTTTGTTACAGAATCCAGACAGCAGTTCAGGACACATTTCTGACATTTGAAGTTTACAAAGATGAGATCACAATGCAGCTAATTGACAAAGCATGCAAAATGTTAGGTATGTCAATGCAATACAAAAGAATACCTGGGCCCAAGACTCTGAGGATCTTGTGCCCCATATAAGTCCATGGGAGTTTTCCAAATTAGTTCAACAGGAGTGTAACTGGGCTTTCTATACACCAGGGACTAAGCTGATCTTGGGTTATACCTGCTTGTGCTGGAGCAGGGTCGGAGCTGGGAAGTCCATCCAGAAGGCAGTTGCACCAACCTCATGATTAAAAGTGCTTGGAGTAGGTCACTGTTTGGAGCTCCCAAAAGGGGTAATGTTAGCTAGGACTAATTGACCAGACACCCTCCACTAGTGGGAGATTGTACAGGGACCTGAATTCAGTTTAAGACTATCCTCCCCATTTATCCTTTTGAGGGAAGGCAATAGTAAAAACATTGCCTGCCCTTCTCCCAAGAAGACCACTGCAGCACCAGGGCTCAGGGAGGTGCAGTTTTCATCTCCAGGCACCAACGGGGAGAATTGATTCAGAGAACAGTATTAAGAATTAATATTGAAAATATTAGAATTTTAGACAGGTACTGGAGATGACATTTTTGTTTTCTATTTCAGACAATGGGAGAAAATACATGTTTTTCCATTTCTAACAGTCATATAACATTTTTTTTCCAAATTTTCTTTAAGAATTATATACAGTAAAGATGCGTAATACATAGCCATGGTTTTTGCTGCTAGTTGGAGATCAACAAATTTCAAAAGACTGATCAAGTTAGACTTGTGGGTTGGGATATTTGGGTGTAACATGGTTGCTTTGCACTGCGCTGCCGTCAGCTTCTGGCCATACACCCAACCTATTAAGCCCCAGATGGAAGAACAGCTCAGTGAAAGGAAGATATTCCGGTGGCATAGGGGCTCCTACACCACCCCTTTCCTGTTACATATGGGGTCATGGCTGAGGGAAAGGGGGAAAGATGGGATGCCCCTACGCTACCCTGATCCCCCATCTGTGGTTTCAGCTCCTTGGGGCTAATAGCTAGAGTGAGCTAGAGCTGCTCTCAGGATGCTCCCAGTTAAGCCCAGGAATGGGGCCTGCACACCTCTGTGCCACCTTTGTACCTCCACCTCCCCTGACCTCTCCTGTGTGTAACACACACATTTCTTAACATTCCCTACCTTTTCCACAAACATTTTGCATTTATTGTTAGTCCATTTCTCAGAATTGTCATGTTAATTAATTAAGGTATCTTTATTTTGCCAGATGTTCCCCCTGATATGGTTCTGAAGCAGTTTGGAGAGTTTTTCTTTGAATTTTGCAAACGGTCAGGCTATGACCATATGCTGAGAACTTTGGGTGGAAATCTCTACGAGTTCATCGAGAACTTGGATGCATTACATAGCTACCTGTCTCTTTCTTATCAGGCAAGTTGAAGTAAGAACTACTGAGCCGACATGGATGTACCCTGCCAGGGTTTACACACTGACATGTCAACAAAATACTGTGCCACAACCGTCCCTCTTGTGCTCTGAAATTAATTATTCTGATGCACTAGTGGGGAAAGAAGTCAGCTATTCAAAGTTATCCTTAATATTAGATGTAAATTTATTCAATACTTTGAATCAAATAAAAGGTATAGTTTCCTTCCAACATAAAGATCTTTCATTTCTGATAAATGGAAATGAAACGAGATCAGCATTATAAAGTATAACTATTTATTTTGATAAGATATAAGGTGCTTTTATAGAGCTTGCTATTGCACTAGTGTTCCTTATGATAGAGGATATTTAACTATTATTATTGTTTTCAGGAGATGAATGCACCTTCTTTTAGGGTAGAAAAGAATGAAGATGGCTCAATGCATTTGCATTACTACTCAGATAGAAGAGGTCTGTGCCATATTGTTCCAGGTAATAATGCAGTTGAGCGTTACTCTATAGACTCATACATTTGCTACTATTCTTTGCTTAGTTTTCACAAATTCTCTGGATGAGAATTGACAGCTGACAGAATTTTGATTGACTTTAAAATATTTTACTGTTATGGTTTAATTTTCAGAGCTGCTGAGCATCTGCAACTTTCATTGACTTCAGTGGGATTTGGGGGTGCACAGCAATTCTGAAAAGCAGGCCATTAATGTCTGTCCTGCCATAGCATTTCTAAAACACACAGATTTTTATGGTGGAAGAAGCTGAAACAGCTGATATGCATTATGGAGTCCACTTGTGTGCTAGTTCTCTATATCTCATATCCCTAAAATCATTAAAATGGAGTATGAGGAGAGATGTTGAAAACACATCATGGAGACATCCTGAAATGAATATCCAGGCAAAACTGCCATTGGACTCAATTCAGCACTAGGCCCTCCATTAGCATTTGCAAGAATCCATACCTTCACTCAGAAACTGATCCATGTGAACATTGAGAGAATCACTATATTTTGACATGCATCTGACGAAGTGGGTATTCACCCACAAAAGCTTATGCTCCAAAACGTCTGTTAGTCTATAAGGTGCCACAGGACTCTTTGCTGCTTTTACAGATCCAGACTAACACGGCTACCCCTCTGATATATTTCACAATTATATTTGTGCTATGATAAAATAGATCCCCACTCTTAACCTCTAGATGATTAAGTGGAGCCTCTTCAAAGGAACTTGTAATCTCAAATGGGAATCAAAGCATCTCCCTTTATGAATACCCATTGCCTTTTGATATTTCAGAATACATAGCGATTTGAGACTTCACCGATCTCTCGAAATGCAAAGTGATTTTTCAGATCATTGTCACCGTAGAATAATGCACTCAACCACCACATAATACTAAGTACAAATTGAAGCAATAATAATGCATGTTGATGCAATGTCTTGTTTCAAGAGAGAAAATTCCCGTTGACTACATAATCAAGGTCATTCTGTGAAAAATGTTATTCCAAATAAAAAGGAAGAATCATAGTAAAACTCTATAATCTGTCTAAATATACATATTAGAAAATAGCTTCAGTGTGTTTTACAAAGGAAAACAGTTTGTAGATGCATGACAATCAGTTAGATTGAGACTAGCCCACAGAGGACAGTAAGAGAAGTAAAGCCTCAAAGCACCCCACAACGCAACAATACCGGACTAGTTTGGATCTTGAATCTAGGCATGGAGTGAAAGAGGGATGGGAGACCAGGGCCTTCTAGCCCCATACTGCTCTCCTGGGGCCATATGAGCGAGGATGAGGCAAGGCTATAGGGAAGATACCTCCCCTGCACCCTCCATGGCCCAGCCAGCAGAGTGCAGTATCTGATGAAGAGCCAAAGCAACAAAGGATGCAAACTATCCCTCTTCCCTCTCCACTCCCCACATCAAATGGGAGCTCTGGAGGGATTCCGAATCAGAGAAATGTCTCTGGGTATGTCTACACTACGGGATTATTCCGATTTTATATAAACCGGTTTTGTAAAACAGATTGTATAAAGTTGAGTGCACGTGGCCACACTAAGCACATTAATTCGGTGGTGTGCGTCCACGTACCGAGGCTAGCATCGATTTCCGGAGCGTTGCACTGTGGGTAGCTTTCCTGTAGCTATCCCATAGTTCCCGCAGTCTCCCCCGCCCCTTAGAATTCTGGGTTGAGATCCCAGTGCCTGATGGGGCAAAAAACATTCCTTCTCAGTGTGCTGCTACAAAGCCCTTTTTACTTATGGCTCAGTCTAAAGGCTCATTTCAGTCCTGATTCTACAGATCTTCTGCACTAACTTTGTTGGCTATGTCGATAGTTAAATATGTCTCATAACATCCCAAGGTGTATGTCGCATCAACACTGGTGTAAATCACCCATGACCTGTATAAAATGGGTGGGGGTAGGCTGATTTACACCAGTGGAGGATTTAGCCCAAAACATACACATTAGTATAACTGGTCTTAGATGACATATGATGAATGAATTCATCATATGTCATCTTGCACTTCTGATTTTTTTATATATAAACACTCAAAACTGCATAAGTCAGCTATAAATGCTTGAACTAGTACACAGCATTGCGCAAATATTTGTTACAATAGAAGGTTTTAGTTCGCTGCAGAATTTTGTCTTTTATTCCCTTTCAGGAATCATTGGTGCAGCAGCCCTGGATTTTTTCAACACTGAAATTTCAATGGAAATAGTCAATCAAACAGAGGAGGAAGAAAGAACTGGGAAAAAAGAACATATAGTTTTCCTTGTCACTCAAAAACCTGTATTTTCATACAAAAAGAGAAATAAATTCTCTTCCTCACCACAATACATTGCTGACTCTGGAAGACGAATTGAGAAACAACTGAATAAAGAGGTATTTTGATGTTCCTCTTATAAATAAATGTCAGGGAGATAAATAGCTTTCATTAATAAATACTGTACTTGGGATTATTTTACCCAAAATATTTTAGATGAATCTGGTGTTACCATTTAAGGCTCCCATCATGTAAGTTACTTCATGTAGACAGATCCCATTCACACCACAGAATAATCTTCAGGATTGGGTCCTGCAGGTCCAATCTCCAATTTACTGAATGCCTTCAGCTCCCATTAAAATCCATAGGAAATTAAATATTTTAATAAGTAGTAAAGATGGCTAATCACTGCACAGTTCCAGGCCCTAAGCCTCTGGGAACTAACTTAGGAAGTTTGACATGATTTATTTGCAGTTATTTGTTTAGTCTGGTATAAAAAAAAATGTAGGTACCAAGTTTTCAAAACTGCCTCTAAGCTTGCAATACCTCGTGCGTACCCACATTTTTGGGCATGTATTTCTGAGGTCCTAAATTTGGATTGTGCAAATAGAATTTGCACATGGATATCAGGTAGATGCTAAGTATCTGATTTGCACATTTGTGCAAATGTGTGACTGTCTGGGTGTGCAACATCTTGTACAACACAGACAACTGTATGTTGAACTACCAAATTTGCATGTCTCAGTTTAAGTTCAAAGGCTGGAATCAAAGAATTTTGAAAATTTGGCCCATTATATTTTCTTTGGATCAGATCCTCAGGTACTGTACATTGGCATAGCTTCTTTGAAGTTAGTGGGTCTATACTGATTTACACCTGATAAGGATTTGGCCAACAGAGCTAGAGTTTTAAGAATTGAAAATAGAGTTGAATGTTCAGATTGGGTTTATTCCACAGGATATTGAAAAAAACATGAATAAGATTAGAGACAGAACAAGCCTTGTTTCTGTTTGTCCTGCCAAGAAAAATCACTGGGAAACAATCAGAGGAATCATTACACTAGGAAGAGGTAAGAGGGAGATCATTGAAAGGGAATCTGACATCATCTATTAATACTGTCAATTTAGTATTGTATAGGCTGTACATAACTTCACTGCCATTAACTACTCACCATTCATATTTTCCCTGTATCCTTTCGGTAGAATATTGTATTCCTTTAAAGTTGCAGACCAAGAAGCATGCTTACTGACAGCACAAACTCAAGAGCAGCAGGTTGTGTCTGTCTCAGGCTTTAAAGTGTCTCATCTTTAGAAAGTGGTCATACACTAAGGGCTTGGCTACACTTGTGAGCTCGAGCGCATTAAAACAGCTCCGTGCACTCTGACTCATGATGCATCCACACTGGCAAGGCATGTGGAGCACACTGACTCTGCAGCTGGAGCACTCCTGGTAATCCACCTCCACTAGAGGCATAACATCTGGTCTGCCATGACTGGAGCACCGCAGCACCAGCGTGGATGCCCTGACCTGTTAATGTGCTCTGATCGGTCTCCAGAAGTGTACCACAATGCCTGCTCTAGCCAACCTGGTCATCACTTTGAACTCTACTGCCTTGCCATAAGGGAACCAACCATCAGACCTACACTTTAAATTCTCTGGGAATTTTGAAAATTCCCATCACATCTTTCCAGGTGACTATGCTTCCACGCACCAGGCGATCCCAGTATGGAGCAATGACGAGATGCTGGACCTCATCAGTGTTTGTGGGGGAGGAAGCTGTCCAGTCCCAGCTGTTCTCCAGCCATAGGAATTACGATACCTTCAGGCAGAAATCAAGGGACATGATGGAAAGGGGCCATGACCAGGACACACTGCAGTGCAGGTTAAAGTAAAGGAGCTGCGGAATGCCTACCACAAAACCCGCAAGGCAAACCGCTGCTTCGGTGCTGTCCCCGTGATCTGCTGTTTCTACAAAGAGCTGGATGCGATACTGCTCTGCTCTGAGGACCACCTCTGCTCTGAGGACCACCATGGACACTTCAGAGCCCAGTTCAACAAGGAAGGATGAGGAGGAAAGTGGGAGCGAGGGTCCTGAAATGGAGGAAGACACCCTGGCATCCCTAGATGCATGCAGCCAGGAGCTGTTCTCAAGCCAGGAGGAAGGTAGCCAGTCTCAGCAGCCGGTGCTTGGGGAAGAACAAACACCAGTAAGCAGCTTTTATTTTGGGAAGGAAGTTACTTGGTGCAGGCTCTTGGGGCAAGGAGGGTTAGGGCTGAACAGATGCCTAGATGTTGAATAGGGCATTGTTGCACTCTCTCACATCGCGGTAATTGACCTCAGTGATCTCTTCAAAGGTCTCATCCAGAAGCTGTGCAATGCACTTGTGCAGGTTCCTTGGGAGCACTACTGTACTGCTTGTCCCATTCAGGCTAACATGTCCACGCCACTGTGCCATGAAGGGTGGGGGGACCATTGCTGCACACAGGCAAGCTGCATATTGGCTAGGATGGAAGCCGCATTGTAGTAGAAGACCCTCTCTTGCTTCCCAGGTCACCCTCAGCAGTGAGATATCTTCCAGGACGAACTGCTGTGGAAAATGTGGGGACAGTGTTCAGTATAGGGGCCCCCTGCCACTGTTGGCTCTCCCCAAGGCACAGAAACCCAGAGGTCAGTATGGCTGTGAAACAATCAGTCCCCTCAACCCTGTGCTTACTCACTATTTTGGGGCTCCTGGGGGTTATGCGCACTCACTTTGGGACGGGCAAATTCTGCTATCATTAGACAGTGCTTGTCTTTAAATATGGCTGAATCATTGCTCTATGTGGTGTGAACAATGCTGCCTCTGTTAAGTGTTACATTTTGCCTTTATAGATGCAACCTTGAGATCTCAGCCGTCTGTGTTATCACCGGCTGAAAGACTCCAAAGAATTAGGAAGAGGCCACGTAGAAGCAAAAAAGACATTCTGCATGAAGTAATGCAGCAGTCCCTTAACAAGAATCTAAAAGCGCAGGAGTGGAGGGAGAGCGAAAGGAGGATCTGCCAGCAGAATGCAGAGCACCGGCACCAAAGCATGGATCGGCTGATAACCATCATGGAGCACCAAGTGGACTCGATCCAGGTGTTGGTAGCCAGGCAGGCGGAGCACTACCGCGCTCGCACCCCTCTGCAGCCCTTGTCCCCAAAACTCTTTCCCTTGTGCTCCCATGTCACCTCCAACCCACTTTCCCCAACATCCAGGTTCTGCCTCCAACACTTGTAACCTCACCACCCAGCACTGAAAACTATGACCCTTACCCACTGCACTCAACCCCCATCACCGTGCCTTTTAGCCAGCCTAAAGTGCAGCACTCACTGCACAGAACTCCAGACAGGACATACGCAAAACTGTGATTGTTTCATTCCCCACCCCACCTCCTTACCCCTTCTGTTTCCCAAGCAGTTGTGTTTCTTTTCAATACATGAATTTTCTTTTCAATAAATGGATTTTTTGGCTTTGAAAACATTCTTTATTATTGCATAAAGTAAAAGATACCTTAGCCCAGGAAAGCAGCATGCACTGCAAGTCGGTGTAGCAAGTACAGATTCCTACTAACATTGGAACCACTGCACTTCATTCCTGTGCAGGGCACTAGACATTACTGGTGGCTTTCAGCCTCAAATTGCAGCCTCATGGCATCCCTAATCCTTGCAGCGCCAAGCTGGGCCCCTCTAATAGCCCTGCTCTCTGGCTGTTCAAATTTAGCTTCCAGGTGTTGAACTTCCGAGGTCCATGCCTGAGTGAATCTTTTGCTCTTCCCTTCACAAATGTTATGGAGGGTACAGCACATGGATATAACCGTGGGGATAGTCATTAGCCAGGTCCAGCTTCCTATACAGAGAGTGTCAGAGGCCCTTTAAATGGCCAAAAGCACACTCCACAGTCATTCTGCGCTGACTGAGCCTGTTGTTGAACCACTCCTTGCTGCTGTCAAGGCTCCCTGTTTAGGGTTTCATGAGCCACACCATTAAAGGGTAAGCGGGGTCTCCAAGGATCACAATGGGCATTTCAACTTCCTCTGTGGTGATATTCTGGTCTGGGAAAAAAGTCCCGGCTTGCAGTTTCTTGAACAGCCCAGTGTTCCGAAAGATGCATGTGTCATGCACCTTTCCGGGATAGCCTGCGTTAATGTCAATGAAATGCCCATGTTGATCCACAAGTGCCTGTTGAACCACTGAGAAATACCCCTTCCAATTAATGTACTCGGAGGGTAGGTGGGCTGGTGCCAGAACTGGAATATGTGTGCCATCTGTCGCCCCTCCAGTTAGGGAAACCCATTTGTGCAAAGCTAGCCACAATGTCATGCATGTTACCCAGAGTCACGGTTCTTCTGAGCAGGATGCGATTAATGGCCCTGCAAACTTGCATCAACACGATTCCAGCGGTCGACTTTCCCACTCCAAACTGGTTAGTGACCGATTGATAGCTGTCTGGAGTTGCCAGCTTCCAGATTGCAATAGCCACCCACTTCTCCACTGGCAGGGCAGCTCTCAATCTCATGTCCTTGTGCCGCAGGATGGGGGCGAGATCATCACCCATGAAAGCTGCTTTTCTGATCCGAAAGTTCTGCAGCCACTGCTCGTCATCCCAGACTTGCAGGACGATGTGATCCCACCACTCACTGTTTGCTTACTAAGCCCAAAAGTGACGTTCCACAGTGGTGAGCATGTCCATGAATGCCACAAGTAATCTCGTGTCATATGCATTACTTGAGTCGATATCATCGTCGGACTTCTCACTGTCACTTTGGATCTTAAGGAGTAACTCGACTGCCAAACGTGATGTGCTGGTGAGATCCATCAACATATTCCTCAGCACTTCAGGATCCGTTCTTGCAGACTGAAAGGGAAGACAGAACCTGCAGTACAAAAACGTTGAAAGATGGTGCCAAATGTGGATGGAAGCACAGGGATTGCTGGGATGTGAAGCGATGCATCACAGGGCATTGGGACAGAACCCAGAATGCCTCGCACTCCCTTACCCCTTCCCACAAGCCACAGCGCCAGAATGGGAAGAGGTGATCTGTGGGATAGCTGCCCATAATGCACCATTCGCAATGTCGCTGCAAGTGCCATGCCAGTGTGCTTGCAGCTGACACTGTGGACACACTGCAACGCTTTCCCTGCTGTGCTCTCCGAGGGCTGGTTTAACTCACAGTGCTCTACATCTGCACGTGTAGCCATGCCCTGAAAGTGCTTCTGTAAAAACAGCATCGTGGAGTTTCATGTTTAAAGACTCTCAATGATTTCCAGATAAAGTAGTCTCAGTTTACAAACAACAAAATAAAATAATAAAGAAGATTTTCTAGCTGCCAGCCTTGCGAGCTCAGCCTGAGATCTGAAACTGGGTTATTTCCTTTTCAAACATCATCAACTGTATTGGCGCTGTGAGCTGTAGCAGAGGGTATAATGCTGTCTGATTAATGCCCTAAGTGACACCTGTGTATCAACAGGTACAGCAGGTTCTCTCAAGGGTAGCTGATTGAATTCTGTTGGTCATCCACAAGGATTAGAATCCAGTTCACTTTTCCATAGTTGTTTTGGTTCAATAGGGGTAATAGGAGTGAAAACTTATGTCTGAATCTAGCATCAACCTATATGACTCTAAATACAGGTCTGCGGAGTACAAAATTGCCATTCATCGCTTTTTGAAGTAGGACTGCATGTTAAAAATCAAAGAATTTGATTCGTTGTGTTAATTTGTAACAGCTCATCAACTGTTGGGAGTTACCAAGGATCTGATTTTCAAAGATGCTGAGCTCCCACTGACTTCAGCTAAAGCTGCAGAACCTCAATTCTTCTGAAAATTAGGCCTTGAATTCTTAATCTAGCCCCCTTCTCTCCATAGTCACCTAAGAACGTGCTACCTTTGTTCCTCTGCTCCTAATGACAGACATTTCAAAATAGATCACTTGAAATAATCAGCAGTCTAATAGTTACGGGTTACTGGAGAATGCTTAGCTATAAACCATGCAGTAATAATCATGCATTTCCCATTTTCAGAGATTGTTTATTGTTATATGGGTAAAATAGTCAAAACTGCCTAAAAGATACACACCTACACTGCAATTAAACACCCACAGCTCCAGGGGCTGTTTAAGTGCATTGGAGATTTACCTTCATGTAGAAAATAGATGGGTAGCTGCACCCCGATCCCGAACATCTACACCACAATTAAACAGCAACTCAGCCCAAGCCCCACAAGTCTGAGTCAGCTGACATGGGCCAGCCGCAGGTGTTTAATCATAATGTAGATGTATCCTAAGTGACTGAGGTGCTTAAGACCTGTTGAAAAGCAACAAGATTGAGCACGTGTTTTATGTAGGCACATCTGACATTTTAGTCTACATACTTTGTGCTCAGCATGTAATATGAAAACATCACCTTTCTGGTTGCAAGCTGCTACCTTCCCACAGACAAAGCGACTGCTTTCAGGAAAAGCTCAAGGAATGTTTCACACACACTCCTTTTGTTCTCCATTTCTTGGACCAGATTTCTGCACATAAGGGACAGCAAACTGTGTCCCTAAACCTTGCCACTATGAGTGTTCATAAGAAGCTGTCAGACTATATTGAACACCTTTGTTATATACCCTTTGGTGTGAATATCGCAATGGCAATTGCAATAGTATCTGAAATATTCATAGAGTCCCACTGCTACCTATCTATTTTCTGCATAATTTCACACATATAAAGATTCATATTTTTCGGGGTTTAAAAACCTAAATTTTCTCATCCAGATAAAATTGAAATGGATGAGCTGCTTTATATTTACCTACAGTGTGCCACACCTAGAATTTGCATATATCTATACTCACATGTTATTTATATTGATTTACCTTATTATTTCACATCATCCTGCTAATTATTTTTCTGAGCTACAATATGATCGAAAGCTTCAGATTTATCTTACTGCAGGTAAACTTCTGAGAGGATTTGATCCTGCTTATCCTACAACCCTCTGGATAGATACAAAAACATTTTGCAATGGACTTCCTTTCCATGTTGTTTTTGATGAAGAGGTAAGGCAAGCACCTGGTAAGTAAGTTTTACACACACAAGCCATATAGGCCCAGGTTCACAAAAGGATTTAGGCATTGTGATGCTATGCTGAGCAATGACAGGGGTGAATCCTAAGCCCCATCCCACTCATAGAGGTAGGTGCCCATCTATGCTAGCGATCCATGAGCTGTGATAAGATAGGCTTCCCTCTATCTAACTCTTGTGGGTGGCCTGATCCAGTAGATGTGCTCAGAGGCCATCTAGTTCCACACAAAATGGCCAGGGTGGCAGGGAGAACCTCCTTATAACCATTAGCCCAGGGCTCACCTGTTGCACTAACCACTTGGCTATGGAGTGATTTTCACTTTCTCTCTGACTCAGTTAATATTTAATTATTTAACTACAGTGGAATAACTTCAGTAGGAGAGATTGAGGGAGCCCCACATCAGATTATCCCATGGCCCTGTGGTTAGTGCTGAAAGATGGCAGATACCTGATCAAATCCCTTCTTCTCGTCAATCAGAGGGAAACTTGAAGTGGGGTCTCCCACATTGCAAGGGGGTTCACTGAGATTTCTGAGCGTGAAGTGGCTGCATACATGCTAACAAAGTACATCATTCTCAGTCGCTCAATCATCAAACACATTCATTTCCTGGATTCTCCAACAGCATTGGATTGTTCCCCCATCTCCTGGACTCCCTAGCAAAGTGATTTCTCCCCTGACAGCCCAGCACTTGCATCTGGCTTCCCTTTTATATCCCCCACTCACAATCCCCTGCTCACCCAATGACTTCTGTGGGTGAGCAGGGGATTGGGAGTTGGGGATCATTGAGACTCTGCATGCAGCTGGCTGATCATTGAGACTCTGCATGCAGCAAAGGGTTCCTCTTCTAGGAAAATCCAGACACACAGCCATGTGACTGGCACACCACTCCCTCCTCTGGGAAGAGGAACCCAGTTTCTTTTCATTCCTAGTGGCAGGACTCTGAGCCATTTCTCTTTCACAAACTTATTGCCACAAGGGGACTGGTATGACAGCTTCTGCCTTCCCACTGACTGCAGCAATTAAGTGCTGGGGAACTCTCCCAGATTTGCTTGGTCCCTGGCAAGCTCCTCAACTTCCTACTCTCATGCTCTGCAGAGAATGTTGGCTTCACACAGGAGATGGATGGATGAGAAAGAGTGAGTGTGGGTAAGCAAAGCAAATAAATTAGCCACTTATGGGAAGTGTTCCAGCAACCGGGCTAGATAAAGAGGTTTCAAAATTTTGATGGGACTCACTTCATAATGTAGTAAAAGGTAAATGAAAATCAGGCGGTTTAAGCCTGTTAAGGCATCTTATCAACTCCACTGCAACCACATTCTTTGTGCCGAATAAGGTCTTGCTTCCATCAACTGGGGCAGATCCTCAGCTGCGGTGCAATTAACTTAGTCATAGAAAGTGAATTGCTTGTTGAGGAGAAAGTCCCAGGCCCTGCTGAAATTAGGATCATATATTATCATCAGTTTCAAAGACACCTCTCAAACCCTTAAAAACTGATACAAGATATGTCCTGAAGAAAGTAACCATAGGTCAATGGTGCCCATTACAAAGTTAGTATTTGCCACCACAGTTATTTTCTCTTCTGAGTGTAGGTCAATACTGTGAACTCTCTCAGATCTCCCTTTGCGGTAGCTGCTGGCAAAGGCTGACTTGTTAATTTGTTTTTGTAATTATAGTATTTAACTATAATGAGTAGTATATCTTTTTTAAAGGTTCTAGAAGCACCCATCCCAAATGCTGAATGTCCCTTACAAAACTTAAGATTATAACAATGAGTTTGAAAATCACAGAAAACAGCTTAAATCTGGTACCACTGCCGTAAATCATGAAACCATGGCCATATAAGGAACAGAAAAGAGATCATAGCATGGCAGATTGTAGAAACAAACATAATATAATCCTCTTTAATGTTAGAACTAATTTTTCTCCAAAGTCACCATGACATTGCTATACACCCTAGGGATCTGGCAATTGTGGGGAGACAAGGAAGGAGCTTAATGAATCTTAGAAAAAGTATGATTTATGTAACGTTGCAGAACTGAACTGAACATCACTCCATGCTTTCTCATTACTAATCGTTGATGTTCTACAGCATATCATTGATGGAAAATTGACTTGATTCTCCTCTCATTTGTACTGGTTTTAAGCTGCATTGGGATTGGTTGAATTACATGGGATTTACACTGGTGTAAGCAAAACAAAGATCATACTCATTACTTGAATATAATTGGTATTTCACTGAAGATTAATGTTTGGAATCAGCAATATATATCAAGGACACTTGTATGATTATAACACTATTTCCTAGTTCCAAGCTAACAGTCTATGTTATGTTATTCTATAAGAGAGAAGCAATGCAGAGAAATGAGCCATGTACTTGGGCGGTGAGACGGTTGACTGGCTCTGTGTGAAGCTAAGTCCATTTGAAAATAGTGATCATGTATTGCAAGTGATGGTTCAGATGACTGGTAGCTGATCCCAAAGAGGACATGAAATGTAACCTGTGGCCCATGTTGTTTTAAAGCTCAGAATAAAGCAAGCTGGGGTGAGCATTCAAAAGATTGTCCCTGGCCTTCAGACCATGGGCATTCGCCTGGATCATTACTTCAGTATCGTGCACCCAGAAGTGACATTCACCATCTCTAGCGTTCAGAAGTTTATCAACAGTCAATTTGTTTTCCGGACTAGGAGAGAGATGATGCCAGAGTCATGGAAACAACGTCCAATGCTAGAGCTGAGAGGTACTTAATTTTTTCAATGAACATACATGGCTCTTGCTAAATCAAGAACAACAGTAGAGTTGAATTGGCTGATTTCTCCTCCCTCACTGCATTAGACAAATAAATGGCAGCTGTTTGTATAGTATAGGAAAGATGAGTGATACTTTAATACACTCATGGACAAATCCTGCCTCTCCCTCTGCAGGTATGGTGGGTTCTCTGGCAAGAGAACCAATAAGATTCCATTTGTGGAAGGCTGGGGTATTGGGGATGCATAGAAGTGCTCACCCCAAAGCATGGAACTCATCCTTTTAGGGGCTTCCTGACTTATTGGGGCAAGGCAGACAGTGAGTGGGGGCAGAATGAGAAGGTAGCTCCCTACATAAACCCTCTGGTCCTTCTCCTTTGTTGTGTATGCGGTAGGATGATAAAATAGAAGCTATTTTAGCTATTAAGTTGAGGCACTCTCTGGAGAGTAGTTCTGCTGCCACTACATAGTCCCTCCCACTTGTCCCGGTGGATATCCCCAGCATGCAGCCAAGACCATCTGCTTCATTGGCAGTTTGGGGTGTGCAAGATCAGGCCCAGAGAACTCAGTTCTGCTGTCAGTACCACTTGCAGGGGAGCTGGAACAATTTGTATAGTGAGGGTATAGGGTAAAAAATTACACTGGCAGCCAGCTTCCCTCCCTCCAGCACCTCCTGCCCACTGGCAGCCTCCCCGATCTGCTCCTCCCTCTCCCTCTCCCTCTCCCTCCCACCCACTGTGATCTAGTCAGTTTCTTTTTGTTTATAGTCATTTATACTATAAATAGCATATACTATATGATTCTCATTTCTATCTTTCTCCTTTATTTAAAAATACAGAACAGTTTAGATTACAGTGACAAAGAAATCACTTTATCTGATTGGTTTTCCTTCAGAGAAAATGGTATTGAGTGGTGCTCTGATTGGTCCATTTAGTTGCAACAGAGTTTATATTTAAAAGGAAAGGAAAAATGTGTTTGTGCCCTTACTTTGCTTCTTTAATACATAAAAAAGGCCACCTGAAAATTTTATTTTATCATGTTTTGTCTTAGAAGTATCATGCATGTCAAATCTGGTCTTCCCTGGTTTTGCTGGAGATCTTTTGGAAGGTTTCAGAAGTGTATTGAGTAAAAAAATGTTAACAAAATAAGGAGTTCTAAACAGTTAGAGTAAAAATTACATTTCCTCCCAGTTATTTACATTTAATTTGTGTGGCTTCTGTTATGTCATAAATCTTTTAGTTCTCCAGTTGTCCATACAATTTCTCAAGAAAAACACAATAGATAAGACCTGAATTTCTAAGAAAGAAAGAAAGAAAGAAAGAAAGAAAGAAAGAAAGAAAAAATAAATCTACCTATCCTTCAGGCATTCTTTATATATCATAAAGAAGCAAAAAAGGGCACGAACTCAATTTTTCCCCTTGCAAATCACCATTAAAACTCAGTAATTCTCTCCTGTGCCCACGGATGAAGTAAAAACATATCGTATATAAGGCATATTGTCAAAGGGAAAGAAACTCTCATAGGAAAAGTAGTCATATTCCCTTACACTGGATTTAAAAAAAAACAGGTTCGATGCCTGACTCTGCCATAGACTTTCTGGGTGAAAATCCAGGCTCTGCTGAAGTCAATGGGAGTTTTGACAGGCATGTTGTAAGCAATGAGTGAGGAAGGAGAGTAGTTTCTATTATAGAGAAGATAGAGTGGGTCAGGCTTAGGCACCTTCTAGAGATTGCAAAAAGCCACCGCTTCCTGCCCAGCACAGCACAGCATCCTTAGGAATCTGACTGAAAGTGTAGGAAACTGAGGGTATGTTTGCACTGCAATTTGACACCTGCGGCTGGCCCATGCCAGCTGACTCTGGTTCACGGGGCTCGGGCTGTGGGGCTGTTGAAATGCAGTGCAGATGTTCCAGCTCGGGCTGCAGCTTGGGCTCTGGGACCTTCCCACCTTGCAAGGTCCTAGAGCCCAGGGTCCAGCCGAGCCCAAACATCTACACTGCTGTTAAAGAGCCCCACAGTGAGAGCCTGAGTCAGCTGGCATGGGCCAGCCGCAGGTGTCTAATTGCAGTGCAGACAAACCCTTACAGTCCCCAAGGTGACATACACCTAAAGATAAGCCATTGTCCTAAGGGCTAAGAATCCTATACTATTAAAACTAGGCTGTTGAAAGTTTTCACTTTCTTTTCCAATTGTTCTAAACAGGCCAGATGATCTGGATGGAGTCTCTGCAGTGCATGCTCTATCTCTGCTCACCTTTATTGCGCACCTTGCATGAGTTGGAAGAGAGACAGATGCACATTGCGGACATAGCACCTCATGATGTTACCAGGGATTTGATTCTTCTCAACCAGCAAAGACTGGCTGAGATGGAGCTCTCTAACCAGCTGGAGAGGAAAAAAGAAGAACTGCGGATACTCTCAAAGCACCTGGAGGAAGAGAAGAAAAAGACAGAAGCTCTGCTCTACGCCATGCTTCCAAAGCATGTGGCCAACCAGCTAAAAGAGGGGAAACGAGTTGAGGCAGGTGAATGAATATGATACATGTATTTAAAAAAGCAGCCCTGTCCTTAATATTAGATTTGGGAACTCTGCTGTTACCCAGAGCTGGCTCCAGGGATGTGCAAACTATGTAGCCTCAATGATACCCCCCTTTCTGGTGGCTGCCCATTCAGCAAGCACAATACTGGTGCTCTGAGTGGCACCAATAAAGCAAGCTTTGTTTTGATGTATGTAGAAGATGGGAGGTGTGAGGGTGACTGGAGAGCTATAGGAAAAAGATTGAACAAATTGGCCATAGAGTATCTCTACAATGCTTTGTTCCTCTAAAAAAATGTGTAAGCCCAGCACTGGCCTGATTTAGGAAAGCATTTTTATTCTTATTTAGGACAGCATTTAAGCAAATTCCACTGAAGTAAATGGGCCTTAAGCACAAACTTAAAGTTAAGCATGTGCTTAAGTGCTGCCTGGAGTAGGAATAGAGTAAAGAATGTGCTTAAGTGCTTTGCTGAATCAGGCTCATGTGCTTAAGCATCTGTAGACAGCTTCCTGGATTGTCTAAGATGTGCTGCTGTTCTTACATTTGATACATTATTAAATCAGATCCTCCCTTACCAATATGGATCTTAAATTAATCATCTTATTTGCTAAAAATTTGGTGAGAAAAGCAATCTCAGCAAACAAGTCTCGTGTGTGCATAGTAGCCACAACTACTGATTGGTCCAGGCAGAATTATTTATAAATGGAAGGAGTACTAACATAGACCTTTCTGTTCACAGGAGAGTTTAAAGAATGCACCATATTGTTCAGTGATGTTGTGACGTTTACCAACATTTGTACCCAGTGTGAGCCTATTCAGATAGTCCTCATGTTAAATTCAATGTATCTACGATTTGACAGACTAACCACAGTGCATGATGTCTACAAGGTAATTACTTATTTACAAAGGCTGCAGCTATTTTCATTAAACTAATTTTTGGGAATTGCAAAGGTTTTCAGGAAAGCATGCAATACTGGAGTTTATGGTGACCTTGGAGGAGGTCAGGAAGCTAGAGGAATGTAAGTTGTTAATAACCGTTGCTGCTATTTCAATGTTGCTATATTTAATTAAAGCAATTATTTTTTTTCCACAGTTTTGTAATGAAAACTAGCCAACATGCAGAGACTGTAATTAAATGTGCTAAAAAGATTCAAACATGAGTGGAACCAGGCCTGCCTCATTTCCTTGACTTCATTTAGCTCATTCTGAACCCACCATTCCCCTTTTGGAGCTATTCAGAGTGGCAGATTTTAATCTCTCTTGTCCTTGACCTGGTACCCCTTAGTTACTCACTCCTTATTTTGCCGTCACTGGGGTAAGGACAGTTGATCTCTTTTTACCCCAGAAAAGCCTACCTATAAACCCAAGGTGATAGGACACTTATTATATCACCTTCTGATACCAGTCCAAAGTGGTAAAACTAGTTGAGTAGCCCATTTTGGATAGCTTGGATTGTTCACTTTATGCCCAACCTGGCTTAGATCATTGTCCTGGACATGCAGAAAAAAAGACAAAATGCAAGAGATGTGTCTTAATTAGGCCACAACTTTATACTTAACTCATCTGGTAACTAACTGGCTGTAACTCATACAGTGCAAGTCATGGATACTTCCTTAATTGGTTCTACCTGGTGGAGGGCTGCCATCAGCTCCCCCTCACCCAGCTGGTCCTAGCCTGTTGCTGGGACTCCACTGCACTCCCCTCTAATGAAAGTACAGGGGCTGGGAAAAGGGGGTAATTTCTTGGCTGTATCAGGTGTTGGGAGCCTCAGGCCTGTTTCCCAGCTTCTTTAAGGAATGTCTTCCAATTCTGCTTTCTCAGGGAACCAGTTCCCTATGGAACGAGTACCTGGACTGGATACATGCCACCTGTTGAGTTGTGATCACTTGAACATTACCCCACTGGGTCCCTGAGTTGCTGTGGGGAAGGCAAAAAATCTCACCTCACCCTGGCCAGCCTGGTGGTGAGGGAAAAATTCCCACCCAGCCCCCAAAAAGGCAACTGATGCAATGCTCACAATAGCCCAAGGAACTCAGTGGCCTGGGCTCAGGCTGGAGGGCAGAGTTTATATACCCTCCCTCAGGTGCACAAGGGCCAATGACTTAGCTGAGCTCCACTGGCCTGCCCACCAGGAGCCACTACCAGTCCAGACAAAGCTGTCCCTGTGGCTG
The DNA here is from genome assembly GCF_007399415.2 of Gopherus evgoodei. NCBI lineage: Eukaryota > Metazoa > Chordata > Testudines > Testudinidae > Gopherus > Gopherus evgoodei. The sequence continues at coordinate 37,411,005 of NC_044330.1, read as the reverse complement.
TGGGGGGGCTGCAGTGTCTTCTTAAATATCCTCTTTCTCTGGCAGTAACATTATCAGCTAGATCAGGGATAGGCAACCTATGGCACGGGTGCCGAAGGGGACACGCAAGCTGATTTTCAGTGGCACTCACACTGCCTGGGTCCTGGCCACCAGTCCGGGGGGTGCTGCATTTTAATTTAATTTTAAATGAAGCTTCTTAAACATTTTTAAAACCTTATTTACTTTACATACAACAATAGTTTAGTTATATATTATAGACTTATAGAAAGGGACCTTCTGAAAACGTTAAAATGTATTATTGGCACACGAAACCTTAAACTAGAGTGAATAAATGAAGACTCGGCACACCACTTCTGAAAGGTTGCCGACCCCTGAGCTAGATCCAATTAACATCTTAGAGATGAAACTTTCATTCAAACGGAATGTGGGTATTTTCTCCTTAGTCAGATCTTGGCTGGCGTAATCGGCTTAGCTCCATGGAATTCTGAAGTCTGAACATCTGGCCTGAAATGAATATCCCTCCCCCTACAGTTGCAAATAGCTACACAAGTACATCCAAATTTTGAAGTCCTTACTCATTCCTTACTCAGGCAAAACTCCCAGTTAAACATGTGGGAGCTTTGGGGAAGAGTAGGTTACAGTTCCAAGGTTCCCAGGAGGGAATGAATTATTGAAACTGATCAAAGGCACTTACCTAGCCCCAGCTAAAAAATGTCGGAAGTTATGAATAAATCCAATTAAAGAAAATCTCTTGGCACAGCATAAATATAATTAGAATATATATTTGCATTAGTGACTTTGGCTGTTATTTACTATAGAAAATAACTGACATTGTCATTAAATGGACTACCTTGATGGGAACTATCTATAGCTATATAGTTTTCATGCCTAGCATACTATATTGTTTTAAGTAGTTATGTTAATGGGGAACTCATTAGGAATTTGGTGCTTGCTATATTACTTGCTTTCAAGAAAAAACCACCAGTAAATCCAATTTAAGCTAATCACTCATGTAGTGATAATGAATGAAATATTGAAACCTCCTCAGAGTTGTTTAGAGAATTTCTTCACAGCATAATGGCTTTGTACAATGAATTTAATACTTTTGAGATTTCTGTGGTTCAAGCAACCTTTTTATATTCCTGGCAAGGGCTCTGCATAATCTCTTTCCAGGGCCAAATCCCAAAGCACTTTCTTAGGCACAACTTCCACTCACTACAATGGGATCTATGCCTGAGTAAAGACTACTGACTTTGCCTATAATAGAGATTATGAGGAAATCCCTAGGTTGCAGTAGGTTGCTTGAAGACAACCTGGTCCTTTTGTAAGGAAGGTTAGGACAGACCAGCACCACACAGCCTGCTTCACACTGCATTTTAATATATTCCTAACATTTGGATAGTTTTTCTGAACTATCATTTGACAAGTTTAATAGTAATTGTCACTGAAGAATAGCCCCTAACTTACATTTTTCCCTAAAATATCCTTTTAAAACCCAATTTGTGAATTAGCCAGCCATGTATGAATTGTCATCACTTCGATAACCGCATTGGTCGTTTGGACACCATTACTGATGAGCAATCAACCAATTGTCTCCACCCCTGATGATTGTGTCAGTGCTTGAGTCTCTGCGAAGTCCATTCCTCTCCACTCTTGCTACTATGTTGCCAATCCATCTCTTCTGTCTACCTCTTCTTCTCATCCCCTGTACTGTCCTTTGGAGAATGATCTTGGATATGCCAGATGATCTTGTTACATGGCCGCACTACTTCAGCTTGCACTTCTTCACATTCGTCAGGAGGTCTTCATGTGACCCAGCGCATTGGATGATGATGTTGCGAACCTCTTCATTTAGTGACCTGGTTGAAGTAGATGCCCAGGATTTTATGGAAGTATCTCATCTCTTCTACCTGTATTTTCCATTCAAGTTCTGCATAAGGGTCCATGTCTCGCACGCATACAGAAAAATGGAAATGACCGATGTGTGCAGCAGTTTCAGTTTGGATTCCAGGGAAATGTTCATATTCCTCCAAATTGGCTTTAGCTTTGCCACTGCTGCTGCTGTTTGCGCAGGTCTTGCCAGAATTTCTGCCTTGGATCCTTCATCAGTGATGGTTGCCTCCAAATACTTGAACTGTTTCACTGTCTTCAGCTCTTGTCCACTGACAGTGATATGTGAGCTGATCCCATCACATTTGTTTGTCATCAACTAGTTTTCTCTGTACTGATTTCCATGCTGTATTTTGTGGGGGTTTCATCCAATCATTTCACAAGGTTGGCAAGTTCATCTTTGCTGCCTGCCAGGCTGTCAATGTCATCAGTGAACCGAAGATTTGAGATTGTTTGGCCCCCAGTGCTGACTGTGCATATGTGATCTTCTAGGGCATCAGTCATTATGCACTCCAAGTAGATGTTGAACAGTGTGGGCAAAAGAAGGCATCTTTGCTGAACTTCAACTGTGTTGCAAAACCACTCTCTTATTGTCATTTGACGAGAACTGCACTGCTGGCCTTGGTGTACAGTTGTTTAATGATAAGATTAAGCTTACAACCAGCATTGTACTTCTTCATGGCTGCCCAGAGAGCTTCATGCCATACTCTGTCAAACATCTTTTTGAAGTCAACAAAGACGTGGTAGATGTCCTGCTGGTGTTGTAAGTACTTCTCACATAGAACAGGAAGGTTGAAAATCTGTTCTGTAGTACTTCTTCCAGCACGAAAGCCAGTCTGTTGTTCAGCAATGATATTATCTGCTTGTGGCTTCAATCTGTTCAATATGATTTTCAACATCACTTTGCTGGGATGGCTAATTAAGCTTGTGGTCCAGTAATTTTGACACAATTGCAGGTTGCCTTTCTTTGGCAGAGTGATGATTAGTGACTGTGTCCACGTGGAGCGCTACTCACTGGTCTGCCAGATCTTGTTGCAGATCTTGGTGAGTACATCTATAATACTATTTCATCAGTTTCGGCTGGGATGTTGTCAATACCTGTGGCCTTTCCATTCTTGAGTGATTTCACAGCTGTCTCCACTTCTTCATGCAGTATTGGAAAGTCACCCTCCTCTGTTGAATCTGGGCTGTCTAGGATGCTAGGATCTCCATTTGTCTGGTGGTTGTATAGATCAGAGCAGTAGTTTGTCCACCTGTTGATGATATCCCTTTCTTCTGTAAGACTGTTCCCTTTGTCTTGAATGCGTTAGCTTTGGTCCATCTTTCCTTCATCAGATCTTTTACAACCAGGAAGGCTCATTTGCTATTTTTATTATTGATACTCTCTTCAATTTTAGAGCATTGTTTTTCAATCCATATCTCCTTGGTCACCTTCATTCCTTTCTTGATCTTTCTGCCAATTGCTCTGTATTTATCAGCTCCCTCAATACTGTTCTTGTCTCTCTTAAGTTCTCTTCTAATGTCATACATATGTAGTATTTCATTTGTGACCCATGGTTTTGTCTTCTTATGGTGTTTCCCAAGCATGTCCATTGCTGCCTCATTCGTTACAGTGTTGAAATTGTTGGTCATTGTTTCTACGTCTTCCTCTAGAGCAAGCAGCAGGGCAAATTTTCTGCCGATCATTGCTTGGAATGATTCTGCAATGTTTCAGTCTTTGAGTCTTTCTAAGTCAAACTTGGTTCTGGTGAACTTTAGCATGACGATTTTCCTTAGATGCAGCCAAAAATTTAGCATCACAAGGTTGTGATCACTTCCAATATCAGCACCGGGGAAGCTCCTTGTTTTAGCTCTGTTACTCTCAGAACAAAATCAGTTTTGCACCATGATGTAGTTGATCTGGCTGTGATATAGACCATTAGCTGCATGCCATGTTGATCATCTGGATAATTTATGTGCTCCTAATGTGTTTGCAAGAACCAGATTGTTATAGCTGATAAACTCCAAAAGTTTGTCAATTCTCTCTCACTGGTTACCACATTACAGAAAGGGCCACAATAATCTCGCCAATCTGCCTGTTTGTCAATACCCACTTTAGCATTCCAATCTCCCTCTACAATCAGGATATATTTCTTGTGCACCTTATCTATGATGTCTTGGAGCTGATTGTAAAAATCTTCAATTTGCTCATCATTATAGTTTGTTGTAAGGGCATATACTTGTACCACTGTAATATTAAACAGTACTGCCTTTAGACAGATGGAAATAAGCCTTCTGGACATTGGGTGGCATCCTAATACTGAATTCATTATATCTTTATGCACAAGAAATCCTATGCTGTTGACATGTTTGTCCTTTCCACTGTAAAAGAATACATAGCCTTCTTCCATTAGTACCTCTCCAGAGTTCTTCCATCTGACCTCAGAAATTCCTAGGAGGTGCCAGGTGTATTTTTCCATTTCATACGTGAGTTCTTTCAGCCTCCCTATTTGTCTCAATGTCCTTACATTCCATGTGACTATGGTGATGTTATCCCTTCTACGGATCCTCTTTGTTTGGGTTACACCAGTAGTATACTTGTCATGTCTGTCCTGGTGGGAGACGGATGGCACAGTCATTATTAACCCTGGGCTGCGATCAAAAATGGTTGACTTGCTCATCATATGGTGTGTCTTGGGCAATTTTCTAACCTGGCAAAGCCCATCCCTCTCCAGGCAGCCCCCTCCTAGTAGCATCTTACGAGATGCAGGAGGAGCAGTTGACCTATTCTGTCCCCAGAACCACAGGGAAACCATCTATAAATAGCATTCAGTAAATCCATTAGACTAGCTGCTGCCTCAGTGATTCATGTGTGGGGGTGTGCATGGATGTTCCCACCCTGAGTCGTAGGGGAATGCTTTCACAGCACTGTTCCTCCACTTCCTCAGGCCTCCCAAAGAGCCCTCTGTAGAACCAGGATTGAGGGGGCAGAGATGGGGCAGAAACTTTCTCACTGCAGAACCAAGGGACACATCAGACCCAACATCAGCCTTGTAGAAATCAGGGAAGACAAAAGGCTGGGGGTTCCCTCCACTGTGACCTCTCAGTAGTTGAGAGCAACCTCTCAAAGAGAAAATGGGGCAGCTGCAGGCAGAGAGAGTCCCTACCCCTGAAAAAAAAATCTCAGACTTAGAAGTATTTAGAATACTCATCTGTGTTTCCCTAAATATTAAAGGTGGAGACAATAGGCGATGCCTACATGGTGGTAGGAGGTGTCCCTGTGCCTGTATCTACTCATGCTGAGCGAGTTGCCAACTTTGCCCTGGGAATAATCATAGCAGCCAAAGAAGTGAAGAATCCGGTTTCTGGAAAACCTATCCAAGTGAGTCAATACCACAGAGATGTACATATTTCCATGGGCTGTGTGGGTGAAAGGGTTGTTGTGTGGTAAATGCACTGGTCTGGGACTCAACAGAGCTGTGTTTTGTTTCTTTGTGACCTTGGGCAAGTCCCTAGAGCCACATCTTGATAAGCTGCCTGATTTTTCAGAGATGCGTCTCACTGTATAAGCATTAATAGATAGATGGCTGGTTAACATTTTAAACGGACACTAAATAGGTGATATTCTGGGTTTCTTTGTGTCTTTGTAAAGATTAGAGTTGGGATCCACACAGGTCCTGTCCTGGCTGGAGTAGTCGGAGAAAAGATGCCTCGTTACTGCTTGTTTGGAGACACCGTGAATATAGCTTCCCGGATGGAGAGCCATGGGGTTCCAAGTAAAATTCACCTTAGCCCCACTGCCTATTAGTGAGTAATGCTCCTTCTTTACTGTTTTGCTGGGAAATTGTGCATTGCGTTTTAGATGTAAATCCCACTGTCTTCCATAACTTACTCAGTTTTAACTAATCCTTCATTACAATAATCAGTTCTTGTAAAACAATTTTATTTGTCCAAATTATTTTGAGGCAATTAGATTAGAGTGAAATTTACGGTCCCTGCAAAAAGACAGATTACTCTGATTCTACATTTTAGAATAAAACATTTCAAGTATACTTTTCCATATCTCATGTGAATACATAATACATAATGGTGTGATTTAAAGGCTCATTAGATCATCTAGGCTCACCTACAGAGCCAAAATAAGCCATAGAATTTCATCAATTTATCCCTGTACTGAGCCTGATAACTGGTGACATAACAGTTTTTTGGGGATTTATTTAGCATGAGCTACATAAACCACTGTATTTTTTCCACCCATGAGGAATATGGACTTCTCAATACCAATAAAACCTTTATACCACACCTCCATATTGTCCATAAAATCAGAGCTTTTGTTCACCTAAGAATCACTTAATTGACCCCTTTCCCTAGTTTTTGCTCTCTGTTTTCTAAAAATAAAGGACTAAACTCTGTTCATCCAAGTTTGAAGCATAATGATAATTTCTGATATGTAATATATGAAGTTTGCCACCAGAAATACTTAGTTAAACTACATTAGGGCAGATAGGGTGACCAGACAGCAAATGTGAAAAATTGGGACAGGGGATGGGGGGCGGGGGCGGTAATAGGAGCCTATATAAGAAAAAGAACCAAAAATTGGGACTGTCCCTATAAAATCAGGACATCTGGTCACTCTAAGGGCAGAAGAATTAGTCCAACCTGTGGTATGGACAATTGCATATCATCCTATACCTGCTCTATATAAAGCTCTAATTGGCAGGTGAATCCCACCTCAACAATTAATGTACATTTTACCATAGCTTCATAGACAATAAGAACCTTACATATCAAGCGAGAATTTGATTTTGTTAAACCTAATTAGAGTCTGAGACAAAGTTGATTAAATTCATTGCCTTCAATGGGCTTTGGATGAGGTCCTTTGTGTATACATACATAAGCAAACCATGCCTTGTTCTGAGTACAGAAAACAGTTTTAGAACAAAATCCTTCTCTCAGTTATTTGTGGGGAATCACAACTCTACTACCCTGGTCTCCCCACCTGTTTTAGTTTAATTGCTGATATACACCATGCTATTCTGAGAGGAGAAGGTTAAGAATCTGTTATTTTTTGCTCTGTATAAGCCCCTTTTAATGTAATTTTTATTATTGTTCTAGTTGCCTAAAGGACAAAAGTTTTGAGATGACTGAAAGAGGAGAGATTGAAGTGAAGGGCAAAGGGAAAATGCATACATATTTCCTGATTAGAAACAGGACTGCAACTGAGAATGAGATCATGGGAAACCCAATAAAGGAATCAGATTCTGAGCATGAATCTGTTCAGTCCTTTCATGAGTCCAGGATCAAAATGATACAAAGTTCATGTCAGCAAGGTAGAGTTGGCACAACAGAGAACCAATTATTTCCACAGTCTTTTAATTCCAATTAAATTAAATGTTTGTTCCCATCTTCCCTCAGCTATGCAGCCCAATTCAGACCAGGATCAGCCGCCAACCATAGCAATGAAGTACGTTGATAGCCCCACAGAAACACAAGTCAGTTACACAGGAAGAAGTCAAGAAAGAATTATGGATTTTACAGGTATTTTCTTTGTTACTGAATATTCAAATAGTGGAGTTAGAAAGCATTTGAGACTTGATCCTGCAAACTGATCATATTACTCATGTGAACAGTCATTGCTTACATACAGATGCATTATGTCAATGGGACTCCTCACATCAGTGGCTGCTTAAAGCTAACCATCCTGCACATTGTTTGGGGCTGACCATATCCATCTTCACAGTAATCCCAGGCTTCAGGGATCGGCTAGGGAGAAAGAAGTTCACAATGAGACTATTATGACTACCATTATCTTTAATATTTTGAAGGTCCCAGTAAAGTTGTTTCTGGGATCCCGTGCAGTGGTCAAAGCCGAGTGAAGTGGGAAAGGGCGTTCTCACTGCACCAGCTGAGGAGGAGGAGCCGCTAACCCAAACCAAGAGAGAAAAGGGCTCCATGGGAGTGCTAGAGTCACCCTTGCCAGAGAGAGGATAGGGAGCTCTGAATCCCACCCCATCCTCCTGGAATTTTATCTGTTGGCCCCATCTCCTCAGTCTCTTTTGACCCAAGTACACTCAAGATTAATTCCTCAAACATGGGAGTCTTCTGCATATCTGGTGCCCCCATCAGTTGTGCATTCCCTAAACTCTGGAAACTGGCTTGTTGGTGTTTTTCTTGGTTATGAGTGGTAAGGTTAATCAAATCTTATGCCTTAAGGAACAAGCCACTCACCTGTGGTTAGGAAGGATTTATTCCCTCATGTACAGCATCACACAGTTTATCAGGTGCTTTATGAGGAGGTTCATATTCCTGTGAAGCTGCAGGTACTGGCCAATGCTGGAAGCAGAATATCAGATTTGATTAATCCTGCAATCCTACGTACAGAGCAAAAATATTTTATGGCTCTTAAACGGACTAAAAAAAAGATACATTTCCCTTTACTTCTTCTCTGCTCATGTGTAACCAGGAATATAACATCCACACACCTGCCATACTGATCCATCTGTGGTCATTAAGAACTCACACAGGAGGAACATTTCTTTACAGGCAAAACACATGATGTTGAAAGCTACAGACGTCTCCATGCTGGCCAGCAGCCAGGCAGTGCTTCTTATCTGCCCAGCCAGGAAAGAATCAAACCAGCACCTGAAGAACCACAGAGCAGAAATGTCAGATCCAATTTTTGCAATTTAATTTAAGTTGCTAACTTTTAAAATTAAACAGGGTAAGTACATTACAATCCACTTCATTTTGCTATCTGGGTACTGATTTTGTATAGAAATTAGTACAGGGGTTTTGTAAAAATTACATTTCTTCAGTGCTTGCAAAAAATACAAAACACTGGAGGATCTCAGGTTTTTTTTATTGTGGTGTTTACATAATTTAATTTTAATATATAAATATGAGATGACACAAGATGCCTTGGACATGGGGTGCTCCTCAGCAAGTGCCATATTTCTCCAGCTCTCCTTCCCCGTGTACCAATTGTGTTCACGTTCTTGGGTTCCCTTCCAATGATCCAAGTACATTGAGAAAGGAAAGGATGGACTCGCATGACTAGTGGCATCCCTGCTCTAATGAGCATTCATAATAAAAGAGAAATGCCCTGAAGTGATACCTGCCTTAACTCCAATAGAACTGACTACTTGCCCGAGCAAGGTGAGCAGCGTTTGGCCCACATCCTAACTTTGATACCAGTTTAATAACCAACATGTTCTCTGCAGGGGGATATATCATGTCCTGGTAGCAGGGATGGACTTGGATTTAATACAATCAGTATTTCCATTTCAAAATAAAGATGGTTTTTGCTTTTTAGTATTTATGGGACACAACTCAGTTTACAGTTTTCATACCTGCATTTGTGCTGCACTTAGAAGATCTTGAAAGGAAACACACACTGCTGAACATAAAAGCATTTTGAGCCCAGTTAACCCCTGTGCAGAGGGTCAGTACAAGGTCTATGCACCACTTGAGTCCTCTAAATAGGGTTTTAAGTGGGATATAAGTGGATTTCCATTTATTTATGAGCATCCCTCCCCACCTAAACAAGATAAATAAAGATCTGGAGCCCAGCAATGGGTCATGACTTTGCTCCAGACAAGCAGTTCTTTAATTTCACTTTCCTAATGCAGAAAATGAGATTCAGGCTAACTAGATGATTTACCCCCTTGTCATAAACAGATAGCTAAGGGTTAATGTCTCTTTCACCTGAAACACCTGACCAGAGAACCAATCAGGAAACCGGATTTTTTCAACTTTGGGTGGAGGGAAGTTTGTGTAAGAGGTCTTTTTGTCTGTCTGCCTGTTTCCTCTGAGCTTTGGAGAAGTAGTTCTATTTTCTAGTCTTCTGTTTCTAAGTGTAAGGACAAAAAGATCAGATAGTAAGTTCTATGGTTTCTTTTCTTTGGTATTTGCATGAATATAAGTGCTGAAGTGCTTTGATTTGTGTTCTTTTTGAATAAGGCTGTTTATTCAATATTTTTTTAAGCAATTGACCCTGTGTTGTATCATCTTAATACAGAGAGAACATTTGTATTTTTTCTTTCTTTTTTATATAAAGTTTTCTTTTAAGACCTGTTGGAGTTTTTCTTTACTTCAGGGAAATTAAGTCTGTACTCACCAGGGAATTGGTGGGAGGAAGAAATCAAGGGGAGAGCTGTGTGTTGGATTGCTAGCCTGATTTGGCATTTCCTCGGGGTGAAGAGGAAAGTGCTTTTGTTCCAGGATTGGGAACGGAGAGGGGGAATCACTCTGCGTAGTTTCACAGAGCTTGTGTCTGGGTATCTCTCCAGGAGCATCTGGAGGGGGGAAGGGAAACAGGATTATTTCCCTTTGTTGTGAGACTCAAGGGATTTGGGTCTTGGGGTCCCCAGGGAAGGTTTTTCAGTGGGACCAGAGTGCCCCAAAACACTCTAATTTTTTGGGTGGTGGCAGCAGTACCAGGTCCAAGCTGGTAACTAAGCTTGGAGGTTTTCATGCTAACCCCCAAATTTTGGACGCTAAGGTCCAGAATCTGGGAATAAGGTTAAAACATGGTGGTAGCGGTGGGATATAGACAGAATCCAGAAGCCAGTAGGAATATTATATTTTTCTTTTCTCTGCTAAGGGCTTTTTAGCAGAGAGAAACAGTTTGGTTTTAAAAGGGAACCAGAGAGAATTTTTTTTTTCTGCTCTCTCTAGCAGTTTGTGGTTTGCATGTTAAGCAAGAGACTGTTGAGGGTCTTTTGTCATGCAATAGCCCTCCCATTAGCAGGCAAGTACCAGCACTTATATGCATGCAAATAAAGTGGTTTTTCTGGTTTCCCTTCATTGAACATTAGCTAGAGAGAAAAAGGGAAAAAAGCACTGTTGCTAGGCAGACTTCAGGAGGCAACAGAGAACCTGCAGTTCAAAGGATAAACACCGGAGGGCACCCCAACACAAGAAAACAGGAACCATGACTTCTAAGGCAAAAATGGAGGCCGAAGACCAATTCAGAGAGGCTGAACACAGGCGACAACTGGAAATAAAACAAGCAGAGATGGAAATAAGAGAGAGAGAAAGAGAGGCGGCCCACCGCCGAGAAATGGAAAAACAACAAAAAGAGAATGAAGAGAAGGAAAAACAGAGAAAACATGAACTGGAGTTGGCAAAAGCTGGGCTGCATGTGCCAGCCAACCCTAACAACCCGGCGCCAATTATTGCTCCACAGCACAGGAAATTTCCCACCTACAAGGCAGGTGATGACACCGAGGCCTTCTTGGAAAATTTTGAAAGAGCCTGTCTTGGGTACAGCATCCCCGAAGACCAGTACATGGTAGAATTAAGGCCACACCTCAGTGGACGTTTAGCAGAGGTGGCAGCTGAAATGCCCAAGCCGCAAATGAATGACTATAAACTTTTTCAAACCAAGGCCAGATACAGGATGGGGATAACCCCAGATCATGCCCGTCGGCGCTTCAGAACCCAAAAATGGAAACCAGAGGTGTCATTTCCCAAACACGCCTACTACATTGCAAAAAACTATGAGGCCTGGTTAACAGGAAACAACATTCAAACCTTGGAAGAAGTGAACCTTCTCATACAAATGGAGCAGTTCTTGGATGGTGTTCCTGAAGACATCACACGGTACATACAAGATAGAAATCCCAAAACTATCGCTGAGGCGGGGGAGATTGGAGCCAAATGGATGGAACTGGCAGAAAGCAAAAAAGCTACTGTCAAGGGGAACGATTACCCCAGGGGGCACACGGACCATAAACCCTACAACCGAGGACAGCCAAAGACCCTCCATACCACCCAAGTAAAGCCACAGATACCCTACTCTTCAACCTCACCAGTCTCCAGTAACTCACCTCGGCCCAGTGACCCATCAGATGGAAGATGCTTTAAGTGTAATGAACCGGGACATATCAAGGCCAACTGTCCCAAGAACACCATGCGAGTGCAATTCATTACACCACCATCACACCAAAGATCCCCAGGCCCGGATGCCTCTCAAATACCCTTGGAGCGAAGGGAAAATTTGAGAGTGGGCGGAAAGAAGGTTACTGCGTGGAGAGACACGGGGGCACAAGTGTCAGCTATCCACCAATCCTTCGTTGACCCCAAATTCATCAACCCAAAGGCCAAAGTTACAATTTACCCCTTCATGTCACAAGCTGTAGACTTGCCTACAGCTCAACTGCCTGTCCAGTACAAAGGCTGGTCAGGAATGTGGACTTTTGCAGTCTATGACAATTATCCTATCCCCATGCTACTGGGGGAAGACTTGGCCAACCAGGTCAGGCGGGCCAAGAGAGTGGGAATGGTTACCCGTAGCCAAACCAGGCAAGCTTCCAGACCCATTCCTGTTCCTGAACCGTCCACAGAAGCCCCGTCTGTGTTACCAGAGACCCAGACAGAGGCAGTGGACCCGGATTCCATGCCTACCACTGAAACAGCCACAGCATCTCCAGTCCCAGGCCCGGAACTGGAACAGCAACCAGCACCAGCAAGTGCAACCACATCTTCAAACTCAACGCCAAAGGGCGCCAGCAAGCCAGAACTGGCAGAAGCAAAAGACAGCCATACCCAAAAGGCTCAGCCAGAGCCTGAAATACCCTCAGGTGCACCAGCGGAGAGCGGTTCACCAGCAACGGAAACAACCCCATCACCTACATCGCTTCCAGAGGGACCAAGCCCAAGTCCACAGTCTGAGGAAGAACTGGTGACCCCAGCCTCAAGGGAACAGTTCCAGGCTGAGCAGGAAGCAGATGACAGTCTTCAGAAAGCGTGGGCGGCGGCACGGAGCACCCCTCCGCCTCTCAGCTCTTCTAATTGATCCCGGTTTGTTATAGACCAAGGACTTTTATACAAGGAAATTCTTTCTGGTGGACACCGGGAAGAATGGCAGCCGCAAAAACAGTTGGTGGTTCCAACTAAGTACCGGGAGAAGCTCTTAAGCTTAGCCCATGATCATCCCAGTGGCCATGCTGGGGTGAACAGAACCAAGGATCGGTTGGGGAAGTCCTTCCACTGGGAGGGGATGGGCAAGGATGTTGCCAAGTATGTCCGGTCTTGTGAGGTATGCCAAAGAGTGGGTAAGCCTCAAGACCAGGTCAAGGCCCCTCTCCAGCCACTCCCCATAATTGAGGTCCCATTTCAGCGAGTAGCTGTGGATATTCTGGGCCCTTTCCCAAAAAAGACGCCCAGAGGAAAGCAGTACGTACTGACTTTAGTGGACTTTGCTACCCGATGGCCAGAAGCAGTAGCTCTAAGCAACACCAGGGCTAACACTGTGTGCCTGGCCCTAACAGACATCTTTGCCAGGGTAGGTTGGCCCTCTGACATCCTTACAGATTCAGGGTCTAATTTCCTGGCAGGGACCATGGAAAAACTGTGGGAAACTCATGGGGTGAATCACTTGGTTGCCACCCCGTACCACCATCAAACCAATGGCCTGGTGGAAAGGTTCAATGGAACTTTGGGGGCCATGATAAGAAAATTCATCAACGAATTCTCCAATAATTGGGACCTAGTGTTGCAGCAGTTGCTGTTTGCCTACAGGGCTGTACCACATCCCAGTTTAGGGTTTTCACCATTTGAACTTGTGTATGGTCACGAGGTTAAGGGGCCATTACAGTTGGTGAAGCAGCAATGGGAGGGGTTTACGCCTTCTCCAGGAACTAACATTCTGGACTTTGTAAGCCACCTACAAAGCACCCTCCGACACTCTTTAGCCCTTGCTAAAGAGAACCTAAAGGATGCTCAAGAAGAGCAAAAGGCCTGGTATGACAGACATGCCAGAGAACGTTCCTTCAAGGTAGGAGACCAGGTTATGGTCTTGAAGGCGCAACAGGCCCATAAGATGGAAGCATCATGGGAAGGGCCATTCACGGTCCAAGAGCGCCTGGGAGCTGTAAACTACCTAATAGCATTTCCCAATTCCTCCCTAAAGCCTAAAGTGTACCATGTTAATTCTCTCAAGCCTTTCTATTCCAGAAACTTACAGGTTTGTCAGTTTACAGTCCAGGGAGATGATGCTGAGTGGCCTGACGGTGTCTACTACGACGGTAAAAAAGACGGTGGCGTGGAAGAGGTGAACCTCTCAACCACCCTGGAATGTCTGCAGCGGCAACAAATTAAGGAGCTGTGCACTAGCTTCGCCCCATTGTTCTCAGCCACCCCAGGACGGACTAAACGGGCATACCACTCCATTGATACAGGTAATGCTCACCCAATCAGAACCCCACCCTACCGGGTGTCTCCTCATGCCCAAGCTGCTATAGAACGGGAGATCCAGAACATGCTACAGATGGGTATAATCCGCCCATCTACCAGTGCATGGGCATCTCCAGTGGTTCTGGTACCCAAACCAGATGGGGAAATACGCTTTTGCGTGGACTACCGTAAGCTAAATGCTGTAACTCGTCCGGACAACTATCCAATGCCACGTACTGATGAGCTATTGGAAAAGTTGGGACGTGCCCAGTTCATCTCTACCATAGACTTAACCAAGGGGTACTGGCAAGTACCGCTAGATGAACCTGCCAAGGAGAGGTCAGCATTCGTCACCCATACGGGGGTGTATGAATTCAATGTCCTTCCTTTCGGCCTTCGAAATGCACCCGCCACCTTCCAGAGGCTGGTAGACGGTCTACTAGCTGGACTGGGAGAATTTGCAGTTGCCTACCTCGATGATGTGGCCATTTTTTCAGACTCCTGGCCCGAACACCTACTCCACCTGCAAAAGGTCTTTGAGCGCATCAGGCAGGCAGGACTAACTGTTAAGGCCAAAAAGTGTCAAATAGGCCAAAACAGAGTGACTTACCTGGGGCACCAGGTGGGTCGAGGAACCATAAACCCCCTACAGGCCAAGGTGGATGCTATCCAAAAGTGGCCTGTCCCAAGGTCAAAGAAACAGGTCCAATCCTTCTTAGGCTTGGCCGGATACTACAGGCGATTTGTACCACACTACAGCCAAATCGCTGCCCCATTGACCGACCTAACCAAAAAGACCCAGCCAAATGCAGTTAAGTGGACTGATCAGTGTCAAAAGGCCTTTACCCAACTTAAGGCAACGCTCATGTCTGACCCTGTACTCAGGGCCCCGGATTTTGACAAACCATTCCTAGTAACCACAGATGCTTCTGAGCGTGGTATAGGAGCAGTGCTCATGCAGGAAGCAACAGATCACAACTTCCATCCTGTCGTGTTTCTCAGCAAGAAACTGTCTGAGAGGGAAAGTCACTGGTCAGTCAGTGAAAAGGAATGCTATGCCATTGTGTACGCCCTGGAAAAGCTACGCCCATATGTTTGGGGACGGCGGTTCCAACTACAAACTGACCATGCTGCACTAAAGTGGCTTCATACTGCCAAGGGGAACAACAAGAAACTTCTTCGTTGGAGTTTAGCTCTCCAAAATTTTGATTTTAAAATTCAACACATCACAGGAGCTTCTAACAAAGTTGCTGATGCACTCTCCCGTGAGAGTTTCCCAGAATCCAGTAGTTAAAAAGTGTTCTTAAAATGTAAAAGTCTGTTAGTTATATACTTAGTAGTATATGTAAAGGTGCATGTGTTGTATTAATCTGTTTATTTTCAAGTTCTAGAAGGAAATTGCCGCCAGTGAGCTTCCCCACTGTCTGCAATTTGGGGGGCGTGTCATAAACAGATAGCTAAGGGTTAATGTCTCTTTCACCTGAAACACCTGACCAGAGAACCAATCAGGAAACCGGATTTTTTCAACTTTGGGTGGAGGGAAGTTTGTGTAAGAGGTCTTTTTGTCTGTCTGCCTGTTTCCTCTGAGCTTTGGAGAAGTAGTTCTATTTTCTAGTCTTCTGTTTCTAAGTGTAAGGACAAAAAGATCAGATAGTAAGTTCTATGGTTTCTTTTCTTTGGTATTTGCATGAATATAAGTGCTGAAGTGCTTTGATTTGTGTTCTTTTTGAATAAGGCTGTTTATTCAATATTTTTTTAAGCAATTGACCCTGTGTTGTATCATCTTAATACAGAGAGAACATTTGTATTTTTTCTTTCTTTTTTATATAAAGTTTTCTTTTAAGACCTGTTGGAGTTTTTCTTTACTTCAGGGAAATTAAGTCTGTACTCACCAGGGAATTGGTGGGAGGAAGAAATCAAGGGGAGAGCTGTGTGTTGGATTGCTAGCCTGATTTGGCATTTCCTCGGGGTGAAGAGGAAAGTGCTTTTGTTCCAGGATTGGGAACGGAGAGGGGGAATCACTCTGCGTAGTTTCACAGAGCTTGTGTCTGGGTATCTCTCCAGGAGCATCTGGAGGGGGGAAGGGAAACAGGATTATTTCCCTTTGTTGTGAGACTCAAGGGATTTGGGTCTTGGGGTCCCCAGGGAAGGTTTTTCAGTGGGACCAGAGTGCCCCAAAACACTCTAATTTTTTGGGTGGTGGCAGCAGTACCAGGTCCAAGCTGGTAACTAAGCTTGGAGGTTTTCATGCTAACCCCCAAATTTTGGACGCTAAGGTCCAGAATCTGGGAATAAGGTTAAAACACCCCTCAGACCACATTTGATCAAAAATGGCAGAGGGAAACTACAGGCAGAGTTGCCAAAAAAGGATTTGTGACTTAGGGCATAGAAAGGAGCCATGATGGACATATAGACTGTGACCAAGATAGTGCATGGCAAAAATTTTCCTCTTATTGCAGTGTAGCCATCCTAGTATGGATGTAACACACAGCTCCCAGTGGAGGGGGAGGGGGAGTTGGCTTTAAACTCCACCCCCAAATTGATTTAAGGTCTGCAGCTGTGGATTCCTTAATTGAGTGTGTGAACGTGAATACAGTTTGATGCATTTTGAGCAAGTATGCACCAGGGTGGATAATATGGCTACCGTGCTGACATGCTCTGGGGCATAAGCATTCCACCTCTGTATACAGGTGCATCTGAGGCAAATGTTTAGATCTCCTTTAAATACCAAAGAAGAATGTAAGACTTATGTAAGGAATCTTCCCTCTATAGAAGACCCAGAAGAAAGTAATGGTATTTCACCAGGTTAAACGTTTCTGTTAAATCTAAAGTAATATGACTTGCATGCCACGTGCCCTAGAACGTTAACGTTTTATATGTTACACCTGAGCACTATAGGAGGGTCAGAATTGAACTCCATTTTATTACTGGTATGTTTTTAAGCAGAGGGCCCCTGCTCTCTGAGAACTGTGTACTGTTTTGGTGATGGCCACACCCACTATAGGTTACAGACCTAAGTTTTGTTATTGTGAAACTGGGCAATCTTTGGTGGTGGGTTGTTCCTTAGATCTGTGACATCTGCATTCCAAGCTACATCTTACTAAATTCCTTCTCACTCTGGATACCCTGGAGCCCCTTACTTCCCACACAGAGAGTGGACAAACTGCTCATGTATTTATATACAAATCTCTCAGGAGACAGAGTCTGACTCTTTTCTCATTCACACTTACTCTCACTGACACTTAATTTGAGGGACTGGCAGTGAAATCAGTGGTGTCTTGTTGGTCTAAGAGGACAACCTGCCCTGAAAGCACTGATTTGCCCTACTAGACAAATAGATTTAATTAGCCTTTCTCAAAGAGTCACATATGGTGGAACAGTGTTCTTGCCAATTATCCCAATTTGGACAAGACAGCTGTGAGATTTGCTAACCGTTCTGGGTTCCCTGGGCAGTTGGGAGTGAAACTCCTTTTGCTGGCAATTTTCCGCTCTGGCCACTAGAAATAAGGGATCCTGAGGCTGCAGCCATCAGCAGCTGTCTTTCTTGTTGTTCCTCAGCTGTCTTCACAGCTCCCGTTGCTCTGAGTGCCTCACTAGAGAGAGAAAAGAGGATGCACTCTCCCCAAACCCCCTAACATCAGGGACTAGACAGTTGGAACAGTTTCAGGGCCCCCTGGTGTAGTTAAGGAGGCCACAGGGGGACAGAAGAGGAATGAGGGATCCCACAGGCAACTATCCAGCCAGAGAAGGGACAGATCCTCCAGTAGGGAGTGGAGAAAGGGGTGGGCAGCTTAACAGGAAGAGAAAGAGAGAGTGGGTTGGCAGGGGAG
The DNA here is from genome assembly GCF_007399415.2 of Gopherus evgoodei. Taxonomy (NCBI): domain Eukaryota; kingdom Metazoa; phylum Chordata; order Testudines; family Testudinidae; genus Gopherus; species Gopherus evgoodei. The sequence continues at coordinate 37,393,129 of NC_044330.1, read as the reverse complement.
AGAGAAAGGGAACCCACCACAGCTGGCAGAGAAGGAAGTGGGAAGATATCACAGGTGCCCGAGAGAGAGAGAGGAAAGAATGAGGGTGAGGAAGAGATGTTCCGAAAGAGATGCAAGTTAGGGGAGCAGGCTGCCTTGCTCTCCCTGACTGACTTCCATCAAAAAGATGCCTTCATGCTGTGTAGCCCTTCAAAAATCTTTCTTCCAGGTAACCAGCTATCAGTCATCTCCTTGCTAGGAGGCATGAGGATGCAAGGGTCAGCACATCCCACAGCAGCAAGGGGGCTGGGCCGAGTACGGGGCTCCACTCTGGAAAGGAATTAGCGCTTGAATGGCTGAATAATGTCATTTGCCCCTTCTCCAGTTTGGAAGATCACACAACTGCATCACCCATGAAGACTCCTCTAGGCCAGCAGCCAGTAAGGCAAATTTGATATATACTAGGTCATCTTCCACTGAAAACACTGTGAATGTTTAAGATGTGAAATATTTTAAATGCCAGTAACTAGTTCAATTCTGAGCACACACGGCTGGTGTTAGACTTGCTGGGGACCAGGACAGAAGCCGAAGGCCAAGGGCTTCAGCTCTGAGTGGTGGGGCTCAGTTTACAGACACCCCCCTGCCCAGGGCTGAAGCCCTTTGCCTCCCCTCCCTTACCCCCCCCGCACCTGGGACGACGGGGCTGGGCTCAGGCTTTGGTCCCCCTTTTTGGGGTCGTGTAGTAATTTTTGTTGTCAGAAGGGGGTCATGGTGTAATGAAGTTTGAGAATTGATGATTTATCCTGTTAAGTTTTATTTCATGCTGCGTGTGTGTGTCTCTCTCTGTGTGTATTTTAAATGTACATGGGCAATGGCTTCAGTATGTACTCTCTTATACAAAGTCCTTCTAATGTCTCTTGTCCAGAGATCCATCCAAGATATCCTATGGGCACCTGGTTTTTAAAAATAAGTTATAGCTGCACATCATCACATGTTCTTAAAGCAACAAATACCGCTAAAGATGTTGAAATAAAGGGGACTAGACACACCAAATAAATACTTTGGGTTTTACTTCACTATTCATGATTTTTTACAAACACTATGGAAAGTTAGTGCAGGTTTGTTCTCCTAAATCAACTAAATGCTTTTGAAAATCCCACCCATAGTGTCTTACAAAAGAATCAAAACTTATTGCTAAAAAAGAACCTGGGGTAAAATTTTCAAAAGCACCTAGAGGAGTTAGGCACTTTTGACATTTTTTACCCATAATTAACACTGTAATTTCAAGTAGAACTGGGGAAAACAGTCTCAAACTCTCAAAACCTTCCCATTATTCAGTAACTTTTTCATTGGTTCTGTTCACCCCACCCCACTTTTCTATCCACTTCTTATGAACATTGAAGCAATAACATTTTATACTGGCAAAAATGTTCAAGGAAATTTAATTTCTAAGTTGCAGCCATACTATTTATTACTTCTACTGTGAACAGAGCCCCATTGTGCTAGCGAATGAACACACACATAGTAGGAAACAGTCTCAGCTCCAGTGACCTTACAATTTAAATAGACGCCTGAAAAAGAGTGAGAAAAGAAATCTGATTGCCACTTTACAGATAGGAAACCAAGGTACAGAGAGATTAAGGATGAGATTTTCAAAGTTGTGTAAAGGATTTGGATGCCCAGTTCTCATTAAGCCTGGGATACAAAGGAATCTAAGGATGTTAGATCACAAGGATACAATTTTCAGAAATACCTAAGTGACATAGGAGTCTAAATTCCAGTTTCAAAAGGAACAGAGGCAGTGACTTTCATAAACAAACATTTTAATTTAGATTCCACATTAAAAGAAAAAAATTCTAATTGATTCAGGAAAAAAAAAAAGTCAGAAAACCAGTGAAACATTTGAACTGAAACAAACATTTTTATTTGTTTTTAATTTACCTGTGCAAAATAGTTCCTATTTTTCAACCAGCCTAACTAAGTTTTTTAAAAGCATCACCCTACATTTTCAAGTAACTTATATTTAAATATACAGGAGAAGAGAACATTCAAATGAATAATAATTAAAAACATTGTAGAAGCAGAAATCTGTATTGATCTAAAGAAGTCAAACTTGAACTGCTCAAATAATTAGGCAAAAGATTTGCAATAGTTACGTGAAACTCTTGGCCAGAAATATAGCCTCTTTCAGCGGGCCAGTGACTAAAGCTTAGTAAATAATTCACACTGTATACTTGGTTTGATGAATTTAGTCTTTTTCCATTTATATTTGATGAGCAGCCCACGGTTCTTGCAGATGTATTCATTATTCAAAATCATTTGCCAAATAATTTATACAAATAATTCTTAGTTTTTAGCTTATACACATGCAAATCACTGTCAGCATGCACGATCTGACATTTAAATTCAAGCTGTGTTGGTTAACTTTGGTTGAGCACACTGGTCATGAGGCATTGTTAGTGTTCTGTGGCTTTGATTCAGGAAAGCACTTAAGCGTGTCCTAAAGTCTCACTGGTTTGGGATGCTTTCCACATTCCGAGTCTGACTGGATGTACACTTAGAATCTAGTTTCTGGTGAGAGAAAGCTTGTGTTTGCAAATGTAACAATTCACTTTCAGCAAATATTTTCTAAAACTAGCTGTTCATTAGGCTGTCCTGCCACTAAACTTATTTGCAGGCATATTCACAAATCATGAACAAATGGAGTCAAAAGGAAATCAGTTTTTTATTAGAGTGACTATCTGTGGAAAGTTTTTGAGCTATTCACCCAGTTCTACTGGCAACATTACAAAGCAGCTATACTGGATCCAAACGGAACATGAAAAATAACATGAGCAGGGAGATCACACAATCTCATCCCAGTGAGAATATAAAAGTTTTTCTAAAAATGACAAATTAAACTTTAAAATTTCAGAAATGAGACATGGTGAGAAACTTTTTTACAAGAACACGTTTAGCTGAATGTAAATTGATGGAGCAAACTCTGTCATTATTCTTAAAATATTCAGATAAGTATGTTGTTTAAGTGCAGTCAATTGGAATAAATTCCTTCTGTAGCCACATACTATATTAATCATGTGTGTGTGAACAGCTCCTCTTCGTGCTTATGGTTTGTGATATGCATACGCCTGGACAGTATATAGAGAAATAGGAATGTATGTGCAATATTTCCAGTTTGTAAATATTTGTAGCCAAATTAAACAATGCTTTGGCAATGTCTATTTCTTTAAATAACTGGAGCTGGGTGAATAGCTCACAATAAATAATTTACTTGATGAGTTTTTCCTCTTTTCCTTGTCATGAATTGTCCCCCGTTCTCTTTTTCTCACATTTTCTTTGTATTTGAAGTTATTTGCTGAATATTTTCAGCAAATAATTCTTGATCTGGAGCTTGTTCATAAGTAATTCACTGCAAGCATTTGATATTCAGAATTCCAGCTGTTCTGATTGAACACATGGTATGTTTCTGGTCTCTGATCAGATGAGCATAACTTAGAATCGGGCTCTTAATCGCATTTTCATATTAAGATTTTACATGGTTTCTATTCTCTCAATAGTCGCTTAATGCAATTTCAGTGAACATTCCTGTCAGCACCTCATGTGCTAGAATATTCACAGAAAATGAGTAAAAAAAGAATATTGTCAGTCAAGGTGTAGGTCTATAAAAATTCAAATGAATGTTAACATATTATTCTCAACATAGAAGCCCAGCTATATTTCTATTATAAGGTTTTACAGCTTCATACACAGAAAAACTCGCAGGTTCTTTAACTCTTTCTATTTTGTGATTTGCAATATATATTTTTCTAGCAATGGGAACAACAACAAAACATAAGAAATAGTGTTGCATGGTAATGGTGACACTGCAACAAATGCTATTTAAAAGTAGTTCTAGAGGTATGTGGATCTTGCAAAAATATACCTGGTGGTGGTATATTTGTTACCAAAGAGTTTCAACATAGTATACAGGCTTTTGACAGGTTTTGTCATGGCTTCCATTTCCTTCCTAAACAAAAGGTCAGTGACCTGGAACATAGTCTTAGTGAGTCTCTGGAGGCATCCTGCCAAAGCACTTTGCAGAAACATAACCTGACACGCAGCTATCATTTAAGGCTAGTGTATCTCAAGAATCAATGTGCCTTTAAAAATTCACCAGCTCACATATCTTTTTCAATTATGGTGCTTAACTGTTTTGTGTCCTGATTTTGTGAGTATTTGAAAGAACCTTGATTTTCGGAATAAGATGACATGTCCATTGGTAACAGGAACCTAACTGCCTTTACTTTACCCCTAGAGGAAAATGAGAAAGAATTATGAGTCACTATGAATGTACAGGGTGTACAGAAAACAGTGAGAAAAGGGAAAATTCCTCAAGGCTACGTACAACTAGTATGTCTACAAAATGGCATACAGACGTAGTGAACAAATGACTGCGTCATCTGTCAGGTGTGTGCTCCTCATACCTGTGTGTGTTCATACATCTGCATATTCTTTCAATGGTCGTACATTTGTGCACAGAAAGGTCCAGCTACTGAAAGCATGCAGACAGGTATAAAATGTTTTAAGATACACAGACAGATTGAACTTCCAACTACATATGTGCATCCTCAATTTTGTTCACACAAGTGAATACCCGTGTGATACAGCATGGCCAGAGGGCAGCAGGAGAGGGTTAGAAGGGAGCCTTATTCCCTGTAAGGGGAAGAAAGTTTGCTATAGATTAACTAGAGCACCTGACGCCAATTAGAGCACCTGCAGTCAGTCATGTGATAAAAACCCCTGCTTCAATCAGACGGTGTGGGAGTTGGAGCAGAAATAATTGGTGTTGGAGCAGAGAACAGTTTGAAGGGAAGCAGAGGACAGTTTGGAGAAGTGCTGCGGTGGGCTAAGAAGTCCTAGACCCTAGGTAAGGGGCACCTGGCTTGTGCAAAGGGAGGGCAGGAAGCCCCCCAACAAGATGAAGGGCAGGAGAGGGAGGTAGCCCAGGGGAAGGAACCATCAGTTCAAGTGGTTCACCAGTATCCTCAGGGCCCTGGGCTGGGACCTGGAGTAGAGGGTGAGCCCAGGTCCCTTCCTCTCCACTCCCCTCCTCTAGGACACTAGTGGGGCAATTAATATTCCAATTTAGGGGCAAGAAATGGCACCCTGAACCCCTCCCCCCAAAGAAGAGAAAGTGCAAGACCCATCATAATAGTGCTGGTAAATTTGCCACATGTGGTGTCAGGTGGATCAGGTCAAACAATTGTGATCAGGGGTCTTACCCTCCATATACTGCCACTCATGGAACCTCTGGGCTCGCAATGTCGTCGTTACTCTGGATCTGGCCAGGATCTCTGACGTCAGCTGGGGGTAATCTGCTGCAGTCTCTGCAGCCATATCGTAGTACACCTTCTGGACCTCCCCACACAGGAATGGGGCAAGGATACCAGACCACTGATCTCGGGGCCAGGCCTCCCGCAGGGCTGCGCTTTCAAAAGCCAGCAGGTATGCCTCCACATCATCCTCCTGTGTCATTTTCTGTAGGCAATGGATGGCTCGTATGGTTCGGGTTCCTTCACAGTTGCAGTTCAGTTCCATAAGGACCTTCATTTAGTTCACCATGTCTTTTAGCAGGGCCCGGTCCTGGGCAGCTTGACTCATCAACAGATGATTAGTCTTCTGCTGCATCCAAGTCGCCTCCTGTTGGGCAGTTGATTGGATCTGCGTAGCCTCCTGCTGGGCCGCGGTGGCTTGTATTAGGGCCTTGACCACGTCGTCCATCTTAAGGACAGGAGGGTTTTGGCCAACCCTGCTTTAAGTCCCCAGCGTGCAAATCCCACCTCTGACACCACGTGTGGCAAATTGCTGGCACTATTATGATGGGTCTCGCTCTCTCTCTTCTTTGGGGGGGGGGTTCAGGGCACCATTTCTTGCCCCTAAATTGGAATATTAATTGCCCCACAAGTGTCCTAGAGGAGGGGAGTGGAGAGGGAGGGATCTGGGCCCACCCCCTACTTCAGGTCCCAGCCCAGGGGCCCTGAGGATAGTGCTGAACCACTTAAACTGACGGTTCCTTCCCTTCGGCTACTTTCCTCTCCTGCTTTTCATCTTGTTGGGGGGCTTCCTGCCGTCCCTCTGCACAAGCCAGGTGCCTCTTACCTAGGGTCTAGGCCTTCTTAGCCCACTGCAGCACTTCTCCAAACTGTTCTCTGCTCCAACACCAATCCTTTTTGCTCCAACTCTCACACTGTCTGATTGAAGCAGGGGTTTTTATCATGTGACTGACTGCAGATGCTCTAATTGGCTTCAGGTGCTCTAATTGGCCTCAGTTGCTTTAGTTAATCTATAGCAAACTTTCTTCCCCTTACAGGGAATAAGGCTCACTTCTAACCCTCTCCTGCTGCCCTCTGGCCATGCTGTATCACACCCGGTAGAAATTAAAACATACCCCTTCAAATGTTCAGAAATTAGACATCTGGAGAATAAACGATCAAGTTCTCTCTCTCTCCACCCCCTAGTCCTTTGCTGCAAATGCCACCTTTCATCTGTCCTTCAAGGTAACAGAAGAAAAGAAAATAATGAAAACTGTAAAATGTTTTTTCTCCAATAGTTATTGTAGGATAAAATATGCCCCAGAGCAGACGTCCTGAACAACTCCCTTTGCTCTACTTAAATTCAACCAAAGCCTTGCATTATGGGTGAAATTCATCTCTATGGAGAAGGATACCATCAACACCTATGAACCTCTTAAGTCCTACTTAAGTTTTCAAAATAGGACTTATGTGGTGTATAGTCATTGTGTGGGCCCTGTGCATAGACCTGAATGTTACCCTAAGGGCTTACATCACCTTTAAGTGGTGCAAAAGGTCTCATGTGAGCCTTCTGCACTCAGATCAATTTTATGAGTTAAAGATCAGAGGGGTAGCCGTGTTTGCTGCTTTTACAGATCCGGACTAAGAGTCCTGTGGCACTTTATAGACTAACAGAAGTTTTGGAGCATGAGCTTTCGTGGGTGAATACCCACTTCGTCTGACGAATGTCATGCATCTGACGAAGTGGGTATTCACCCACGAAAGCTCATGCTCCAAAACTTCTGTTAGTCTATAAGGTGACACAGGACTCTCTGCTGCTTTTACATGATTTAGAGTAATTTTGATCATACAAGCTATATTGCATTATGCAAATAGCACATAAAAGCCATGGCTTAATGGCATATAAAGCACATGGTTATTACTTGTAAGCTAGAGTGATCTTTCAACTTGTGTATTAACCCCCTTCCTGTAACTTGTACACAGATGGAGAATACATATATCATGGCAAGATGAATGCTAAGGGCTAGGGGCTGTGCCATTTAGGCACTGCCCTGAATATGGGATGCTGTGTAGATGGATTGACCCAGATGCTGCTTGATCACAGTTTGTACCACAAATGTACAATCACTCCCCCAATCTCTGGAGTGCAGGGCAGTATGCAGACCTTTAGCATGATGCAGCCTTCTCTTCCTGCTCTGCCCTTCCCCACACACTTTGGAGCAGTGTGCACATGGGATTGGACCTCAAGTCAAGGTTTGCTTCTGCAGTTTAATAAAGGGAACCGTTTTTATAACCTGCTCCATGTGTGGCACTTTGCTGCAAGTCAGTGGAAAATCTGCACACGCGTGCATGCAGAATGGCACCTGTGAATGATTCTAAACAGGCTTTTGTATACTTGGTAGTTTTACTATAAATCCAAGAGCCATGAGAATCAATAAAACATCTTCCAATGAGTCTTTTGCTTTCTTACAGTAAACTATCATATTTGCTTTGTAAAATGTCTATTTTCCAGTACTGATTGAGATCTGTGGATCAAAAGCACTATTTACATGCCAAATATTAAAGTTTAGTCACAGTATTATTAATTTTTACAATGAATTGCCACACCAGATAAGACAAAGTCTAGTCCTCCCCAGTCCAGCACCTTGTCTCTGACCATACTTTCAGAGGAAGGTGCAAGAAACCCCCATGGTGAACAATGAATGGAATAGCTTGTAAAAATTATGCATAATTAGTTCGTGGAACTCAGTGCCACAAAATATCATTGATACTATGAGTGTACTAGGATTACAGAAAGTATTAGACATTTACATGGGTAGTGGGAACGTCCACAATCATGGCAAAAACATTAAAAAAAATAAGAGACAAAGCTTTGTGATTCAGGGCATAAGCCAATCACCAAACTAATGGGGGTTGTGAAGAAACTTCCTCATAAGTTAAGATATTCCATAATTGTATTGGGGGTACAGTTAAAGACTTAGGCCTACCTGAATAAGCCCCTCAAAATGAAACAGGCAAAATTGCTGACAAGGCTTTCTAATAATTTACAAACATATGTGCTAACTTTGAGCAAAAGTCCCCAAAAACATATGTTTGGAAAAAATAATTATATACTGACATTAGGGCACGTTGTTCCTCATAAATTTCCTATTCAAATAAAAAAAATTTCAGGATGCTACATATGTACTGAACTATGATACAAAAAGATGGACAATTGCTGAATGGTAAAAATGAAGCTAAATTTTGTTAGTTTAAAGTTACTAGTTCATGACAATGTATGCTGCATGGTAAAAGGATAATTGAGTTGTGTTGATGATTTGTAATAACATAGAATGGAGAATGAAAAACAAACTATGAAAGTTTTGGTAAATTTGTAAGTGGGTATGTGGAATGATAGATGACATAAAAGGGCAAATTAATGTATACAAACCAAATGGACAAGGGTCCAAACTGGAGAACACTGGCCCAGAGATAGAATTGACCACCATGAAGTAGAGATCCTCATTATCCCCTGGAATCCATTCACTTGGGCCCCTACCTGTTCCGTCTTATCTTATTGTCTGTCATATGTATATGATCAGAAATGATAAGTGACAATAACTTTGTCAGAACATTTATAAATAAAGGCTAAAAATTGATTAAGCCTAAATTGGGTGGACTTGTGGACTCCGTTTCCCATGCTACAATTGTTTCCTGCGACTTCTTTTGAAACAGCCAGCATGGACTACTGATCAGAGATAGGATACTATACTAGATGGACCATTGCTCTGAGCTGGTATGGAAGTTCCTATGTTCTCAAAAGCAGTAATAAAATAGTCAATACTACTACTTTGACTAACAATTAGTTATAGAGTAATTTTCAGCCATGGACCCCAAAGCATTTGTTAAGAAATATATATTTTTCATCTTTTCCTTGTCACTTCATCAAAATGTTCCCTTTTTCTTAGATTATGAGAAAGGGTAAATATCTTCTCTATACCATTCATTGTTTTGTGCACCTCTTTCATGTACCCACTTATTCATATCCTCTCTAAACTAAACAGCCACAGGGTGAACAGTTCAGAAATACTTAAAAGTCCCACTGACAAGAGCCTAAGTCACAACTGACTTTCAGTAAGACTTAGGTTGAAATCAATAGGAGATGCCTAGGCACTTTTGAAAATCCCATAGGTGCCTAGGTGCATCTTTAGGTACTGTGACAAAGCTCTGTCCTTGTCTCCATGGGTCCTGCATTTCCTGACGGATTTTGCTAGCCTCAGAGGCTCACTGTGACCCTTCCCTTAACCCTTCTCTCTCTAGAGACAAGGGTCACAGTGTACTGAGCCATTTTCATCATAAGCCAGCGAGGGAGGTGAGGAGAAGCTATCCTCCCTTGCACAGTCTCTGTTGTCTCTCAGTCTCAGTGATTAATCAGGGGGCAAAGGTGGGGGAGGGGGAGCCTGGGCCCTCCCTCTACTCCTGGCTCCAGCCCAGGAACCCTAATAGTATCAGCTATGGTAGCTGACCTTTTAGCAACAGGACATGTACAATTCCCTGGGCTACTTCCCCACAACAGCCCCCACTTCCTCAAGCTCCACTTCACCCTTACCTCAGGGCCTCCTTCCCTGTACCTAGTATGGCGTATACAGCTCAATCTCTCCAACAGCACAACTTCTCACAGCTCCTGACATACACACCCACCTGACTAACTGGGAGGCTTTTTAACTAGTTTCAGCCAGCCCCTGATTGGCTTCAGGTGTCCCAATCAACCTAGCAATCTCCATTGCCTTCTGTAAAGATCTTAATTGGCCCTAGGTGTCTTAACTGACCTGGAGCAGCTGCCATTTACTTATCCTGGTACCAGGGATTTGTTTAACCTGGGGCTAATATCTCTATCTCCCACTACTTTTCTATAGCCATCAGGCCTTGCCCCGTCACAGTACATAAATACCTTTTAAAAAATTGGTCCTAAGTGACATTTTAAAATGGGACTTATGCACTTTGTGTATTTTACCACCGGACTTTTTCAGCCTTTCATACATACACAAGGCTTTCTGTGCTTGTAGGTATTTTTGTTACTCACCTCCAGACTCCTAGTTCTACTATTAATTCTTTTTAGCATAGGATGACCAGAACTGAACATGTTATTCTAGCTGAATGCATTTATATAATGACATTATAATATTTCCAGTATTATTTTTTATTGTACTCTTTAGCTATCCTAACTATTTTTGTGTACATTTTTGATTGCTGCCTTATATTGGAGTGGTTTTCACTGAGCAGTCGATAGTGACACCCAAGACTTGTTTCTGAGCAATTATAGTTCATTTAGTACCTAGCAAAGTGTACGAGTAGTCTTCTTAAGGTGCAAAGTCAACCTATAATGCTTCACATGACAGGGAAGAATAATATTATAAAGTTTTAAAAAATTTCCTTATGCTTTTCATTCAAATAGAAAAATGTGGCTTATCTTGTCAGAACAACACACCAATCTACAAAACTCCCATTGATTTCAATGGTGCCAAAATGTCACCTTTTTTTTTATTTGCAATTTGTATTTTTAGTTAGGCGGGCAGTCCTGCATTGAAACCAATAGGAGTTTTGCCATTCACCTCACTGAGAACAGGCCTAGGCCCCTTATCCGTTACAGAATTTCCCCCTGTGCCTCACATACATTTCACAAATTATCCTCAGAGTAAAGAACTTTGAATTCAAAGAAATACCCACATTTATTATCAAATCAAGTGGAGGTAACACTGCTAAGCTACCCATACTTTAAAGGTAGGGTTACCAGATAGCAACTGTGAAAAAACTGGAAAGGGGTTGGGGGGTAATAGGTGCCTAAATAAGAAAAAGTCACCAAAAAACAGGACTGTCCCTTTAAAAATGGGACATCTGATCACCCTGTTTAAAGGTAAATATTACCTACCTGCACTTATAAACATGCTCTTGAAAAGATCTCCTTTTGCTAGAATTATTGCTGGAGAAACAATCGGCTGGAATTTTTGCAGATACTTTTTCTTCTTCATTGGTTAGTTGCATCACCGAGGAGCCTGCTGGTGGTTTGACAATTCCCTGCACCTCTAGGATTCTGTTACTTGGATGTCTCTTCTCAGCTTTGTGGTGTTTGTGTCCAGAAAAAGATTGCACAGGGGAAGAAATGGAATAGCGCCTAACAATCATACTATTACCTGTGTAGCAGATACAAAATCAGAGTTAAAATCAAATACCCGCATCTGCTTCATAGACTTTTAATATATGGAAACTAAAAACCAATAGCAAAATGATTAAGTCCTGCATGATAAAAAAAAAAAATTTGAGGAAGATTTTCCTAAGCAGAAGTGGCAGTTAGGAGCACTTGGTCATGGAGAGTTATGTGCTATTTGTGCTATTGCTGGGTCGCTGGGACTACTCATATGAGTAACTGGTGATCAGTAGGAGTATGGGGTTCAGAATCTGGCCCAGAGATACACAGCTGTTTAAGCACAAGAGCAGGCCATGAACCCTTATGTTTGGAATGATGATGCCATCTGACTGTGTGTAAATTTTATTAACAAAGTTTAAGATTTTATTTTCAACATTAACAATATCTGAGGTGGACCAAAGGGGTTAAACACACTCTTCTTTGAAAACACTCCGTGCCTTCAAGAAATATAGATGTGGGGAAGCAGGGTAGCTGGAAAACTTCTTGCTCACCAATTCAAGCCCCTGAAACAGCAGCTAACTATTCCCAAGCTCTTTCCCAAATATGTACCCTTTTAAGGGCCTGATCCAAAGCCCTTTGAAATACTTTGGAGTCTTTCCATTGAGTTAAATGGGCTTTGGATCAGATCTTAAGTTATTCAATTCCTTGCAGTCACCAGTTGTACTTAAACACATTAATATCCTTTGACCCCACCACCTACACCACACCTTTCCATCAATTTATCTCCTTATATTATTTTTATGTATGTTCTTCCTAACTTAAACCTGTGCTCTCTAGGGGTGCTTCATCATGGGCCTGGACCTTAGCCCGTCAGGTGGTAAACAAACCCTGCTGGACAGCGACCTCTGAAAGGGGTCATGTGGAGAATGTGGTGACACAATTATTATTATTTATCTATACCCAGTCATGGATTAGGGACCCACTGGGCTAAATACTGTGCAAACATATAATAAAAAGACGATAGGCCTTAGACATTTTTGTACAAGGACCTGCTCCTGCAAACCCAAGCATAAATGTGTACAGTATCCATTTCTACATATTTGTATGTCAGCAAATGTACCATCTTTTGCAGTAAATCCTGCTCAATTAACTCACACAGGTGAGTTAACTCACACACTGACATCAGTAAGACTACTATAGATAAAGAGCATCAGGCGTATTTGGGCTCTTTTCTGATGAAATGAGACAGGATGAAGTGTTCTTATTGTCATTCTCTCCCTCTTGCATTCAGGTGCACACAGAACATACCTAGCATAACACATATTGGGCACGATTCTAACCTCACACTGATTTTTACACTGGCTTCAGTGGAGTTATACCTGATTTGTCAGTGGGTAAGTGAGGTCAGAGTCAGATTCATTGCATATATTGTTAATCCTATTGTGCCTAAAAACCCCAGTCAGGGGTAAGGGCCCCATTGTACTAGACACGGAACTAATAAACACCACACAGACAGAGCCTTCCCCAGAGAAAGCACAATATTAGGCCAAATCTTACTCAAAGACAGTGGAGCTATTCAGTGGGCCCTGATCCAGCAAAGCACTTAACCAAGTGCTTGACATTGAGTACTTGGGCAGTCACTGAAGGGCTCAAAGTTAAGTCCATGTTTAAGTGCTTTGCTAGATCAGGGTCTTGATGAAGGCTAGAGGGTTTCACCCACGTTGGCGAAGTACATAATAATGGCAGATTGCCAGTCTCTGTAGGTAAATAACTGCAGAACTTTGTGATCCTTGAATGAAAGCTAAGTGCAAAGTAATAATACCAATAGCAATCGTGACTCTTCAGTACCTTTCTGTTCCTGCAGTGCCAGAGCCGAGCTGGCTGAGACATTCCTACGCAGGGCCATTGGAGAAGTGACCCTCTCTTCCCCTGAATCAGTGAGGCTCCTGGCTTCCTCATGTCCACATTCTCCACTTGCTCCTTCCTCCCAGTTAGCTGTCCTCTGTCCACTGAATTTCAGTTCTATCCGAAGGGCCCTATTTTCTCTCTCCAGCTTGTTGATCTCAGAGCGCATTTCCCGGATGACCTGCATGAGCTGCGTGTTTCCCTCCATGACCCTCTCCCTGCAGCAGGTCCCCAGCTCCTCCCCAGGCAGCTAAGGCAACAGCTGCTTATACAGAGGAGAAACCATTAATCCAGTGTGGCAGGCTCATCCTGTACTTAAATACATATGAACAATAGGATCCCTCTTTGCCATCTTTCACCACCAGGAGAGCTTGGATTAAGCTGTCAAACTCTTCAGAGAGCCCAAATGATTTATTCATTCAGGGTTTCATTTTTCACGACTGAGCTTTTCATTTTGTCATTTACTTTTACACAAGTCAATTACATTTCCATATTGCAGCATTATTAGAAAAACTTATGGGTAAGATCCAAACAAGCATTCCTTTCCCTTCCACTTACCTCAAGCCATCACTTTAAGTTTTCCTCCAAGAGAGGAGTGTTTCTCCAGCAGGACCCTGGAGATCTGTTTCCTCATCTGGTTTCTAAGGGCCACTGAATGCTTCAGATACACACAGGAGGGGTTTGTCTGTGCATCAAAACAATTAATCTCTTCACTGCCACGTGGTGAATTATTTATTTCTGCTTTCAGCATTTGGCAACCTCTCACTTCTCAGAGAATTAAATTAAAATTCCCACTTAGAATTAAAACAATAAAACAAACAAAATGCTCCCAACTCAAAGTACCACAAGCTGTTATAAAACAGCAGGCAAACTAAAGTTATTCCTGACAGGATAGTCTGTATTTCACTACCCCCTCGCTACTCCTTATTGTTTGCTTTGGGAAGTTTGCCTGAACAAAGCAAGGGCAATGTAAGGAGAGACAGATCAAACATGAATCTTACAGTAGAAAAGAAACACAAGACTTTGCTCTGCTTTCATTACTGGTCCTTAAAGCTGTTTCTCTGCTAGAAATAAAAAGCTAAAACCTCATAAAGCGCATTGTGAAACATCAATTTTCCTTCCCTAATTTTACATTAATATTTAAACATTAGAGAACTGTCAAACCTTCATGAAAACATTTAAAAATCCTTCTACTCTGAGATAATTCTGCATCTCCTCTAATTTTTATAACTAAGGAATGTTCAGAAGAAAATAAGATCTTTGGCCCAGATGCAACCTACTGCTTAAGTTGACTAACCAATGTGATGGAACTAGGCTGAGTAAAGGGTATAAGCTTTGTGTTGTAGCCAAAGTCTACAGAATTTTTCCATGATCTGAAACCACATACGTGATGGTTTTGACAAGTTTTCTCTTAGAGTTTGTGTGCTCTAGAATTTTTTACCACACACAGAGCTGACAAAGCTCCAATTGTCTGTAAAAGCAACATTTGCTCCTGTAACAAACTACGGCTTCATGAATACAGGCACCATATTCCTCAGTGAGACTGGACCCATAATGTTCAGCACTAAGAGAACAAACCCTTTCAATGAAAAACAGCCTTAACAGACCACAGAATCTGATCCTGTTGTATATAAAGCACCCTTCTTTTCCAGCTAGAAAAACATAGCTGTGTGTTTTTCATTGAATCACCATTGAACAGCTAAGAGCCATTGAAATCAAAGGATGGAGATTTTCAAACTTGAACTAGTTTCCAAAACAGTTCCAGAGATTCCAAGAACATTGAATTGCACAAGATTTTACCCACTTTCAATCAAAGTCACAGCTTGCTCTGCTGAAAGTGAATAGCTAAATAACACAGACTATGAAGTCTTGGCATGTGGGAGAAATTTAATATCTTCACAAAAAAATTGTCTTTATTTAACCAATAGGAAGGTCTTTGGTGTGTTCTGTATGTGTTAGTGAAGTGTATGAATTTCTTACAAAGTAGATTTGTACAAGAAAGGACACAAGGAAAAATGTACAAATCTTACAATACAGCTTCATTAAAAATCCAGGATAAACTAAATTTTTATTCTGAAAGGCACAGAGATGACTTGAAAATATATAATATCCCTGCATGCATATAGCTATAAATGAGAGAGAGAAAGAGAGAGAGAGAGAGAGAGAGAGAGCGAGCGAGCGCGCGTGTGTAACTGTTGCTGGTAGTCACTGTGGCCCATAAGTAAAGAAAGCAGTTTTGTAGATATGGAGTGTACATTATAAAAGTTGGACAATATTAGAAAATGACATCCACATTGCTAATGGAATCATTACACAGTTTTTACAGCTGTTTGGCTTGCCAGGCTCGTTCTCTTGCTTTTCTAAGGGTTAGACAGGCCAGATGGACACTTTGCTATTCCAATAAAACCAAATTGTGCTGTAAATCGGTCTTTTCCTTGAATTAACTTGAGTGTTTTATATGACAAACCACAGCCACAAAGATGCAGGCACCATGACCATCAGTAAGAACAAAACCCAGAAGCTTCAGAACAAAAAGGAAAAGGCTTGATATCACTTGAACTAAAGGACCAATGACATTAGAGATGAGCAGGCAGCAGGCTTTATCCTTAACTGGGCCCAGACACTTGAAGGAAACGATCACATGCAAAAAAAAAAAAGCCAATATACATGTACATAGTTTGTATTATTATAAACAAAGCGGTAGCATTGCCTACAGTCAATGAGATCCAAAAACTAACTTCACTGGGAGTCCACAAAACTCTAAATCTAATTGTAATCAAAGTAGTTTCATTGTGACCTTGTGCTCCTCCCATCTGTTTATTGCTACCAACTGCTGCATCTGTGTTATTCTCAGACTCTACACTCTTTGGAGCAGGAGTTGTCTTTTTGTTATGTGCTTGTGCAATGGGGTTCTGATCCATGAATGGGGCCCCTAGGCATTACTACATACAAATAATCTTAAAAAGCCCTTTTAGAAAACTATTAGATGGGAGCATTGTCTGTGCGCACAGGGATCTAACAGAATAGCAGCAGAATTGCACTTACCAGAAGGACCTTGGTTTGATAACTAGATTTTGCTTTTTTCTCCCTAGCCCACCTTTCAAGCTTGGGATTACTGTGAAAATGGATGTGCTCAACACCCAACAACATCCAGCATGGTTAGCCTGAACCAGCCACTGATGTGAATACTCCCATTAGTATCATGAATCTTCTGTTCCTGTGAAAAAACAAAATTATCCAAGTTATGAGCCTTTGAAAAATCTTAGTTTGCACATGCTCAGTAGAGACTTGTTAGAATTTGGCAGCTAAATTCTCTGAAGATTCTGTCTGCACTGAGCATGCTCAAGTGGCTGAGCATGACTTTCCCTGCAATTTCTGCTCTAGGCATTTTGGGACCTTGAATGCAGAATTGTTCAAGATAAATCCTAAATTAGCAGCATCTATTCTGGCCCCTCTATTTACATCAATCTGGGAAAGGGAAAAAGTGCCAGATGAGTGGACCAATGGGGTTATAGTAAAGATACCAAAGAAAGGAACTCTCAGTGATTGTAATAACTGGCGTGATATCACACTTTTATCTGTACCAAGCAAAGTATTGTGTAAGATCATAATCCAGCATATATCAGAGGCAGTTCGTAGTGTTCTCAGAAAAGAGGAAGCTGGTTTTCAGAAAGGGTGTGGATGCACATACCAGATCTTCATTCAGCGAAACATAATAGAACAGTGCTTTGAATGGCAATGGCAACTCTACATAAATTTCATAGACTTTGAGAAGGCTTTCGATAGCATTCACAGGACCAGCCTATGGTGCATTCTGCAGGCATATGGAGTTCCTTTCAGTATAATCAATATCATCAAAAGCTTCTATTGCAATTTTACATGCAGTGTTGATCACAGTGAGCTCAGTTTTGAAGTCAAAACAGGAGTACATCAGGAGTGTGTCATGTTTGAAATCCTCTTCAGCATTGCCATCGACTGGGTAATATGGCATACAACAGAAGACATGCTAAGAGGCATTAAATGGATGCTCTTCTCATCCCTTGAAGACCTGGACTTTGCAGATGATATCGCTTTCCTATCACATGCCCAACGCCATATACAAGAAAGAACAACTCGACTCAATGCATTCAGACAGCAAATTGGACTGAAAATCAACCGCAATAAGACAGATATCATATCCCTTAATATTGCCTCATCATCACCAGTATGGATAGAGCATTATGTTCTCACCAATGTAGAAACATTCACATACTTGGGCAGCACCATCAGCCAGGACGGTGAAACAAGCCAGGACATCTAGAACAAAATCAGTAAAGTCAGGAACACCTTCAGGAGCTTAAATACAGTCTGGAAGTATCAAAATACAACACCAAAACCAAACTCAAGATTTATCAGAGCAGCGTACTTTCAACACTACTTTATAGTGCAGAATGCTGGGGAATGAGAAAGTCTGACATGTCCAAACTGTCTTCATTCCATATAACCTGCCTCAAAAAAATCCTCCATATCTTTTGGCCCAGAACAATCTCAAACCAAGGTCTATTAACAGTGCAGCCAAGAGGATCTGAGCACTATCATTGCCAGGAGGCTTTGGAGATGGAATCAATCGGTCATGTCCTTTGGATGGAAACTGATCCCATCACCAGATTAGCAATAAGATGGACACCTGAAGGCAAAAGAAAATGAGGCTGCCCGAAAACAACATGGCGAAGAGCTGTGGAAGCTGAGCTGAAAAACCTGGGGCACAGCTGGGGAACCATTGAAAGACTTGCCAGAAACAGACAGGAGTGGAGGAGCTTTGTCACTGCCCTAAATGCCAGAGGTGTAATAGGAACATGATGATGATGATGACGACTCTTGGGACCACTGTTACAGCAAGGACCAAAACTGAGAGCAGGGAGACTGTCTCTCTTGTGTTCTCAGTGTTCTCCTTGCTGGTGCCCAACTACTGTGAAGGAGGAGGATTCAACCTGAGTTGAAGGAAGTGTGGGACAGGTAAGAGGAGCTGATTGGGATAAGGAGCCTGGAGGTGAGGGAAGATTGTAATTGGGAGCTGGGGAGAGGGAAGGAGCTGGGACGAGGAGCCAAAGTGGGGTCCTTGGTCTGGATGAGGTGCCAGGAGCAAGACAAGGATTCTGGAATGGAAGGACAGTGTGTGATCATGTGATTAAAGACTATCATAATTCATACAGTAACAGAGGGTGGGAGGGAATGTTCATCTGCACAGGCAACCTTAATCCTGGTGCTTCCTAATTTTTGAGTGCTTGGCTTTGCAACTTTAATAATGTTCTTTTAATGTAAGTGGATGGAGGGGGTGTATGTAATATTGCAGACATTGCCTCAGACAGTGTCTTTAATACAGGTTAATGTTTTATAGTTGTTGCATAAGGAAGGCTATTATGCTGGTAGACTGAATTTACAACTCTTTGCAGGAATTCTCTGGACAGAAATTGTTATTTAAAAGGGCTGACTTTGAAGAATACCAAATGTTCAGACTAAAGAACCAACGCAAAAGTTAAGGAGATTTGAAGGCAGTGCTGCAGAACCTGATAGTATTTCAGACAGTGGTTCTAGCTGTCAACTTGCATGTACAATTATAATAATTTTAGTACAATAGACTATACATTTAGAAACACTAGAATCTCACTATTCTAATACACTCCTTTAAAGCTACAGTCCATACTCCCAATCATTGTAATTTGAACTTGGAATGATACATGATACTGCTCACCCAAGTCCAGTGTGAGGTCAATAGCAGAAATAGCTAGCTTTGGAATGTAAGGCAGATGCTTATCTGTCATATGAGATTGCATCTTGCTTTGAACAATGTTCCTCTGTTCCTCACATAAATAAGTGCATCATTTCTATAATGCAAGGATTTGACAGGCAAGACTTTTCAGCAAGGTTGAGAGTGTTTTAATGGCTATTGATGGAAGGAAACAATATCCACACTCCACTAAATTTTGTCTTTCATTATAGTTCCTAATAGCTTTTACTAGCTGTGTTCTCTCCAAAGCCAAAGGAAGCAGACTGCTGATGGTGTAAGCATCTTCCTGATGGAATGAAATTCACCGCACCTCTTCAGAAACTTGAAAGTGAATCTTTTCTTCATATGTGAGAGGGACATGCCCATCCATAGCTAGGGTTTTTTTCTTTTCACAGCTTGTGTTGCTCAGCATAATACAAACTGCCCCTAGCAAGCTTTTCCTCCGAGACCTGAAGTTTCATTTGAAATGCATGCACGAGATCAAATGCAACTTCAATAACTGGGCCTTAACCTGCATCAAAATGATCAGCAGAGTTAATTGCCATCTAACATCTATAGGACAAACAGAAGCTCTAACTTTGTATAGATCAGCATTTTCCCATGACATATCCATAGAATTTGTATATATTCAAACCTTCTCTTCAGCACGTCTGTATCCTCCAGAAGCACATAATACATTTACATAGTGATATATTCACCTGTGATATACAATCTGCACTCTCCAGTGTTTCTTGTAGTCTGCTAATTGTCTAACAATTTTTCAATGCAACAATTTAATTAAAAATATATGTAATTCTTCATGAGTGTGAAGAAAAACGTAGGAATGTCACCCAATGCCTTGTTGTTTCTCAGAGACTGATGTAATGTGATGTGACTTTCACTCATTCAACCCAGTGAGTTGACGACTCTGGAGCCTAATATGGACAATGTCTATGTCAACCTTCTTAACTATTTAGTGCTGATTACTTTGGCATAAAGACATGACTAATAAGCTAACTCAGTGCGGATGGATGTCACCTAAGTTAGAGATGAAAAAGACTTAGACTTTGGTGTATGACCTGAAGTACCAAAGCTAATCCTGATTTCTGTATGTTTATGGAAGGTAGAACATTGTCATGAGTGGGTATATAGGAAAGCAGAAAACTTCTGTGTATGGTAAACAGACAGAGTCAGGGATTTTAGCATCTACAAACCGGTTTATGGAAGATTTATTCTGTAGCTAACTCTGCAAGGCTCACTACATTCTCAAAGCTCTATACTCAGCAAGGCTGAGGCCACTTCTTGAGTTGCAACATCTGGCAAATGATTATTTTAGGGGTACTTAAAATATTGCATTGTGCAGTGGCAGCATTTGCTTTTCTCCAGATCCCTATTGTTAAATGGGAGAGGTGGGTAGAACACCTGCTCCCCTGAAAGCTGTTCCCCAGAACATTTTATGGAAGAGCACAGGCACTTTTGCTGGACCCTTTGAAGACTACATCTTGGAAAGCAGGCCATTCAGATGCCTCCTGAAGATCCTACAAAAGGGCTAGATGGCCATTCTGAAAGTAAATGAAAAGGGAGATGCAGGCACGGGCAGTGAAGGGTTTAGAGTCTTTTGTGAGGAGAGAGAGATGGGGAGGGAGATATGCTGCAAATCTGGGATGTGGATGCAATTTCACCCATGGTTCAATCTGAAACCAGAAGTAATTTTGTTTCTGAAAAAGGCTTTTTTCCTCACAGTCTTCAATTTTGCTGTTTCCAAGAACTGATAACACCTGTTTGCATGGGTTTCTCTTTTATAAAGTTTCTACACATTTTAGGCATTGTAAGTTACATTCTCCCCTACCTGCTAAGCGGCATTATCCTGGAGCTGAACTGAGCTTTCAGAAATACTGACTCTCATTTCAACATAGATTCAAGCCTCAGCATGATCATGTTCTTGAAGAATTTGTGTACTTTGGCTAAAGTTTATCAAACACTTGAACCTGACAAATGCTGGTGTCCCTCCCCTCAGCTGTCCCCTCCCCCACCCTTTCACTCCAAAAAGCAAGAGACCTCACCCCCCTTCTTATTTGTAATGTTAGTTTGTTAGCCTTGAGTTCATTTAATTCAAGCCTCTAACTGAACCTCTGGGAAAAGTCTCTTTTACTGTCTTGCAATGAGCCCTAAGAGACTGAGTGTTGTGTCTTTTCTGAGGGCTTAAAGCACCTTTAAACGAAAGCATCAGAAGTAATGCAGCTAAAGGCCAAGGGTGCTATATGCCAACAGCACAAGATGTCTGCTTTGGTAACCACTCTGTAGAAATTGTTTGAAACAGATTTTCAGTTCTTGTGTGTGTGTTTGTGTTTCTGAGACACACATCGAAGAATCGTAGGACTGGAAGGGACCTCGAGAGATCATCTAGTTCAGTCCCCTGCACTCGTATTATAGCCACTTACTTATATTCACTGAGAGAAACTATAATTAAGGCTAACCATAGGCTTTCCTTGCTGGTTACACAGAACACTGAAACTACTTTGACAAGTAACTTGGATGTGACAAATGGCAAATTATGCCTTGTCTAAGCATCTGGCAGGAGGGAAGGGAGCAAAAACCTCTCTCTCTTCCCCCCAGTACACCAGTAAAAACCAGGAAACATTTTGACTCAACATTGGCTTGAGGAGATAATGGGCCTGATCCAAAGCCCACCTAAGCTATTGACTTCTATGGACTTTGGACCAGGTCCAATGTGACCAGCTAATAAGCCTAGCAGTGCCCTCAGGGAGTCTGGACAGTTGGCCCGGGTTTGTGGTTAGGATACCCAATCCTGTCACCTGTTGGTATCCATAGGCATTGGGCATGCTTCTCCTTTCTGTGAACCCCTACTAAGCCATTCTGCATGGAACAGGCAGAAAGGCTCTGAGAAGACAACCTCTGCCCAGCTGATCCAGGTCTACTCCTATAGCTCTGCAGAGAAGATAAGGCATAATTTTTATCTTCCATGAAGAAAATAAGATGGGGAGACTTGCCCCTTTCACAAGGCCATGATTCTTCCTGGGTGCCTGACTCTGGTCTCCTTTACCCCAGAGCAAATCAGGGGTAACTCCACTCAGTCAGTGGAGTGACCCCAGTGTAAAACCAATGCATGTGAAAGAAGAGAAAAGAATCAGCCCCAAATAAGGATCATTCATGCTAAAGGGATTCAATACAGCCAAATGGACTGAATGACATTAAATTCCCTTTCTTGCCAATCGCGGGACTAGTTTAGAATCCTACTGCTTAGTTAGGAAAGTTAGTATTTTCTTCCAAGCCTCTCTCTGATGTGAAGGAAAATGTCTCTTCTATATCATTTTGAATTCGCTATTCATAAAGCCTACATTTAAAAATCACAAGGTTGCTGAATAGCTTAAGTTGTTAAAGAAAATTAGCACAATATTTGGTGACTAATTATTGCTTTTTAAGATAAGGTTCAAGTTCATAATCTCTAATCTCATGACAGTAGCAAAAATTTAAATAATATATTGAAAACACCTTCAACTGAGTGAATATTTAAGCCCTTCTAACAAGAAAGTTTCCTGGTTTATTATAAAATGATTCAGGAGTATAAATTATTTATAGATTATTCGAGGGTTTTTAAATGGCAGAATAAAAAACCAGAATAGCAAAATCTCACATTTAGGTAAACAGGATCTGCAAGGTGCAGAAACCCACTATTGCTGTCAAGCCAGTAATGACATTTTTCTATTTGCATTAAATTCTGAGAATTAAGTTGTTAACACTTACATAGTTTTCTATTTTTATTAATTAAGAGGAGATTAACACCCAAGCACTGGACATCATAAAGTGCCAGAACCACCAACTTTACAGATGGTTTGTGCTACCAGCTTTATCATGGCCAAGATTTTGGTGTACATCCTTACAGAGGCAAATCTGTAACACAAACCAGACCTCCTTTATGGCTTGCTTCTGCTCATACTGAGGTCTATGGCAAAATTCTCATTCAATAGGATCAGGACTGGGCCCTTACTGTTCCCACATGCATAACAGGAGGGGAGATAGAATACATCTTTGTTTCACGTCACACAGGTGGGCATTTGGAGCAGATGAGTAACTGCTTAAAAGTACTCTCTGAGACCTCTGATAGCCACTGAAAACCCAACTCCATCCATCTACAGACACATCAACAGAACATCATGGCCAAGCAAATCAAAGACTACTGATAGATCTCCCAGACACTTAACCCTTGTCCATCATCATAAGAAGATCATTGACAAGAGTTCTCTTCTGCTGCAATTTTCATAATAAGCAGAGCTAGTTGAATAATTCAATTGTCAAAAAACTGTAAAGCCAAACATTGAAATTATTTTGGATTTTGGTAGTCAAAATGAAACAAACAAAAAGGGTTTCATTTGTTGAAAACTGAAAGTGTTTCAGACTAAACCAGGTCTTTCTGAATACCAGACTAATGTCCCATTCACTAGCCCCTCCTTTCCACTAACATGGAAACTTTTTGATCAGCTGCAACAGGGCTCTTTCCCTAAAAAGAAGGCTAAAAGATGGTGAGGCTTGCAGTTTTAACAGAAGGATTTCTGAGCAAAGGCTTCATACCACATATTTGAAGGAAACTAGAGGTAGGCATTGACAGTCTCAGTTAAAATATTAAAATGCAGATGAAAAGTTATGAAAATTCAAGAATAATAAATAGCTTTAAGTGCCATATTATTAACCAAACAGATATATTGCTTTTGGAGGTAGGGTCCAACTGTAATCCATGTTAACGAGAAAAAGCAGAATAGACATTTCAAATTAGGCAACTACACATGCTGTTCAGTGTAGGTTTTGTGTATAAGAAAAAATAGATAAAAGAGTTGGGCCAAATTCTTCTCTGAGTTACCTGGGTGCAACCCCAATGATATCACATCATGTTTGTGGAAGGATGGGCTAGTGCAGGGATCGGCAACCTTTGGCACACAGCCTGCCAGCGCAAGCATCCTGGTGGGCTGGGACAGTTTGTTTTCCTGCCGCATCTGCAGGTTCGGCTGATCGCAGCTCCCACTGGCCGCAGTTTGCCGCTCCAGGCCAATGGGGGCTGCGGGGAAGTGGTGCAGGCTGAGGGATGTGCTGGCTGCTGTTTCCCACCACCCCCATTGGCCTGGAGCAGCAAATCATGGCCAGTGGGAGCTGCAGTCGGCCGAACCTGCAGACGTGGCAGGAAAACAAACCATCCTGGCCCACCAGAGTGCTTAGGCTGGTGAACCGCATGCCAAAAGGGCACTAGGCTGGTACTCAAAAGACCTGTGTTCAATTCTTAGTTCAGCCACAGATTCCCTCTGTCTTTGGGCAAGTCACTTAATCCACACTGTTGCTCAGCCCCCATCTGTTAAACGGGGATGAATTTTCCTTCTCTCACAGGGTATTGTGAGGATAAAATCCAGTAATAATTTTGGGTCCCTTGGATACTACAGTAATACTGCCATACAAATAGGAAGAAGTAACAGAAGAATCTGACCTATTATGTGTTCTGTGAAGAGTTTCCCTTATCAATGTAATGTATGATGTATGCGTTACTTAATGCATTGCATTTATAAATTGTTCTGTTGGTGCAGAACTGTCTGACTCCATCTACAGTTTGTGTGTAAAACAAAAATAACCTTTCTAAATGATTACTTAAATGTTTGTAGATGTTCTTTTTTTGTAGGCCAAAAGTACCACTGAAGTGGTTTATAAACTCCCTCTGGATATGTTGCCATACAGATATTTTCAAGAGTAGCTCCACCCAGCTGTCTAGATGTTTACATGCAGATTATATTCTTCATCTGAGATGATGCATTGATTTAGGATTTCTTCTATACACAAACAAACAATCAGGCAGAAATGTAGCTAAAAGCATATATAGAGCAACTTCAGCTATGCACCAGACCAATCTCCCTCACTCAAGCTTTTCTACATCAATAAGGGACAGTTCTGAGAAAATTCCTACTCTGAAGAAAAGAGTGATGAACTTTCTAAGGCCTGTAGGCCAATCTCACACAAAGGGTTGGTGTGGGTCACACTGCCCCATGGGCAGCAATCAGAGACATTCTGCCTCAGGGACAGAGAACACCTGTATAAACTCCTTGGCATGTGAGAATCTGCCTACTGTAGTATTGCTACTACACTTCTTTATGGGATGCAGGGAAGACAGCTCTGCCTGTTCCTTACACTGGCTGCTCAAGGTTGGGGAGAAGGCCGTTGTACCTTCCCGTCATCACACTACACTATCAGGGCCTGGGAAAGTCTCATTCTGCACTCATTGAAATCAATGAGACTTTTACCATTGACTTCAGTGGGAGCAAGAGCTTTACTGGCCAGCTTCTGCATTGTTCTTGTAAGGTGCCGTATCTAATGGAGAATTTCTGTATATTGACTTAACACTTCTGGGAACTACTATGTAATTGGGGCATTCATGGAGGACATTTAGGTTGACAAGGTGTTTTCTATTTTATTTAATTTGACTATAAAGTAATCTATTTCCCTCTCAATGTGATTTGCCTGGGGTAATCAGATGGTAATTTACCCTGGCAGGAGTAACAACATTTTGCAAAGCACTTTACACACTGTGATTAAGTCCTACAGTCCGAGAGGGAGACATGCTTTGTAAGTATTTCACGTGAGGGTAAATTGAGACACAAGGCCACAGAGTGAGCCTGAAATAGAACTAAAGGGGCCCCACTCCAAGTCCTCTGATGTCTTAGGCCACCAGTGCTGGTGTGTGGAAAATGCCTGCAGTTGGATGTTGTATGCAAAGTCTTGCTAAATGTAACACACAAGTCAGTTTCCGAATAAGTAAAAATCTCGCTGTAAATTGTTCATACTGTGAATAGAAATTGAATGTTGTCACAGTCTTAAAGATGGTTCCTGATTGCCGGAGTTGTGGGACAGTGATTTCCTGGTTGAATTAAATCACCTAGTGCATCAGTAAGATCAGTCTAAGAATGTAATTGAAAGTCTATGTTGGCTCTATATCATTGACATTTCAGTATAAAACAGCAACATGACAGCAAAATGGATAGGAGAGAGGACATTGACAGCAGGTGTCAACGGGATACTGACACGATAAGCAGCATTTGGAGTGGAATCTGAACAAATTGCAGGGACAAATCATGTGTCAAAATTCAGCTGCCTTTTGTATAACCAGCATGAGAGAATATAAGGCTGGCTGTTTTTTATGCTTGAAAGAAAGCTTGTATAAAAGTAATCATTAATGAAATTGCCCAGCTGTGAGAAGTGTTTTATGTTTTTGTTTATCTTTAGTGCTCTTCACCTAAAAGGACAGCTTAGAAATGCAGTCTAGGGTCAAAAGAGCTACCAGGATCATTTATATTTGAATAAGACTAATTTAAATGTGGTTACATACCTTAAAATGTACATTGCCAGGTGAGCTTGCTCCCAAAAGTTAGGTTCAATAAGATCACTAGAACTGTTTATAATAATAAAGTGGTTATTAGAACAATTTTGTTGGGATTTCAACTTTTTCCCTCTGTTTTTCAGAATCCAGCTATCTGAGGCCTCTCATGGCATCTGAACACTTTTGCTACCTAAATGTTACAATTCTGAGTTAATATATAGGAGGTAGAAAATGAACAGATTAGAAACTGACTAATGTGTTTTCATTTTTCAGAAAGGCAAGAAGTAAACAAAAAGCCCAAAAGAGGAAAAGTAAATTATATTTTTAGCATTGTTGGTTTTAATTTAAGAGTAGCAGAGAGAAGGCTGTTTTGTTTTTAAATAGGTGCTATTTAGCCTGGCAGTGTCTATATAACAATGCTTTTTATTAAAAAAGATTGACTAAACTAGATTTTTCTTGATTTTTTTTTATGTGTAGCTAACTTCTATATATGTACAAATCATCCATCAAGTCCGGTTATAGGAGAGCTCCACTTTTAGTGCAGTATGAACAATGACATAGCCTATTAACTCCAGGGGGACCCTGTGACATAACAGCATCCCAATGAAAGAGGACAAGGGGCTGACTGGTATCTGGTAGTGAGTTTCATCTGATCTGGTCAGTTCAGTGTACCCTATCTCACTAATGTCATAATCTGCATGTGTTATGTAAGATACCAATAGAAAGCTAGTAACGTACTGATCATTTGGCTGGCGTACATGTAGGGGATAGATTCAAAATTATAAACATATTGAGAATTATGTTCAGAAAGAGCATCTGCCGGGTGGGGCTGGCGTTACCCCACCCTAGACAAAGGAAAGTGGTTCTGCCGACCTGATGGTACTTTCGAGATGCATTAAGTGATAATGGCTATGCATCTACATAAAAACCATCAAGCTAACAAGGGGAGGGGATAACCACTCAGCATCATGGCACGGGGAGAAGATTGCAGGAACAGATCAATTCACTTCCATTTTATCAAACACCAGCAAGGGAAGAAACCAACGTGGAATTTTCTTCATCACCAGACTTCATGTCTCCTTCCTCATAGCTTGAATGACATACTTTGATACACTTTGGGGGCAACCTCTTTCAAAGGTTCACTGGGCTATAAAAAGGAGGGTTGAAGAAACCCATGCTATCTTCCATCCAAGAAGACAAAGGAATAATTGTGAGCAGATCCAAATCTTTTGGGCTAAAAATGTGTCATTTAGCTCACTGTTATGACTCCCAAAGAAAGTTGGGAGTCATCTAAATTGGTGCTCATTTGCTAGATCAGATCCTATGTGCAAGAAGTCTCTGAGTTGGCTAACCTCCTTTACTTGAAGAAGATGAGAACCCACTCCATGAAGGTGATGCTTGGTTTGAGACACAATTTGGAGAGAGGGGTATATTGAAGATCTTCTGTCTGCCTGCTTCGTTCTCCTTATGTTTTACAGTAATTCCAGGCCAAATGTCATCATCTCATCTGCAATTTCCCTTATAACTGTGCCTTCTGCTCACCTAGCATTTTAGAGTGCTGATATTCAGAATTGCACAGTCTGTGAAAGTGGCAACCAACTTACAAGACAATAAATTCTTACTTACTGCACCTTGTGAATTGATTCCATCAATATGATATTCTCCAAAGAGCATATGCAAATCTCTTGTTAGGGAAGTCAGACGAGACTAACCTGTTCTTTGAGCTATGGGAGGAATCAATCAGGAAGTCTGCAAGAAACAAAGTGCAAGAAGGAAGCCCTGAACATTGATTGTCTGTCACTCACCTAGCTGACAATAGCGACCATAGACTGCACTGGTGGATCCAAGCCATAGAATAGTAAACATTCATTGCTAAGACACAAAGTGAGAACTGTTGTGACTGTACTTCTAGATGTCATTAGAATCCAGCTCATATACATATTCAGATGTGTCATGATATCCTTCAAGCATATCATTTGTTAACGGTATTAGTGCAACACTGTTCAACAGTAAATAATTCAGTAAATGCAGGGCATGTGCCACCAGCTCTCAAACCAGCTGTTGCCATTCCTGGATTAATTAAACTGCCCAGGACTCCTTGGATAGTTAGTAACCTATATGTAAATCTCCTCTCACAAAAAGCTATAGAAATCAGTGGCGGCAGCTCAGTTTCTTATTCATTTAGCAACATGTTCATCAAAAGAATAATTTAAATCTTGTATATGTTGGAATCCTACTAAAAGTCTTGACTGTATTCTGATTCAGCTTTCATTTGTAGAGCTGGCTGAAGAAATTACAGTGGAAGCATATTCCATCTGAATATGCACTTCCATCAAAATCTAGATACTTCCCAAAATAGGGTAGATTTCACCAAAATTTCATTTTAAAAAACCATTGGGAAAAAATTCCAAAGTAACAGTGCAATTTTAAAAATTAAATTCTTTTGAATTTTTTTTTTTTACAATTTTGCATTACACATTAAAAAGTTGAAACTGAAACAAAATGTTTCAATCCATCCAAAATGAGTTTTTTGGGGGTAGAATTTTCCTTCACAGAGAATTTCAAAATTTCTTGCTTTTGCTCTAATCTGGACTGAAGCCAAATTTAAAAATCTTGAAATCTGTCATGCAATAGAATTTCCATCCTCCACACACCTCTGTTCAGTTGTATTTGTTAAAACAGAGCACTGAACCGCTGACAGTTTAACAGAGCAGATTTAAGAATGCTGCCTACACATTGTTGCAGTTCTCCCTCCCTTATTTACACCTGATGACCTAAAATAGTTCTACTGATTTCAGAGGGACCCTTCATGGACAAGATACTATTGGGTATGAGTAGCATTGGGAGAATTAAGCTCTATTGTTGGTAAACTTCAACACATCAATGACGTCATTTGTATTTTTTGGTGGAGCAACTCAGTGAAAGAAGGCTATTTTTCCCTCTTCTCCTCTGAATCTGACTTGGGTTTTATCCTGGAACCCAGTGGGCCAAACTTTCCAGCCTGCCCCACTCCTATCTGCCACTAAGATGGTGCAAAGAGAGCAGAACCTTCCCTTAAGTCTCTGGGGATACGCTCTGAGATGTAGAGTGAGTAGAACTGGCGCCTTGGCCTCCATCCCCATCCCATTTCAGGGCTGATGTTAGGACAAAGCAGGGCAGGTTAAGAGAGTGACCTGAGCACAAAATGCTTCAGCCACCTCCAATTGGCATATGGGCCCTACAGTACCATAGCCATCTGGTGCAGTTTAGAGCATCCCCTAGGCTGCCCAAAAATGCTCCAGAGCTGGGGTTACAGGCAAGGCAGAGAATGACACCATCATAACTGACTCAGAGAGAGTTCTCCCTCTGTGTGGTGCACCCTGGGTAAATTGGATGCAGCAGGGAGTCTGGCCCATTATCTTTATGCTGATCCCCAGATTTACTGTCTGAGTGAGGATTCAGCTATTACTACTTTCAAGACGTGTTTCCCTAGTGCTCAAAACACTGTCTGTTACGGTGCTAAACATGGAGACTGTCTTACAGAAAATGTGTCCTAAAAATGGCTGTGAATTAGTGATGGTCCTGAACCAACTCTTCTGCTTCCCCCAGTCTGCATATTGGGCAAGTTTGATTCCAGATCTGAACCTTCCCACAGGTTCCTACCTTTACAATGTGTTAATCCCTACGTCCACTCACCTTGGGAACAGTTAGATTTGGATCCAAACACTGAGATTGAGCTCTGTCATTTCTCAAGCATAGATGACTCAATATAATTTCTGCTGTCAATGGGTGTGAAATATTTTTGGCACTGATTTTAGAT
Organism: Gopherus evgoodei; assembly: GCF_007399415.2. Classification (NCBI taxonomy): domain Eukaryota; kingdom Metazoa; phylum Chordata; order Testudines; family Testudinidae; genus Gopherus; species Gopherus evgoodei. The sequence continues at coordinate 37,362,916 of NC_044330.1, read as the reverse complement.
TACATGCTCTTTGGGGCAAGGATTGTGTCTTCCTCTGTATTTGGAAATCACCAGGCACATATCGGGCGCTATTGCAAAACCAAAAACAATACATGAAGAAAAATGCTTAGGAAGATTAGATTTCCTCTTACACTCTGTGTTTTATTAGCTCTTGCAGCTGCCAATGCAATACATTTACTATCAGCATAAGCCTTATTTCTCCTCACCCCAAGGGGAACATCCTGCATTGGCAAAAGCTACATAATTTCACTGATATGTTTACCTATAGGAATGTACTTTGAATTACTGGAGAAATTATTGCCTCTTCAGCTCTGTGCATCTTATCAGCCCCAAGAGCCAGCAGTTTCAATAGTCCTTTATTCTTCAGTGCCATCCTTTTGTTCACTCATCTCTGCTGCAATTATGAAAGAAACATTTTGTGAAGTTCTTATTGTCTCCAGAATTTTTTAGCTTCCATTGTCTCTGTTGTCTGCTAAGGGGTCAGAACAGCATTGAGAAAATAATGTCTAAAATATAGAAACCATAAAATAAATAGTTGAATTTATAACCCCTTACTAGCATCAGAACATTTACAGCCGAACTGCTTTGTTATTGACATCTAATAGAAAAATGGTACAATGCTTAATTGATTATTGAACACGTATATACATGTTCATATATTACAGTACTGCGTACCGAGCCTTAAGAATCAAACTAGACTTGATTGGACAGAGATTAATACAAAGTCTATCTAAGGAGAAGAAACACTTGACCTCCTTTCTATTGCTCTCTGGCTGTATCTATATTAAATTTTCTTGAGAAATCTCTTCTGTTGGATGTCCGATAGGTGGTATTTCCTAATGCTTGAATTGGGAGGAGCAGCTGCAGTATTTGCCAAATCCACCTTTCTCGCCATTGCCAGCCAAGGAAGGTGACAATTGAGATGCAGAAAGAGTTACGAAACTTGGAACAGCCATCACTTGTTTTTCCCCGGTGAGCAATTTATATCACCCTCAAAACAGCATGTTCTGTCAGTGAGAGTGTCTCTTCAGCTTGTGCTCAATGCTTACCTCAAGGGACAAAGACAAATTGGGAAGACTAGGTTAGGTGTGGTGAACGTGTGATGAGGTGGTCAGAAACGGAGGCATTTACTCATTGCTTACAGTCAGACAGATGATAATAATCTGAAAGTGTTTCCTCTTAAATTAGCTGTGATAATAAGTGTATCCTGGAGTGGCAAATTCTTCATCCTTTGCACTGGATTGTATTGATCCCAAGGTACAGTTATTAGCCCAGAGATAGGAATCAGACTAAAGTTATCTGAATTATAACTTTTGTTTATTGTTCTTTGCTACTTTCATATGCTCTTGCCCAAAATCTTGCTCAGATTTCTGCTGAATAAGCCTTTCCACCTTTATCTTCCCATTTTAACAGTAGTTTTAATGGTTAATCTTCTCTAGTTGACGCCTAAAGAAGACACTACCATATAGAGGACTCCTCCTATAGCGGGACATGGGATACCTCCAGGGGAAGATGATTGGAGTTCTCTACAGGACACTATGAGATGAAGAACTGTAGAGCCATATGAGGGATGCTCCCTGATGTAACTATCAACTTCAGTGCAGATAAAGTTAACCCCTATAGAAACTCTGTTCTCCCTCAACCTGTGACATGTTGCATTTTTAACTCTCTTGATTCACAGTTCACTTTGTCACTGTGATTAGTCTGTTGTGGGCTGACAGATGTGACTGTTTATATGATGGTTAGAACGCCACTGCAAAAAATCCTTTGTATGTGTATTGAGCTTATAGAGAACTAGTAGATACAAATCAAATCCATGCCATTTTTTTGTTTATTTTTTTGAATATTTGTGATAGACCATCCATCTTAAAGTTTCAGCCTCATATGTTAGGTTCAGTAGAAGTGTTCCTTGAGCTGGCTGGAGATATTAATTAAAAAAAAAAAACACCCAAAGAACTGAAGTAAAAACTTTTATGAAACTTGATATTTTCAGTACACATAGGGCCTAATTTTCAAACCTAAGATCCTAAAAATACATGTTCACAGAAAATATATGTGGCTGCATTTACACACATTTGCAGTTGGGAATTTGTGGATGTAAATACCTGGTGTGTCTGCACAAATGCAGCTTTTGCACACAGGTACATGTGCGTGTGCAGTTTTTGTGGATTCAAATTTTCAACAAGTGACCCATGAAGATATGTGCAAATTAAACAAAAAACAATGCCACAAACACACGCATACACCAGTGACTACCGATGCAGTTTGTCATCACATTCCTCCATTTGGAAATTATCCAGAACAATCCCTGTTCGCATCAACCTTGCGTTGCCAAAGTAACATCTCTCTAGTGAACGTTAAGACATAATTACCTTGTAAGGAATGATTTCTATTAAACATTAAATGCATCTTCCTCTAATTGAAATTAAAGCCTTTTGGTTGCGGTTGGGTGTCGCTGAAGATGTGATTAAATATAAAATATGTATAACTCAACTCCTTTAGGGGTGTTGAGATAGCACCAACTCAGTAACAAGCATAAATAATTTTTCTCTAGCCCCACAAAGTTTCTTTCAGGGTTATCGGTGTGTTTTGTTCTGGTGCAGATGATATCCTTCTTCGGATAAAGGGTTTCTCCTGCACTGACTATATTTACAAAGCTCTGAAAAAAACCAGGACACTAGAATCCTTTACTCATACTCTATCTTGCTCTTCCCAGGGCAGAGACATGTATACTGCCTTCTTCAAATATCTAACACCCCCCAAAGACTCTTCCAATATGCAACATTCTTCACTTTCTGGCTTAAAACTGCCTCCTCCGATTGACAGAGGCAAGAGTTTCTGTTTCTTCATTGGGATCGGGGACATACCCCATCCAGTAGATATTTAAATGGCCCCTTTCTTAGGCTAGACAGACCAATTCCACCTTCCCTAACTCCACTTATGGGGATGTAGTAACTACTGAAGTCTGGATAGCACCAGCAGGGGTGTGAGTAGAGAGATAGGTGCAAGGTAGTGAGCACTGATGCGGGAGAAAAGAGTGCCTTGCTTCCTTGAGCAGCTGTGCAATGACCTTCTGCAAAGAGATTGTAGAAGTGTTTATTGGTATTCAATAACAGCCATCCTGTCTCCTATAAATTGGCCAGCTTCTCAGCCAGTATCCTCAGCTTGTATGGCTTAGAACAGTGTTTCCCAAACTTGGGATACCGCTTCTGTAGGGAAAGTCCCTGGTGGGCCTGGCCAGTTTATTTACTTGCCCTGCCCGCAGGTCCAGCTGATCACAGCTTCCACTGGCCGCAGTTTGCTGCTCCAGGCCAATGGGAGCTGCTGGAGGTGGCGTGGGCCAAGGGACATACTGGCCGCCGCTTCCAGCAGCTCCCATTGGCCTGGAGCAGCAAACCACAGCCAATGGGAGCCGCGATCAGCTGGACTTGTGGACGGGGCAGGTAAACAAACCAGCCTGGCCCACCAGGGGCTCTCTCTACACAAGCACCGTCCCAAGTTTGGGAAATACTGCCTTAGAAGGCCTTAGATA